>NC_090277.1:29623653-30239423 GCF_040414725.1 Anabrus simplex | reverse complement strand
CACTCCCCACTCCCCAGCCCTAAAGGGGGCTAAACTTTGACTTTTAGAAAATAGGAATTAATTCTATTCATCTCAGCGACACTATTTTCTATTATTTTTATATCTCAAGCCCCCGCCCCCACCAAACAGGGGGATGAATTTGGACTTATAAAATATCCGGAGTCTCACTATTCATCTCAGCGACCCCGACAACTATGGATGCGATAATATTTTGGATTATTTGTATATATCACTCAACCATCGCCCCTACCACGAAGGGGCTGAACTTGGACTTAAAAATTCCGGAGTGTCAATGTCCATCTCAGCAACCCCGGAAACTATGGATTCGACACTACTTTCCATTATTTTTATACCTCAGCCCCCTCGCCCCCCCCCCCACTGCCCCTAAGGGTTCCTGGGGTGTATTACCCCCACGTGGTTTGTCTCCTGATACTAAAAATCCGAAGTGTCACTGTTCACCTCAGCGACCCCGAAAACTATGAATTCGACACTATTTTCCATTATTTTATATATTACTCGCCCATCGCCCCCCACCCCGAGGGGGGCTTAACTTGTACATTAAACAATTCTGGAGTGTCACTATTCATTTCAGTGAGCCCGAAAAGTACGGATTCGACACTACTTTCGATGATATTAATATCTCATCCCCTCGCCCCCCACCGCGCCTAAGGGTTCCTGGCCTGTCTTACCCCCACGTGGTATGTCTGCTGATACTAAAAATCTGGAGTGAACAATTCACCTCGGCGACCCCGAAAACTATGTATTCGACCCTATTTTCGTTTAATGTTATATATCACTATATCCTCGCCCCCCACCCCAAAGGGGGCTGATCTAGGATTTTAAAATATCCGGAGTGTGACTATTCATCTCAGCGCCCTGGAGAAGTATTGATTCGATACTATTGTCGTTAATATGATATCTGACCCCTCGCCTCTCGCCCTTCAGTGTTCCTGGGCTGTATCCGGAGTATACAATTCACCTCGGCGACAACGAAAGCTATATATACGCACTTTTCGATTTATTTTATATATATCACTCCCCCTCACCCCGCACCCAAAAGGTTGATGAACTTGGACTTTAAAAACATCCGGAGTGTCACTATTCATCTCGGCGACCCCGAAAAGTATGGTTTCGACACTTTTTCGTTCAATAGTATATTTGACCACCCTCGTCCCCTCCCAACCCTAAGGATACCTGTGCTGTCTTACCCCCACGTGGTTTGTCTCCTGATACTAAAAATCTGGAGTGACTATTCACTTCGGTGACCCCGAAAACTATGTATTCGACACTATTTTCGTTTAATTTTATGTATCAGTACCCCATCGCCCTCCACCCAAAATCGGAGCAGAAATTTGACTTTTAAAAAATCGGGAGTGTCACTATTCAACTCAGCGACCCCAAAAACTATGGATTCTACACTATTTTCGGTTAATTTTTAACTGACCCCCCCTAACCCCCACGCCTAAGGGGGCTAGACGTGGCTTACCCCCACAGTGCTCGTCTCCAGATAGCAAATAATAAGTGTTCAAAATTTGATTGAAATATCTCATTTACACACATACATCCATTTTTATATATAGTACTCGCAAATGTACCCGTGCTTCGCTACGGTATTCTACAATGTATACGGATATCGAAGTAAATTGCTGTACATAAAGTGAATAAGAAATGTTTAATTGCATGCCTCTTGGCATTATCCGAGAAAAAACATAGCGAGGTCCGCATCGTTGTTTCCATTGTAAAGTGCGAGTTGCAGAGTTGTGATGATAACGACAGGTCCACTTGGCCGCAATTCACTATGCGTTACGTCAGTCAAATTTTGATAGGTAAATTTGTTTATAATCGAGGGCACCTATACCTAATGATAAGGAGAATCAGGTAAAAGTTATTTTTAAAAAAATGCTCCCTTGTCTTCTGCTAGTCAAATCAAGAAGGGAATTATACATTACAATGGTACACAGGCGTTGGAGAAGGACCCCGTTCCTATTGCTTGTTAAAGTCGATGTGGGGAGTACTGATTACAACAGCAGACGCCCTCCTGCTGACAGTCACTATTGATTTGTAAAGTATTAATTATAATGTAAGACACACACCCTTCTAGATCGCTACAAATCGACTTAATAAGTGTAGATCGACATACGGAAATATATCCATGTTCACCTTCATTTACAGAATAACTGATAAACGGTGCATCATACAGAGAAAAGGTTTGTACGAAAAGACGCCTCTGGGCTCATTTAGCAATCTAAATGGCTGGCCCTATGATATTTCCTCGTATCTCATCTATTTAAAGGCAAGATTATTTTAGAATAATGAATAGGTTGAAATTTGTGTAAGATTTTCACACAGTGAATTACTTTTCAGATACTTACGCGAAAGCCTTAAACATAGAATCAGGCTGGGTGGGCCAATAATCGTGTAGAATTTGATGATCCCATCTTTCCTATAGGTGAATCAAACCATCAATTATACGTATACAAAGTGCCAAATTTAAGTAAATCCAGAAATGGAGCCAAATTTAACATAAGGGATAGATACGACAAAAAGTCATAGGACCAAAGTTGTAGATCACCCCAAATTGAACTGAGATTGTGCCATCCGTTTTGTGATACGACTTACCGTTTAGCCACCAAATAAGTCGAAAGGAAGGTCTGCACCGTCATTAAAATTGCCTCCATATTTCGATATTTTCCGGGAGAAAAAGTTAAAAAGTTTAAACATCTCGTAAATTTTCCGTCGGTTACAGGCTAAAAAGCTATAATTTAGCCAAATTTAAATTATCTAACTCGTCTGGGAGATTGTGCTGCCATGGGGAGGGGATTAAAAATGAGGACATTCAGGAAACTTTTAAGCCCATGAAACCTATAGGTTACCGTTCTGGATAAATATCACCGGTTGTGTTCTTATGCAGATATGAAACTCCCAGCGTGTCCCTCTCAGAGAATTTTGAGAATTTTAGATTTTTCTAGGGATCCTGATGACATCAGGTGGTCTGGTACCAAGTTTTAAGTTTCTAGGATGCCTAGAAGATTTCCTTCATTCACGTCTGTTTTCATTTTTAGGTTTTAATTTATATATATTACAGTATATGCTATATAGATCGCGCCAAACTAACTTCTATTTATTAATATGGATTATATTTCACCCGCTTCCGTAGTGGTTCTAGGGGCGTCTTACTCCCACAGTTTTTTCCAGGCAGTAAGTTATACTTGAAAGTTATACTGGAACATACACACGCCTATCACCTTGGGCATTATTGACAATTTATTTTTTCACCCTTTCTCACCCCCCATGTTAAAGGGGGCTGAACTTGGACTTAAAAGATCCGGAAAGTTAATATTCATCTCAGCGACCCTGAAAACTATGGATTAGGCAGTATATTCGATTATTATTATATCTCACCCGCCCCTCCCCTAAAGGGGGTTAACTATGAGTTTAAAATATCCGGAGTCTCACTATTCATCCCAGCGACACCGACAACTATAGATTCGACACTCTTAAAGATTAATTTTATATATCACTCTCCCATCGCCCCTACCACGAAGGGGGCTGGACTTGGACTTAAAAAATTCTGGAGTGTGACTATTCATCTCAGCCACCACGAAAAGTATGGATTCAAAACTACTTTTGATGATTTTTGTATCTTAGCCCCCTTCCCCCTGCCCCTAAGGTTTCTTGGGGTTTATTACCCCCACGTGGTTTGTCTCCTGATACTAAAACTCCGGAGTGTACAATTCACCTCGGTGACCCCCAAAACTATCTATTCGACACTATTTTCGTTTAATTTTCTATATTACCTCCCCTCGCCCCCACTCGAAAGGGGACTGAACTTGGACCTTAAAAAATCCAGAGATACACTATTCATCTCAGCGACCTCCAAAAGTATGGATTCGACACTATTTTCGTTAATTTGTATATCTGACCCCCTCACCACCCCCCCCTAAGGGTTCCTCGACTACCTTACCTCCACATGGTTTATCTCCAGATACTACAAATCCGAAGTGTAAAATTCACCTCGGCGATTCCGAAAACTATGTATTGGACACTATTTTCGTTTAATTTTATATATCACTCCCCCCTCGCCCCCACAAAAAAGGGATGATTAACTTGAACTTTAAAAATATCCGGAGTGTCACTATTAATCTCAGCGACCCCCAAAAGTATTGTTTTGACACTTTTTCGTTCAATAGTATATTTGACCACCCTCGTCCCCTCCCCAACCCTAAGGATACCTGTGCTGTCTTACCCCACGTGGTTTGTCTCCTGATACTAAAAATCTGGAGTGACTATTCGCTTCGGTGACCCCGAAAACTATGTATTCGACACTATTTTCGTTTAATTTTATATATCAAACCCCTCGCCCCCCACCCAAATGGGAGCAGAAATTTGACTTTTAAAAATCGGGAGTGTCACTATTCACCTCAGCGACCCCCAAAACTGTAGATTCCACACTATTTTCGTTTATTTCTTAACAGACCCACCTAACCCCCCACCCCTAAGGGGGCTAGAGGTGGCTTACCCCCACAGTGCTCGTCTCCAGATAGCAAATAATAAGTGTTCAAAATTTGATTGAAATTGCTCCACAGGTTTAGGAGGAAATGTCTCATGTACACACATACATCCATCCATTTTTATATATAGTACTAGCAAATGTACCTGTGCTTCGCTACGGCATTCTACAATGTATGCGGATATCGAAGTAAATTGCTGTACATGAGGTGAATGAGAATTTTTAATTGGATTTTTCTTGGCGTAGGGAGGTCCGCTGACGTTGTTTCCAATGTAAAGTGCGAGTTGCAGATTTGTGATAATAAAGACAGGTCAACTTGTCTGCTGCAATTTACTATGCGTAACGTCAGTCACATTTTGATGGGTTAATTTGTTTATAATCGCGGGTACCTATACCTAATGATAAAGAGAATCAGGTAAAAGAGTTTTGAAAGAAAATGCACGCTCCCTTGCCTTCTGCTAGTCAAATCAAGAAGGGAATTATACATTACAATGGTACACAAGCGTTGGAGAAGGACCCCATTCCTATTGCTAGTTAAAGTCGATGTGGGGAGTACTGATTACAACAGCAGACGCTCTCCTGCTGACAGTCACTATTGATTTGTAAAGTATTAATTACAATGTAAGACACAACCCCTTCTAGATCACTACAAATCGACTTAAATTAATAAATGTAGATCGACATACGGAAATATATGCATGTTCACCATCATTTACAGAATAATTGCTGCTAAACGGTGCATTTATATTGAAAAACGGATTGTATAAAAAGACGCCTCTGGCCTCATTTAGCGATCTAAATGGCTGGCCCTATGATATTTCCTCGTATCTCATCTATTTAAAGGCAAGATTATTTTAGAAACGTTGAATAGGGTGAAATTTGTGTAAGGTTTTCGCACAACGAATTACTTTTCAGATACTTACGTGACAGCTTCAAACAGAGAATTTGGCTGGGTGGGCCAATATTCGTGTAGAATTTGATGATCCCATCTTTCCCATAAGTGAATCAAACCATCAATTATACGTGTACAAAGTGCAAACAAAATTTAGGTAAATCCAGAAGTGGAGCCAAATTTAACATAAGGGATAGAGATACGACAAAAGTCATAGGACTAAAGTTGTAGACCACCCCAAATTGAACCGAGATTAAGCCATCCGTTTTGTGATACGACTTACCGTTTAGCCACCAAATACCCCGAAAGTAAGGTCTGCACTGTCATTAAAATTGCCTCCATATTTCGATATTTTCCGGGAGTAAAAAATAAAATGTTTAAACATCTCGTAAATTTTCCGTCGGTTACAGGCTAAAAGCTATAATTTTGCCAAATTTCAATTATCTAACTCGTCTGGGAGATTGTGCTGCCATGGGGAGGGGGTTAAAAATGAGGACATTCAGGAAACTTTTAAGCCCACGAAACCTATAGGTTACCGTTCTGAATAAATATCACCGGTTGTGTTCTTATGCAGATTTGAAACTTCCAGCGTGTCCGTCTCAGAGAATTTTGAGAATTTTAGATTTTTTTAGGGATCCTGAAGACATCAGGTGGTCTGGTACCAAGTTTTAGGTTTCTAGGATGCCTAGAAAGTCCCATTCATTCACGTCTGTTTTCATTTTTATGTCTTATATAGTACAGTATAGGCTATACAGATCGCGCCAAACTAACTTCTATTTATTAATATGGAATATATTTCACCCGCTTCCGTAGTGGTTCTAGGGGCGTCTTACTCCCACAGTATGTTTTCCAGGTAGAAAGTCAAACTTGAAAGTCATACTGGAACATACACACGCCTATTATCCTGGGCATTTTTGACAATTTATTTTTTCACCCTTTCTCACCCTCTATGCCAAAGGGGGATGAAGTTGGACTTAAAAAATCCGGAATGTTACTATTAATCTCAGCGACCCGGAAAGCTATGGATTAGGCAATATATTCTATTATTTTTATATCTCACTCCCCCCTCCCCACTATAAGGGTTAAACTTTGAGTTTTAAAAATTGTGAGTGTTACTATTCATCTCAGCGACCCCGAAAACTATGGCTTCGACACTATTTTCGATTATTTTAAAATCTGCATCCCCCTCACCCCCCACCAGAAAGGGGGATGAACTTGGACTAATAAAATATCCGGGGTCTCACCATTCATCTCAGCGACCCCGAAACCATGGATTCAACATTATTTTCGTTTATTTTTATATATCACTCTCCCATTGCCACCCACCACGAAGGGGGCTGAACTTTAAAAAATTCCGGAATGCCATTATTCATGTCAGCGACCCCGAAAAGGATGGATTCGACACTACATTCGATGATTTTTATATCTCAGCCCCCTCGCCCCCCTCACCCTTAGGGTTCCTGGGGTGTCCTACCCACACATGGTTTGTCTCCTGATACTAAAATTTCGAAGTGTACAATTCACCTCGGCGACACTGAAAACTATGTATTCGACACTATTATCGATTAATTTAATATATCACTCCCCCCTCAACCCCGATCCCAAAGGGGGATGAACTTGGACTTATAAAATAACCGGAGTCTCACTATTCATCTCAGCGACCCCGACAACTATGGATTCGACACATTTTTTTAATTTTTATATATCATTCTTCCAGCTCCGCCACCACGAAGGGGGCTGAAATTGGACTTAAAAAATTCCGGAGTGTCACTATTCATCTCAGCGACCCCAAAAAGTATGGATTCGACACAACATTCGATGATTTGTATATCACAGCCCCCGCCCCTAATGTAATGTGTATTACCCCACGTCGTTTGTCTCCTGATACTAAAATTCCGGGGTGACACTATTCATCTCAGCGACCCCGAAAACTGTGGATTCGAGACTATTTCCTATTAATTTTATATATTACTCCCCCATCGCTCCCACCCCGAAAGGGGCTGAACTTGGACATTTAAAAATTCCTGAGTGTCACTATTCGTTTCAGCGAGCCCGAAAAGTATGGATTCGGCACTATTTTCGTTAATTTGTATATCTGACCCCCTTGCCCCCCGCCCCTAAGGTTTCCTGGGCTGTCTTACCCCCACGTGGTTTGTCTCCTGATACTATAAATCCGGAGTGGACAATTCAACGCGACGGCCCCGAAATCTATGTATTCGACACTATTTTCATTTAATTTTATATATCAGTCCGCCCTCGCCCCCTACCAAAATGGGAGCAGAAACTTCACTTTTTAAAATCGGGAGTGTCACTTTTCACCTCAGCGACCCCAAAAACTATAGATTCGACACTATTTTCGATTACTTTTTTACCTGACCCCGCTAACCCCCCACCCCTAAGGGGGCTAGAGGTGGATCACCCCCACAGCGCTGGTCTCCAGATAGCAAATAATAAGTGTTCAAAATTCAAAATTTGGTTGAAATTGCTCCAGTGGTTTAGGAGGAGATGTGTCATTTGCAAACATACATTCATTTTTATATAGAGAGAGATAGATAGATTGTTAATGGTAATGGCTGTTCTCTTATCTTCCATTCAGGCAAACGTACAGAACTTATTACAATTCATTTTGCATTCTTGTTCACACCCTCTTTATTGCTCCCCAGGGAATGGGCCTGTTTTCACCATCACTTCAGTTGGGCATTTCTGGTATTTGGTTACCTTCAAATGGCAGGTCTGTTACAAGATGTTCCTTGTACTTGGGATTTTTCTTGTTTTTTATGTTTATTGTGTAGTTTTGATGGGCTCTGTTTTGCTTGACCTGTCTTATACTTCCCCTAAGTTTGCTATTCACACACAGAAGCAGTAAGAGGTGACACAGACCATAGTGCTGGGGTGGTGCAAAATCATGCTTCAGCTTAAGGGATGACACTGTGTGGAACTAATAAATGAAGGGAGAACATCATAAATCTATTATAACTTCTCACCGTGAAATAGAAAAAACTAACTATGCCTGTTTTCTTCCTTTACTACCACTCCTAGATGGTTGCCAGGGATATATATCTTGAGAAAACAAGTCTATGCACCAAAATGAAAAATGAAAAGATGTAGTAAACATGAGGCGGAAACCTTCAAATACCACTGGACTGAGCTAGAATCGAAACTGAGTCACTGAGGGAATGAAAGAGCAGGCCACAAAGCCAAAACAGCACCCAGCTATCTACACTTCATTTCCTATAGCTCAATATCAATGACAAGATGCAGGAATGTACTGAAATATTGAAAATGTATAGTCTGTTGCCAGTCATTCAACTGGGTCAGGAATGGAATGAATGAAGCCGCCATCTAGCAGCGAGGATAGGAACTGTGCTGGCTACTAAAGCCCGCTGCCTTCCTCTGAGGCCATTATTAATGACTGATAGACGAAATGAAATGATATTGGAACAAATGATTACAGGGAAGACCAGGGAACTGAGAAAGCCTCTACTTTGTCCATAAAAAATCTTACATGGATTGAACGGGAATTAAACCACAAACCCCAGTGGTGAGAGCCCAGCATGCTGCTGACTGAGCCATGGAGGACTCTACTGAAATAATATTACACCAAAATCTCGACTGAAACATATATCAACTCACAGAATGTTTCTCACACTAAACTATTCATTCCAAGTACCTCCCATAGACTTTCTGTTGTGCCTAATTACATCCACATGCAATTCTCTATAAACCAAGGCTGCATTACATCACCCATCCACAGAATGAACATAATTACTTCGCCACTGTGTGACAGCTCAAAGAAAGCACGACAAATCGCTTATCACATCATGAAAAAATGTACCCTCATTGCAAGGGAATACCCTATTGTACCATAGTCTCTTCGCATATCTCAATGCAAACATCACATCAGAACTCCCAGCATTTCAAGCTTCACCGCATCAATCTTCTCTAAGTTCAAGAATAACATAACTGCACTGTAATGCATAACTCTGTAAAAACCACATGGTATCCTTTCAATCTGTTAATTAAATATTAAAAACAAAGACCCAAGTGATGTTATCCACCTCCTGACAATATAAAATTACAACAATATTAATATTTTTGCAATATCACATTTACAACACACCAGGTTATGGTTTCTGGGAAAAAAATCACTGTCAAATTGTTATCATTATCAAACGGTAGAGATACGTCCACCTATCGAATACCATTCCGTTAATATTATATCTTATATAATTAGTACTAGTTTCAACAATGCTACTACATCAGGTCACCTTTAGCCATGTTCATATTGGAAATACATGCATACATATAACGACCAATAAGAAAATACAAATTGGTATGTCTTAAGTAAAACTTAAATCTAAAACAGTGATGAAATGTATGAATACACATTTAAAATTGAAACTAAAATAACACATTAAAACTGTTGTGACTGGTGTTGGACTATGACAATATCCTTATATTAACGAAGTATTCTTAAGTCTTGAATTGATTCTGGAGCTGATGTTCATTGTCTACCAGCGGTACACCTGCCCCTTATATTTAAATGAAGCACCTTGGAGAATGCCATCTAAAATCTAAAACTTGCAAGAACTAATACAAGATGTTTGGAAATTAATCTACAGATGTCTCTACTATAAACGTATGTTATGACCTCTGGTGTAAAGTTTGACTGTTAAAATTGTAAAGTAATTTTGTAGTCTAAGGTTTCCTAAACTGAATTGGCTACTCTTTCTTTTTGGCGTGTTAAAGTTCAAACACTCTATCTCTTTCCGACAACTTAAGAAAATTTTGTATATTTATTTTTCATCCAATCACAGATTTCTGGTACTTATATTATCACCCAATAAGAATTGGGGTGTTTCAGGCCTTACCCCAGAGTTTTATAGAACTTTCCTCTTGGGTATAAAAGCTGGCACATTTTCAAACCAGACTGTCTTACTGATCGTTCCAGTCGACAGAGTGTGTGTTTATCAAGGAGGTGGAGGCACCTCGTTCATCTTCGAGAAATCCATCAGCTCAACGTAATGGCAGTGCTGGTGTAACTAAGTGATAATCTTTGAAAGCTAGCTCGAGCGGAAGGTTTCCAACCTTTAACAATGTAACTTTAAGTTTTTAAAATGTAAATTACAAAATTCAAATGTAAATTTCAAACATGTGATGATGATGATGATGATGCTTGTTGTTTAAAGGGCCTAACATCCAGATCATCGGCCCCTAATGGTACGAAATGAAATGACATCAAAAGGTTCAAAATCATCCACTGAGCAAAATAAAATATGTCATGAAGAATGAATGGATGGACATGAACAAAAAAACTGTGGATGCGACTCAAAAAAGCATCATAAATAATAGTAATACTGACCACTTATAAAGACAATCCTGAATCGAGGATGCTTGATGTCTAAAGGGGTCCAAAAGCCAGGTAAAGGCCTCTCAGAGTGGTACTTATCGCTAGTAAAGTAGAACCATGGTATCTGTCATGTTGGGGTACTAATCAAAAGTAACGAAGACTCGCGGTGTTCCACACATGATGGTACTACTCACAAGTATTGTACGCCGTACAGGGAACGCAGACCTATGGTGTTTCTCACACAATGCCTCCATCATAGCCAACGCAAACCGATGAGGTTCCTCACCTAGGTGTACTAACCACAGGGACCCGTACTATCCCGCGGTGTTCCTCACTGTGGGTACTAATCACAGGCAACGCAGACCCACGGTGTCGCTCAAATAGTGGTACAACTCACAGGCCACGCCCAGGCTCGCAGTGTTGTTCACATGGGTACGACTCACGGGTACCGGAAACCCACCGGAGAACCTACTCACTGCTTATACTACTCACAAACCTATTTCGTACCTAATATGGTGGTACTACCCGCAAGTAAAGGTGGCTCATGCTGTTCCCCGCGTGATGGTACTAATCAAAAGTAGTTTCATGGTTCTAAGACAAACATCCCTTGGTCGCCCCTTTTAGTCGCCTCTCACGACAGGCAGGGGATACCGTGGGTGTATTTTCCGTCGGCGTCCCCCACCCACAGGGGGAAGAGAGGGAGGAAAAAGAAGAAGAAAGAAGGGATGCGTCACTTCAAAAAATGAAGTAACGGACGAAGAAAGGCAAGGGCCACGAAGGGCGTGAAAATGAAAGACCCCCTAGGTCTCGAATGCCCTAATACCGTCGGAGTCGGAAAAGAACAAGAGTTGGCCAAGGGAAGTCGGACAGGACAGACGAAAGTGAGGAGCCTGGCACAAGTGGACGCAATGCAAGACTCAGCTAAGGGACCCGTGGTCGCCAATCCACACTCCCAATTTGAGAGCCCCTTGGGCCCCTTTTAGTCGCCTCTTACGACAGGCCGGGGATACCGCGGGTGTATTCTACATGTGCGTCCCCCACCCGCAGGGGGTAGTGTGTTTGGTCCGCGAGAGGTATTTTAATTCCCTCAAGTCCGCCGGCAAGCCCGTTAGGACCCCCCAAACTACCCGCCACCTGGGACGCGCCACGTGGGAGTATCACTTCTCCACCTGCTACGCCAGCGTAGTAGGTTCGTGGAAATTTCAAACAAGCCAAAGGAACTTAACCAAAATCAGGGATTAGAGAGTGAGCTACCCTCTCGTGTTCCATATCAACTTGATTTGGAGGTTACTATGATTTTGTAACATTTTTCAGTTTGCAATCTTTGTAACTTATATATTCTCTCCTTCTAGTAACCTCAGTAGTATAGGCTTAGCCTCTGTATCTTGGGGCCATACGCCCAAATAGGGTTTTAAGTTTTTCATTTCAATTTTAAGGAGCACAAGTTTCCGCCTCGTCACGATTTTGATTTTTGGGCCAGTAACTTAACCTGTTGTTTTTCACAAAGGGCTGGTAGAATGGGTACTTGATAGTCCTGTTTAATTCTATTTAAATACTTTCATATGAAGATGTTAGACTGTTGAGTATATAAGACAGTAAATACTGCTTGAAACTGTAAAATGTAGGTTGTGCCTTTGATAGGCACGGATATTTCTGGAAATGGATTCCTAAATGTACATTTTATAGAGCAAAGATGCTCTTTGTATTAATGTAAATGTTGAATGGTTGCCTCTGGAAGGCTATAATGTGATAATGTTCGGAGAGTAGTCTCCTGGGTAATTTTGTGGAGCAAAATGTGCTCCTGAAGGTTGTGTATTTTGGATTCTCTGTTTCCTAGTGGTGTAAAAAGAATTGGGAGATCAATCTCCTGGACTATTTGTTGAAAAGAGCCGCAGCAATCATGGTGAATGTATAATTATGGAGCTTAGGCTCAAAGTTGTTAATTAATTATTATTCAATTTTCTAAATTGTTACCGAATCTTGTGAACTTTGTACCTGAATTGTAAAGATGACATTTTGAAAAAATACCAAAAGTATCAGAGAAAGAAATATAGCCCTAATTTTAAAGTTTTAAATTAATCCTTTGAATATCTAATATCGACACGTTCCTGCCCGCAATTCCTTCATCTCTGTCCACCACAATATTTCCGTAACAAGTGGAAGCAGAGCGTGGTTGAATGGTTCTGGATAAAGCCCCTTTTGGCGGCCGCTAACAGATATCAACACCGAAAACACAAAAATTTTGGTTGCTGGAATTTTCGAAATGTTGTTACATTTTCTATCACTATGTGTGGTCCTCGCGCGAAGTCCTTGCTCCTGGGTACTTGCACAAGGAGGAAAATAATTAAGAACATCGAATTAGGAAGGTCCAGTCTGGTGCCACGGTTGCGGCAGAAATTGCCAAACTTAAAGAATCTTACGAGTTTCCCATTTGTATTCCAGTATTTGGAGAGAAGGAAACTGATGAGGCTCTGTGCACTATCACAGATAATACCACCAAGCTAGCTTCTGTTGTTAGTTTTTTTGAAGTGGGTGATCCTTCTGCTAATCAACTTAAAAGAGTTCAGGCTAAACTGTTTCATTTTTATAATATGGCTAGGGACCTATTGTCTCTAAAATTGAAGGATGATCATGCTAAGGATGCTAGTAATTTGGTCGAACACCTGTCTGACATTATTTATTTATTTATTTATTTAGCGTATGGCAACACATTGGAATATATAACAATATATAAATCATATACTAAAATAACTAGGTCGTTATTACTATTAGACATGAAACAGAGTATACAATGACAATGTATGCACTTATATAGTGAAAGTCAATTTGTCTATCCAGTTAACAGCATCTGGAGTCAACGATAGAAAGACCTTCAGATCTCCCGAGTATGACGTAATACCACACTGCTGCACAATGTGTTGGATGGTCTGGGGAGTAGCTCCACAAACACAAGATGGATCAGAAATTTTGCTCCATTTGTAGAGGAAGTCATTACATACTCCACGGTTTGTGCGAATCCTGTTGGCAGTTTTACACGTATGTCGAGGCAGATCAGAACCAGCTGGTTTAGTTTGCGTATTTAAAACAATTGTAATGTCCCGTGGTGCATGTTGGATCATTTTTCTTCCCAATGATCATTTATATTGAAGCCCGTATTGAAAAGTTCAACAGCAGATTTAATTGCAGGATGTCTGGATTTTAACCTGCCAGATATTGCACTTGGAATGTAGTCATGAACTGGAAGGTCCGGGTTATCCAATATTTTATTATATTCACGTAACAAAGCTTCCTGTTTTCTCAGTGCAGGTGGATGAATGTGACTTAAAGTTGGAAGTCAAAATGTTGGTGTAGTTTTTAGACATCCTGTGATTATACGCATTTTAGTATTGAGCTCTATGTCGAGTTTACTGGTATGGTTGCTGTTTAGCCAGACTGGAGCACAATATTCTGCTGTACTATAGACTAGTCCCAGTGCAGAGCAACGAAGTGTTGCAGCTGTGGATCCCCATGTAGTACCGCACAGATTTTAGAGGATGTTGTTCCTGGAACGGATTTTGGCTGTTGTATTATTCAGGTGTTGTCGACAAGTTAGGGATCTGTCAAGTGTGACACCCAAATACTTTGGAGTAGGATTATATTTAACTAGATTTTCATTTAAATAGATTTTCAGTTGTCGGTTTGCCTGTTTGTTATGAAGATGAAAACATGAAGACTCTGTTTTACTTGGGCTTGGTGTGAGTCGCCACTTGTGGTAATACTGCCATAGAACTGAAATATCATCTGTCAATATCCTTTCAGTTTCCTCTATGCATTTTCTACTGATGCCAATGGCTAGATCATCCGAATAAGCAAATTTCCTGCTTACAGTATGAGGGATGTCTGCAATATATTGATTGAAAAGGATTGGTGCGAGTACAGAGCCCTGTGGAAGACGATTTTTCAAAGTTCTTTGCTTACTAATTTCCTTGCCCAGGATAACTTGGAAATATCTATCACATAGCATGCTATTTATTAATTGGGCTAGAGTTCTCCAGGGGATCACTCTTAAGAATTTTAAAAGGATCGTTGCTCACGTCCGTAGGAATTACCTCCTCAATGCCCTACACGTGCCCCTGGGTGGTGCTAAGCGAGCAACAATTACTCACTGGCGGCCAAACTATCAACAGTTGTTGATCTCCTGGCCATAATGCACATGGATAATACCTGTCTGACATGTCTAATGGGTTAGTCAATTGTTGTCCGGGCCGCTAATGATAAAAGCGACCATGTTCGTACTGTAAACTTGTCTACGGAAGAGGACTCTCGTACGTCTATAGAAATTAGGAAATTAGTGGCTACTCAACAAACATCTGCCCCATCGAAACCAGTGTCATATCATCTAAGAGAACCTCCACCTTTCTTTAAGAGTAACGCAGTGTTTGATCCTTCCCAACTTCCAATGCCGTCCTCTATTATGTTGCCAGGTTTCAGAAGCTTGCACCCACCCATTAGCTATGTTGCTTAAAGGCATATGAGAGTTATCGGTAAATTCCACTAATGAAGTGATATCCTTGTTAAGATTCTTAGTCGAATTTCAAGATCATGGTTTGGTATTTCCTCTCTTTCACTCTCAAATTCTTCAAATAATTTACCCCTATTCCGTAGGCGTCCTCTCGGAAAAACTGTAAAAGCATTAGCTGATAGATCTGCGATAGAAAACTTCAACGTCCACTACTTCAGAGTACAGATGTTAGACGAGAATCTCGCCAACTTTATTCAAGATATTAAATTTTATACTAGGGTATTGTGCAAACTATTGTAGAAGGTATCCCCTCTCCTTATAGGTCGCACAGATGCTTCGCTGCTCGACTTCGAACCTTCTCAGAACTTGCCGCAATGTCAGTATCAGCCGAAGGAATGAGGTATGCTGACACTTTACGAGTGACCAGGGAGCCCCCTCCGTCATCTAATAGTTCTCGGCCGTCTCCTCGCCAAACATCCCCACACGCAAGTGTTATGCGTGCGGATCAACGGAACAGCTTTGGAATAAATGTCCCTTGGTCAAATCGAGTGAAACTAGGAATGGAGCAGGCCCGTCTCAAGGTTGATTTAAATGCGGGTCGTTTTCCCATCTAGCCAAGAATTGCACTTCACTTAACAGCAGACCTTCCTGTTAGTCTTCTGGTGCTGCGTCCACTAACCTATGAGATAGGAAGTGACTAGTGTCATCGGCTGAGTGACGATGTTTTTCCAGAGGCTTAGCCTCCGTTAAATTAGGCAATGAATACTTTAAGGAAGAGACTTCATCCAATTTATTATTTGAAGGCCCTAGGGCATGGCTTAAGATAGCTTCTGAGATACCAGGATGCGTGCCATATCTTAAAATTGAGGTTAATAACAAACCCATTACGGCACTAGTATATTCAGAGAGCGTTAGGTCTATTATTTCCGAGGAGTGGTACTCTAAGTTCAAAGCCTGTTGTAAGTTTCCAGACTATTGTTTGTCTTCTATTAAATGTGTTTCAGTAAATACATCACCAGTAGAAATTTCAGGCTTCATTTTTGCTAAAGTTTGACTCTCAAAATTTACATGGAAAATTAAGTTATTTGTGGCTAAACACATGTCTTGCCCTGTAATATTGGGCACCGATTTTATGTCTCATTAAGGGCTGCTCCTCGATCTTCAGAGCAAGTCGTGCGCATTCAAGTTCTCTAGTAACATTAATATTTCTCTTCTGAAAAGTTATTCTGTGCCACTTTCGATCTATTTCGCCTACCCAGAGTGAGAATTTGTTAGATCATAGGCATCTACCTCAGGACCAGGCTTAGAGTATTCGAAAGTTGTGTCAGTCCTTTCCGGATATATTTTCGGAAATCCTTGGTGTCACTGACCTCATTGAGTACAAGCTTGAGCTAACCGACTCTATTCCAGTCAGGTTTCCTCCTTATAGACTATCTCCACCTAAAATGAAGGCTTTTAAGGAAATCTCTGATCAGATGTTAAAAAGATGGTATTATTCGACCTTCAAAGTCGGCGTATTCATCGCAAATTTTTCTTGTACTGAATCCCTAATGAACCCTTGACTTACCATTCCATCGTTGGTCGGCCACAGCTCCTGCAGTAGAGCAATATTGAACTCTTAAATCTTGGTGTCGTTGCGGGAATAATTCGGTCACGATCTTAGCCAAACGATGAGATTCAGAAGAGAGCCTAACTACTTGAAATGTGGAGCAAATATGTGCTTACTAACTTTTATTGAATCAATTAATTGCCCAATTTTTTAATATAAATCCTTGATCAAAAAATTAGTAATTATTAAATTTTCAAACGCAGTCACATTGCATAGCGTCATTTTCATTGATTACCATATCGACGAATTTTCTTCGGAGGTAAATAGAGATCTCACAGATTAGTGGACAGCGAAACTGAAAAGGTGAAAAGAAAACCTGAAAATCGGGCACCTATTGATCCAAACGATAACTGAGAATTAATCCACACGATCCGTGAAAAATCTGACCTTCAACAAGTAGACTGCCTGATTTACTCTTAATTAAGGTTATCCTCCAGTCGAATACCATTTCGGATACGGAAACACCCGCCGAATGGACCCTTAAACGATCCAAATTGACTATCAGTTGCTTTGGATAGGTTGCGAAATATTATTGAAAAGCACGGTGTTCACTACAAGTTAACAAGAGCATTCACAATTGAAAACAAAATTCCACCATGTATTGTCATTTGATGGCACCCTTAAGTTATAAAATAATCCCGATGCTAAACGTGCATCACCCAAACAGCTGTTCAGAAGGAACCAACAACAACACGATCCGAGAGGACCTTACGTTACATCGTTCTGAAGGAGCAAAACTGCGAAATGCAGGAAACACTTATTCATCGCGCATTTAGAAGAAATGCCAAACACTGAAGTTAACTAAAAAGCGGTAAATCACTTGAAAAATATTATTATAAAACCAACTCTCAGGTTATAAATCGTTACGTTACGCTTAATAGAATTACAAGTCCACATGGTAAAATAAAATGAAACATAGAATTATTTCCTTTTTAACAATGACTACCATCACAGATCCATCTTCTTATTGTTTGTCCCAACACACTACCTACAAGTTATCAATTGACCACACTCAATTACGTATAAAAATGAAAGAACGACAAAAATTGAAAATAAAATATATCACCGGCTGACGAATCGAACCCGCATTCGTAACTCAAGTCTCACACTAATACGCTGAGTGTTAACACACACACTATCAAAGCAAACGGACGTCAGAACAACAAAACAATTAGGTCCGTAAAATAAAAATACTGAATTTCATTGAACTCAAACACGCATGGAGAACTGCAGTAAATATTCAATCACCATTAACTCAGCACCCAATATTGGACAACCCTCACATGACATTAGTGGTTCCATAATCTTACGTAAACACCTTCCAGCTGGTGAGGGCTGCACGCAAGTTTGGCATCATTATTACTGAGCTAACAATCTTCGCACTGCATACACTACTGCAGACACTACCATCGCCCAAGTCACTTCGCAAAAACATCAAGTCTAAGACTTGAGTATGTACAGCTGACATCCCAGACCTATCGTCTGGCCTACCTGTCTGCACACCCTAACACTAACCTCTATGTACACACACACACACACACCTTCCTAAACCTATCGTTGAGCGTGAACCAGGAGGTCTCATCATCAATATACTCCTAGGATAACATGTGACGTCCTAAATATATTGTCGAGCGGAAATTTGGTCGTATACGATTCCTCCAGCACATCAGGCGAAATCGTAACTTCAAACACACTCTTAGATATTTTAGCTGTAAACCTGGTCGAAACTAATAACACACAACGAAACAAATCTTGCCACAGAATGAACGCAAGTCGGGAAATGCAACTAAGTCCCTATCTTGTTATTAAAAAGTGAAATTGAAAATAAATAACACGTGGTGAGCAATCCACAACTCAAACACGATCTCAGCATGCGCAATGAAGTTTGGAAAAATAATAGTGACTTCCAACACACGTCTAGAATTACATGACCATCGCCAAACAATAATCATCACCACCGCAAAAATCCACACTGTAATTTTAGGGTGAAGCCCTCAAATCGCCTACCGGCATTATTCCAAATATCCACATCCATGACTATCCAGGGAAACGAAATCCAATGAATCTACATAGCCAAACTATCGCTTTAAAACGTCCAATATCTCATCCCACAATGTTTCCGATTTAATGATAAATTATCGTCTCGTAATTTTATGAAATTTACTGATTGGAAACTTGTCATTAGAGTCAAATAACACCAACCGTGAATTCAGAATGCTCTTCTACTCTTGAAGTCATATGAAATAATAGTCATTATGCTGACTTTACGTAAACTACTTACTTGGATTTTTTAACTGCCACGAGCTACAATCTTCACCAGAAATCGTTTTTCACTTGGGATCCTAACTTGAAATCTTAATACTCATGTCAAACCAACCTTCTGTTAGCCGTTCCGGATTGTTAGCGGAATATACTCCAGCCTGCCACATACAGCCTGTCTCAAAAATTCTTCGCCATCAGCAAATATAGCCTGTCTCAAAAATGCATTCTCATCGCCTTCTCACGGCGGTATTATATGAAATATACAGGCTTCCTCTGCCTCCAACATCTACACACCTCTTATCTCAACATACCAAAATTCCGACACAATCCTTTTTCCCTGTTCCAAGACTTTTCAAACCTCAATCATCTCGTGACAAAAAACCTTTATAAAAATACCTCTTAATTTTTATTTTTACTACAACTTTCAGACCTCAGGAATACAACAACACACGTGATTTTCCATATCACCGACATACACGATGTCACAAAATTTTACTTCCCATGAATAAAATAACTTTATCAGATTTCGCTGGATTTTTTTCTAGACACACGCAAACCTTATTGAACATAATTGTTAAATCCAATGTTAACATAGAAAAATTTTATCCCGCGATATATTATTATTATTATTATTATTATTATTATTATTATTATTATTGTTGTTGTTGTTGTTTCAACAAACATTTTCTGAATTCAAACGATATTCGAAATTAAGACATTCACCACGACTACGTTATCGTTATCACCTTCCTCATTTTACTCAATTTGGACAATATCCCAAAGAATAACAACACAATATTTAAACTCCGCATTTCATAGTTTCTTGGCGTGAATTTTACAGCACTGAAGAGTTCCACACGACTACCAGAAATGTAATACATTTGCCTGATCATTATTAAATATCAACCCGACACACGCATTGACAATTTGTTGGGGCAAACAATATTCTAACTACAACATTGATAAAAAAAGTTACAGACCTGTGATCTTAGCTGTCATCCTGGATTTCTGGCTGCATTTAGGCCAGCAGACCTTGCGCCTAGCCTTCCATGTCTACATTTACCATCATCTTCTCATACATATAACTTAAATTACACAATATTTTACACTCGGGGTCGATTGACGCCGCAGACAACGCACTTTCAACACGTTTGCTATTGTGACGAGCTCGCTCCTCAAATGACGACTGAAACAATTTTCTAAAGAGTCTGCTCTCGTTCACCCTACTAAGGGCCAGGTGTTCCAAACAGATAAGAAACCAGACACCGCGGCCAACTCCCAGACTTATCGTTGACAAATATTAGAAGCACACACTGAATACAGAGAGAAACTCAACTGCTTATTCACCCAAATCTCTAAATTTTCAAAGTTTCCATCAGCGGCAGTTCAGAAATTTTCTATCATCTTCTAAACCAAACCAAACTCCATGGTACTACAGCCCTTGAAGGGTCTTCGCCTACCAAGCGACCGCTGCTCAGCCCGTAGGCCTGCAGATTACGAGGTGTCGTGTGGTCAGCACGACGAATCCTCTCGGCCGTTATTCTTGTCTTCCTAGACCGGGGCCGCTATCTCGCCGTCAGATAGCTCCTCAATTCTAATCACGTAGGCTGAGTGGACCTCGAACCAGCCCTCAGGTCCAGGTAAAAATCCCTGACCTGGCCAGGAATCGAACCCGGGGCCTCCGGGTGAGAGACAGGCACACTACCCCTACAACACGGGGCCGGCCTATCATCTTCTACTTTAACATTATATTTGAACAATAGACAAGGATATGAAAAAAGTTACTTGGAGAAAAAATCTCTTCACTTTCCTGCTGACGAGTGACGTGAGCTTCGCCGTTCCGACAGCCAGACACAGAGTGTGAAATATACGGAGGGAGATTTCTTTTATACTCTATGGGAGGACGCTACCCACACCATGAAGCTTGGTTGTGTACTATGCTAATCCCGCATCCCTTTGACCAAATCTCTTGAAATTTGTTCTATAACTTCGGACAGACTTACGATTTATTACGGTGTTAATTTCATATTTTTCCCATACTCGCAACAGGCGAAATTATTTATTTCTGCCCGGGCGTTTCGCGGGTTTTTCGTCGTCCATTGGCCTTGCCACGTGCCGCTGATCCGCGGGCGGGACGCAAATTATTCTCTAGGCTTAACTGCATTTATATTTACCCTGGGGGTTCTATCTTCACATATGGTTTAAGAATAATTAAGATTCCTTATTTCTGGATTTACTATGTCGCCAAAATCTCTCGTTATGAAGAATTTCTTAAATTTGATAAATTGTCCAATATTCGAAGTCCACCGAAGTGTCTCGGTATTTCACGGTCTTGCGGCTTGCTCAGACACGGAGAGCTCGTTCCCACGAGACAGCTAGACTCTTGAAATAAAAACATCGCTGCTCTAAAAAAGTCGTTTGTAGCTGAAATAAATATTTGGAATAAAAAATAATTTTCTCATCGTAGATTTATGGGTTCACAAAGGTGGTTTCAGGCCTGTCATTGATTACAGGGATTTAAACCATACGGTTGTATTACAATTTGTGCACCTTCCTGACCTTCATTCTTGTTTCCCGTGGTATCGCAAGACTAAGTTCTTCACCATCTTAAATCTTAACCAGGCATATAATCAGATACCTCTGGCAGAAGAATCCAAACATCTAACGGCTTTTGCCACTGACTGGAATACAACCACGTGCTTTTCGGGCTCCCCACGGGCGCGGCTGTCCTTACTAGACTGCTGGATTTGGTCTTCTCCTATATCAAATTTCAATATCTTTGTCTCGATGATGTCGTGTTTTCTGAGACCTCTGAAGAACACTTAGATCATCTGAAGGAAGTTCTAAATCGCTTTCGTAAGGCTGGGTTGACAGTTAAGTTATCTAAGGTAGCTTTGCTAAGCCTTCTATGTCATTCTTAGGGCTTACTGTGTCACCCGATGGTGTTTTTATCGCCCATTCCAGAATGCTGCTATTTATGACTTCCAGCCACTGAAGGACGTCAAACGAATTGCTAGGTTCATAGGCATGGTGAATTTCTTCCGGAAATGTATTCCTAACTTTGCTAATAGGGCAGGCCCCCTAAACCTACTTTGTAGGAAAGGTGTCAAAAAGGAAGTGCGTTTGTAGATATTAAGTTAGCTCTCTGTAACGCCCCAGTATTAGCTATGCCAGATGTCTCTAGGAAATTCATAGTTCAAACCGATGCCTTTTCATCTGCTGTTGCTGCTGTCCTTTTTCGAGAAACAGAACTCAAAAGGACGCCTATTCCCTATGCGTCTACGACCTTATCGGCTCAAGAAGCCAAGTACTCAATGTACGAATTAGAACGTTTTGCAGTACTGTTTGCCTTGGAGAAGTTCCGTCGTTATCTAGAGCGTGTTAAATTCGAATTAGAAACAAACAAGCTTTAAGTTGGGTCCTAGCTAGGCCACGCCGAACTGGACATATCGCCCGTTAGGCTATCAGAATTTCTGCCTTTCAATTCAATGTGCGACATATTCGACGATCTGAAAATGTGGTCGCAGATGGACTAAGCCACATGTTTTCTCGTGATGTTGAGACCAATGAACGGGGGAATAGTTCTTCTCCTCCCATGCCCATAATTCTAATGTTAGTGTTGTCCCTTACGTGCCGAGAAATGGGATTATGTGCTGCCCTCCGAAGCACGATCAGAAGATGAAAGTATTTATTTCTGCTGTTCTTGTGCCCAAGATCTTCAAATACTATCATGAGACCCCATTAGTAGGGCACTTAAGCACCTTCAAAGCAAGAGAGAAAATCAGAGAAATGTTCATCCGGAAGAGTATGGACGGCGAAATCAGAGAAATGGTTAAAACTTGTAAATCTTGCTTCCTTCGTAAGCCCACCTTGTCCACCAAGCTAGGGCTATTGTCATCTCATCAAGCATCTCGCCCCTTGGAGCGCTTGTACATAGACTACGTCGGACCTTTCCCTCAATCGAAGGGGAACGTGAATAAGGACATCCTTGTATGTGTAGACGGCTTCAATAGATTTTCATGGTTATTTCCGACTACTCAGTCTACCATTTCTTGCCTTGATACTATCTTCGCTTCTTTTGGTCCTTGTCAATAAATAGTTTCCGATAATGCAACATGTAACTCATTCCGAATATTCTGTTTTGATTTGTCCACATCCCATGTTACTACTTCTGCTTATTACCCTCTACCATTTCTGGCTGAGCGGGTCAATCGTAATCTTAGATCTCCTTTGATAGCTTTTCATCATGAAGATCATTCCAGGTGGGATACTTCGTTGCATTGGTTATCTTCTGCTCTATATTCGGCCATTCATGAGTCCCACAAGTTCACTCCTGCCTCTCTCATGTTTATTTGTTCCAAACGCGCCATTATTTAATATTTGGCCCCTCGATGAGATATTGCCAATAAGATCAGATGCCTGTGGAGGAAGGCTAGAAGTAACTTTAAGGCTTCTCATGAGAAGGATGGAGAGAGATATGATTGTGGACCGAGGAACACCAATGTAAAGGTCGGACATCAGGTTAGGATTAAGAATTTTGTAACTGCAGGCAAGCTTGCCCCCAGATTTCATGGGCCATGTATTATTTTGGATTTCTTAACACCGGTCACACTTTCGGTGAGCAACCCAGCCATTGAGAGCATATTTAGAGTTCACCTTTCGCAGATTAAACCGGTATACCCTTTTGTTTTGCAGTATAGGCCACTAAGTCATGGCAATAAGGAAACTGCTATAATTATTTTTTACAGCTCAGTAACTTAATGTTCATTATGTAAATCAAGGATGCCCCACGCATATACATCTAGGGTATTGTCCTGTTGCTGTATATCATCCTGTACAAACCTTCCCCTCTAATAAGGTTTATATTGTCCCGTTGTCTGGCTGCCATTAACTTTCCCCCGCCTCCAAAACCAAGCATGCAGTACACACACTCATCCTCGATGCCACTTGCCTCATCTGAACCTGCAGCTTTAAAAATTAAACAAACTCTTGCTCTCCGTCATCATCTCTGTCGCCAAGTAAATTACTGTTTCAGTGCCCTCTCTGTCCAACATCTGGCGAGTGATGCTGGCGTGAGGTAAGGGCCCAACCTGCTCTGGCCCAGTCTTCTTCATAAGAGTGTGCTGGAGCACCATCCTTTCCGGCAAGGCCAGAGGTGCGGTAACCCAACAGCCTAATTCATCTTGGAGCAGTGGCTCTTTATCCGGTCTGTGGCGACCATCAACATTGCCACCCCTCTCATGGTGGTGGGAGAGATATACCTGAGGATACTTGGGGGGTCGTGGGTATGGGCAGTGGCAGCCGCTCTTGATGTCAAACTAGAACTGTACATCTTGGAGTTCTACGGCCTCAGAAAGACTTCAAGACTTGTTTTCGACATAATTAATCACAAATAAACTTTTATCAAGAAATTTTCTGTCTGTCAAATTCAACTTCAAATTTTTCTAAACAGGAAAATTTTAAACTGTGTCACCCGAGGCAGAACTCTTGGGTGGGGGAAGGTCTGTACCGGAGGTACACCCGCCCCGTACATTGAGTGAAGCGCCTCGGAGAATGCCATATAAAATCTAAAACTTGCAACAACTAATACAATAAGTTTTGATATTTCTCTACAGATGTCTCTAATATAAACTTATGTTATGCCCTCTGGTGTGAAGATAGACTATTAAAAATGTAAAGCAATTTTGCATTCTAAGGTTTCCTAAACTGAAGTGATTATCCTTTGTTTTTGGTGTGTTAAGGTTCCTTTACAACGCTTCTATCTCTTACCGCCAAATTAAGAGGTGGGCCAATAGAAAATTGTGTAAATTTGTTTTTCATCCAATCTCAGGTTTCTGGTACTTATTTTATCACCCAATAAGAATTTGGGGTGTGTCGGGCCTTAGCCCACAGTTTTCTGGAACTTTCCTCTTGGGTATAAAAGCTGGCACTTTTTCAGACCAGTTTGGTTTATTGATCATTCCAGTCTACAGAGTTTGTGTTTATCAAGGAAATGGAGGCGCCTCGTCCATCCTTGAGAAGTCCACCAGCTCAAGGTAATGGTAGTCCAGGTTTAACTAAGTGATAGTCTTTGAAATCTAGCTCAAGGGGAAAGTTTCAAATCTTTGACAATGTAACTTTAATTTTTTTAAATGTAAATTCCAGAATTGAAGTGTAAATTTCAAACAAGCCAAAGGAACTTAGTCAAAATCAAGGAATAGAAAGTGAGCTACCCTCTCGTATTCCCTATCAACTTGATTTTGAGGTAACTATGATTTTATACCATTTTACAGTTTGAAATCTTTGTAACTTAAATATTCTCTCCATCTAGTCACCTCAGTAGTATAGGTTTAGCCTCTGTAACCTCAGGTCATAAGCCCAAATAGGGTTCTAATTTTTTCATTTCAATTTTAAGACGCGCAATTGTCCGCCTCCTCACTATTTTGATTTTCGAGCAAGTAACTTAACCTGTTGTTTTTCAGAAAGGTCTGGTAGAATGGGTACTGGATTCCTCTATTTAATTCTATTTCATTCCTTTTAGTTAAAAATGTTAGACTGTTAAGCATATACCATAAGACAGTGAATATGGATTGAATTTTTAAAATGTACATTGTGCCTTGGATAGGCCCCGACATTTCTTGAAATAAATTCCTAAATGTAAATTTTATACAGCAAAGATGCTCTTTCTATTAATGTAAAGGTTGAATGGTGCCTCTGGAAGGCTATAACGTGATAATGCTGAGAGAGTAGTCTCCTAGATGATTTGTGGAGCAAAAAGCGCTCTTGGAAAATTGGGTTTTTTGGATACTCTGTCTCCAAGTGGTGTAAAGGTAATTGGGAGACCTGACTCCTTGACTATTTGTTGAAAGGAGCCGCAGCTCTCATGGATAATGTAAAATTAGGGAGCTTCAAGCTCAAAGTTGTTAATTATTATTCACTTTTTAAAATTGTTACCCAATCTAATGAACTTTTTACCTGAATTGTAAAGCTGAGATTTTGAAAAGATATCAGAGAAAGAAGTACGGCTGTAGTTTCAAAGTTTTAAATTAATCTTTGGAATGTCTAATATCAACTCATTTCTGCCCGCATGTTATTTCACCTCTGTCCACCACAATATTTCCATAACAATCTGTAAAGTGGACCCATTTAATCTACAAATCATGCTTTGTTGAATAAAATATATGAGTAACTATATATATATATATATATATATATATATACGTCTTTTTTGGAACTTGCTTTACTTCGCACCATTGAAGATAGGTCTTATGGTTATAAGAGGCATAAGAGTTGGAAGGTAACAACCGTGGCCTTAATTAAGTTACAGACCCGTCATTAGCCTGATGTAAAATGGGAAACCATGGAAAACCGTCTTCAGGGCTGCCAACAGTGCAGTTTGAACCCACTATCTGTCAGATGCAAGCTCAGAGCTGTACGGCCCTAATCGCATGGCCAACATGCCCCGTAAACAGTATATATATAGCTTTAAAGGAGACATTCACAACTTGAATAAGTGGCCTTTCCATCAGATGTAGTGATCTATTGTTTTCATTCAGTGTGAAGTGAATGCCCCACGTTTCTCATAATTGAGGTGCACTCAGCATGGACACCTATACCAGACCGGTTGTCAAGAGGGAGCAGATCCATAGCTATTGTTAATAATATTCATATAATGGTAGTGAATAAGTGGACCTATCTCTAGCCTTTGATAGTGGTCAATTATCAATACAGACCATAATGAAATGTGTAACTTATAAGCTGTTATCATTATTGATTCTCTGTCATGCAAACTAGCTTTATGGATTTCTAAACACTAAGATGACAGAAAGAGGCTGATGATTTCAGCACCTTTAATACCGTCAGGGTGATAGAGGATTTAATATGCCAACTTGAAACCAGAAAGCAAGCCCTGCACAACCTGACGTAATCAGACTAACATTTTTCCCAACAAGAGCTACATAGCAAAAGGGAGATGAAGAGAAACCCACTTCATCTTCAAAACGAAAAGAATGAATTCAGCTTTTGGACATGCTGTGCAAAATAAAAGATGCTTACTTGTAAATTCTGCATATATGTATTCATAAAAAGTATACTTAGTAAATTTGAGATTAGTATAGGCTTACAAATATATATGTACCTTAAGAATAGACAGCAAGACACTCATATAGTTCCTGAACAACAAATAAAAGTAGAGTTATGTAACCAGTCAAATTCAAATTACTGCTAAGGGTTTAATTATTGTAATTACTATATAGTTATCTGTACGATACTTACACATGAATTATTTGAAGTTTCCTCAAAGCACATTGGTTCCACTTTGATCTTATCCAAATCCATTTTAAATAGCGTGTGAAGGTTTAGACGGGTTTGGGATGTAGATTACTTCCACAGATCTTGCCCTGAAACATGAACAACATACACTCCTATTGCTGTTTTGTAGTAAAACCTGTAGCTTTAGGTGACTGTTGATATTTTGCTCATTGCCACAGGACCTCCAGTTTTACCTGGAAACTGAACCTCAGAGATAAATATTTTCTCTGAAAGAACATCCCACACCCACAGGTTGCAATTAATTTGCACACCCCTAGTGAAAAGCACATGACTATGCAACTTACACATCACCCACTATTCTGGGGGTCTAATGACTGGTGTGATGTACCTCCCCATATAACCCAATCCTGTGCTATGTTGTATATTTTGTCCTCTATACCCCAACTGACCTTTTGTTCTTAACAATTTGTTTTACATCACACTGACACAGACAGGACTTAAGGTGTTGTGGCTAGGAACAGGAAGGAAGTGACAGTGGCCTTGTGTAAGTTACAGTCCCAGAATTTGCCTGGTATGAAAATGGGAAAGCACAGAAAACTGTTTTCATGGCTGCCAGGACCACTTCCATACCACTCCCAGTCCTTTCCTATCCCATCATTACCATAAGTCCTATGTGTGTTGGTGCAACAGAAATCCAATTGTAAAAATAAAATTCTACAATCAAACCTTCAATTAACTAATCATTTCTTTCTCAACTTGCAGGGCAAATGATCTGACTGTGAAGACACAACATCCCCATCCTGTCACTCTACTAGCTCTATTGGCTATGTACATTCTGTACTGTCCTTACACTAGAGTCCAACAGTAATTCAGTTTCAATATAATTTTGAAAGTAACTATTAGGAATTTTCTGATATAGTGCATTCATTTTTCTTTCCAATCTGCAAACATTCTTGTGTGTGCTTGTTGTTTAAAAGAGCCAGCATTTATGGTCACCGATTGCAAACATTCAGATAGTACACGGAGAGCCCAGCCTTTTTATTTACACTTATGAATTATGTAAATCATCCTGGATAATAATGACAACTGTGTGTAAGCCCTGTGCTTTATGTACATTAAAAGCCAGTTTCTTACAAAGATATAGCCATAATTCTTCTCTCGATGCACAGTCCTCACCTGGGCCAGCAGCCCCTTTAAGGGCTACCACACAATATGTTGAATTCAGTAGCAGTTTAGCCCAATTCCTCATTGATCAAACATATGATTTCATAGAGGATAGCCAGATACTCATTGGCAACCTTATCCCCGAAGTTGCAACCATTACTGACTGTGTTACAATATATACTGTATATTTGTTACAAAAAACAGTTCCAAACTGGCTATGAACTACTTTGTTACAACAAACAGTTCCGAACTGGTTATAAGGTCCTTTGTTACAACAAACTGTTCCAAACTGGATATGAACTCCTTCAAAATTATCTTAACGAACGTATGCAAGTCAGAATGCTTCCTCAATTGTTTGTTAATAATGTTTTGTTGGAATAAGCAAATGGCAACTGTGAAATGTGTCAAAGCCCTCCACAAATTGTTACAAAACTTTTACTGATGGATGATGAAAGACCTCACTATTCCAATGAGAAGTACTCTTTTGAAGTTGCACCACTTACTGGTCGAACTGAATGTGGATGTATAAAACATGCAGTCCCTGGTATTGAATGAGGACTGCTGGCATTGAATGAAGTTGAATGTGGTTAGAATTGCATGAATTCAGAAATCACAGTTCAGAACCATTCTGAATCTCTGTTAGAACAACAGGTAAAATACTGCGCATGAGCAGGCTATTCAGAATCAATTTGGTACCATGTTCGAACAAACTTCCATATATTATCACTAGAGATGGGAATTTGCCTATTTGCTGACTTTATTCCTGTGGATAGGAATGTAGGCTTTTGAGATATATATTCATTTTAGGGTCTTAATAACTATATTTTGTTGGTTTTGTTGTGCCTATAAATGCCTATTTCAGGGGTTTGTGCCTATTTTGATTATAATTGCCTAGTTGATGCCCTCTGACTGCACTTTAGAAAAGCCGATTTTCTTCCAGTGCATTATATTGTAGCTAGTGTGTTCGATAGAATTATCTTCTCTTTTTTCAATATCTGTTTACCCCAAGAACAAAAATGGCCATTCTCAGAAGTCACCAGAAATAGTTCTAAGGAGATTTCCATCAGGAGAAGCAAGGAACAATATGACCTCAAAGCCTTCAACCCCTCCCAGCTCCTAAGGCATATGCGAGAACCAGTCAACTTCGAACTATTTTGCACAACCCATATGCCCTGTACCTTCCTTTCGATGAAAACTGTTGTACGCGTACGCTTTACGTTCAGAACGTGTTGTGATTTATTTTGAAGTGGAAGAAAAGAAGTGTGTTTGCGGCAATGCCCAAAGAAAAATCGTCGAAGTCCTACTGGCTGAAGCAGTGGATCACAGGGGATCCCAATTTTACTACGGATGGAAGGGTAGTCTGTCAAGCTTGCTGTAAGGAGGTAAGTTCATCTGTTCCTTTTATCTTTGTTGTGCGTCCGGCTCTATGGCTAAATAGTTAGCGTGCTGGCCTTTGGTCACAAGGGTCCCGGGTTCCAATCCCGGCAGGGTCGGGAATTTTAACTATCAGTGGTTAATTTCGCTGGCACGGGGGCTGGGTGTATGTGTCGTCTTCATCATTATTTCACCCGCAGGTCGCCTACGGGAGTCAACTCAAAAGACCTGCACATGGCGAGCCGAACATGCCCTCGGACACTCCCGGCACTAAAAGCCATACGCCATTTCATTTCGTTTCATCTTCTTTGTGATTGAGAACTATGATCGCATTTCATTGTAGCACATATAGGCCAAGTTGTTTTGTGGCAATGCTGTATTAGTCGTAACTTTCAACCATTTATATTGCTAAAATGTAAATAATAATTAAATTACTGAACAAGGAGTTACAACGCCGCTGGTCTCTTGTCGCAGAATGGATGAAAATTAAATCGGTATTTTGAACTGTGATTAATTTTCTGTGAAAATAGGGATTTACAACTGAAATGCAATTTTTAAAACTCCCTTTAAAAATTGTGAATTCTATTACACTTCCGCTCAGACTTAGAGAAACATAGGTTGCAGATCCAATGTATCCCGGCTAGGACGATGCCACCGCGTGTTTTACAAGGTTGCCAAGACTGTCTTTACAAGACCAGGCCAGCGAAAAACCGTTGGTCTGGATTGGTGAGGTCCGGTTAATAACCGTTGTGTTTGGGGGGGGGGGTGGAGGGGGAAACAAAGAGAGTCTGTGGGGCGTAAGTTGCCAGATTGACAAGCCTCTAGCATACCCTCTAGAGTCTTGCTAAATTGTGACAGAAATAAGGTTTTCTTATGGCGGCGATGGGATAGGAAAGGGTTAGGAGTGGGAAGGAAGCAGCCGTGGCCTTAGTTAAGGTACAGCCCCAGCATTTACCTGGTGTGAAAATTGGAAACCACGCAAAACCATCTTCAGGGCTGCCGACAGTGGGATTCGAACCCACCATCTCCCGGATGCAAGCTCACAGCTGCGCGCCCCTAACCACACGGCCAACTCGCCCGGTAAAATAAGGTTATGGGCGCATGTCACGAAAATTTCAAATTACGCGGTTTTTAATTTTCAACGAGTGTGGCGGCCTTGTGGGCACACATTATGCAGGATCCATCGCAGGCAACAGAAAATAGTCTTCATGACAGTTGACCCGGCTGATCAAAGCCGGGGAATAGAAACAAATAAATTGTTCACAGGCCGATATTTATAGTGCTTCCGTTTTCATTTTTCTGTATAAGTATGAATACTGCTAGGGCCAGCTTGGTAGGTCCTTGGCAAGCATAAAGAACGGATCTATCCTCTACGCTACTCCGGTAACCTTTCACGTCTTTTTTATTATATTTTTCACCCGGTGAACTCGACATGATACTGCCAAATTACAACTGAAAATCCTTGAGGACATATTTCCATGTAAATTACTAATTTATTACCTTGTTCCTACTTTAAAGTTTTGTACTTCTAGATAGGTACATGATTTCTAATAGTCTTTTTTTATGAAACAAGTGCATGATATATACTAAGCATTATTGCCAATTAGCCCAACTGTAGAAATTTAAGATATAGGTAGGGACAATGTAATTTATGTCAATTTTATTAATTTTCAGATCAAATGTGAGAAAAATACCACATAGATCAACTTAGAAATACTGCGATGCATCTGATACGAGTACAGAAATCTGTATCAATGCAGCCCGTCTACCAGTCCACTTCGGGCAGCGACCAACAACCACTTTCTTCAGACCTATGCACTGCAATGTCGGGAGCTAATATGCCCCTGCATAAACCGGAGCATCTTCACGCTGCCGGGAGCAAACACCAAGTTGGAGAAGAGAGGCATGCCCCTGGTGTAGTCATTTAGGATTGTGCATGAAGTCAGGGGAAGTTTTGACCAAACATCTGGGAAGGCAGCCGCTATCAGCGAAATAAAACCAGATGAAGTGACTTCATGTGAAGTGTTGTCCAATCACTTCATGTGATGTTGACAGTACAAGAGCATTATGCCCGAGAGGAGATCAAGACTGTTACCGGAAAATATTGAAACGTTGCTTGTAAATTCCGTTAATAATAACTGAGTGTGTTATTAAATTATAAGTAATTTTTTCATGCCTATTTTGTTGTCTATTTTACACGTTAGTGCCTATTGTGGCTAATTTAAGAGCCTATATGCCTGCCTATTTTTACTGTTTTTAGTGCTTATAACTCTCGTCTCTAATTATCACTAAGAACGACAGCTGGGCAATTTTTAATGTAGCCAGCCAACATTCGGCTGAAAAACAGAATTATCTACCGCTGTTCTTTTGTGTTTAAATACGAACTGAACAATAAAGCTTACCTTATTTCCTATGACGCACCGTGCGATAATAAGAAAACGTAAGAAACTGCAATTATCTGATGAAGAAAATCTTAAGGGAAACAGCGCAATACACTGAACAAACCTCGACAAGATGTCGCAGTACGTCCGAAATGCACAATACAAAACACATGAATACGGACATTAAATAACAACAACCCAACCACTTCGAAAGTAAACCGGAAATATCGAATAGCGCTTCTCACAACTTTATAACCAGTGCGTTGTTCCTCGACTGTATACATACACACCCGGTATAATTCACTTATCTCCAGCTAACCACTGTACAAGGATAGAAGTCATAAAGTCATCTGGGATCACCAAGACGAACCATTACACTCAGACCTCAGAACAGAAAATACATGGCGTGCGTAGGCCTACTGGCACCGGGAGGTGGAGACCGACGGGAATCAGAAGCGTAAACTGACAATTACCACTATGTTCATGAGCTATTTAGCCTACAAGTTTGCCGTTACACATCCTTATTGTTTTACATCTTGTGTTAGCAACTTCGACATGTGGATATTATGATTGATGGTCTTTGAAAGACTTATTTCTTTGAAGAACCTTATCTTCCCTCCATCTAATGGCAGACTTACGAATTATGCGTCGCGATACTGCGTAGTTGCATGTCGGAAGCCTATTTGTTATTTTTATGTGACACTTCTCAATTCGTGTCCATTGCTTCGCCCTAAAGTCATCATCAATATCTTCACCTTTCACATCACGAATGCACCTTTAAATAACCTCAACTCAAATACTGCTTCGCCTCTGTGGTGCAATTGGCTGCCACCCCCGGAACGGGATATATTCAGCCTTGGGGAGTCATTTGAGTAGAAGGGATTCGATTAAGACATCAGCCATTGTCGAAGTGGTTTTCCGTAGTTTCCGGACTTCGCCTCCAGGTCGCGGCCACTTCCTTGCTAGCTATGCCCATGTTCAATTTAGCAGGTGAGTTTTTCACCTATCCATTCGTTAGCGCCTACTTCGTTAAACTATTTGGGGGGGGGGGGGGCGCTTGATTAACATGAACATAGAGTTACCGTAGTAAATAATACACTGGAGGTAGCATTGGCGCCAGCGTCTACGAGAGAATCACTCTAGCAAGCGGATCATGTTGAAAGCGCAGCTGTTTGGCAAAAAGCTCGCTCCGTTGTACTCATCAGTGAAAATAGGGGACTTTTAAAACTGTGTGGATATAGATATGGTTTAAAATTCTTACATGTAAACATTCTCAGATACTACAATATAGTTGCGATTCTTCTCTCTAGTAAAAAAGAAAGCCCAAAAACCATAAATATAGGACTAAATGCGTGATAAAAGAGGACGGTGTTCAGGTGCAATTGAAAAAAAAATGATATGGCGTATGGCTTTTAGTGCCGGGAGTGTACGAGGACAAATTCGGCTCGCCAAATGCACGTCTTTGGATTTGATTCCGTAGGCGACCTGCGCGTCATGATGAGGATGAAATGATGATGAAGTTGTCATATACACCCAGCCCCCGTCCAGCAAAATTAACCAATTATGGTTAAAATTCCCGACCCTGCCGGGAATCGAACCCGGGCCCCTGTGACCAATAAGTAACACAAAATCAATTTACTGTTCATATTAAGTCTTCTAACAACATACGTTTAGAAGGAGGGAATAGATATATCGCTTGTGTGAAATGTCCAGTACTTTGGTATAATTCTCTCCAACGACCTAAAATGTCCTCTCCCGTACGAAGCGGATAAGCGAGTTCTTAGGCCTAAAAATGCTGGCGAGATTTTGAGGTAAAGTAGACAAAATATTATCATCGGCTACTTAGACCCTGGCTTTCTGAGCCCAAGTTGTCAGGTTCGAGCCTGGCTGAGTCCGATAACCTCTTGGAGATAGATTTACCGGCATGTGAAAGAACTCCCGTGGGAAAAAATTTAGACACCTCAGCCTCTCCGAAAACCGTGCAAGTACTTAGTGCGACGTAAAGCCATTATTATTATTATTATTATTATTATTATTATTATTATTATTATTATTGTTGTTGTTGTCGTCGATGTATTCTAAACGTGATTACAAGTGGAAATATGACACTCGGTTGTGGTTTCACTCTATTATGGAGTTTTTATTTAGCTTTTCCTGAAATGTGTGATTTGCTTTAAGAATTTAATTTGTAAAATGATTTCCGTTAATGGAAAGGAAAAGTGGTAAATTATGATTGCAGAGAACTGGAAAAATACTTACAACATTTTTTTCAATTTGCCTTACATTGCACTGACACAGTAGGCCTTATGACGATGGTGGGATAGGAAAGGACTAGGAGTGGAAAGGAAGCGCCCGTGGGGTTAATTAAGGTACAGCCCCAGCATTTGCTTGGTGTGAAAATGGGAAACCATGGAAAACCATCTTCGGGGCTGCCGACAGTGAGGTTTGAACCCACTATCTCCCGAAAGCAAGCTCACAGCTGCGTGGCCCTTACCGCACGGCCAACTCGCTCAATCAATAATTTATTATGCTTGTATGTAGTCCTATAAGACATTTAAAGGAATAATAATATTGACGAAAGTAAATGACTCAGATGTTCACACGGTGTATCACACCTTGTCTCTAAATTGCAAAATCTTGTATGGGATGAATGGGGACTGCTACACGTATTGTACGAAGGGGAAGCAACAAACTGTACACAGAAAATATATTCAACAGCTTTAAAAAGGCCTTCTTTAAAGGCACACAAAAAGTGAAAAACGGAGCATAATTCTAGGCTATCATGCGCATCTGTTCTTATTTTCTTTTTGTACCAAATTGCTTTACGTCGCACCGATGACTATGGGACAGGAAAGGGCTACGAGTGGGAAGGAAATGACTGTGGCCTTAATTAACCCTCAAAGAGTCGCGTGGGGTGTTGACAACACCCCACGTTCATTTTTTTAGGCTAAATCTTGCGATCGAGTTCATTTATCTTGCTGTAATCTCTTATACCTCTCCAACTGACCTTGAGCACGAAGTGTTGATCGAGTGCTTATAACTAGAATCGATGTGACAGGTGTTAGCGCTCTTTCTTCACACGTGGGGTGTCGTCATACCCCCACGCGACCACTATCGTAACATTTCCGGCTCAGTACGCGGTTCTCGCTTGAGTGGTGAAAGTCTCATTTTCTGTGAACATGTGTAGCTATGAACTACAGGAGGCTAGAATACGCGAAGTTTTAGAAGAAGATGAAAGTTGTGAAGAAGATTTCGATGAGTCAGATCCAGCAGAAAGCGACAATTGTGAGGAACTTATACCGAAAGGCTGCCCAAGACCATACGTGAAAAAGCGGCAAAACTAACTGGTGCTGATGATCCCAGTAAGACGACAAACGTCCGAGAACGAGCTCCGAAGCAGTCACAGTGTGCCCTAGAAACAAAGATGTAAAGACTAAATCGTACTGTGATCGCTGTTGTACAGTAATGTGTCTGAAACATGTGAGGAATGTGTGTGAAAAATGTTATCAAGGTTCAGGTGAACCACAAAGTGATACAGACTAAGTTTTTGATCTTGTGTTATATTGAATGTATTCTTATAAGTCTTTACTTCAATCTGAAAGCAGAAATATTTAGTGTAATTAAAAAAATATTCTTGAATTAATTTATTTTGTACTGAGATGCAGAAATTGAACAATAATTTCAATATTTTCGTATGCTTGGATTTTTATAGATGAATCTAGCGCATTTTATGATTTGTTATGTGCTAGTCTCGTTTGTAAATCTATATTAGACATAATAAAATAAATTTTTCAAAAAAATATCTTTATATAGGTTGTACTGTGAAATGATAGTTGGGGTGTTGTCAACACCCCGCGCGACTACTAACGTTTCAAATGAGTAAGCGACTCCGTGAGGGTTAAGGTACAGCCCCAGCATTTGCTTGGTGTGAAAGTTGGAAACCCTCTTCAGGGCTACCAACAGTGGGGTTCAATCTCCTGAAAGTAAGTTGACAGCTACGTGACCTAAAGCCTGCACTCACTCGCTCGGTATCATGCACATGATTTCTCTGGATATTCCCTTGCAAGTGAAAGGAGAATGTCATCTCTTATATTTCGTAAAACATGAATTTCAGTCTTCAAGGTAAGATCCAAAGTATCTTATTCACGCCGACAGAGGAATCAGTCGCGAAGTCAGCCCAAGTAGGGCAATTAACGTGCAATCACAAGCACGGAAATTAGTTTCAAGGAAAATACCTGTGAAATAATACACCAATTCCCTTTATGAACCTCTCTATCCAGCCATAAGCTGCACAGCAGACTGGCATTTTCCTCCAGAGAAGTATATACTTCAGTTTATTGGGAAGCTCCAGTAGTGACAGTGCCAAACAATCTAGCTCGCCAAACAGCGCGCTCGTTCAACTTCGCATGCGACTGGGGCGCCAATGCTACCTGTAGTGTATTAACTCTATGAACATGAACAGAGTCATGTGGAATGACGAATAACTGTTAATGAGAACATTCCTATATAATAACAATATTCACAAACTAAGAGAAAAGCAGACCAATAAAAGAACTTGTTCCTCAAATAGATTTTTTGAATGGAGTTTTAAATAATATTCACAAGTAAAGAGGAAAATAGAACTTGGTTCATAAATACATACAAAGGATGTCTTATGTACGGAGCTATCAAAAATAATCATAAGTAAACAGGGTAAGTCTTGCTTTACAAATACATTTTGTGAATTTTCCATTTCATGATATGAATTGTGTATAGCTCTACCATCAGATGTACCGTCGTAACCGTCTCCATTAGGAAATGCAGTTCTCTGAAGGATTGGCCGCTTTCTGACCTCATTTCTCATAAAAGATCATCCGCCATCTTCTCTGGGTCTAACTAACGCCTTAGCATTCTCCTTGTGTACATGGCTCAATGAATTCATTCTCTGCCGTCGATTATTTGTACGCAAAGAAGTCTGAAGGACTTCTCAGCAGTTGGCGTTGTCACGGGAAATGTCACCACTATTTTAAAAAAAGTTAAACTGTTCTGGAAGCAAATCATTAAGATGAGCTACCTCTTAAAGTATCCTCTAACGATTACTTTTTCCTTCGTTCGGCAACGACTCATGAACCATTCATCTGTGAAGCAAAGGATGATTACCTTCTGCATTATCTCGATGGAACTGTAAAATTGTGTCTTTGTTTGCATCACTACCAAGTGTAAACTCCTGAACTTCAAGCAAGAAATTGTAAGATGTGTCAAAACGGGAAGCCAAACAATTAACAGTGTTGTCTATGATCACAAAGAAGGCACCTGCATTTTGTTAAACCGAATCAAACTGCTCTACTGAATTTTGTTATAATCAGATTCGTCATACCGGTTGGGAATCCTCTTCTTTCTAGCAAAGTGAGTGAATTAAATTCTGCAACTTCGATGTCCGTTCATAGATCTCGACACACACTTTCCTTTTTACACCGTTCAAAATAAATTCTCGATTGATCGTACGACGAGGCTTGTGATTGCGAGACGCTCATAATAGAAGTTACCGTAGTAACATTCCTAAATGGTTGTGTCCCATTTGCGATCACTCCCATTACAGTGGTAAACAAGAATGTGGAGAAAGACCAGTTCATGTCCCATTTGCGACCACTGTAAAATTATCAGCAGCCAATCAGGGTTTTCCAACGTCCATGCAGCAGGGGGACAGCTAATTAGGGCGTACTCACACAACCTTGTGATAAGGATTCTTCCAACCCTTTCCCTTCTCGCTGATGTCTTTTGAGGTAATATTAGTCTACCGTTTTTAACATACTGTAATTAATCCAGCTGTAGACATCCATTGTTGATGTAGCTTTTGTTGCTATGTTGTTATCGGCGTGCTTACTTACGACATGCAGGTCATTGAGACCAAGAAAGGCAAGCCTTGTGTTTTATATAATGGATTTAGGGAAAAGTCAGGGATGTTTGGTGACTTGCATTTCTTTATCACTGGCTTTTACGTCGCACCGTCACAGATAAGTCTGATGGCGACAATGGGATAGGAAAGGGCTAGGAGTGGAAGGAAGGGTCGTGGCCTTAATTAAGGTACAGCCCCAGCATTTGCTTGTTCTGAAATTAGGAAACCACGGAAGACCATGTTCAGGGCTACCGAAAATGGCATTCGAACCCATTATTTCCCGAATACAATCTCATCTTTTCGCGTTATCATTATAGAATTATCATTTCTTCAACTTATTTTAATCTAAACATTTTTCTTAACATTAAGTTCTGGAATCTTGTACATCTAATACGAGCGTACAGACAAAATATATTTTATTTATATAGGTGAAAGTAGGCTGAGTGGCCGCGCGTTTCAACACGCTACGGCTATGGAGCCAGGCTCTGCATTCGGGAAACGTGTGGGCTCGAACCCCACCGTCGGCTGTTCTCAGAATGGTTTTCTGTGGTTTAATATTTTCACTTCCAGGCAAATGCCGGTACAGTTCCCATCCGTAGGCCAGAGCTGAGACCTTCCACCACTCAACCAATTTAATTCATCATAACACATTTCATCTTCACTAGCTTCTCAACTGAGGTTGGTACCAGGAAGGGCATCCGGCCGTAGAAACATACCGTATTATTAATCTCATCTTATCCTGACTCTGTATCAAGAAGCGTGACTAAGGGGTAGGCACACATACATATAGATGAATGTAGGCTAATTATACTTATTGAGCAGCAATTTAAAGTGTCAGTATTAAAGTTTGAACAGTCTGAGAGTAGTATAACTGGATGGTTCGGCCGCCGCAACCTCCTCCGGCTCTCGGGAGAGGCCTCCGCCTCCCGCAGGAAATTTGAATTTTGGAGGGAAATTTGAATTATGGCGGAAATTTTAATTTTGGCGTGAGATTTGAATTTGTAAACAAAGCCACGTGCTTTTTGACAGCTGTCATCGACAACAACGCATCGCTAACCTCACTGCTGCCACCTTGACGGGCCTAAACCTCAGTGGTACCAACTAAACCTTACAAGCGCGAGATTTGTATTTGTAAACAATTTCACGTGTTTTTTGACAGCCACATGCTTGTTGACAGACAAAAACGCATCGCTAAACTCACTGCTGCCATCTTGACGGGCCCAAAACCTCAGTGGTACCAACTTAACCTCACAAGCGCGAGATTTGAATTTGTAAACAAATCCACGTGTTTTTGACAGCCACGTGCTTTTTGACAGACAACAACGTATCGCAAACCTCAGTGTAGCCATCTTGACAGACCTAAACCTTAGTGGTACCAAATTAACCTCACTAGCGCGAGATTCGAATTTGTAAACAAATCCACGTGCTTTTTGACAGCTGCCATCCGCCATCTTTAAACTACAGAGCACCGTGCTGCCCTCTTTATCGCAGTAGCTGCAAATTCGTCACCTGTCATCCGCAGTGCTGCCATCTTGCCGGGCCTAAACCTTAGTGCTACCAACTTAACCTCACCAGCGCGAAATTTGAATCGGTAAACAAATCCACGTGCTTTTTTGACATCTGTCATCCGACATCTTCAATCTAGAGAGCACAGTGCTGCCCTCTTTAGCTACTTACCTTTGAAGTGTGGTGGCGGATAATTTGAAAAATCTTTTTGACAGCAGACATCTTTGAGCACCGTGCTGCCCTCTTTAGCTAGGTACCATTGAAATGTGGTGGCAGGCAATTCCACGTGACAGCAGCCATCTTTGAGCATAGTGCTGCCCTCTTTGTGGTGGCGGCAAATTCTACGTGCACTTGTTTGGAAACAAACCCATGTGCTTTTCTGACAGCTATAATCTGCCATCTCTAATCAACAGAGCACCGTGCTTCACTCTATGTGGTGGCGGCAAATTCCACGTGCTCTTGTTTGGAAACCAAGCCACGTGCTTTTTGTCATCCGCCATCTTTAATCTAGAGAGCACCGTGCTGCCCTCTTGCGTCAGCTGACATCCGCCATCTTTAAACTACAGAGCACTATGCTGCTCTCTGTAGTAGCGGATAATTTGAAAAGTTCTGTCAGCTGTCATCCGCCATCTTTAATCTAGAGAGAACCGTGCTGCCCTCTTTGTGGCGGTGGCAAATTCCACGTGCTCTTGTTTGGAAACAAACTCACGTGCTTTTTTCTGACAGCTGTCATCCGCCATCTTTAATCAAGAGAGCACCGTGCTGCTATCATGCGGGCAATTTCGTTAGCTGTCATCCGTCATCTTTAATGAACAGAGCACCGTGCTGCCATCTTTGTGGTGGTGGCGAATTCCACGTGCTTTACATACTCACGTGCTTTAGTGACAGCTGTCATCCGCCATCTTTAATCAAGAGAGCATCGTGCTGCTAACATGCGGGCAATTTAAAAAGCTGCCAAGAGAGCATCGTGTTGGCATTTTTATTCTTTGACATGCGGTAGCGGCAAATTCCACATCCGCCATCTGAGAGCACCGTGCTGCGCTCTTGATCGTAGTAGCGGACAATTTAAAAAGAAGTGCGTAAGAATGCAATCGAACACCGTACTCGATACAACATATGATCAGAACATCGATTTGTTCTAAGAAAAAAAAGACTACAGTTTTGAATAGCTTGCGTAAGATAGCGATTGTTTGCTTTGCATAACTTGCACCTAACATGCTTGTTGTTACATCAGGAATGTTAACTAGCTAAATCCTGGTCTTTCAGCGCGAGGAGGGGCATCTAGCGGTAAAAAAATAGTTCAAGAAACTGTGATTTAAATTTCTAGCTGTAAAAACAGATTCTTGCGTCAGGAAGGGCATCCGGCTGTACAATAGGTTCTTACAATTTAAAATCTCGTGTTAGGATAGGGCAACCGGTTGTAAAATATGAGGAGAGCAGCAGCTAGCTGATTCCTAGTGCATTTCAGGTGTTATGCCTTACGAGTAGCTATGTACCAGCAGCGGATTTAGAAATAAGCAGACTCTAGAACGAGAAAAAATATCTGGGATGTGTTTTTGAAGCATGCCTACACACACACGCGCGCAAGCTGCATCCGGCTAGCGGGCTCCTACCTGGAATGTGTTTGCCTCAGCGGAGTACGAAGTCCACTGCACGCGTACAGTTCGCATTAAAATTATTAGCAGCTTGTCGAGCTGAGCTCAAACCTTCCTCTTTAATCGTAGTACAAATACGTCTGCTTGTAGAACTTGTATATTTCGGTACCTCAGCGTTTCGTGTTGTTGCTAACAGGTAGGGGGTACTGTGGATGTAGGATTAGCTTAGTGCTCCTGAGAATTACTTCTCAGCCTAGCGCCTTTGAAAATCGCTTCTTAGCCTAGTCCTCTGTTTGTCTACTTACAGGTAGGGAATACCGTAGATGCAGTCTTAGCTCCGTACCTACAGGCAAGGAATACCGTAGATGTTGGCTTAGCTGAGCACCCTTACAAGTAGGGGATACCGTAGATGTGATCTTAGCTCAGTACCTAGAGGTAAGGAATACCGTAGATATAGGCTTAGCTCAGCACCCCTGCTAAGTACAGGTAGGGGATACCGTAGATGTGATCTTAGCTCGTCATCCTGCTAATTACAGGTAGGGAATACCGTAGATGCAGTCTTAGCTCGGTACCTACAGGGAAGGAATACCGTAGATGTTGGCTTAGCTGAGCACCCTTACAGGTAGGGGATACCGTAGATGTGATCTTAGCTCAGTACCTAGAGGTAAGGAATACCGTAGATGTAGGCTTAGCTCAGCAACCCTGCTAGGTACAGGTAGGGGATACCGTAGATGTGATCTTAGCTCGTCACCCTGCTAAGTACAGGTAGGGAATACCGTAGATGCAGTCTTAGCTCGGTACCTACAGGGAAGGAATACCGTAGATGTTGGCTTAGCTGAGCACCCTTACAGGTAGGGGATACCGTAGATGTGATCTTAGCTCAGTACCTAGAGGTAAGGAATACCGTAGATGTAGGCTTAGCTCAGCAACCCTGCTAAGTACAGGTAGGGGATACCGTAGATGTGATCTTAGCTCAGCACCCTGCTAAGTACAGGTAGGGGATACCGTAGATGTGACCTTAGCTCGGTACCTACAGGCAAGGAATGCCGTAGATGTTAGCTTAGCTCAGCACCCTTACAGGTTGGGGATACCGTAGATGTGATCTTAGCTCAGTACCTACAGGTAAGGAATACCGTAGATGCGGTCTTAGCTCGGTACCTACAGGCAAGGAATACCGTAGATGTTGGCTTTTTGATCAGCTGAGCACCCTTACAGGCAGGGGATACCGTAGATGTGATCTTAGCTCAGTACCTACAGGTAAGGAATACCGTAGATGTAGGCTTAGCTCAGCACCCGTGCTAAGTACAGGTAGGGGATACCGTAGATGTGATCTTAGCTCAGCACCCTGCTAAATACAGGTAGGGGTTACCGTAGATGTGATCTTAGCTCGGTAACTACATGCAAGGAATACCGTAGATGTTAGCTTAGCTCAGCACCCTTACAGGTAGGGGATACCGTAGATGTGATCTTAGCTCAGTACCTACAGTAAGGAATACCGTAGATGTAGGCTTAGTTCAGCAATCCTGTTAAGTACAGGTAGGGGATACCGTAGATGCGATCTTAGCTCAGCACCATTACAGGTAGGGGATACCGTAGATGTGATCTTAGCTCAGTACCTACAGATAAGGAATAGCGTAGATGTAGGCTTAGCTCAGCACAATTCTAAGTACAGGTAGGGGATACCGTAGATGTGATCTTAGCTCGGTTCCTACAGGCAAGGAATACCGCGGATGTCGGCTTTTTGCTTAGCTTAGTACCCTCCCGTTTAAGTTCAGAGGTCGAGGATCGCGCGCTAACTTTCCCAGGTTCAATCCGCTGCAAAACTCCTAAATTCTAGCACCTCGGCATCGACAGCAGGTTCGATCCCGGCTTAGTGCTTAAATACATCAGCCTGCAGAACTCAGCGTAAGGCACTCAGGAGAGCTCTTGTTGCATAAACATTTAGTTCCAACTGTACTGCAGATGTCAGCGACTCTGATATCTGCTTGTTAACAAGCAGCATATTTAATCGCTGCTGTATGCGTGAAGCGCTTACAGTTCTTTGTGTGTGTTTATTACGTGTACATCCCCGTCTAAGTACTGTCTGCTGTGAATATTATTCTTCAGCCTTCAACTTAAGGTAAGCCTGAATTGTTGGTTAGTGTTTGCAAAGCAACTTCTACGCTAGGTAATAAACATCTACATTCATATATTTTCTTTTCCTTTTTAGGTACAACTAGAATATTATCGTTCGAGTTACAGGCTTGAAGGTACGCATTTCATTCATCCGAGTAACAGTTTGCAGCGCGAATATTTTAAGGTACGTCTGACCTCTATAGGTTGAAACGTGGTTTCTTCCAAACATCGTAACTTCGGTCTATTGATAAATAGTTATTTTCTTTAATCTGCATGCTGTAGAAGAGGTTAATCTTACAATTTCAAACTTAAAGCCATGTCTGACCTCTATAGGTTGAAACTTGGTTTCTTCCGAACATCGTAACTTTAGTCTATTGGTAAATAGTTTCCCTCTTCTATCCGCATGCTAAAGAAGATGTTAATCTTATAATTTCAAACTTACAGCAATGTCTGACCTCTATAGGATGAAACTTGGTTTCTTCCGAACATCGTAACTTTAGTCTAATCATAAATAGTTGTTCGCTTTAATCCACATGCTATAGAAGATGTTAATCTTACAATTTCAAACTCACAGCAATGTCCGACCTCTATACGTTTAAACTTGGTTTCTTCCGAACATCATATCTTTAGTCTATTGATAAACAGTTATTCTCTTCAATACGCGTGCTGTAGAAGAGGTTAATATTATAATTTCAAACTCACAGCAATGTCTGACCTGTACAGGTTCAAACTTGGTTTCTTCCGAACATGGTAACTTTAGTCTATTGATAAGTAGTTATTTTCTTTAATCTGCATGCCATAGAAGAGGTTAATCTCATAATTTCAAACTTACAGCAATGTCTAACCTCTATAGGTTGAAACTTGGTTTCTTCCGAACGTCGTAACATTAGTCTAATGATAAATAGTTGTTCTCTTTAATCCGCATGATATAGGAGAGGTTAATCATATAATTTCAAACGTACAGCAAGTCAGACCTCTATAGGTTGAAACATGGTTTCTTCCGAACATCGTAATTTTAAGCTAATGTTCATTGATAAATAGTCATTCTCTTCAATCCGCATGCTGTAGAAGAGGTTAATCTTATAATTTCAAACATACAGCTATGTCTGACCTCCATAGGTTTAAACTTGGTTTCTTCCGAACATCGTAACTTTGGTCTATTAGTAAATAGTTTCCCTCTTCTATCCGCATGCTATTGAAGATGTTAATCTTATAATTTCAAACTTACAGCAATGTCTGACCCCTATAGGTTGAAACTTGGTTTCTTCCGAACATCGTAACCTTAGTCTAATGATAAATTGTTGTTCTCTTTAATCCGCATGCTTTAGTAGAGGTTAATCTTATAATTTCAAACATACAGCAGTTGCAACGTGGTTTCTTCCGAACATCGTAACTTTAGTCTAATGATAAATAGTTATTCTCTTCTATCCACATGCTGTAGTAGAGGTTAATCTCATAATTTTACACTCACAGCAATGTCCGACCTCTATAGGTTGAAACTTGGTTTCTTCCGAACATTGTAACTTTAAGCTAATCTCTATTGATAAATAATTATTCTCTTCAATCAGCATGCTGTTGAAGAGGTTAACCTTATAATTTTAAACTTACAGCAAAGTCCATCCTCTATAGGTTGAAACTTGGTTTCTTCCGAATATCGTACCTTTAAGCTAATCTTCGCTGATAAATAGTTATTCTCTTCAATCCGCATGCCGTAGAAGAGGTTAATCTTATAATTTCCAACTTACAGCAATGTCTAACCTCTATAGGTTGAAACGTGGTTTCTTCCGAACGTCGTAACTTTAGTCTCATGATAAATAGTTGTTCTCTTCTATCCGCATGCTATAGGAGAGGTTAATCATATAATTTCAAACGTACAACAATGTCTGACCTCTATAGGTTGAAACTTGGTTTCTTCAGAACATCGTAAGTTTAAGCTAATCTTCATTGATAAATACTGTGGTTATTCTCTTCAATCCGCATGCTGTAGAAGAGGTTAATCTTATAATTTCAAACTTAGAGCAATATCTGACCTCTATAGGTTGAAACTTGGTTTCTTCCGAACATCGTAACTTTGGTCTAATCATAAATAGTTGTTAACTTTAATCCACATGCTATATAAGAGGTTAATCTTATTATTTCACACTTTCAGCAATGTCTGACCTCAATAAGTTGAAACTTGGTTTCTTCCGAACATCGTTACTTTAGTCTATTGATAAATGTTATTCTCTTCTACCCGCATGCTGTAGAAGAGGTTAATTTTATAATTTCAAACTTACAGCTATGTCTGACCTCTATAGTTTGAAACTTGGTTTCTTCCGAACATCGTAACTTTAGTCTCATGATAAATAGTTTTTCTCTTTAATTCGCATGCTATAGAAGAGGTTAATCTTATAATTTCAAACTTACAGCAGTTGCAACGTCGATTCTTCCGAACATCGTAACTTTAGACTAATGATAAATAGTTATTGTCTTCTATCCACATGCTGTAGAAGAGGTTAATCTTATAATTTTAAACTCACAGCAATGTCTGACCTCTATAGGTTGAAACTTGGTTTCTTCCGAACATCGTAAGTTTAAGCTAATCTTCATTGATAAATAGTTATTCTCTTCAATCCGCATGCAGTAGAAGAGGTTAATCTGATAATTTCAAACTTACAGCAATGTCTGACCTCTATAGGTAGAAACTTCGTTTCTTCCGAACATCGTAACTTTGGTCTAATCATAAATAGTTGTTCACTTTAATCCGCATGCTATAGAAGAAGTTAATCTTATAATTTCAAACTTTCAGCAATGTCTGACCTCAATAGGTTGAAACTTGGTTTCTTCGGAACATCGTAACTTTAGTCTATTGATAAATAGTTATTCTCTTCTATCCGCATGCTGTAGAAGACGTTAATCTTATAATTTCAAACTTACAGCAATGTCTGACCTCTATAGGTTGAAACTTGGTTTCTTCCGAACATCGTAACCCTAGGCTAGGACACTTACCCTTTTGTATCCTATTATTACTATGTGTGATGCAAGTGCTAACGCTACATTTATATATAGTTCTTTTTAGAAAAACCATGGAGAAGATTAACCAGCTAGGTCATATTTCAACTCCAACTACCAAGCCGCTAACAAGTCTACCGCTAAATGAGCAATTTAAAGTAATTTCACTACGAAGATTAAAAACGAAATTTGGAGGAAGGATTTTATGCGTCTGCAAAGACTTTCAAGTTTTTTACCTGATAGATTTAGCGTGCTAACTGATTTAGAAATAGAAGAACTAAATCAACGTTCTATTTTCATTATATATCGCGGGATACAGAACAAATCTTGTGCTATTAGTTTTATTGACGCGTAATAGCATGTACATACAAGAATTACATCGAGAAGGCAAAAGTACGCAAACATCACTACAAGTAAAATCATTCATGATAAAACTAGTACATACAAGATGTAAATAAATATTGTAGAATTGGCATATTCTTTTGTTTTAGATTAGGTATTACCTTCTCCTCGTACTCCTTCCTCTCGAAGAAGAATAAGAGCAAGAAAGAAGGTGTTGATTAAATTCGTAAGTATGTTATCGTCTAGCACAGTATGTTGAGAAGAGATTTTTTTCTAAACAGTGCTTGATTCTAGTCTTGCAATGCAGTGTACTACAACATCGCACTATAGTATGTATATATATGTTTTTGAACGGTAGTATGTGTTCAAGCCTAAACTTGCACACTCTCGCTTTTGCAATGCATGTTCGACAAAGATGTACCTTGGCAGAGTAAGTAAAGGTAAAGGAAGTTATACACATCAATTAATGTTCTGATCACATGTTAAAGTTAACAACATCGAGTATAGTGTTCGATTCTAGTCTTGTTATGTTTCAATCTGATTTTCTTAGAACAAAGGAATCCCGTAACATGTTCTAAATACATGTTGTATCGAGTACAGTGTTCGAATCTAGTCTTGATCACTTATCTAGTGTTTTGAACACATCAATTAATGTTCTGATCACATGTTAAGGTTAACAACATCGAGTGCAGTGTTCGAATGTAGTCTTGATCACTTATCTAGTGTTTTGAGCACATCAATTAATGTTCTGATTTCATGTGAAGGTTAACAACATCGAGTTGCAGTGTTCGATTCTAGTCTTGCTATGTTTTAATCTCATTTCATTTTCTAATCACATGTTGAAGTTAACAACATCGAGTGCAGTGTTTGATTCTAGTCTTGTTATGTTTTACAATCTTGTTTTTTGCAATGCATGTTCGATAGAGATGTACCTTGAAAGAGTAGGAAGAGTTCGATTCTAGTCTTGCTATGTTTGAACCTAATTTAATGTTCTAATCACATGTTGAAGTTATCATCGAGTGCAGTGTTCGATTCTAGTCTTGTTATGTTTTACAATCTTGCTTTTGCAACGCACGTTCGATAGAGATGTACCTTGACTGACCATGAAGAGCAGCTCAGTAAGTATGTTGAGAAGAGAATTTTTTGTTTTTCTAAACAGTGCTTGATTCTAGTCTTGCTATGCTGTGTTCTGCAACATCGAACTATAGTACGCGATTCTAGTTGTAATAGGTTTTAAACAGCAGTATGTGTTCAAGTCTGAACATGCATCACTGCAGTTACGCAATATGTATAAAGGTATTCTCAAACATGTCGTATCGTGTTATATTCTAGTCTTGATCACTTATCTAGTGTTTTGAACACATCAATTAATCTTCTGATCACATCTTAAGGTTAACAATATCGAGTGCAGTGTTCGATTCTAGAATTGCTATGTTTTAATGTTCTAATCACATGTTGAAGCTAAGCAAACAATCGCTATCTTACGCCAGCTATTCAAAACTGTAGTCTTGTTTTCTCTTGGAACAAATCGATGTTCTGATCATATGTTGTATCGAGTACGGTGTTCAATTATATTATTAATCGCTTCTTTTTAAATTGTCCGCTGCTACGATCAAGAGCGCAGCACGGTGCTCTCAGATGGCGGATGTGGAATTTGCCGCCACCACATGTCAAAGAATAAAGATGCCAACACGATGCTCTCTTGGCAGTTTTTAAATTGCCCGCATGATAGCAGCACGATACTCTCTTGATTAAAGATGGCGGATGACAGCTGTCAAAAAAAGCACGTGAGTTTGTAAAGCACGTGGAATTCGCCACCACCACAAAGATGGCAGCACGGTGCTCTGTTCATTAAAGATGACGGATGACAGCTAACGAAATTGCCCGCATGATAGCAGCACGGTGCTCTGTTCATTAAAGATGGCGGATGACAGCTGACGAAATTGCCCGCATGATAGCAGCACGGCGCTCTCTAGATTAAAGACGGCGGAAGACAAAAAGCACGTGACATTGTAAAGCATGTGCACGGTGCTCAAAGATGTCTGTTGTCAAAAAGCATTTTTCAAATTATCCGCCACCACATTTCAAAGGTAAGTAGCTAAAGAGGGCAGTACTGTGCTCTATAGATTGAAGATGTCGGATGACAGCTGTCAAAAAAGGACGTGGATTTGCTTACCGATTCAAATCTCGCGCTAGTGAGGTTAAGTTGATAGCACTAAGGTTTAGGCCCGCCAAGATGGCAGCACTGTGGATGACAGGTGACGAATTTGCAGCTACTGCGATCAAGAGGGCAGCACGGTGCTCTGTAGTTTAAAGGTGGCGGATGACAGCTGTCTAAAAGCACGTGGATTTCTTTACAAATTCAAATCTCGCGCTAGTGAGGTTAAGTTGGTACCACTAAGGTTTAGGTCCGTCAAGATAACTGCACTGAGGTTTGCGATACGTTGTTGTCTGTCAAAAAACACGTGGCTGTCAAAAAACACGTGGATTTGTTTACAAATACAAATCTCGCGCTTGTGAGGTTAAGTTGGTACCACTGAGGTTTAGGCCCGTCAAGATGGCAGCAGTGACGTTAGCGATGCGTTGTTGTCTGTCAAAAGCACGTGGCTGTCTAAAAACACCTGGATTTGTTTACAAATTCCAATCTCGCGCTTGTGAGGTTAATTTGGTACCACTGAGGTTTAGGCCCGTCAAGGTGGCAGCAGTGAGGTTAGCGATACGTTGTTGTCGATGACAGCTGTCAAAAAGCACGTGGCTTTGTTTACAAATTCAAATCTCGCGCCAAAATTCAAATTTCCCGCGGGAGGCGGAGGCCTCTCTCGAGAGCCGGAGGAGGTGGCGGCGGCCGAACCATCCAATTATACTACTTCTGTGCATTATTTAAGCAGTAATTTAACAGTGCCCCCTCTTGTATAAGAAAGTGTGGGTTAGCTCTTAATTATGAGATGAGCTACATTTGATTAAAAAAAGGTTAGCACCATCGAAGAAGCAAAGTGTTACAGCAAAACATTTGTTTTGAAATCGGAGAGTGTAAAATTCAACGGTTTTAATACGGCCATCTTTCGTCCTCTTTCTTAAAACTCATTTAACCGCCCTTACATCCACAACCATCTGGTAACTCTAAATAAAAGGTTCATTTGAGTCCTGTTTATTCTCTGTCAGTCCCGATATTAACGCACCAGTCTCAAACGGTAAAGATAAGTAATTTAATGAGTTCGAACATACCATCGTAAGAATCCTAGTATGTAGTTTCGCCATTTACTTGAGGGATGTCTTCCGGTACCAGTCCTTCAGTAGGGAATTCCCTCACAGCAACCTGACTGTTTGTATGTCACTGATAAGATTGATCGCAAATGGGACTGATCGCAAGTGGAACGATACCTCCTAAATAAATGTGCTGAACATGCCTTGATCGAATACCTACAAATCTGACCGCGTTTGTTAACACACACTAACGAAATTTATATTTTCCTATAACTCGCAATTCTGCACCTCCTTTGACTGTTCATGGATCACATGTTAATTGCACTGATTACTTCCACTGAAATTCCATGGAGTCTAGGTACAGTATATGTAGCTGTCGTAGAGTCGGTCAACTCATCACTCAACCGGGGATATACCCCAGGTTCTTTAGCCCCAGGGACCCTTAACTTGGGAGTGTGGTTTGCTGACCAAGGGGCACTTAGCTAAGTCCTGGCATTGCTTCCACATCTGCCAGGCTCCTCACTTTCGTCTATCCAAACCGACCTCCCTTGGACAACACTTGTTCTTTTCCGACCCCGGCGGTATTAGGTTTCCGAGGCCTTGAGAGCCTATAATTATCACGCCCTTTGTGGTTCATGCCTTTCTTTAGCCGATACCGTACTTTCGTCTTTCGAACTGTCGGACCCCATTCCAGTTTTCCCTCTGATTAATATTAATAAAGGTTTGTTGCTTCGTCGCACTTCCTATTAATACAGTGGTCACCACCACCACCAGGCTCTTCCCAAACCCATTAGCGAAGAAGTCCGGATATTTTATACCAGGAACATTCCTTCCCAGTTGAGTTTTCTGGACATCTCGCTGGTTGTTAACTACCTGCGAATGACTTTCCCATAATCCCCGAACATTTATGCCAGATCAACCATACCACTTGATGTCAGATGATTAATATAAAACGTAAGATGGGAATTTCTCCTCTTTTGATAGTAATATTACTGGCTTTACGTCCCACTAACAACTTTTAATGTTTTCGGAGAAGCCGACGTGCCGGAATTTAGTCCCGCAGGCGATCTTTGACGTGCTAGTAAATCTACCGACACGGGGGTGACGTATTTGAGCACCTCCAAATACCACCTGACTGAGCCAGGATCGAACTTACCAAGTTGGAGTCAGAAGGCCAGCGCCTCAACCGTCTGAGCGACTCAACCCGGCTAACTCTATGGATAGTGAAGCTGTATGAGATCCTGCTTGAGAGCTCTCTCATCACAGGACTTGACGAACTTGCTCTTTGTTTGGAGAGAAAAAGGCCAAGAAACAATAAATAACATCAAAGTAAAAAACAACACAAAGGACAATGAACAAATAAGAGCGTAACCATAGCTTATTTAAAAGTAGACAAAATGGTTGTAAACAAAACATAAACATTTTGCCAGGCCCAAACCAGGACAGCATATCGGTCGTAATGCACTCGGAAAACATCCCACATTTTCACATCCTAATACTGTATTTTAAAGTTATTAGGTGACACTTCGCAGACCATGTGGTACGTAACGTCCGCTGGTACGGAATGTCTCTGCTACGAATTGTCCGATATTCATTAGTGAGAGAACACTGGACTCTCTGGGCCACACCCGTTCCATCAGCGCAGCTCAAGCCATCGCGCAGCAGACATGAGAGAATCAGCTTGGTACTTTCTTATCAAACCTCGTTACACTGTAATCCCGGACTCGGGGCTCCGAACTCCACCTTTAAGTGTAACAAGACAGCGTCTAAGAGAAGAATTCTTTTGGCGGGAGGCAAACTGGCACTTTGCGCTTTTATGAACATATTTGGGGGCCAGAAATCTCCTTGCCCACATCCCGACGTCGTCCCCATTTTCCCCATTTGTATCCCTGACCAGATGTTTCACGCTCCAGGACACCGCGCTTGAGGCGGAAGAGGTGAGATCCCTGCTGAGTCCGGGCATAAACGAACTATAGGCGGTAGACTGATTTTAAAAATTAAAATGTTGCTTCATTTCTTCTTTCTCCCCTCATTCCCTTCTTCTCTTTATCTCCTCACAAGTCCTCCATTTTCATCGAATAGAAAAATTGCATCTACTTTTGAATCGCCCAATTACCTTTCATAAAATCGATCATTTATGAGTTCAAGCTCCGATTCTCTGTTCCACTTTTATGCTACTTTAATCCAAATCGAATTTTCAGTTTCAGCTACCGTATCACACTGTTACGGGCCGTAACCTCGCAATACTTCCGACTATAAATTATTTGGTTACCTACAAACTTTTGATGTTATAAAGAGGAAATCGATATTTAAAGTCTAGGACATCTGGTGTCCCGAAGAAAAAATAGTTTCGGAAACTGGGACTAAACGTCCTTAACCGGGACATACGTCCACCCGGGGTTAGTAATCTGTTGGAAACTCTGTTCACCATATCCTGTTTGCTTTCCAAGTAGTAGGCATGTTGGTATTTGTTGTTTACTTTACTGTAGCTCTACCGGACAGCTTACGGCTTCAGCGAGAAAGTCGATAGTGCTGCTATCTACACTGCACGATGTGACCAACTCTGCAATATGATATTGCCACTTGTGTGATTTGGTGTTTATAATTTATCAGTGTTTGACACTACTTTGCAGTGGTATTCCAAGAAAAACGTACTGCGTTGAACAAATTACCCAGCAAGATAATAATATGAGAACCGACAAGGAACGCAAGTAGTATAATAAGCGGGTTCTGCCGCCGCCTCCGCCTCCGGGCTCCCAGGGGCCCCTCCGCCTGCACCTCACGGGAGGCCCTCCCAGAGGCCTCCTCCGCCTCCGCCTCCCGAGGGGTCTTCCCAGAGGCCTCCTCCGCCTCCCGCGGGAAATTTGAATTTGTAAACAAAGCCACGTGCTTTTTGACAGCTGTCATCGACAACTACGCATCGCTAACCTCACTGCTGCTATCTTGACGGGCCTAAACCTCAGTGGTATCAACTTAACCTAACTATCGCGAGGTAAACAAATCCACGTGTTTTTTGACAGCCACGTGCTTTTTGACAGACAACAACGCATCGCTAACCTCAGTACTGCCATCTTGACGGGCCTAAACCTCAGTAGTACCAACTTAACCTCACTAGCGCGAGATAAACAAATCCACGTGCTTTTTTGACAGCTGACATCCGCCATCTTTTATCAACAGAGCACTGTGCTGCCCTCTTTAGATACTTACCTTTGAAATGTGGTGGCAGATAATTTGAGAAATGCTTTTTGACAGCAGCCATCTTGCATCGCAAACCTCAGTGCTGCCCTCTTTAGCTAGATACCTTTGGTGGCAGACAATTCCACGTGACAGCAGCCATCTTTGAGCACCGTGCTGCCCTCTTTGTGGTGGCGGGTAATTTTTACGTCACAGCTGTCATCCGCCATCTTCCATCGCAAATCTCAGTGCTGCACTCTTTAGCTAGATACCTTTGAAATGTAGTGGCGGCAATTTGAAAAATTCTTCATGCCCTTGTTTGGAAACAAAGCCACGTGCTTTTTTGACAGCCGTCATCCGCCACCTTTAATCAACAGAGCACCGTGCTGCTATCATGCGGGCAATTTCGTCAGCTGTCATCCGCCATCTTTAAACTACAGAGCACCGTACCGCACTCTTGCGTCAGCTGTCATCCACAATCATTAAACTACAGAGCACCGTACCGCACTCTTGCGGGTAATTCCGTCAGCTGTCATCCGCCATCTTTAATCAAGAGAGCGCAGTGCTGCACTCTATGTGGTGGTGACAAATTCCACATTCGCCATCTTTAATCTACAGAGCGCCGCGCTGCACTCTGTGGTGGCGGATAATTTGAAAAGCTGCCAAGAGAGCATCGTGTTGGCATCTTTATTCTTTGACATGTGGTGGCGGCAAATTCCTCATCCGCCATCTGAGAGCACCGTGCTCCGCTCTTGATCGTAGTAGCGGACAATTTAAAAATAACATGTCAAGGAATACCTTTGTTCTAGGAGAAGAAAAGACTACAGTTCAGAGCGGTTTGCGTAAGATAGCGATTGTTATAACCTCCTTTTCCCTGCTCTGTTAAGGCATAGCTTTATCGAATACTTGAAGATTATATTACAAAAGAAGTGATTAAGAATATAATCGATACAACATATGATCAGAATATTGAATGATGTGTTTGGGGTGCACATTCGTTCTAAGAGAATCGAACCCGAGACTGCCGGGTGAGAGGCAAGCACACTAAACCAAACCGTAGGAGCCGGCAATTCTCTTTCTAAATAATAATTTCGTGTGGTTATTTCTAGTCAAGTGCAGTGTAAAAATAAATTCTAGTCTTGTTGTATCAGGAAGGGTAACTGGCTAAATCTTGGTCTTTCAGCGTCAGGAAGGGCAACCGGCCGTAAAACAGATTCTTGCGATTTAAACTCTTGCGTCAGGAGGGGGCACTCGGCTGCAAAACATATTTTCAATCCCAAGAGATTCGAACCCGAGACTGCCGGGTGAGAGGCAAGCACACTAAACCAAACTGTAGGAGCCGGCAATTCTCTTTCTATATAATAATTTCGTGTGCAGTATAAAAATAAATCCTAGTCTTGTTACATCAGGAAGGGTAACTGGATAAATCCTTGTCTTTCAGCGTCAGGAAGGGCAACCGGCTGTAAAACAGATTCTTGCGATTTAAAATCTCATGTTAGGAAGGGGCACTCGGCTGTAAAACATATTTTTAATCCCGGCCCTGCCACGTTAGGAACCACATCTAGCTGTAAAAAAAGGAGCTCCAAACATTTACAGTGTTAAGCTTTAGGAACAGGCTATGGGTTACATTTTTTGTTCTACAGCATAGAACACTATCTTTGAAGTTGTATCGGCGCAGTCAGTCAGAGCGAGGTGCGGAATGCATGCGTTGACTGAAATTGTACACTCATCTTCCGGATGTAGTAACCTTGAACGAGGACACTGCGTGCTGATAAGCCACTTGTAACTCACGGAACGTTTTCTTAGCCGTGTAGCATTTAGCTCGTGTACGTTCCTAACATAAAATATTATGACTGTACTGAGAGGTTAAAACACAGTGCCAGCACATAGCCTACCCCTATCGAAAGAGCCTGCACGGTGCCGGCCTATATAGGCTACTCCTGTTGAAGGAGTCTGCACAAGGTTTAACGCCCCCATCAACAGCCCTTACTTAATGCTGGCTTTTTGCACGCCCTCGAAACTGCCTAAGAATGTAATATACTACAGTAGGGAGAGGGTAAAACCCAGTGCCAGCACATAGCCTACTCCTACCGAAGAAGCCTGCACACAGCTTATCGCCTCCATCCGACAGATGAATCACCATCAACATCTTATACTCACAATCATTTTCGAAGGAGTCTGCACAAGGTTTAACGCCCCCATCAACAGCCCTTACTTAATGCTGGCTTTTTGCACCCCCTCGAAACTACCTAAGAATGTAATATACTACAGTAGGGAGAGGGTAAAACCCAGTGCCGGCACATAGCCTACTCCTACCGATGAAGCCTGCACACAGCTTATCGCCTCCATCCGACAGATGAACCTCCATCAACATCTTGTACTCACAATCATTGTCGAAGGAGTCTACACAATGTTTAACGCCCCCATCAACAGCCCTTACTTAATGCTGGCTTTTTGCACGCCCTCGAATCTACATAAGAATGTAATATACTACAGTAGGGAGAGGGTAAAACCCGGTGCCGGAACATAGCCTACTCCTGCCGAAAGAGCCTGCACAAGGCTTATCGCCTCCATCCGACTGATGAATCACCATCAACATCTTGTACTCACAATCAGTTTCAGGGAAGCCTACACAAGGTTTAACGTCCCCATCAACAGCCCTTACTTAATGCTGGCTTTTTGCACACCCTCGAAACTACTTAAGAATGTAATATATTACAGTAGGGAGAGGGTAAAACCCGGTGCCGGCACATAGCCTACTCCTGCCGAAAGAGCCTGCATACAGCTTATCACCTCCATCCGACAGATGAATCGCCATCAACATCTTGTACTCATAATAATTTTCGAAGGAGTCTGCAAAAGGTTTAACGCCCCCATCAACTGCCCTTACTTAATTTTTTTGCACGCCCTCGAAACTACCTGAGAATGTAATATGCAACAGTAGGAACGCCTCCATCCGACAAATGAATCACCCTCAACACTCGTGTGCCCGCAATCATTCTCGCACCGGGCGAGTTGGCCGTGCGTGTAGAGGCGCGCGGCTGTGAGCTTGCATCCGGGAGATAGTAGGTTCGAATCCCACTATCGGCAGCCCTGAAAATGGTTTTCCGTGGTTTCCCATTTTCACACCATGCAAATGCTGGTACTGTACCTTAATTAAGGCCACGGCCGCTTCCTTCCAACTCCTAGGCCTTTCCTATCCCATCGTCGCCATAAGACCTATCTGTGTCGGTTCGACGTAAAGCCCCTAGCAAAAAAATCATTCTCGCTACTTCGAGAGATAGCGGGTTCGAACCCCTAATGTCGGAAGCCGTAAAAAAGCAAATGCTAGGCGAGGGACCTGCGCGATCGTCATAACGTGTAATTACATGATCTAGCTAGATGCGGTTTTAGCTCAATACCTTTAAGTGCCTACAGGTAAGGAATACCGCGGATGTCGGCTTCTTGCTTAGCTTAGTACCCTCCCGTTTAAGTCCAGAGGTCGAGGATCGCGCGCTAACTTTCCAAGGCTCGATCCGCTGCAGAACTCTTAAATTCTGACACCTCGGCATCAACAGCAAGTTCGATCCCGGTTTAAATACGTCAGCCTGCAGAACTCAGCGTAAGACCCTCAGGAAAGCTCTTGTTGCATAAACATTTCGTTCCGACTGTACTGCAAACGTCTGCAATTCTTGATATCCGCTTGGTAACAAGGAGCATATTTACTCGCTGCAGTCTGCGTGAAGCGCTCACAGTTCTTTGTGTATGTCTATTACGTACACATCACCCGTCTAAATACTGTCCGCTGTGAATATTATTCTTCAGCCTTCAACTTAAGGTAAGCCTGAACTGTTAGTTACTGTTTGCAAAGCAACTTCTACGCTAGGTAATGAACATCTACATTCATATATGTTTGTTCTTTCTTTTTTAGGTACCGTTCGAGTTACAGGCTTGAAAGTACGCATTTTACTCATCCGAGTAACAGTCTGCAGCACGTGCATTTTTAAAGTATGTTTTCGAACTTTGAGTTGTAAAGATAGCTAGGCTAGCTGATGTACCCTACACTACATTCATATATGTTTCTTCTTTTTAGGTACCGTTCGAGTTACAATAAGAGTGCGGATGGTGTCCTGAGGGATGGTTCTCCATTCTCTGACAACCATTTGCCACAGTTGGTCGTCCGTACGAGGCTGGGGCAGAGTTTGCAAACGGCATCCAATGAGATCCCACACGTGTTCGATTGGTGAGAGATCCGGAGAGTACGCTGGCCACGGAAGCATCTGTACACCTCGTAGAGCCTGTTGGGAGATGCGAGCAGTGTGTGGGCGGGCATTATCCTGCTGAAACAGAGCATTGGGCAGCCCCTGAAGGTACGGGAGTGCCACCGGCCGCAGTACATGCTGCACGTAGCGATGGGCATTTAACGTGCCTTGAATACGCACTACAGGTGACGTGGAATCATACGCAATAGCGCCCCAAACCATGATGCCGCGTTGTCTAGCGGTAGGGCGCTCCACAGTTACTGCCGGATTTGACCTTTCTCCACGCCGACGCCACACTCGTCTGCGGTGACTATCACTGACAGAACAGAAGCGTGACTCATCGGAGAACACGACGTTCCGCCATTCCCTCATCCAAGTCGCTCTAGCCCGGCACCATGCCAGGCGTGCACGTCTATGCTGTGGAGTCAATGGTAGTCTTCTGAGCGGACGCCGGGAGTGCAGGCCTCCTTCAACCAATCGACGGGAAATTGTTCTGGTCGATATTGGAACAGCCAGGGTGTCTTGCACATGCTGAAGAATGGCGGTTGACGTGGCGTGCGGGGCTGCCACCGCTTGGCGGCGGATGCGCCGATCCTCGCGTGCTGACGTCACTCGGGCTGCGCCTGGACCCCTCGCACGTGCCACATGTCCCTGCGCCAACCATCTTCGCCACAGGCGCTGTACCGTGGACACATCCCTATGGGTATCGGCTGCGATTTGACGAAGCGACCAACCTGCCCTTCTCAGCCCGATCACCATACCCCTCGTAAAGTCGTTTGTCTGCTGGAAATGCCTCCGTTGACGGCGGCCTGGCATTCTTAGCTATACACGTGTCCTGTGGCACACGACAACACGTTCTACAATGACTGTCGGCTGAGAAATCACGGTACGAACTGGGCCATTCGCCAACGCCGTGTCCCATTTATCGTTCGCTACGTGCGCAGCACAGCGGGGCATTTCACATCATGAGCATACCACAGTGACGTCAGTCTACCCTGCAATTGGCATAAAGTTCTGACCACTCCTTCTTGGTGTTGCATTTGCTCTGTCAGTCAGTGTAGAATTAGCTAAATCCAGGAAACAGCACACTATTGCTGTCTTCCTAGATATACGAGGTGCCTTTGATTCAGTCCTCCTGAATATGTTATGGGATGTGTTATTACAGAAAGGAATCCCGACCACTTTCATAACTCTTCTACGCCATCTGTTAACATAACGCACTATTATCTTCAAACCTCCTCTCACTACACAATCCCCTCGTCAAGCTCCTGTCGGCATCCCTCAAGGTGATATATTCAGTGGAATACCCTTTGGTTTATATTTATCCGACCTTGAGCAACTTGCCCTCCAATCTGCCAGAATTCTTATATATGCTTGTCGACATAGTTATCTATTTTTCCTATAAAGATGTAGATGTTGCTCGAAAATGCATAACACAGCTCCTGATTAAAGTCCATTCTTGGTTACACACTCATGGATTATCCTTATTTCCTAATAAATGCTCTGCGGTAATTTTGACTACCAATCGTGATTTTAATTCAGAGCCTTTACTGTTCGATACATATGAAATTCCCATACGTTCGCACCATAAATATCTTGGCATTATACTTGATCGTAAATTACACCTTTCCCAACATATGCAACACCTACGAAACAGTACTGCCACCTATATTAACCTACCAAAAGCTATTACACGTCGTTCATGGGGAGCAGATCCTGTTACAGCAAAATTAGTATGCTGCTCCACCATCCGTGCTAGTTTCGACTACCGTGCACATATCATTGATCTTGCATCACCACCCTCCCTTCAATCCCTCAATACGACACAAAATCAAGCGCTACGAATTTGTTTTGGTGCATTATATACCACTCCTACTAATGCATTATTAGTAGAAACTGGTGAACCTCCTCTTCTGCTTCGACGCAGATTTCTAGCATCTAAGTATCTTCTCAAACGACTTCTAGTGATCTCCAATAACCTTATACCCAAAATACAACTACTCGCTCAATCATTCCCATCACCTCTCACACAAAATTGCCGAACCCCTGCCTTAATTTGGGCATTAGAATCTATCTCCCCATTTAAACCTAATATTATTCCTAGTCATGTGTTATCATACTATTCTGTGTCATATGACGTGATTCAATATACTCCTATTATTATTTATTCTAAAGAATCATCCTTTGCTATGCTCCCTTGCCGGCTTTCATATTTTCCTCTATATTCTAAAAAGGTTCGTATTTCATCCACTAATGCATGTACCAACTTTTATACTGATGGATTCAAAAATTCTTGTGGTGTTGGTGCTGCTTTTTACTACGAACAAACTCAGTATGCTGAATTGTTTCATTTACAGTCACATTTTTCTATTTTTTCTGCAGAACTCCTTGCCATACGACAAACGTCACGGTACTGTACATAAAAAATTCATCCATACAATCTGCTAATATATTTATTGACTCTCTCTCCGTGCTCTAAACACTAAAATCTAACAAGTTTACGCTGTATTGGTATGTATATAACGTAAGGCACATCCTATTTACTCTAAACTAATTAGGTGTCCAAGTTACACTCATTTGGATACCGGTACATGAAAACATACCAGGTAATGAAAGGGCTGATCGATTAGCAAAAGAGGTTTCACTATTATCTACAAACCCAGCTACATTTTCTGTTCCAACCAGAGATTTCATATCTCTGTTAAAATCCAACAAAACAATTATGGCAACACATATGGACAACGTCTACACGTGAGATGGTCTATTTCTATCATAGTCTACAACCACTATTATCTACTACTTTCTCGAATCAACACGCAACCTACACTCGTCGGCATATCATCAATATCTTACGCCTTCGCTTTAATCATGCTCTTACACCTCTATAAATTCCAATTTCGTTTACAACAGCATCCCCTATCTCATTGTGGATCCATAAATGCCGATAAGAATCATCTCTTTTTTCAATGTCCGTTGTATAACTCCTCTCGACGCTGCCTGTACTCAAGCTTAATACATTTCAATGATCCTCTCTCCACGTCATCTGCATGTCTGGTATACAAGCCGTCGCACACAAAAATAAGTATATTAAATCAGTTCTTAGATCACTCTAATTTACAAATCTAATCCCTCATTACCAACATAAATTGACATCACTCAATTGTTTCATAATATTTTCCCTCAAGCTCGTATACTTCATACTATATATTCTCATTTGACTCACTTCCTCCCTACCGCCTGCTTTTAAAACACGCCACATAGTTACCGTATATTGTCATCTGTCCCCCTCTCCGATCGCGTGTACACTTTCAATGCCGTCATATCATCACACTGTCACGCCCCTTGGTTCTTTGTTTACGATTTTAATAACGCTTTGCGCTCTCTAAGTCCCCCATATACGTTGATCGGATATTAATTTCCCCTCTGTCCAACGTTCCACACTCTCACACGCATTCACCCCCCAGTAGTTCCACCGCACACTCCTAATTCATCCCTTATATGTAGACCCGGTCATGTTTGTTTCGTAAAAGTCGCTGAGATGGATCCCTCTAGCGTGAAGATTAGTATACCTTGTATCCCTGTGATTTTCCTATATCTCCCAGTATTGTAAAAATAATTTAATCACTCTCAGTTGTCTAGGTGCTACATCTTCTAGTGAACTATTTCAAGTGCTTTGAAACCATTTTGTGAGTCAACTGCGCGACCTGCTTCACTCAGCCTTCAAGTACGGTACTTATCAATCAGAGAAAATTGCGAACAGAATTGATGTCCTACTTTATCGAAATTGTGTGCGAGTGTAGAACTAGTACAATTATAATCAAGTATTGTGACTGGGTGAAATAATGAGCACAAATCCACTTCAAGAACAAGTCTCCCATCTCCTGGTAGGTTTACACACCAAGTATTTTCTGTCCTGTGGTCTGAGTGTAATGGTTGGTCTTGTGGTCCCAGATGACTTTATGACTTCTATCCTTGTACAGTAGTTAGCTGGAGATTAGTGAATTATACCGGGGATATATGTATACAGCCGAGGAACAACACACTACTTATAAAGTTGTGAGAAGCTCTTTTCGCTATTTCCGGTTTACTTTTGAAGTGGTTGGCTTGTCGTTATTTAATGTTCGTGTTCATTTGTTTTGTACTGTTCACTTCGAGCATACAAATAGATAGAGGGGGCGCTGCCAGCAGAACGTGGCGCTAAGATACAAATCAGCTGATGTTGGGCACCTATCGTAAATTGCGCGGGCCATCGGCGTAAGCGGAGCGATTTCAAGGATTCATTGTCGACAAACCAGGCTTTTTCTATGCAATTTTAATGTGTTACAAACATAAAAAACACGTATTTTCGTTTATGTGATAAGTGAAGTACACCAGTCTGAAAGAATATAGCAAAAATTGTCATATCTTGCTCTGCTTACCATTGCAGTCAGAGATTTGAAAAGGGGAGTAAGATATCTTTTCACGGGCAAGGATTAAAATCTGTAACTCAAAACACACTGCCTTGATTTCATACAGTATCTAGGCTGCCAAGGAAAACGAGTATAAGGCAGAAAATGACTTGTACTCTGTTCGCATAGATGTTATTAATATGTTTACTTGTACCGTTGGGACCAAATGAAATATTAGGCCTAAGTAGGCCTGCATATAGTTTAGTTCTGACTTATAACTACATCGTGGACTTATCTTACTTGGAACTTTTTTGACATACTCGTTTTTCCTGGTAGCATAAATTTATTTCTGGACCTCACAGCACAGCCGTAAGTCGCGCACCTTGACCACGCGGCTGAGCCGGATGTCCGGGTTTTCCAATACTCCTTCCAGGAAAATGCCGGGATGGTACCTTGTTTAAAGCAACCCCCCTCCCCTACTTGAATCCTAGACCTTAAAAACTAGTTACATACACAAGGTTACCAGACAAATTCAACAAACACCTGAGCATAAGGGGATGATGGTCAATATGTCCCAAGCCACTCAAATGAAGTAACATCATAATTTATTTAATGTAAGATATAAATGTTGGAGGAGGGGGTTAACAATGGGTTATTGTGGGATCAATTGGTGGATATCACCCTCTAAGCATAACTGATTATGTTATTCACTTATTTAAGTTTCCCTTCGGATCCCGAATTGCTGAAGAAATGGGCCATAAATATGGAGAGGGTTTTCAGCCATCAAAATTTAGTAAACTTTGCTCAAAACATTTCGAACCGAACTGCTTCGACAAAGAGAGGTTTAGCCATCCAGTTCCTCTGAAAGGATCAGTTCCGACTGTTTTTGAATTTCCAAGACACCTGAACAAATATTCCAGGCATCGTAAGCCATCTAAAAGTCGAAACAGCCCTTGCACTTCATCTTGCCTGGTATGAGAATGGGAAACCACGGAAAACCATCTTCAGGGCTGCCGACAGTGGGGTTCGAACCCACTATCTCCCGAATATTGGATACTGGCCGCACTTAAGTGACTGCAGCTATCGAGCTCAGTAAAAAAGAAGCTCTAATGCTTAAAGTGGAAGAAGGTAATGCCACAGGTAAACCTGTCCTTTGTAGCCTTATCACTGATGAAATGTCCATCAGGAAAAGATAGAATGGGATGGAAAGGCCACATGTGGTTATGTGGACATGGGGGCTGATGTTGATGATGGTTCACTCCCAGAAGCAAAGGAGGCCCTTGTGTTTCTGGTAAATGCCATCAATGACCATTGGAAGGTTCCCATAGCTTATTTTTTAATTGATAGCTTGTCAGGAGAAGATAAGGCAAATTTACTAACCACTGCTCTGACCATATTGCATGACACTGGTATTCATGTAGTCAGTTTAAAGTTTGATGGGGCAGCCAGCAACTTGCAAATGGTTAAATTTCTGGGCCTGGATATTCACCAAGCCAATGAGAAAACCTCATTTCAGCACCCAGTGATGAAAGAGCCAGTGTTTATTTTTCTAGATGTGTGCCACATGCTGAAATTGGTGAGAAATTCTTTGGCTTCTTTGGGCACAATTTTTAACAGTGAAGGTAGTGCCATATAATGGACATATGTAGGAAAACTAGTGGACATACAACTAGAAGAGGGATTAACGCTTGCTACTAAGATTCATAAGTGGCATATTAATTGGGAATCGGAAAAGGTGAAAGTCAGATTAGCAGCCCCAACTTTGAGTAACAGTGTGGCTCAGGCACTCAGGTGTTTGAAAAATTCAGGGTATGATTTATTTAAAGATTGTGAAGCTACAGCTGAATTTGTAGAAATTTTTAATAACATATTTGACAGTTTGAACAAAAGGGATATAAGTGCACATTCTCTCCCTCAACAGAGGTTTTTATAAAGGATTTCCTCAGCAAGGCAGAATCATAATCATGCAGCTATTAACATCAAGTTCATTAGACTCTTCTGTTCTCCACTCAAGAAAGAAGATTGGATTTCTTGGATTTTTGGTGTGCATAAGAAGTTGCCTTGGCCTCTATAAGTATTTAGTAGGCCTACTCAGTGAGCAGCATAAACTGAAATACTTGTTATTGTACAAATTCAGTCAGGACTACTTGGAGGTACCGTATTGTTCTCTGTCATTAGGAGAGGTGGTGATAATAACAATAACCCTACTGCTGCTCAGTTTAAAGCTGCATACAAAAGATTACTGGTTCAACATGAGGTAAAAGGAGCAGATTCAAGTAACTTATCACATAAACAAAAATACGTGTTTTTTTTTGTTTGTAACACATTAAAATTGCATAGAAAAAGCCTGGTTTGTCCCCATTTGTGAGTGATGTTGAGACATATATTGCTGGATTTGTGGTGAGGAAGGTGGAATGCCTTATCAAATGTGCAGTATGCTTGAGTGCTCTGAGGAGTGCCAGAGAGAACTACACAGACTACACTTTAATCAAAGAGAAGGTGTACTCTGGAGATGAGGGATTAATCATGCCCTCCTAAGATGTGATAGTGTTGTGTATGTTGACTGAAAGTGCACTCAGAAATATCAATGTACTAAGGAGCAAAGAAGTTTGTTGAGGTCAGTGAATGGAACCTTGTTTTATTGTATGAAGGACCATTTACTTTAGCAAGAACCATCGCAGAGCCATGAAATGGACTTGGTTAAGTTAACTGTGAAGTGTTATGTCAATTCTAGAATGCGACATGAATGTGCTAAGGTAGATGAGGAAAGAGACAGAAAGAAAGTAAGAAGTGTATTGAACAAGTACATATTGTTCAATCATCAGTGATTTGGGACAGTATTGTGAAGACATACAGTTCTCTGGTTTTCAGACATTCCTGATCTTCAGCCTGGAGAAGAATGGTGAATAACTTACATGTAAATATTTGTTTCCTGTGTTCTATCATACATTTGTGTATTAACTGGCTGCAGCTGTTTTGGTGAGTTGTAGCCTACATGGCTTCCTGTCTTTCATCATATTGTAAATTATGTTATTGTACATTTTTAAGGATGGTTTTGTGAATGTTACATCTCATTAGGCTTAACTAACTCAGTTATAGTTTGATATAGCCTGAGTATTTAGAACAGTTGAACAACTTATGATGTGTGTGTACTTATTCATAACTGATAGTGGCTGCTAACCTAGATGGTAGGTTGTTCTTTGTGCGTTCATGCATGATGGTGGCTGATAACCTAGATGTTAGGCCCTGTAAAACAATAGCTATCATCATGCCTAAATGTACATCTGTAAACTAAATTTGAAGGTCTGTGAATAAGTGTGATGAAGGTGACAGCTGTTCTTTAATAACAGAACCTTGAGGTTATCACCTGCATTAAGTATTGGTAATTTCAAACTTTCTTTGGCCGTAATTATTATAGGTGTAGTGGGGACGATTGCGTTATTATCGGTCACGTTTCTTGATTTATAAGGCTTAACCAGCATAATATCGGCATTATTAGAAACAGGTTATTGACATGTTTTGTTGAATTTATTATTTACAGCACTGTGAAAATATTTTAAAAATAACTATTTCAGACGAATATTACGGAGAAAAATTAAACTTGTGAAATTAGGAGAACTAAAATAAGTTGACAACGTGTGAGACCTATTCACATCACCGCACCGCTGAACTGATACATAAACACATCAGAATATCACACATATAAAATGATACTTAAAATTTTTCATACAAAAAGGAACAGAAATATTCCTAGGGAACTGCATTTATCACTATCTTCGATAGTTTAAATAAATTAATCATAAGGAGCTCGCTTAAATCAGGATTTAAAAACACTCCGCAATGCTGTTCTTATGGAAGACCGCCTTGTTTTGCCCTACATCAGCTGATCGCTCAGAGCTTGATGTTGGTGCCACGCTTGGCCGGTAGAAACATACGGAGCGCCCTCTCTATCTATTTCTATGCTCGAAGACTGCCAAGCGTGGCACCAACATCAAGCTCTGAGCGATCAGCTGATGTAGGGCAAAACAAGGCGGTCTTCCATAAGAACAGCATTGCGGAGTGTTTTTAAATCCTGATTTAAGCGAGCTCCTTATGATTAATTTATTTAAACTATCGAAGATAGTGATAAATGCAGTTCCCTAGGAATATTTCTGTTCCTTTTTGTATGAAAAATTTTAAGTATCATTTTATATGTGTGATATTCTGATGTGTTTATGTATCAGTTCAGCGGTGCGGTGATGTGAATAGGTCTCACACGTTGTCAACTTATTTTAGTTCTCCTAATTTCACAAGTTTAATTTTTCTCCGTAATATTCGTCTGAAATAGTTATTTTTAAAATATTTTCACAGTGCTGTAAATAATAAATTCAACAAAACATGTCAATAACCTGTTTCTAATAATGCCGATATTATGCTGGTTAAGCCTTATAAATCAAGAAACGTGACCGATAATAACGCAATCGTCCCCACTACACCTATAATAATTACGGCCAAAGAAAGTTTGAAATTACCAATACTTAATGCAGGTGATAACCTCAAGGTTCTGTTATTAAAGAACAGCTGTCACCTTCATCACACTTATTCACAGACCTTCAAATTTAGTTTACAGATGTACATTTAGGCATGATGATAGCTATTGTTTTACAGGGCCTAACATCTAGGTTATCAGCCACCATCATGCATGAACGCACAAAGAACAACCTACCATCTAGGTTAGCAGCCACTATCAGTTATGAATAAGTACACACACATCATAAGTTGTTCAACTGTTCTAAATACTCAGGCTATATCAAACTATAACTGAGTTAGTTAAGCCTAATGAGATGTAACATTCACAAAACCATCCTTAAAAATGTACAATAACATAATTTACAATATGATGAAAGACAGGAAGCCATGTAGGCTACAACTCACCAAAACAGCTGCAGCCAGTTAATACACAAATGTATGATAGAACACAGGAAACAAATATTTACATGTAAGTTATTCACCATTCTTCTCCAGGCTGAAGATCAGGAATGTCTGAAAACCAGAGAACTGTATGTCTTCACAATACTGTCCCAAATCACTGATGATTGAACAATATGTACTTGTTCAATACACTTCTTACTTTCTTTCTGTCTCTTTCCTCATCTACCTTAGCACATTCATGTCGCATTCTAGAATTGACATAACACTTCACAGTTAACTTAACCAAGTCCATTTCATGGCTCTGCGATGGTTCTTGCTAAAGTAAATGGTCCTTCATACAATAAAACAAGGTTCCATTCACTGACCTCAACAAACTTCTTTGCTCCTTAGTACATTGATATTTCTGAGTGCACTTTCAGTCAACATACACAACACTATCACATCTTAGGAGGGCATGATTAATCCCTCATCTCCAGAGTACACCTTCTCTTTGATTAAAGTGTAGTCTGTGTAGTTCTCTCTGGCACTCCTCAGAGCACTCAAGCATACTGCACATTTGATAAGGCATTCCACCTTCCTCACCACAAATCCAGCAATATATGTCTCAACATCACTCACAAATGGGGACAAACCAGGCTTTTTCTATGCAATTTTAATGTGTTACAAACAAAAAAAAACACGTATTTTTGTTTATGTGATAAGTTACTTGAATCTGCTCCTTTTACCTCATGTTGAACCAGTAATCTTTTGTATGCAGCTTTAAACTGAGCAGCAGTAGGGTTATTGTTATTATCACCACCTCTCCTAATGACAGAGAACAATACGGTACCTCCAAGTAGTCCTGACTGAATTTGTACAATAACAAGTATTTCAGTTTATGCTGCTCACTGAGTAGGCCTACTAAATACTTATAGAGGCCAAGGCAACTTCTTATGCACACCAAAAATCCAAGAAATCCAATCTTCTTTCTTGAGTGGAGAACAGAAGAGTCTAATGAACTTGATGTTAATAGCTGCATGATTATGATTCTGCCTTGCTGAGGAAATCCTTTATAAAAACCTCTGTTGAGGGAGAGAATGTGCACTTATATCCCTTTTGTTCAAACTGTCAAATATGTTATTAAAAATTTCTACAAATTCAGCTGTAGCTTCACAATCTTTAAATAAATCATACCCTGAATTTTTCAAACACCTGAGTGCCTGAGCCACACTGTTACTCAAAGTTGGGGCTGCTAATCTGACTTTCACCTTTTCCGATTCCCAATTAATATGCCACTTATGAATCTTAGTAGCAAGCGTTAATCCCTCTTCTAGTTGTATGTCCACTAGTTTTCCTACATATGTCCATTATATGGCACTACCTTCACTGTTAAAAATTGTGCCCAAAGAAGCCAAAGAATTTCTCACCAATTTCAGCATGTGGCACACATCTAGAAAAATAAACACTGGCTCTTTCATCACTGGGTGCTGAAATGAGGTTTTCTCATTGGCTTGGTGAATATCCAGGCCCAGAAATTTAACCATTTGCAAGTTGCTGGCTGCCCCATCAAACTTTAAACTGACTACATGAATACCAGTGTCATGCAATATGGTCAGAGCAGTGGTTAGTAAATTTGCCTTATCTTCTCCTGACAAGCTATCAATTAAAAAATAAGCTATGGGAACCTTCCAATGGTCATTGATGGCATTTACCAGAAACACAAGGGCCTCCTTTGCTTCTGGGAGTGAACCATCATCAACATCAGCCCCCATGTCCACATAACCACATGTGGCCTTTCCATCCCATTCTATCTTTTCCTGATGGACATTTCATCAGTGATAAGGCTACAAAGGACAGGTTTACCTGTGGCATTACCTTCTTCCACTTTAAGCATTAGAGCTTCTTTTTTACTGAGCTCGATAGCTGCAGTCACTTAAGTGCGGCCAGTATCCAATATTCGGGAGATAGTGGGTTCGAACCCCACTGTCGGCAGCCCTGAAGATGGTTTTCCGTGGTTTCCCATTCTCATACCAGGCAAGATGAAGTGCAAGGGCTGTTTCGACTTTTAGATGGCTTACGATGCCTGGAATATTTGTTCAGGTGTCTTGGAAATTCAAAAACAGTCGGAACTGATCCTTTCAGAGGAACTGGATGGCTAAACCTCTCTTTGTCGAAGCAGTTCGGTTCGAAATGTTTTGAGCAAAGTTTACTAAATTTTGATGGCTGAAAACCCTCTCCATATTTATGGCCCATTTCTTCAGCAATTCGGGATCCGAAGGGAAACTTAAATAAGTGAATAACATAATCAGTTATGCTTAGAGGGTGATATCCACCAATTGATCCCACAATAACCCATTGTTAACCCCCTCCTCCAACATTTATATCTTACATTAAATAAATTATGATGTTACTTCATTTGAGTGGCTTGGGACATATTGACCATCATCCCCTTATGCTCAGGTGTTTGTTGAATTTGTCTGGTAACCTTGTGTATGTAACTAGTTTTTAAGGTCTAGGATTCAAGTAGGGGAGGGGGGTTGCTTTAAACAAGGTACCATCCTGGCATTTTCCTGGAAGGAGTATTGGAAAACCCGGACATCCGGCTCAGCCGCGTGGTCAAGGTGCGCGACTTACGGCTGTGCTGTGAGGTCCAGAAATAAATTTATGCTACCAGGAAAAACGAGTATGTCAAAAAAGTTCCAAGTAAGATAAGTCCACGATGTAGTTATAAGTCAGAACTAAACTATATGCAGGCCTACTTAGGCCTAATATTTCATTTGGTCCCAACGGTACAAGTAAACATATTAATAACATCTATGCGAACAGAGTACAAGTCATTTTCTGCCTTATACTCGTTTTCCTTGGCAGCCTAGATACTGTATGAAATCAAGGCAGTGTGTTTTGAGTTACAGATTTTAATCCTTGCCCGTGAAAAGATATCTTACTCCCCTTTTCAAATCTCTGACTGCAATGGTAAGCAGAGCAAGATAAGACAATTTTTGCTATATTCTTTCAGACTGGTGTACTTCACTTATCACATAAACGAAAATACGTGTTTTTTATGTTTGTAACACATTAAAATTGCATAGAAAAAGCCTGGTTTGTCGACAATGAATCCTTGAAATCGCTCCGCTTACGCCGATGGCCCGCGCAATTTACGATAGGTGCCCAACATCAGCTGATTTGTATCTTAGCGCCACGTTCTGCTGGCAGCGCCCCCTCTATCTATTTGTATGCTCGAAGACTGTTCATCTCGGACATATTTCGGCATCTTATCGAGGTTTGTACTGCGGATTGTGCTGTTTCTCTTAAGATTTTCTTCATCAGTTAATTGGAGTTTCTTTCGTCTTACACTTTGTCCAAAGCTTTGAACATATTTCTAATAAAGTTGTAGTCTCAGTCTTCTACATCTCCATTAGGAACTTAATATCGTACGGTACGTCATAGGAAATAAGGTAAGCTTTATTGTTCAGTTCGTATTTAAACACAAAAGAACAGCGGCAGATAATTCTGTTTTTCAGCCCACTGCAGGCTGTCTACGTTAAACATTACCCAGCTGTCGTTCTTAGTGATAACATATGGAAGTTTGTTCCAACATGGTACCTATTTTTTTCTCAATAGCCTGCTCATGCGTAGTAGTATACATGTTGTTCCAGCAGAGATTCAGAACTGATTCTGAACCGTGAGTTCTGAATTCATGATGTTCTAACTACATTCAGAACCATTTTGGAGCCAATGCCAGCAGTTCTCATTCAATACCAGGGACTGCATGTTGTATACATCCACATTTAATTCGACGAGTAAGTGGTGCAACTACAACTTCTCCTTGGAAAAGTGAGGTCTTCCATCATCCATCGTTAAAAGTTTTGTAACAATTTGTAGATGTCTTTGATTCAGTTCACAGTTGCCATTTGCTTATTCCTACAAAACTTTATCAACAGTCAATTCTGAAAGCATTCTGACTTGCCAAATAGTTCATAGCCATAACTGTTTTTTTTTGTTTTGTTTTTTGTAACAAATGTACAGTATATATTGTAACATAATCAGTAATGGTTGCTACTTCTGGGATAAAGTTGCCAATGAGTACTGGCTATCCTCTATGAAATCATTTGTTTGATCAATGAGGAATCTGGCTAAACTGCTACTGAATTCAACATACTATTTGGTAGCTCTCAAAGGGGCTTACACACAATTGTCATTATTATAAAGGATGATTTTCATAATTTTTAAGTATAATGAAAAAGGCCGAGATCTCCATCTACTATCGGAATGTTTGCAGGCCGATGACCTTAGATGTTAGGCTCCTTTAAACAACAAGCACAAACAAGAATGTTTGCAGATTCGAAAGAATACTCATTGTACTATATCAGAAAATTCCTAATAGTTACTTTCAAAATAACTGAATTACTGTTGGACTTTAGAGTAAAGGCAGTACAGAATGTACATAGCCAATAGAGCTAGCAGAGTGACAGGGTGGGGAGGTTGTCTCTTCACAATCAGATCGTTGGCCCTGCAACTTGAGCAAGAAATGATTAGTTTTGAAGGTTCGTTGTAGAATTTTATTTTTATAATTTGATTTATGTCGCACCAAGACAGATAGGACTTATGGGGTAAGTAAGGACTAGGAGTGGTAAGGAAGTGGCCGTGGCAACCCTGGAAGCAGTCTTCTATGCTTTCCCATTTTCATACCTGGCATATGCTGGGACTTTACTGTACTCAAGGCCACTGTCACTTCCTTCCCACTCCTAGCCATAACACCATAAGTCCTATCTCTGTCAGTGTGATGTAAAACAAATTGTTAAGAAGAAATGGTCAGTTGGGGTATAGAGGACAAAAGTAATGAACAGATCGGAGTACATCTACAGCATTGCTCAGGATAGGGTTATATGGGGAGGTACATCACTACAGTCGTTAGACTCCCAGTGTAGTGGGTGATGTATAAATTGCATAGTCATGGGCTTTTTACTACGGGTGTGCAAATTAATCCCAACCCGTGGGTGTGGGATATTCTTTCAGTGAAAATGTTTATCCCTGAGGTTCAGTTTCCAGATAAAACTGGAGGTCAATGAATATTGAATTTTCACGACCGCATTGTAATCGAAACCAACTTTCAACCCATTAGGTCATGTTACGTACATTTAGTATGTGTAGAAGAGATGTTAAGTACAGAACAAAAATGGCCAACCGGACACCAGTGGGATCCGAACCCACAACCTCCCGATTTTGGGTCGGTTGTTCTACCAATTGTGCTATTGTGGCCTAGGCCATCTTTGTTCTGTTGGAAGGGATCTGAGCTACAGGTCTGGTACTACTACCATCACACTGTAGAGTGCGTTTAAATTGCCCGTTGAGGGCCAAGTCAATGAATATTGAATTTTCACGACCGCATTGTAATTGTAACCGACTTTCAACCTATTAGGTCGTGTTACGTACATTTAGTACGTGTAGAAGAGATGTTAAGTACAGAACGAAAATGGCCAACCAGACACCAGTGGGATCTGAACCCACAACCTCCTGAGGAGGTCTGGCTGGCCATTTTTGTTTTGTATTTGACATCTCTTCTACACGTACTAAATGTACGTAACATGACCTAATAGGTTGAATGTCGGTTTCGAAAACTGGAGGTCCTATGGCTATGAGCACAATATCAACAGTCACCAAAAACTACAAGTTTTACTACAAAACAGCAATAAGAGTGTTTGTTGCTCATGTTTCAGGGCAATATCTTTGGAAGTAATCTACATCCCAAAACCGTCCAAACCTTCACACACTGTTTAAAATGGACTTGGATGTAAAGATCAAAGAGGAACCAATCTGCTTACAGGAAACATCAAATAATTCATGCGTAAGTATAAATGCAGATAACTTTATAGTGATTACAATTAAACCCTTAGCAGTCATCTGAATTTAACTGTGTTTTTACGCAGTTAAAACTTCTCAGTCCTATCCCATTTAACTTAAAAGTATCTACAAAACAATATAGATCTTCTTCCTCTAACATAAGTCTTGGGAAAAGAGGAAATTGATATGGGAGCTTATTTGACCCACTATATCATTTTCATGTTCTTGATGTAACTAATGTTGAAATGTGTTGTCAAACACAAGTTTAGATGTAAACCAAAGATCGAAGTCAAGACGCTTACAGTTTCATTCACAACAATGATCTTGACCAGTATATAAATATAACAATATGTTTTAAATTTCCACTTGTGTTTGACGACACATTTCAACATTAGTTACGTCAAGAACATGAAAATGATATAGTGGGTCAAATAATTCCCCGTATCGATATCCTGTTTTCCGAAGACATATGTTAGATGAATTTGACTGGTTACATAACTCTACTTTTATCAGTTGTTCAGGAAATAAATGAGAGTCTGGCTGTCTATTCTTAAGGTACATATATAGTTGTATACTAATCTCCAATTTACTGAATATTTTCAAGTAAGCATCTTTTATTTTGCACAGCATGTACGAAAGCAGAATTCATTTATAAGGTTTTGAAGAAGAGGTGGGATCCTCTTCATTTCCCTTCAGCTTTGTAGCTCTTGTCAGGAAAAATGGCAGTCTGAGTAGCTCAGGTTGTGGAGGGCTTGTGTTCTGGTTTCCAGTTGGCATATTAAATCCTTTATCACCCTGGTGGTGTTAAAGGTGCTCAAATACATCAGCCTCTTTCTGTCATCTTAGTGTTTAGAAATCCATAAAGCTAGTTTACATGACATAAAATCAATAATGATAACAACTTATAAGTTATGAATTTCATTATGGTCCATATTGGCAATTAATCACTGTCAAAGGGTAGAGATACGTCCACTTATTCAATACCATTATATTAATATTATTAACAATAGCTATGGCTCGGCTCCCTCTTGGCAACCTGTCTGGTGTAGGTGTCCATGCTGAGTGCACATAACTTTCGAGAAACATTTGGCATTCACTTCACACTGTATTAAAACAATAGATCACTACATCTGATGAAAAGGCCACTTACTCAAGTTGTGAATGTCCCCTTTAAAGCTATATATAAACTGTTTATGGGGTGAGGTGGCCATGCGGTACAGGTGTGAGTTTGCATCTGAGAGATAGTGGGTTCGAACTGCACTGTCGGCAGCCCCGAAGATAGTTTTCCATGGTTTACTATTTTTATACCAGGCAAATGATGGGGCTGTACCTAAATTAAGGCCACGGCCGCTTCCTTTCAACTCTATGCCTTTCCTACTCCATTGTCGCCAAGAGACCTATCTGCGTTTGTGTGAACTAAAGCAAGTTCCGCAAAAAAAAAACAACACGAATATACTGTTACTCATATATTCTTTTCAACAAAGCATAATTTGTCCACTGTGCAGACTGTTATTTAAATATTGTGGTGGACAGAGATGAAAGAGTGTGCGGGCAGCAATGGGTCGATATTAGACAGTCCAAAGATTAATTTAAAACTTTGAAATTAGAGGTATATTTCTTGATTGATTGATGTTCATTGTTTAAAGAAGCCTAACATTGAGGTCATCAGCCCCTCTATATTTCTTTCTCTGATATCTTTTGGTATCTTTTCAAAATCTCAAGTTTACAATTCGGGTAAAAAATTCATAAGATTGGGTAACAATTTAGAAAATCAAATAATAATTAATGAACAAATTTGAGCTTGAAGCTCCCTAATTATACATTCTCCATGAATGCTGCAGCTCCTTTCAGCAAATAGTGAAGGAGAGGGATCTTCCAATTCCTTTTTGACCACTAGGTGACAGAGTATCCAAAATACACAATTTTCCAAGAGCACTTTTTGCTCCACAAAATTATCTAGGAGACTACTCTCGGAACATTATCACATTATAGCCTTCCAGAGGCACCATTCAACCTTTACATTAATGGAAAGAACATCTTTGCTCCATAAAAATTTACATTTAAGAATCCATTTCCACAAATGTCTGGGCCTATGAAAGGCTAACCTATATTTTACAAATTCAAGCCATATTCGCTGTCTTATATGCTCAACAGTCTAACATCTTTACCTAAAAGGAATGAAATAGAATTAAACAGGTGTATCAAGTACCCATTCTACCAGGCCTTTGTGAAAAACAACAGGTTAAATTACTGGCCGAAAAATCAAAATGGTGAGGATGTGCACACTTGCACTCCTTAAAATTAAAATTAAAACCCTATTAGGGCATATGGCCCCAAGTATAGAGGCTATGTCTATACTACTGAGGTGACTAGTTGGAGAAAATATTTGTTTACAAGATTACAAACTGAAAAAGGTTACAAAATCATAGTTACCTCAAAATCAAGTTGATAGGGAATACAAGAGGGTAGCTCACTCTTTTTTCCCTGATTTCAGTTAAGTTCCTCTGGCTTGTTTGAAATTTACACTCGGATTTTGTAATTTACATTTTAGAAAATTAAAGTTACATTGTTAAAGTTTGGAAACCTTCCCCTCGAGCTAGCTCTCAAATAATATCACTTCGTTAAACCTGGACTGCCATTACCTGAGCTGGTGGACTTTTCAAAGTTGGACAAGGTGCCTCTGCCTCCTTGATAAACAGACACTCTGTAGACGAATGATCAATAAGACAACCTGGTCCGAAAATGTGCCAGCTTTTATACCAGAGAGGAATATTCCAGAAAACTCTTGGCTAAGGCCTGACACACTCCCAATTCTTATTGGGTGATAAAATAAGTACCAGAAACCTGTGATTGGATGAAAAATAAATATACAAAATATTATATTGGCCCACCTCTTTAAGTTGGCGGGAAGAGATAGTGTGAACTTTAACATGCCAAAAACAAAGAAAAATCAATTGGTTGGGGAAATGTTAGAATACAATATTACTTCACAGTTATAATTGCCAATCTTCAGACCAGATGGCACAACATAAGTGTATAGTAGAAACATGTGTAGAGAAATGTCCAAACTTCTTGTATTAGTTGTTGCAAGCTTTAGATTTTAGATGGCATTTTCCAAGGCACTTCATTTAAATGTGCAGGGTGGGTGTACTGCTGGCACACAGACAATGAATATCAGCTCTAAAATCAATTCAAGACTTAAGAGTACTTGGTTATTATAAGAATATTGCTATTGACATAGTCCAACACCAGTCATAACAGATTTAATGTGTTTAGTTTCAATTTCAGATGTGTATTCATACATTTCGTCACTTTTTTAGATTTAGGTTTTATTTAAGACATACCAATTTGTTTATTTTTATTGGTGGTTATATGTATGCACGTATTTCCAGTGTGCTCATGGCAGAAGATGACCTATTGTAGCAAGGTCGAAACGAGTACTAATTATATAAGGTACAATATTAATCTAATGGTATTGGAAAGCCGGAAATATTTCTACCCTTTGATAATGATAACAACTTGACAGTGAATTCTTTTTCCAGAAACCATGACCTGCTATATTGTAAATGTGATATTGCTAAAATTTTAACATTGTTATAATTTTATATTGTCAGGAGATGGAAAACATCACTTGGGTCTTTGTTTTCAACATTTAATTAAGAGATGGAAAGGATACCATGTATTGATATACCAGTGGTTTTTACAGAGTTGTACATTACAGTTCTGTTATGTTATTCTTAAATCTTACAGAAGATTGATATGGTGAAGCTTGAAATGCTGGGAGTTTTGATATGATGTTTGAACATGAGATATGTGAAGAGACTATGGTACAGTAGGGTATTCCCTGGCAAAGAGGGTACATTCCTTCATGATGTGGTGGCAAGCCACTTGTCTTGTTTTCTTTGGGTTGTCACATGGTGGTGAAGTACTTATGTTCATTCTGTGGATGGGTGATCTGTTGCAGCCTTGGTTTATAAAGAGTTGCATGAGGATGTAATTAGGTACAAGTTATCCAGAAAGACTACTGGAGATACTTCTAATAAATAGTTTAATGTGAGAAGCATTCTATGAGATGATATATTGGCCTATTTCAGTCATGATTTTGGTGTAATATTTTTTTCAGTAATAGCCTCCATGGCTCAGGCAGCAGCATGCTTGGGCTTTCATGACTGGGTTCTGTGGTGTAAATCCCATTCAATCCATGTAAAATTTTTATTGGACAAAGTAGAGGCTCTCTCAGTAGTCTGGTGTTCCCTGTAATCATTCATTCCAATATCATTTCATTTCATCTGTCAGTCATTAATAATTGCTCGAGATGAGGACAACACGCTTTGGTAGCTGGCACTGTTCCTATCCTTGCCGCTACATGGTGGCTTTATTCATTCCATTTCTGACCTGATTGCATGGCTGGCAACAGGCTATGGATTTTTATTGTTCCAGTAAATTCCTGCATCTTGCCATTGATATTGAGCTATAGGCAATGAAATGTGATGGTTATGAGGCTATTTATGTGAATGGTTTTATTTCTGAATGCAAGAGCAGGCAGGTGCATTCTTTGTCTGTTTGAGATGACAGTTAAGGCTGCTTATGAGTCTACAGGGATAGCGGGAGCAATCACTTGGTGGTTGTGTTGAGTCTAATCTATAGCAATCAAAAGAAGGAGGAATAAGCATTGGAAAGAAACAATCATCAAATTAACTCATACAGAGAGAGGGAGAGAAAGAGGAACACATCATAGGAGAGTTTATTGATCCCAGTTCTTCTACATCCATCTCTTCTCTGTTCCCGATGAGTTCTTCTTCCCAGCTTCTGGATGAAGGTGGGCGTTAACACTCATTTGGGGGCCACATTGACAGATCTAATATAAGATAAAAATGTAGAGGAGGTGATAGTTTAGGAACATGGGTCAAACATAAAAGGTGCAATAATTATTGAGAGGAACAAATAAGTGACCCGAAAATATCAACACATGATAGGACAAACATAATCAGAGTTCAGTATGGGAAGAAAGAGGAGATGACGACAAACACAACAACATAAAATGATGAAGACAATCTCCACATCTTCATACACTGCCACAGGCTTTCTCCTTGCCAATCCAAATTCCTCACTTTTCAACTTCTGGCAGGCTGTTTTGTGCTTCTCAGCTTCTAATTTTAAAGATGAAAATTTCATGTTGTTCCATATTGAACTGTATCACAATTAAATGGAAATAACAAATAATGTGGTTCAGCTTATTCAATACAATTAATAAGAAATTTAGTGTTACATTCTTATTTATGATTGGAAGCGATGCCGGTTTCAACCACCACTCTAGGTCATCATCAGACGAATAAAAATAAAAAACAATGCATAGGAAAACAAGAAGTTAAAGGATGAGTCTTTCACAAAAGCAGTCGAAGAAGCAATATAATATAGTATGGATTAGCACTGTGTAATTTTAAATCATAAAATCTAGAAGAAGTTGAAGGTCAGTCACTTCTATGAAGTAAGGCGCAATCCTCTGAAGTGTAGCACAACACACGCAATGTTCGGCACTGTGCCTCAAAATGTGTACGAGAAGAGATGAACAGTTAAGTGAGCCAGCCTGCATATATTATCAGGCGCGAAGTCACATCGAGGGTCCACCTTCACACTTCTTCATGCTTGATGTGGGAAATGTAGGATGGAAGAAAGGCAGATATATGCAAGAAAAGTGAAGAAATGTAAGATAAAGATAAAATAATGTTGGTCAATAATAAGGAATACAGAGAAGCATTTGAGAAGTAAGCCCTTGTTGAACAGGGTCATCCAGAAGTTGTGCATTTATTTCATTATGTTGTCTTCAATACCACCTGGTGAGGACTTGTATAATGTCCTTTTTGCATCCTCTACCTCATGTTTTGTGAAACTGTTTCCACCTGTGTAGCTCAAGTTCAGTTTCCTCATATTACTTTTCTTGTGATCTATTGTTGTGCATGCTGGGCTGAGTGACTCAGTTTTGAGTCTGGCTCAGTCCAGTGGTATTTGAAGGTGTCCGCCGCATGTTTACTACATCTTTTCATTTTTTATTTTGGTGCATAGACCGGTTTTCTGAAGATATCTATCTCTGGCAACCATCTAGGAGTGGTAGTAAAGGAAGAAAACAGGCATAGTTAGTTTTTCTATTTCATATTAAGAAGTTACTTATCATGATCTCCCTTCATTTATTAGTTCTGCACAGTTTCATCCCTTAGGCTGAAGCATTATTTTGCACCGCCCCAGCACTACGGCCTATGTTAACCCCTTACTGCTTCTGTGTGTGAACAGCAAATTTAGGGGAAGTATAATATAAGACAAGCAAAGCAGAGCCCATCAAAACCACACGATAAACATAAAAACCAAGAGAACTCACAAGTACAAGGAACATCATGTAACAGACCTACCATTTGAAGGCAAGCAAATTCCAGAAATATCCACTGAAGTAATGGTGAAAACAGCCCCATTCCCTGGAGAGCAATAAAGAGGGTGTGAACAAGAATGCACAATGAATTGCAGTAAGTTCTGTACATTTGCCTGAATGGAAGATAAGAGAGCACCCATTACCATTAACAATAGCTATTATAAATTACAATAACTTAAACAGTACATTTGAAATAGTAAAACACGACATGATTGATGATAAGTAGGTTGAAAATAATGAATTTCCTGTAATTAAGATAATGCTTAGGGATCCCTTATAAAATATGGTTTAAGAGAGTTGAATTTAAACATAATTCACAACTCATGGTTATAATCTGATGTATAATAAAATGGAGAATCCTTAATAAATTCCCAGTTTGTTGAAACCAAGAATAAGGCACAAATAAATAAACAATATTATTTAGAAGTAAACTATTTATAATTCAATATTATTACCAAGAGAAGCTCACAAAATCTAAATCCTGAAAAAATTTCCATCATTTTGCACAATCAAGTAAATAAACTTTTGCCCATTACCACAGACACATCAGTCTCAATTAACAATCCATTTCCAATACACAAGAGACAATCCACACACGCAAACTCAAGAAGATAAGATATAGCAACAATGGGAAGACAGATACATATTAATCACAGCCGCCAAAGGAAAGAAGGGCAGAGTGCAAAAAAAGCATAAGAACGTAGGAGATTCAGAATGACTCAAAAGCCTTATATGGAATTTATTAGCTTAATATATAATTTCATTACTTATCCCAGCACAGGGTATGAGGTTACTAGGGCAGAAGTGGGCACATGGTAAGAATTTCTCTCATGCATGAAATGAATGAACAATGTAATCTTTAAGTACAGTTATAGATTTAATTGGTTAATTAAATGGTTAATTAAAGATTTCTGTAGTTATTTTCATAAGAATTATTGTAGTTTTACACTATTTTATTTACAAATATAGAGCATTCTACATCGTTTAATCAGTGTTACGAACATCTCTTTCACAGGTGACTCCTTTATGCATCTCTGCCAATATGGGGTTGGTATAATGCAGATTTAACTTTGTAGTGTCTGCAGGGAAAAACAAATGCCTTGCTTCCATTGCTGATCCTTCATTTGATGCTTTTTCTCTGGTACTTTGCAGATGTCTCACAAGATTCCTATGTGTAGTAGTATGTGTTGTACTTGTGTTTCTGCAGAGTACATCCCGCGTTATTCCTCCATCCTTCTCTGTGTATAGGGTCTGTTTTGTACCACTTGGTTGGAAGTTGTAACAACAGGTTCTGTTTCAATTCCAGAAAACTTCGTTTAAATTGTCCCATATTATAATAGCAAATGTCATTTATATAATCTACGTCTTCACCTGCTTCTTCATTCTTGTTTATCTCATTTTCCACTTCATCTACCAATTATGACCGTATCTGTGCTTTCTCTACAACTGTACTTCATTATTTGCAAATATAGTAAATATATTTACAGTATTCAACAATGCCAGAAATACTAATGTAAGAAAGTGCACACAAGTTACCCATTAAACAAAAAATTTAAAAAATAAGGAAGGAAACAAAGAAAGTAATAATGATATTAAATGGCAAAAATTAAAATGGTAACAAGTATCCAAAAATTGTGAGTGGCATACAATTACTAATGCAGTTTCTTAATGTGATTTGCTATGGTAGAACCCCATACACTGTTTCAAATGTAAGGTGCTCTTTGGGGAGTTTTGATGATAAAGGCAGGCCACATTTCCTACCTCCATTTAAAACAGAAATCAGGAGTTTCTAACATAGTGGCAAACTCACTTTCCAAATGCCATTAACAGTAGAAATGAGGAGTTTTCAATATAAGGAAAACCCCCTTTTCATAATGCTAGTCAAAGTCAAGTTGGAGAGATTTTAATACCTCAGGAATAGAACGATCTTTTAGGTTTGAGGCCGTGTGCATTTGCAGAGTTTCACCCAGACATATCATTTGGGCTCATCAGTTGCGTTGACATTCACCTGTAAGCCATTGCTTGGCAGTGGCAGACCAACTGCGTGATCCTGCAGTGTTAGCAAATAGGTATTGCTAACCAGCTAAAGGAGAAGTGAATTCTCTATTTTCAAAAATATATACTGCTAACAGTCAGGCCCAGCCAGTGCCTGTGGGATGTTTGAAATAAAAGCCTTGTCTCTGTGATTTGATTTCCAGGGAAGACTATACACTGTTTGGCTGTGATAGAGACATTGAAAGCAATGGAGAGACAGGCCTGACTGCTTACTTCATTGGCCAATAAACTATGACCCTAATCATTGTTAATAATAATATATATTTCTGGTACCTTTTTTTTTTCCAGTAAAAGTCAGTGGAAGTAGTTTTTGGCTCATTTTCTTATAACAATTTATGTTTCAGTGTGAAATGGACCAGAAAATAGAGATAAAGGAGGAACCTATCTTGCTTGAAGGCACAGCAAGTACATTCTTTGTAAGTATCATGCCTGATTATTCTATAGTGATTGGAACGTAATTGATATCAGTACATTTTCAGAGCTACATGTTACAAAGTATTTCATCTGGAATTATGTTCAGTGCATAACAAGGGGCACACTCTCCAACTTTTAAAAGGTACATTGTCAGATGTTTTATTGTATTCTCCTTTCATAGCGTGACATGTCTAGGTGGTAGTCTGGTAGGTGTGCTGTGCTGTATGTTGTCGCTGTCAGTGGCCATCAGATGAGTGGTGATTGCATGCCAGATGTCATTCATTTTTATATGAAATAGTGGATAGTTGTTGACGTTATTTTTCCCCATGGATAGTTTAATGTTTGGTTACATAATGCTAATCATTTTCAGTATAAATTAACTGGGCAGGCCCTATTTTTTATATGAGGACCTTCATCGTACCTACATGGCCGTGGTAAGATTCCAGTGAGTTTGAGGTATCAGTACCTGAAACTTAGTGCTGATTCAGGATGCTATCAGTGCTATGGACATTTTCTTCATTTGGTAAAACAGCTATAGTGACATTTAGTTTACTGTTCATGACAAAATTACTTGTTGTGACTGATCGGGTCCTTTTCACCTAAAATCTTCGGAGGATCATGTCCATTAGTTCAGTATTGATCATTCTGTATTATCTTCTTTGGCAACATATGTATATTCACTTGTATATTGGGAGTTTGCTAATTATTGATTTTTACTCAGCGTTCCTGCTGATTGGATAGATTTTATAACATTGATGGTCAACTTTGATAATTGGATTTTTCAGTTAATTATGTAATTGGCCTGTGTGGTCATGGAGGGAATTGTTTGGTCTTTTCCTTCAAGTCTTTAATTGTTTTTGTGCAATTTCTTGTGCTGTATTTCCTCTCCTTCCACATTATTTATATTTTCTTTTTTTTTATTGATAGTGCTACATTAAATTTACTATGAACCATTCTGTTGGGTTTTGTGAATTATATTCATGAAAAACAAGCAGAACATCCAACAGCTGTGGAGGCCACTGAAAAACAAATTTAAGAAAGTTATCTGAGGGGGATGGATTATTTATACTCCTCTACTTGAACATTCTATGGCTTGCTCAGGCTGGTCACAGCTTGTTGGCAATGCTGACAGCACTCCTGGATGGAGGAGTTGGGGCAGTTCATGAAATAAGTGTCCTTGCAATTGTAAGTACTCAGTACTGGTACTTAATGAATGCCATCAGAATATGTCCCCACTACAACAAAAGTGCTGCAACCTAGAAGGCTATGTTGTTCTCAGTACTGAGTCCAATCCAGCGGCTGAGAGTTACTCATCCAGGTAGCAATACAACTTCTATTCATCAATAAGATTCAGTCCCAACTTGTTGGATCATCAAAATTACCAGAAATATAACTACAACTGGAATGCTTCAAGGTATGGCATAACTGTCACAATGCTCTTAAGGCTTCCTACACTATTGCTTTTGAGATTCCACAGATAGATAAATCTAGGGGAGTACTATTGTTATTCCCTCTTGTAGTGTGGAATTTACAGGGCTCATGTGGATAGTGAGATGGTTAAGAATTCCACTGATATGAAAAGTCATTTTATACTTCATTTAAAAACCAGTTAATGGAAAAATTTCTGATATCCTTTTCCACCATGATATTAGAACATAGGTATCACCTGACATGATTGTGTGGCTGTATGTACTGCAACACCTGTATTAATATTCTAAGAAATCTGCAATAACTGAATGAAAGGTGTGACAACCTAGTTATTGTTATCATTTCAGAAACAAAGTCCTGCAGGATTTCAGGAATTTAGTTTGGGTGCAAGTCCAGAGGTTTAGAATTGTAGGGCTGGCCATGGCGTTAGTATTATAAAAGGATTGTAGTAAATATAAGTTCAAATACTGTGCTCTAAGACCTTTTTAATGGACGCACTGCCCTGCCGTGTTTGCAGACTGCCCTTCTATCATAACCTGGATATGAGCTAAGTACATAGTGTAAAACTGTTTTGTTAAATTTACAATTATTATTTTCAGCACAGTTACATTAATTACATCGGGGTTTAAATGTTGAAAAATGTGTAATCATCCATGAATTGACTGGGGATTTTATGTGAAACCTGAAAGAGTGATTTTACTCTCCCAAAAAATATACAAGGCCAACCTTATTTGAAAACTATCAATCTTACTAGAAACCTGTTTCTAAAACTTTCTGCTCATGTACACTATTTTGATAGGAGGATTAATAAGATTGATACCTTTTCAGAATGTCTTAGAGTCTTACTTCCTAAACCACATAGCCTGTGAGAAACAGTCTTTCTACCAGAAAGGAACTTCACATTTATTGTAAATCACTTAGGTTTTATATTCACCTAAACAGTAGACGTGCTGTCATAATAAAACTTTGAGGAGTCTGATGAGTCAGACTGTTCATGAGAGTGAAATTTCCTGAGACCATCATTAGCTTCCTCATTTGCAGTTTCAGAAGTCGCTGATGTGGACTAGTCACCACACCTGACAATGTTTTCAACCTCATCTTTCTTTGAAATCTTTCCCACTATACACTTCCATCACCCGTGTTAATGGCCTGTCTATCCACGTCTTTCCATCAGCTACAACCAGCACCACATCCCCTTCTGCTTCTGGATCTAGTGACTTAGGTACTCTTCTCAAATTCTAGTCGCAACTGTTGTAGAAATCATTATCTCCTTGATAATTTCACAGAATCCAGTTGATGTAAATATAGTATTACCCAGCAGACTTCGTCTTGCAAAATACGTGAAGGTGAAAATTGCTTTACAATGGCGAAAAATGAAAGTATCCTCCTATTCAATACATCATATATTCCGTCATTAGACGGAGTAAACAAGTTCAGACATGTTTCGGCTCGTTTGAGCCATCTTCAGTGAAAAAATTAGGGGGGTTGGAATAATTTACATAATATGAGTTGAAAAAATGCTAAAAAACATAATGAAAGCGCAAATGAAAAAACAAACAAAAGAGAACCTAGACGGAAACAAAATTAGCACAAATATACAATATTTACATCAATATGCAGAGCAAAAAACAACTTATTGCGACAAAATTCAGTGAAACAGGTGTTAATTTGAAATAATAATTGATACTAAAAACTGCGTTAACCTAAGAAACAAGGGAATGAGAAAACAAATGATGCAGATAGAAATGAATAATAGTAGCACATGGTGAGGTTGTGAACCTCATAGTTTACAAATTATTGGTTTATAAAAATGACAAAACAGTTTGAAATTGCTGTCAAAATCATCCTAGTGGAAACCCATCACATCAAATTGGTCAGGAGGAGAGCGGGAGCAAACAGTTTGAGAGAAACCAAGCCTGAATTAACCTGTGATAAGCCTGTGATAAGGAGAAAAAAACACCATGAAATTTAAGGCTTTAGAAATAGCAGCATTCTCAATATCTTCTCAATCTAGCGGTCCCTTTCTTCATTATTGTTTCATAATGTTGGCTGGTGTTTTGCCTTATTATAGAGTTTTATTATTATATCTTGTAAAGGTGAAAATTGGTTGAGATCTTCAGACTTCTCAGGCAAGTAGGTAAGAGGTTGGGATTTAATCACAGATTCACACTCACACAGTAGGGTTGTCATCTCGTCATAACGCAGTGAAGCTCCCCCGAGGACACATCTCTAATTTCTCTTTACTATCTGAATCAGATTTCTCCACCAGCCACTCTCCACCCAGCCTGCCGGGGAGGGGTTAATCCTCTATTGTATTCGTTGCATTGTGGACTCTCTTTCTGTGAGGTTTTAGTCGACAGTTCAAAACAAATTATCTCTACCAGTGAAATTTGTTCGATTGTTGTTGATGCTTGTTGTTGAAAGGGGCCTAACATCTAAGGTCATCGGCCCTCCATTGTTGTTGTAGACACTTGTGATCTTTCTCATCGAGTGATGAACCCTCGAAAACTTTGTACAAATTCATTTATTATGAAACTTTTGACCACTTGCAGGTGCAGTGGCCTATACACGACAAATGTAAAGAGCATAATTCACACCTTTGTTTTTACTTCCAATATCAGGAGCCCAGCAAAGTCTACACCTCAAATACCACAGCGTCTTTTATTCTGTTTTCCGATAGAGTTACAGAATCAGCAACTGCCGCCTTAGCTTCGTGGCATTTTTCATCTCACATATCTTGACAGCATGGCCTGGCTGCTCCTTTTCCATGAATAACTGAAAATCTAATATTCTAACATGTTCTTCATGGATTAGAAGTTGCACCAGACAATGTTTAGTCATTAGTACTGTGGGGCATCTGAAGTCCTCACTATCTCTCCTTTCAGTAATCTTTGTTTTCATTCACAAATTTCCTTCACAATCTTAGATCATGTGAAGTGACTTCCAGCTTGAAATCCCTTCTCCCCAGAAACTTCTTCTTGAACGAATCAAATGATTAACCTTCCTGATGCCTTTATTTCAATGGTCATTCTCTCTCCCACAAGTCTTTCACTTTCATTCCTTCTTTTGTTAAGAGTAAACCGTAACATCCTGGTGACCATTCTGGCAATCTTGATGTAGAAAAAGAATATTCCAGATTCCATGGAGGCTCCACAGCGGGGACAACATAAATCACAGTTTCCTTACCTCATTCACGATCAACTTCATCCTCTTACACGGCAACTTCATCACAAGGCCACTTTTCTTCTCCCAGCTTCACCAGGACCTTCCTACCACTTTGATTCCAATAAAACTCATCCATGTCACAACCTCATGAAGGCAAATCACCTGGAGAAAGTCTTCCTCGTAAATGCTGCCACTTTGCTGTGTGGGAGTAAGTCAATATTTCCTTAACTCTATTTTGTACAAAGACACCCTTCTATATCTGCATCAATGCAGTGTCCAAAGATAGCAGTGCACATCAACGAGACTGAGGCTGTCTTTTATAGTGGTTAACATTCTAACACCAATAAGGCAGGAAAGTAATTCTAGTTGAAGTGTTGCAGTTCTCTTAAATGGTGCTACCCTCTTTTTTGCGAAAAATTAGCTGCAGACTGATTTCATCGTGATGCTTGCTTTTCAACAACACAACTGCAACATAAGCATATTTACTAGCATTACATACTGTATGAAGTTAATAAGACTTCCTTAGAGTCACTCAGAGTAATTCATCTCGGTATAGCAATACAAGCTCATCAAGGTAATTGTTCATTCCACTTTATGAAGATGTGTTTTATTTCTTATTGTACCTCTGTGTCCCAAATTATTTTCTGCTCCCAAATGTCTTGTAACAGAACCTTCGGCATCGTTTTAACCAATTTATTCATCTAATTAGTTTTTCTTCTTTAGGCTTCACTATTCCCATTTAACTGAGGCAATCTTAGTCCAACTAAAACTATATTTACCCCACCACATATTATATGCTGGCTATGAACAAATAATTATTAGAAGAACTTACTAATCATATTGTACCAGTTACGACCTGTACATGCATATTTTTTGAGAGTTGATCGTATTTTATCACCACGCGTATTACTCCGTGCAAGCCTGGTTTGTGTACATTCAGCAGTGATGGACTTTAAATTTCTCCAGTGATTTTTCAAGGACTCGTAATATTTACGAGTGTTGAGGAACTCTGAATTCTTCTAAGTCTTTATAAATGGGACTTGTAATATTTACCAGTGATGGACTCTAAAATTTCGGCAGTGATTTTTCAAAGACTTGTGATATTTACGAGTGATGACCTCTGACATTATTCAAAATTTTCATGAGCATAGACTTGTGATTTTCATCAGTGATTTTCCAAAGACTTGTAATATTTACCAGTGATGGACTTTAACTTTTTGCCAGCAATTATTCAAAGACTTGTAATCTTTACCAGTGATGGACTCTAACTTTTCGCCAGTGATTATTCAAAGACTTGTAATATTCACGAGTGATGAACTCTAAATTTATTCGAAGTTTCCATGAGCATAGACTTGTGATCTTTGCCAGTGATTACTTAAAGTCTTGTAATTTTTTTCATTGATGAACTATAACATTATTGAAAGTCTTCATTATCACGGACTTGTCATTTCCATGAGTGTTAAAGAGTGGATTCTTGAAAGTCTTTATGAACATTGTCTCGTGATTTTACCAGTGATGAGAAAACTCATTACTCAAGGTTTTCATGAACTTTGATTTATAAATTCTGCGAGTGACGAAGAGCACATTTTCGGAGTTTGCATTGATTCTATCAACCTCATTGTACTTGGGTAATGTGATTACCCTCAACATCGTCAGGAACCAGCGTAGGTCGTCACGGGCATCAGGAATTTGAGGCGTATTCCATGCAACCAACCGCATCTTGACGGAGTACTTGGGCATCTTCTGGAACGTGTTCCAGCCGGTGCGGCCTGGTGAGCTGGAGACCCGGGCCATTTAGAGGACACTGTGGAAGACAACCCCTATCTACCATGAGGTGAAATGCAATTTAATATGCATTACATGAATAAACTCTTATCAAATCAGATTCAAACTTTTCTTGTAGATAGGACCCTGCCTCCTGTACCAAGCCCTAGCTATTATTCATCCAGTTTAGCCCTGAGAACTATTCAATGCTTGTGTTGAAAATAAATCTTAAAGTCGGGCTCTTTCACTGGTACAGAGAAGAGGGTAATATACGTGGCACCCTACACGTTGGGGCACGATAGCTAGGTTAACAGTGCTATCAAGTAATAGACAATCACAACACCCTGGACGTGGTGTTTCTTTTTACAAAGTGAAACTTATGCCCTGGACGTGGCAAACAATTTGTCTTTTATGTGTTCTTGTCATATGGTTGAATTTCTATGTGTTGATGTATGCTGAACTGAGTGCTTTTGAACTTTTAAAGTCACTGATATTTCAATTTATGATTGAAAATTCCTAAGTGTCACATTTTAAGGTATTAAAATTGCCATAAATATGCATAATATGCTCGCTGCAATTGAAGCCCTGAGGCTTAATATGAATGAGGTTAACGCCAATTTAGAGACTAGGCTTACTGCAACATGTGCTAACTTAGAGCGACGTATTACTGAGTCCAACACTAATCTAGAGAGACGTATTACCGAAACTAATAGCAATCTTTCTAGCTTAGCTGAGGCTAATATTCAAACTAATGCTAATCTTGCTAATGTAGACTAACGTTTAAACAGTATAGCTGAATCAAATACCAAACTAGAACAGCGCTTAGACAATTTAGCGGAATCTAACACCAACTTAGACAGGCGGTTAGCTCAAGCTGACGCCAGGTTAGATAAGCGCTTACATGACGTGGTTCAATCCCAATTCAATGAAATGAATGCGAACTTAGAATCGCGTTTCAATCAAGCAAGTGTTAGGATAGAAGAAAGATTCACGGAGTCCCATAAGAAAATTGATGATCCATTCACTGAAATCAACTCTCAGCTAACTCGTAATGTCGAAGAAATGAAAAACACTGTTAAAAACAAAGTCACAGAAATTGTTAAGGAGGATGTGAAAAGGGTTCTTCCATCAGTCCAACAGCTTTCACAGGACATTGAGGATTTTAAAGCCGAATTTCAGGAGTCACATGGTCAGCTCTCGCAAATACAGGCTAAAATTGTTTCTTTCCACGATACTCTTAGGGACACAGTTAAGAATGACATTTCCAGAGTTGGAAACGAAGTTGCTTTGTTAAAAGCTAAGCAGGGCGAGTTTGACAAACGGTTCACTCAGCAAGCCGATAATACGACCACACAAATTAGTCGTATTTGCAAAGATGTGGGTGAACTTAAAGTTGAATTAAAGAACGATGTCAAACAAGTCGAAGGAATAGTCCAACTCCAGTTGGGGGATGTCAAGAGTAATCTCGAACAACTAGCCACTAAGGTCGTTAACCTTGAATCTCGAGATACGTCCAGACCTATTCATAGTTTGATGGAAGGAGTCGGAGAGACATCATACCAGACAACTATCGTTGAAATTCAAGAGGAAAAACCTCCTAAATTCTCCGGTAAAGAAGATTACACGGCTAAAAAGTTTCTAATCAATGTAGCGGAATATTTTCATGAGCACAAGATTAGTGAAGATAGAAAGCTAAGAACAGTGGCCCGATTATTAGAAGTCAAGGCTCTTTCCTGGTATTCCGTGTTCAAATCTAATTTCAAGGTATACTCTGACTTTGAGAAGGCTTTAATTGACCGTTTTTGGAACGCAGAAACTCAGCACCTTATCAAACTTCAACTATATTCGAGGAGGTATAACACCTCCATTAACACCTCTCGATACGCAGATTTTTTATTATCTCAGTTGAAGAAGATACAGTATTTATACTCTCCTTTGCCTGAGAAGGTCCTCATACAGGTCATTACGTTACAGTATCCTTCTCACGTTCAAGAGATCTTCGTAGCAGCGAACATTCAGAACTTAGATCAATTTGATGCTGTATTATGACGTCTTGATACCGCTCATGCGCAGGGTACTTTGAAACCGAGCAAAAGTAAGGACGTAGCCGCCCATCCAGTTCAGGTTAATACTTCTGAATAGCCGCGACAAAGTCCTGAACGAGCGGATAGAAGGGAAGAGAGAGATACTCAATCTTCACCTCCGCGGTATAGAGGGTTTAGGAGACGCCCATACCGTGGCCAGACGCCCTACCAAACCAAACCTACTTGGTTAAAACAAGAAAAAACAAGAGAGTAGAGACTCAAACAATTCTGACTTGCACAAACGGTGGAAGGAAACGCAGGACTACCTCCATCAGACGAAACAAGAGGGTCATCAACCTGGAGCGACTTCTCTTGAATACCAAGAGTATCATCAAAGAAACAACACCTTTGGTTAAAACCCAGAATCCACAGGTGCTGTTGCCAAAAAAAAAAAAACTTAAAATTTTCAGAAATAAGTTTGCCTGAAAATTAGGAGGTCGGGTCATTTCATGTAGACATAATAAATTATTGTCACATTGATGACGACTTAGTATTTGAAGACGAATTACCCATTCGTCAACATGTTCAACGAAGTTTACCCATCATCAATATTACCATTGGGAATTCCAAGTATCATCGCTAGTGGACTCGGGAGCGCAAGTTTCCCGAATTTCTGACAAGTTGATAACATTGATCAAGGATCGATGTAACCTTCTAATTTTGCCGGTAGCACAAGTTAGGATTAAGGGCATTATTCCTGACAGGAATATCAAATGTAAGCAGCTAGTCTTCCTTGAGTTTGCTATCAACGAAGAAGTGTGTGAACATATTTTCCTGATAGTCTCTCCTATGAAGTTTAACCTTATCTTGGGTTCAGACTTTCTGTCTAAATATAAGGCTACCATTGACTATTCTGCCAACACTATTCACCTACGTAGGATTGCATCTGTAGAGTTACAGCTGGTTGACGGTGAAGATTTTGGACTTCAAGGGATTGATTTACCCCGTACACAAGTCGATGGTGTGATTGGCGATGCCGCCCCAGTCGACCAGGTACAGAAAGAATAGGGTGATCCCGAAGAAGAAGAGGGGCCCATGTCATTGAGGATGGTGATCCCAATGAGGAGGGACCCATCGATGAAATTTTGAGTGACAAAGGGCCTGATTTTCTCACCTACATCTCCAGTGTAACTGAAGCCCCAGATTACCACCCTAACATTGCAGCGGCGGAGGAAGAGACCTATCCGGACGTCTTCGATGAGAAGCCTGTAGAGATTAAGAATTTTAAACACCATTTCAGCGTCAAGGATACTTCGCCCTATAAACGCAAGCCATACCCGGTGCCTGAGAAGTACATAGATGAAACCAGGATACTGATTTGTCAGATGGAGGCTGACAGAATTATCTCAAAGTGCGTTACGCCCTATATTAATCCGCACACCATAGCAAGGAAACCCCATGGTAATCTACGTTTATGTTTGGACAACGGTGCCTTTAAAATCACAAGACTAGATGGCAGCCTTGAAGGCATCTACAACGCTTCCAATCTCAAAAAATACTTTGAGTGAAAAGAGACTAAAAGAAAATCCTCACAGTATTTTCTTTTTCCCTGAGAAGGAGGGATATTTACCGGTTACGACCTGTACATGCATATTTTTTGAGAGTTGATCGTATTTTATCACCCCGCGTATTACTCCGTGCAAGCTTGGTTTGTTTACATTCAGCCGGACGAGCGAGCAAGCTGAGAACAGCTGTATGCGTGACGTAGCTGCAGGGGCTAGTTAGATCACCCGCCTCTCATGCCACGTGCAGCTAGCCTGAACTCGTATGTTCCAGACTCAAGCGTCACACCTTCCGGAACATTCGATGGAGAAAAAATTTAAAACTCCTATAACAATTGTGGTAGCGACTTGATCAACATGTCATTTTAAAGGGAATTACATAAACGTCGCAGTGCTTGAATTTCAAGTAAATCCGTCGAGGGATTCAGAGGTAACCAGCTTCACGACATATGTAACGTAGATGTCCCCAAACCAAATATCAGGAGGGCTCAATATAGCCTGATATCTCAGTCAGTCAATCACAGTCGAGTAGTCAACGTGGCCCTACTCGCTGCCATTATCGTCGGAAGCTATCTTCGTGGGGAACTCTGAATTCTTCTAAGTCTTTATAAATGGGACTCTAAATTTTCTCCAGTGATTTTTCAGAGACTTGTGATATTTAACAGTGAAGGACTTTAAATTTCTCCAGTGATTTTTCAAAGACTCGTAATATTTACGTGTGTTGAGGAACGAATTCTTCTAAGTCTTTATAAATGGGACTTGTAATATTTACGAGTGTTGAGGAACGAATTCTTCTAAGTCTTTATAAATGGGACTTGTAATATTTACGAGTGTTGAGGAACTCTGAATTCTTCTAAGTCTTTATAAATGGGACTTGTAATATTTACCAGTGATGGACTCTAAAATTTCACCAGTGATTTTTCAAAGACTTGTGATATTTAGGTGTGATGAACTCCAACATTATTCAAAATTTTCATGAGCATAGACTTGTGATTTTCATCAGTGATTTTCCAAAGACTTGTAATATTTACCAGTGATGGACTTTAACTTTTCGCCAGTGATTATTCAAAGACTTGTAATATTCACGAGTGATGAACTCTAAATTTATTCGAAGTCTCCATGAGCATAGACTTGTGATCTTTGCCAGTGATTACTTAAAGACTTGTAATTATTTTCATTGATGAACTATAACATTATTGAAAGTCTTCATGACCACGGACTTGTCATTTCCATGAGTGTTAAAGAGTGGATTGTTGAAAGTCTTTATGAACATTGTCTCGTGATTTTACTAGTGGTGAGAAAACTCATTACTCAAGGTTTTCATGAACTTTGATTTATAAATTCAGCGAGTGACAAAGAGCACATTTTCGGAGTTTGCATTGATTCTATCAACCTCATTGTACTTGGGTAATGTGATTACCCTCAACATTGTCAGGAACTAGCGGAGGTCGTCACGGGCATCGGGAATTTGAGGCGTATTCCATGCAACCAACCTGGATGGTCCGTCCGCATCTTGACGGAGTACTTGGGCATCTTCTGGAACGTGTTCCAGCCGGTGCGGCCTGGTGAGCTGGAGACCCGGGCCATTTAGAGGACAATGCGGAAGACAACCCCTATCTACCATGAGGTGATATGCAATTTAATATGCATTACATGAATAAACTCTTATCAAATCAGATTCAAACTTTTCTTGTAGATAGGACCCTACGTCCTATACCAAGCCCTAGCTATTATTCATCCAGTTTAGCCCTGAGAACTATTCCATGCTTGCGTTGAAAATAAATCTTAAAGTCGGGCTCTTTTACTGGTACAATATTGACTATTGGACTTTTACCTATATCTCCACTGATATTAACAGTGGAGTAGACCTCAATTTTACTTCGACATTTTAATGAGTACATCAAGATTTTAAACTCGTACATCATCAACAGTTTCAAAACCACAGCAGACTATACTGCTCATAAAGTGTGTTGCAACATCCCATTTTACCCACGTTTTATTTTATTTTTAAGTGTGGATTTGTCATCATATGTTTTTATATCATATAGCACGTATATTCTTTATAGTAATATAATATGTTACTTGCCCAGTTTGCAATTTTAAGCTGAAGATGACACTCTTACGTGTCGAAACTGGTATTATGAATGAATAAATAAATAATACATTGTAAACTTATAGCTTGTATGACATTGAATAGGTGGAACCTTCATTCAAATTTTAACAGTTTAATCGGAGACAAAGGACAGGAGAAACCAATGGGGACAAAGATGAAATACTTCGTGTTGTTACAGGTTTGTTATGAATTTTGCATTTTTTTGTGACATGACCTAGTAGCCTCAGTACTGTAGAGACTGAATCTTCTGTCCCTGAAAAATGCATGCTACTTTTCCATCCACTCAGTGATGACGTAAGCTTGTGTATGATCTTCCCACCATAGAAATTGATCAACCCTCTTTACTGACATTTGTAGGAATGCCTTTCGTATTTCGAAGGTCACACCCACTGGCCTCTCTGAACAGAGGGAATAACTTTGATTAATTTCAAACCTTTGTCATACAGTCATTCAGTGATAACTCCCTCTTCCTTTTACTGGATGCATCAAATATGGGCCTAATTCGCATAGTTGCACTGTCCTTACATGCACTTCGATGAGGTAGAATGTAGCCTTTACCTCTAGCCCCTTCATAATGTCTTTCTTCAACAATACCATTTTTAGCCCATTGTTATAGTACAGCATCATACTCTTCAAATTAATTCTCATGAATAATTTTCTCAGTCATAGAATGTGCTCTATTTTTTTTTTTTTTTTTTTTTTGCAACATCGTTGTGTCATATGTGATTTGCAATCCCTATTGTTTCTCAACTCTTGTGTCAAGAGGGCGATGATGTTGGTGAAATTACTCTTAAAAAATTGGAAAGTATGTTTGATAAATTCCATTGTCATAAAGCAGAAAGAATAAATGGAATTAGACCTGAAATAGTGAAGTACAGTGTGAAGTAAGAGTTGAAATTGCTTCATAAAATAAGAGTATCATGGAGTGTTACTAAGGAACCTTCAGATTGGATGAAAGCTCTAATTGCACCTACCTCTAAGCAACCAAAGGGGAAGTATTGCAACAATTTATCGAAGTATCTTAATAATCAGTATACCAGGCAACATGTTGATTGGCATCTGGGAAGGAAGGGTGAGATCAGTGGTTTAGGTGAAGTAGGATGAAAAGCAGTGTGGTTTCAGGCCATAATGGGGCTGTCACAGTTGTATTTTCTGTATTTGCCAGAATTTTGAAAAATCATTGTTGGTCGTAGTTTACATGATTATCTGCTGAAAGGTATAAAGTGGCAGGAAAGGATTCAATAAGGTGAAAATTTAGTATGCAGGCTACTATCTTGGAACTTGAAAATAGATTCAAAGAGTTTGGTATGGAAATTATCCTTTCTAAGACTAAATTGATGTCAGTAGGTAAGGAATCGAGGATAAGTGTATATCAGATAGGGGATATGAAGTTGGAACAGGTAGATAATTTAAAATATTTTGTATGTGTGTACTCCCAGGCTGGTAATATAGTAAGTGAACTTGAATCAAGCTAATGCAGTCTGCTCACTGTTGAAGTCAACAGTATTCAGGAAGAATGAAGTCAGCTCCTGGATGAAAGTTTCTTTACATTGGATTGTTTTCAGACCAATTTTGCTTTATGGGAGTGAAAGCTGGGTGGACTCAGGATATGTTATTCACAACTTAGAAGTAATGGACATGAGAGTAGCAAGAATGATTGCTGGTAAAAACAGGTGGGGACAATGGCAGGAGCATACTTGTTATGATGAGATAAAGGCTAAGTTAGGATTGAACTCAATGGATGGAGCTGTATTCATAGAGAGCATCATGGTGAGGTCATGTGTGGCAAATGTAACAGGATAGGTTACCTAGGAGAATGATGGAGTCGGTCATGGAGGGTAAGAGGAATACAGGGAGACCTAGGCGATGATGATTAGACTCGGTTTCTTTAAAGATAAGAGATATAGAACTAGTTAGAAGTAGGGAATTGTTTTGGTGAATAGTAAATGCACAGAGGCTTGCAGACTGAACAACAAAAGGAATAACAGTCTATAATGGAGATGTAAGTATGCATCTATTCCTTTAATGGAACATTTCTTAATGTGCTCATTGATATCAATTGCATTAGCACAGTGTCCATGTTTGCTGCAGTTGACAGCATAGTCTGAAGTTATCCGAAGATTCCTCTGTTCTTCTTGGAGTACAAAGTACTAAATGCATCTTACATACAATCATCATTTTATTGCCTTTATTACATGATATACAAAAATGCTATCTGATTTGAATGTTGGTTCACTGTTAGTTCACTCCTTGATGGTGATTTTTGATCAGTCAGCCCCATTAAGGAAGAGTCTTGCTATTAGAATAAGTATAAAGCAAAATTTTCAAGGAATGTTTCTTCTCATCTTAATTCAGCCATTCAGAATATAATAATAATAATAATAATAATAATAATAATAATAATAATAATAATAATAATAATAATTGTGGCCAGTTGCTGATTTTTTGAGCTGACACTTGTAGGAAATCAGGAATGTCTGAGCACTGAGGCAGAGAACAATAAACGTGTCAAATCTTCCATTCTGTGCATCTCAACCATGATGAAGAAAAAAGGATAACTTATGTTCCATGAATTATATCTTTATAAGACTCTGTTAGATCCTCATATTCAATACAAGATAAGAACTGCATTGCCAGCGTGACCTGAAGTTACCAGTGATGTTACCAGGAAGTTTGTATTGATTAGGAGGATGTTATGAAGTCTTGTAAGTGTATAATTCAGTACTGCTAGTACGGATATGTAGCTGCTAATATGTAGCACTGCAAAAGATGCAAATACTGCACATATTTAGTTGATTTAGGGGTATATTTTACACACTGCTTGCATTATAATCAACATATTCACTATGAAAAGAATGGACTACATAATTGGTGACAATCTTGATGAAGTCTGACAAAATCAGTTTCTTGTTGAATTGTCTGTACAAAAATAGGGTTCAGCAAAACAGCACCTTTCAAAAACATAAGTTAGAATTACAAGATGTGTCGATCTGACCAGTGAGAAACTTACTGTATGCAGCTTTGAGTTGACCAGAATTTTATGTCCATCTCTATTCCTCATACATGATAGGATGAATTCCAGGTGATTCTGGCTTAACTTCCATGTGAGGAGGTATCTTAGTACAGAGTCCTCTCCCCAGACATATGTTTCTGTAAGACCTTGCACACTTAACAAATCAGAAATGATACCGTTCATTGAAGTTATTTTCTTACAGTTACAGAGCGACGAACCATCAGTTAGCATAATATTATTAGAATAACTTATGCATTTTTAAATATCAGTACAGATTTAGACCTTGTTTAGAATATGTGTTTGCAGCCTTGGTTTACTTACCCATAAGATTGCATGAATTTATTAAATTAAATGCATGATCATGTAACATTGCAAACTGAATGGTTCTCTCACAATCAGGAAACACTTCAAGACCCAGATAACTGCAAAATTTAAGAGTATTAGCCACAGAATTACTGAAGGTTTATACAACTGAGGAAACATTGATCTTCTGTCTCACCCAATCTAAATTCTTTCTCCATAATCTATAACCAGTGTGCACGCCTTTCACTTCTTGTAATTGTACCAAGTTCCCCCAGGTATTTCACCTCACTAATATTTTCTAGGTCTGGAGCACTACCATCTACCGAGAACCTGCTTTTGTGCTAGGGAATGCATTGCAAGTTTTATATTGAGAGTAGCATCAAGGAAAGTTAATGCCTTTTGCTCAAACTCTGCTGGATGAGGAAAAGAACACAGGGAGTTCAGTCCAACAAACTTCATTCCTAAGGCTGTTAGTCCCAATTCCATCTCAACTGCTGACTATATGATTTTTATTGTATGACCTCTCCACTCACTGGTACTTTTTGAGACCCTATTCGCTGCTGTGATCATTAAGTCTAATGCTATCTTGGCCATGTCATACTCACCAGTGTCTAAAAATCCCTAATCTAAGTCAACATAGACACAAAATTGTTTATTGTCCCGTACCAAGTCCTTAACTTTTTCATTAAACTTTTAATATCCAAGGGTTGATTGTGAAATTCTTTCTTTTCAAAACTCTCCTCTGTAAAACCTGACTGCCATCAATAGATGTCGCCCAGTGATAAATATTTTGAAGATGTGGTGGCGTAAAAATTTCCAGATGTAATAATAGGGATACTGGCGATATGGATGCACAGTTGGGTTGGCCTGAATCCTGACAAGGTATTGGATCACCTCTTGGAAAATAGATACCCTGAACATTCAGACCTGAATCATTAGTTTCTTGTAAAGACCTTCAATCATTTCTTGCTGATGGAAGACTTTCCTCCTGTTCCACTTTACTTGTTTTGCTATGATTTCAGCCATTTTATTTTCCTGGTAGCCTGCACCAATTGCTGCTTTAATTTCGGAAGTATGGAGCTAAAGCTGTAGTTTTGGTTGCAGGTTTTGTGATTTAAAATATAAAACAGTTTAAAGCAATGTCATCCAGATCACTGCAATTTTAAATTGCATGGTAAATAGGAGCAGCAAATGGTTAGAAAAAAATAATTTAAAATTATTGAATTTTAAAACGTTGTCTCTGGTGGGTTTTCTTGGTTATGTTTTATTGGCATTGAGCACTCTGTTTTCTTTGTTTGCAAAAGTGAGGGAAAATAAAATGCTTAGAACCATGTTTGGTAGTAATGGCCACTGGTCATTTGATACATGTACTTATCTTCAGAGTGTGCAGAGCATAATTGACTGTATTGTGTGGGATACCATTTGTCTCTTTTCATCCTTACAACCCATTGTTGAATTAATTCCTTGGTCTTTAAAAAGGAAATCGGAAACATTATCAAATAAATAATAACTGTGTCTCACAGTACTTCCTCTGTTTAAACATTAAAATGGGTTTAATATCAAACAGGAATTACAAAAGCAATGTCAGTTATAATTCAGTAACAATTAGTTGAAACAAAATGTATCCTTGGATTAGTTACACTGATTAGTGCAGCCATATGCTGAACATAGGGCTGGGATTCTTGAGACAGCAATCTGACCTTTTGCTTCTCAATACATGTGAAGTCCAGTCACAATTGACAGTATATCTGTATTCAGCAAGTGGCCATGCGGTTATGGTCATACAGCTGTGAGCTTGTATTCGGGAAATAGTGGGTCGAACCCAGTGTAGGCAGCCCTGAAGATGGTTTTCTGTTGTTTCCTGTTTTCATGCCATGCAAATGTTTGGGCTTTACCTTAATTAAAGACATGGTCACTTTCCTTCCATTCCTAGCCCTTTCCTATCCCATCGTCACCAAAATACATGACCCAAAGGAGTTATACAATTTGCCACTATATATCCACATTTTGAAAGTTTGGATTCTCTTTTCTGTGGGTAAGAAAATACATAGGGCTTTACAGTATTTAGTAGGGTGGAGAGGACATAACACTTTGTTATTGTCTTTCTGAGCTTTATTCTGAGATCATTTTAGGATAGGAGTTGCCACATGCTAATGAAGGTGGACTCGGCTTTCTCTATCCACCATTTGATTTCAGCAGAATAGTCCTATGTTTCTCCCTAGATATACCATATTTTTTACCCTATCTTCCTGTATGTTGTACAGAAAAGTATCAGGCGGTGTAGGTTTTTTTTTTCATTGTTTTCGTTGTGTTGAATACCAAGTCACACTCTTTGGGTAGAGATTTTGCAAAATGTGGAGAACAATAATTTAAGTGCAGGACAGGAAGAATGCTGTAGTGGAAGGTGACAATGACTAGGTTCGAGCATACATAGGAGAGTATATGTGAGGATATTGTACAATGCATGCCTTACAAAATATTTAATCTTATCATAAATTGTAGTATTTTTGTTAAGAAAACTTTCACAAATCCTTCCATTAATTACACACATAACTGCACATTGCACGTAACTCAATATGTTAATCACTTGATAGAAGACTATGGATCATTCACTGGCACTATTGCTAGGCATAGTAAATCCGTTAGAGAATGCTCCTCCCACTGTTCCATCATATTCTGTATCCATGTCTATTTAACTTCCGCTGACAGTGTCTTTCGTTTTGTTATCACTTTATCTTGCGGTTTCAGTATTGCTTCCGTCACTGTCACTATTTCTGTCCATTTCACTTCCGACGTTTATGTTTGCCAAGGTCCAACAAACCTTCACCTGATATTTCTGATCTTCAAATTTCTTTATATGCTCACGAATTATACTTCCAGCCCTCATTTTTAACAGAAGGAATTTGTTCACCATAAGTTATAGTAATTCTTCCGTTCTGAATATCACATGTTCAGAAATGCATTTCTTGACAATTGCCCATATCAGCTTATTTATTTTCATCGTGTATTCCTTTCCCAAGACTCGGTCTATACCATTCAACAATTTCTCCAGATCTTCTGAAGATTGAGATAAAATAACAATATCATCAGCAAATTGCAGAGTTTAATTTCCTCTCCTTTTATTGCGATACGCTTTCTAAATTCCTCTTTGGTTTTCTTTACTGCCTCTTTCTTCTATATGAACATTGTGAAAAAGGGGAAACCTGCAGTCCTGCCTCACTCCCTTATGTAATACTGCTGCTTTCTCAAAGTCTTCGATTTTTATCAGAGCAAACTGATATTTGTGCAGATAGTAAATAATTCTTTTTTCTCTGTATCTGATAATGAATGCCTCTTGTTGTTCTACGAACGCTATGTATGCGTGCTTTTCCTCCTTAATTCAATCCTCTTAAGATCAGACGTAACGTCAGGATTGCTTCATGTGTTCTTACATTTCCTCTGCAGCCAAATTGATGTCCTCCAAGTTGGTTTCAATTTGTCTTTCCATACTAATGGTGCTACTTGCCTTCACCACCGGCTTTCATGGAAATAGGTATTACACCATTCTGCCAAAAAACGTATGGCGATTCTCCATTTTCGTGCATCTTATAGGCCTACGCTAGACGGAATAATTTCACCATGCTGGTTTCTTTTAAGGTGGTCAGTAATTCTGAGGGTATGTCATCAATTCCTAGTGCCTTGTCTATACTTAGGTCTTTCAAAACTTTCTCGATTTCTGACCTCAAATTTGTGATACCCATTTCATCAGCATCAACAGCCTCTTATTGTTCAAGAACCCTATCATCTACTTCTTTACCTTCATACTGCTGCTGGATAAGTTCGTGCCATACTTCTGCTTTGTCTTTTTTCCCTGGAAGTTTTTTCCCTCTGATCTCTTGTTGAGGAGATTTGCTTGGATACATTGGGAAAGATGCATATATGAAGTGAGCCCAATCGTTGGACTGCAGCTTAATAAGATTATCAGCAAGCTGTTGACTATGTTCCTCCATATCCAATCCATCAGCACTGTCGTATCACCCATCACTACTCTTTCTTACCTAGTTTTCCTTTCTCAAAAGGGTTTCTTGATTTTCCTGGATGCAGTTTCTACCTTTCCTAGGACCATGAAGCCTTGAACATCCTTGCACTTTTTTTTCTGCCGTTGTTCCATATATGGTTTTCTGTGGTTTCTCACTTTTAAACAAGGCAAATTCTAAAAATGTACTTAAATTAACCCATTGGAACCTGACTAATAGTCTAACCTACAGCGAGAGAAATCTCTATTCGTTTCGAAAATTATGCTTAAATTTTGTTTATTGAGGATTGGTCAAAAATGGCTGTTTTCAAACCTATATACACCACAGATCAATGCCTAACTGTTCATTAACTGTTTCTCAGTCTTCAGTAGTGAATCATCGCGTGATATTTTTTGAAGCAGCTCTCCAGATGGAGTGGAACGCCACAATTTTCACATAGCCTCCTCACTCCTGACCTTATTTTATGACCCTTGCAAACTTCGCAGGGCCTAGAAGGATGTTTCTTCCTTTCTGTTGGAGGAATAGGCACTGGAAAATAACCCTATACATTTGCCTAAAGCCGCAGGTGGCTGTCTTGACTGGGCGTTCTTCGCTTTGTTGTCCTAGGCGGGAGAGCAACACTCTGCAACAATCGCTCGGTAAATGCTGCGAGAAAGCCTGTATAATGCAGCCGCCTGCCAGTGACCTTATTGAACTCAACGTATGAATTGAAGATAGCCATATCCAATAGATACAACCCTTGATAGTCATCGCGTTACGGGGAAACATGCAAGGACGTGGTCTTGACGAATATACTGCACCCGTTCAAAGCCTGAGCCCCAACCAGCATTTATCTCAGGGGTGTTACGGTTCGAATTTAACGCAAATAATAAACAACAACGAAAAACTATGAAGATACCGAACCTCCAGTTAAAAATATGGGCGCCATCTAATTAGTACTACAGGGTTGACGGGGCACTCAAATTATTAACAATAAGGCCCATCATAAAAACAAACAAAAACACATTAAAACAGATGAAAGGGAAAAATTGGAGGCTCCGTCCTAGGAAAGGGGACGGATATTTTAAACGGTCACTAAGTGTTTACTAATCAACAAAAACAAGAACTTGGATCTGTTTCCTTGCAAATGCTTAAGAAGCATTTTAATTAAAGATACACTGAAACACACACAAAGATTTGTTGACTTTTATTTTGCCTATAATTTGGCAAATCATTCCTGAAATTTACGTAATGAATTTGGCACTGAGGACCACCCATTCACTTGGGTGGTTGAACCGTTGATTGGCGAGGGTTAAAACACGACCCTCGTGACATCACCACGACCACTTATGGTCGAGACCATTAACCTGTTGGCAAGGTGGGCGCGATCACATGAATTATGTCATCGCCTCCACCTTTATTGAGATGAGACCAACCCGGGATGGTACAATACCGTCCGCGGGTTCCTAACCCAATATCTGTTAAATGTTAACGGAAGGGAACGACAAATGGATTCTAACCTAACGGTCCAGATGTAGGGATTTGCCATCATATTAAACCTCATAAACTTAGCTTATAATTTACAACAACTTGGCATTATTACGTTATTTTGCTAGCTGATTTCCCTAGCCTCCGTCAACATCATCATCCGAAATCATTCATAAAGATATTTTTATTTTTATCATCATTATTTTCACCAGTGGAGATCAGCATTTAGTAACACTGAATCAGCATTGACTTAATATTTTAATTCCATTTTTCACTATATTATTATGCTTAGAAATAACATCGTAAATTCTTCTTCTTATGCTTCTTGAAATTATTATTATGAGAGATTAATTTCACTCGTTACACGGCAGTTAACTATTATTTTTAATGTATAACCCTTTACGCTTCCGGTCTTGTTTGGCGCTAATCAATCGGTTAAGAAACGACTTGCTTGGATTATTATTATTATTATTATTATTATTATTATTATTATTATTATTATTATTATTATTATTACACTGACTGACAGAGCAAATGCAACACCAAGAAGGAGTGGTCAGAACTTTTTGCCAATTGCAGGGTAGACTGACGTCACTGAGGTATGCTCATGATGAGAAATGCGCCGCTGTGCTGCGCACGTAGCGAACGATAAATGGGACACGGCGTTGGCGAATGGCCCACTTCGTACCGTGATTTCTCAGCCGACAGTCATTGTAGAACGTGTTGTCGTGTGCCACAGGACACGTGTATAGCTAAGAATGCCAGGCCGCCGTCAACGGAGGCATTTCCAGCAGACAGACGACTTTACGAGTGGTATGGTGATCGGGCTGAGAAGGGCAGGTTGGTCGCTTCGTCAAATCGCAGCCGATACCCATAGGGATGTGTCCACGGTGCAGCGCCTGTGGCGAAGATGGTTGGCGCAGGTACATGTGGCACGTGCGAGGGGTCCAGGCGCAGCCCGAGTGACGTCAGCACGAGAGGATCGGCGCATCCGCCGCCAAGCGGTGGCAGCCCCGCACGCCACGTCAACCGCCATTCTTCAGCATGTGCAAGACACCCTGGCTGTTCCAATATCGACCAGAACAATTTCCCGTCGATTGGTTGAAGGAGGCCTGCACTCCCGGCGTCCGCACAGAAGACTACCATTGACTCCACAGCATAGACGTGCACGCCTGGCATGGTGCCGGGCTAGAGCGACTTGGATGAGGGAATGGCGGAACGTCGTGTTCTCGATGAGTCACGTTTCTGTTCTGTCAGTGATAGTCACCGCAGACGAGTGTGGCGTCGGCGTGGAGAAAGGTCAAATCCGGCAGTAACTGTGGAGCGCCCTACCGCTAGACAACGCGGCATCATGGTTTGGGGCGCTATTGCGTATGATTCCACGTCACCTCTAGTGCGTATTCAAGGCACGTTAAATGCCCACCGCACGTGCAGCATGTGCTGCGGCCGGTGGCACTCCCGTACCTTCAGGGGCTGCCCAATGCTCTGTTTCAGCAGGATAATGCCCGCCCACACACTGCTCGCATCTCCCAACAGGCTCTACGAGGTGTACAGATGCTTCCGTGGCCAGCGTACTCTCCGGATCTCTCACCAGTCGAACACGTGTGGGATCTCATTGGACGCCGTTTGCAAACTCTGCCCCAGCCTCGTACGGACGACCAACTGTGGCAAATGGTTGACAGAGAATGGAGAACCATCCCTCAGGACACCATCCGCACTCTTATTGACTCTGTACCTCGACGTGTTTCTGCGTGCATCGCCGCTCGCGGTGGTCCTACATCCTACTGTGTCGATGCCGTGCGCATTGTGTAACCTGCATATCGGTTTGAAATAAACATCAATTATTCATCCGTGCCGTCTCTGTTTTTTTCCCCAACTTTCATCCCTTTCGAACCACTCCTCCTTGGTGTTGCATTGTCACTGTCAGTCAGTGTATTATGAGTAATTGTATTAATATTATATTTTAATTTCCAATGTTTATACTTTAGTCATATATGTTGATTTCCATATGAACAACCAAGATCTGATTTCACATCGGTCGGGACACAATAACGGTATTCGAACCGCAACCGTACTTCATTTCGTACTGTCATTAATTTATGGGGACACCATATCCTCCCGAGGCAGATCTCAAATCGCATGGTACTTCGCTGCTGGGAATCTCTATCTAGTCCCTGCGAGTGTTAAATTAACCCTTACCGGGCGAGTTGGCCGTGCGCGTAGAGGCGCGCGGCTGTGAGCTTGCATCCGGGAGATAGTAGGTTCGAATCCCACTATCGGCAGCCCTGAAGATGGTTTTCCGTGGTTTCCCATTTTCACACCAGGCAAATGCTGGGGCTGTACCTTAATTAAGGCCACGGCCGCTTCCTTCCAACTCCTAGGCCTTTCCTATCCCATCGTCGCCATAAGACCTATCTGTGTCGGTGCGACGTAAAGCCCCTAGCAAAAAAAAAATTAACCCTTCCTTCTCATTTGAAGTTTATTTATTCCAGTGGAACTCTTCAAAATATTTTATTTTTTAATCCTCGGTGCGTGGACTCTTCTGCCACTCATAACACCGGAATCGGCACATAACATCTGCGTAGGCTTCTGGATTAATCTATTTTATCATCAAGTTCAGTACGAGTCAATTTTACCACATGCCGGATTTTTGTTCCGCTTGACTTCGAAAATCAGAAATGGGCTTAGCCCACTCTGGGTCTTCAGCATTGCGTGAACATCATATACAAATGCATAAATTGCCTTTAAACCACGTTATTATGATTATTATTGAGTCCAAGACATTAAATCAACAATTAATATAAAATCAAATTTACTACCCGAAATATAGGCTTCCACGTACCACATGTTACCTCCACATTTAATTTTAACTGGCAATAATTCTATAAAATCGGACCCGTGCCTTATTCATAAACCATTATTATTATGTACTCATTTAGACATAACCCGTGTCCATTTATCACTCCGATACTTCTAATGATTATTATAATTGCTGACTACTGGCGAAACTTCGCGGTACACATAATAATTGGTATTTACATTCAGAACTATCGGACATCATTCCAGTCCCACAATATTTAAAATTCACTGGCAACCCTGTACCTCTGGATAATCTTACAACATGCCTTAACATCTATAAAATTTACGAGAAACTGACCTAAGCCCGAAAAACATATCTGGAGCAATTCTAATATGAATCTCAGTTTATCTTTACGTGAGACATGCTCCTATACAATCAATCATGAGCACTTCAAGCACTTGAAGAAAACAAATCAACCCTAATTTACTCTATTAAATTAATCAATACTATTATGATTGCTTGATATAATTATGCGATCTTTATTATTTACATAATAGTTCGTCCATTTGTCTACCTATCTCAATTCCTGTAGACTGCTAAACTGAACCAGAAGCACATGCCCCGTCCAGTTTAGCACGCCATCTTGCTGGTCTCCATGCCAGCATGTAGAGGTAATATTTTACAATTTTTCAATTGGACACATTTTTAATTAAAAAAAAAACAAATAAAACTTAACACTTGGAATATTTTACACTCTTACCTTTACAAAGGAATTTTTACACTGGTGGCCTTTTATCTGGCCCACTTAATGTAAACATACATTCTCCATTCCATCCCGGCACTAAGGAACCCGTGATACACCGGTATCACTTTCAAAGGCTCGGCACACACTTGAATTTCGAACCCGGCACTTCCGTGAATGTTCGCATTTCTGCCGGCTTACGTTCGCTTGGCTGACCAGGTATCAGCTTGTAATCGACTGTTCACTGGCGTCTAATTATGCCGAACAACAGTGACCGTTCTCGTGTAATACACTCTGAGTAGTATAATGGGAGAGTTCTGGCGCCTCCTCCCGCGGGAAATTAGAACTCTGGCGGGAAATTTGAATTTTTGGCGGGAAATTTGAATTTTGGCGGGAGATTTGAATTTGTAAACAAAGCCACGTGCTTTTTGACAGCTGTCATCGACAACAACGCATCGCTAACCTCACTGCTGCCATCTTGGCGGGCCTAAACCTCAGTAGTGCCAACTTAAACTAACTAGCGTGACGTAAACAAAGCCACGTGTTTTTTGACAGCCACGTGCTTTTTGACAGACAACAACGCATCGCTAACCTCAGTACTGCCATCTTGACGGGCCTAAACCTCAGTAGTGCCAACTTAACCTAACTAGTGCGAGGTAAACAAAGCCACGTGTTTTTTGACAGCCACGTGCTTTTTGACAGACAACAACGCATCGCTAACCTCAGTACTGCCATCTTGACGGGCCTAAACCTCAGTAGTGCCAACTTAACCTAACTAGCGTGTGGTAAACAAAGCCACGTGCTTTTTGACAGCCACGTGCTTTTTTGACAGCTGTCATCCGCCATCTTTAAACCACAGAGCACTGTGCTGCCCTCTTTATCGTAGTAGATGTAAATTCGTCACCTGTCATCGGCAGTGCTGCCATCTTGGCGGGCCTAAACCTTAGTGCTACCAACTTAACCTCACTAGCGCGAGATAAACATATCCACGTGCTTTTTTGACAGCTGTCATCCGCCATTTTGAATCTATAAAGCACAGTGCTGCCCTCTTTAGCTACTTACCTTTGAAATGTGGTGGCGGATAATTTGAAAAATGCTTTTTGACAGCAGCCATCTTTGAGCACAGTGCTGCCCTCTTTGTGGTGGCGGGAAATTTCACGTGCTCCTGTTTGGAAACGAACTCACGTGCTTTTTTCTGACAGCTATCATCCGCCATCTTGCATCACAAACCTCAGTGCTGCACTCTTTAGGTAGATGCCTTTGAAATATGGTGGCGGCAATTTGAAAAATTCTATGTGCTCTTGTTTGGAAACAAAGCCACGTGCTTTTTGACAGCTGTCATCCACCATCCTTAATCAATAGAGCACTGTGCTGCTATCATGCCGGCAATTTCGTCAGCTGTCATCCGCCATCTTTAATCCACAGAGCACCGTGCTGCCCTCTTTATGACATGTAGTAGCGGGCAATTTGAAAAGTTCTGTTAGCTATCATCCGCCATCTTTAATCAAGAGAGCACCGTGCTGCCCTCTTTAGCTAGATACCTTTGAAATGTGGTGGCGGCAATTTGAAAAATTCTATGTGCTCTTGTTTAGTAAACAAAGCCAAGTGCTTTTTTGACAGCTGTCATCCACCATCTTTAATCAATAGAACACTGTGCTGCTATCATGCGGACAATTTCGTCAGCTGTCATCCGCCATCTTTAATCCACAGTGCACCGTGCTGTCCTCTTTATGACATGTAGTAGCGGGCAATTTGAAAAGTTCTGTTAGCTGTCATCCGCCATCTTTAATCAAGAGAGCACCGTGCTGCCATCTTTAGCTAGATACCTTTGAAATGAGGTGGCGGCAAATTGAAAAATTCCACGTACTCTTGTTTAGTAAACAAACTCACGCGCGACGAATTTACATCTACTACGATAAAGAGGGCAGCACAGTGCTCTGTGGTTTAAAGATGGCGGATGACAGCTGTCAAAAAGCACGTGGCTGTCAAAAAGCACGTGGCTTTGTTTACCACACGCTAGTTAGGTTAAGTTGGCACTACTGAGGTTTAGGCCCGTCAAGATGGCAGTACTGAGGTTAGCGATGCGTTGTTGTCTGTCAAAAAGCACGTGGCTGTCAAAAAACACGTGGCTTTGTTTACCTCGCACTAGTTAGGTTAAGTTGGCACTACTGAGGTTTAGGCCCGTCAAGATGGCAGTACTGAGGTTAGCGATGCGTTGTTGTCTGTCAAAAAGCACGTGGCTGTCAAAAACACGTGGCTTTGTTTACTTCACGCTAGTTAGGTTAAGTTGGCACTACTGAGGTTTAGGCCCGTCAAGATGGCAGCAGTGAGGTTAGCGATGCGTTGTTGTCGATGACAGCTGTCAAAAAGCACGTGGCTTTGTTTACAAATTCATATCTCCCGCCAAAATTCTAATTTCCCGCAAAAAATTCAAATTTCCCGCCAGAGTTCAAATTTCCCGCGGGAGGAGGCGCCAGAACTCTCCCATTATACTACTACTCTGTGCCCTAGATATATTATATCACTCCTAACCGTAGGTATATATTTAATTAGTTCTGTAAATGATTATACATTTCTATTGATTTGTCGGTAGGTAACTACTTGTAACTTTCTCCGGTATTCGGACTCATGATACTGTTCAGTGTTCATGTCCGTAACGCGTACTACTTCACGTACTGGATCACTGTGCTATTGAGCGTAGTAACGGCTCCAATATACTTTTACAATTGTGTTTGTTACACGCACTGGTATCGTGGTCGCTCGACCAAATGTTCACAAGTGTTATGGTTATACGTATTCGAACGTAGTAACCGCTCAACGAACTTTTATCGAGTGTCTCCTCAGTCGCCCTGACCAGGCTGTTATGCGAATGTTCATCGCCTCTCCGAGTTCACGAAAGGTCACGTTAGAGTGAGCAGTTACAGTTTCCCCATTTGACTATATGCACACCTGCCGGTGGCTTGAACATGGGATCCACTGATGTGATTATATGACTCTTGCCTCTATGTAAAATCTCAGCTCATTTCGATCGTTGGTAATTGTAATATGTGCGAATTTAGCTCCTGTATTCTTGGCGGGTAAATACGCGCCATTTGTGGCGTCCCTAGCCTTCAACAAATCAACGTATATCGACTGTAATTTCTAAGAATTACGACAGTAAATCATCATTAATTAATAACTTTTAACATTTGGTCGTGTTTCTAGACTTTTTCCTGATTACGCATCCGTATTCAGTTTTTCTTTATATATTTATCTCGCGAAATCAATCCGTGTTTCACTTCTTGGCTTGATTGCTTCTCCCAGGCGAATTTTACTGTTGGCTCACAGCTAAGCGGGAGTTTGAAATCTCGTGTTATTTCTTTAAATATCAACCGCTAGCTTCAAATCCGTCTCCGGCCTTGGATTTCCCATGACGTCATTTCCAAGAATCTTGCAGGACGTGTTCCCTTCGTTCAGTAGATCGGCTAGCCCTGAGCAACGTATTTCCCAGTCGGGTTTGGAAATAGCGCTTCCGTTCCCTTTCTAACTTGGCATTTGTTCTGAAAATACTAATTTTGCTTGCCATTGTGTTTCATAACCTCTAGGGGAGACAGAAATCTATGTAGGTTTCACAATACCTTCCGAAGTGGTCGGTAGGCCCACGTACAGATGTAAGAGTTTCTTGCTTAGCGAATATGAAATATATTCCCTAATAAATAATTATAATTGAATGACGCAGCTGACACGGCCACTAGGGTATAATACTGCATTCATTTTCCGGTTGTATCTTCCAGTATTCTTGGAGATTTTCACCACTTCCTCTCCACGTCGTTTTCTTTGAATTATCACAACATCAAAATCCATCAACAAGTGAAAGTAAACGCACATCCTTTCTGTCTTTCCATTTTATGGTGAGAATATTATTAGCTCTCATACTAAAAGCTTCACATTTCGTCAGTTTTACTGTGCGGAACTCTGGAGGCACATTCTACCGGTTACTGCATACGGTACCCACAGCATGAGTTCCGTTCTCCAACAAGGTGCGAAAAAGTTGAGGAGAAACCAGTTATTAAGATGAAATATATGACCTTGGTTCAAGTTTGCTTCCATTAGTTCCAACAGTGCTGCTTCTGTTGTTGGAATAACACCATGTTTGCCTTGTCTGGTATAAATTTTGAACTGGGAACAGTATCCAGAAGCACTTTCACAGAGTCAATTTTTTTAAATAATGAACCTGGCTTTTTTGGAAGGATTGTATTGCACAAATTGAAGCTTACCTAGAAATTGTATAACACTGTCATAAATACATATACGTCTGTCAAGATTGTAGATATTCTGAAACTTTGTTTGCAAGTATGAAATAACTGGTCTGATATTTCTTAGATGGTCATTTGGAACTGAATATTTTTTTAGACCAGCACAACTTGACTTTAGGTTTTCGTACCTGATTCATGAGAATCATCAGCAAAAAGTATCCTGTTATCTCATTAACTGTGCAAGGATGCCATTTACTGTCAACTTTCAATTTTTTCTCATCAACTTATTCGCCTGGAAAGCAGCATATTAATTAGTTCCTATCGCAATCATTTCCCAGAACGCATCCCCAAGAAATTCGGAACACACATCTAATACACAGTATTCTCAAAACAACAGCACTGAGACCAGAAACAGCAGTGAATGGAATTGTTTTCGGTGTATTGGAAATGTTCAACCAATTCCATGTTGAAGATCCATCTCGTGAAGCAGTCCCGCCACCTCGGTCTTCGTGTACATCGTCCATACTGTTGTCATCACTAGAATCATTTTCCCCAATACTGTCATTATTAGTGTAAGAAATAGCACTATCTTCTGAAGAAAAGTCATTCTCATTATCACTTCTTAACCACTTTAAAATATCTACATAATCATCAGTCATATTTGTTTACTAACAAGCGCAAGCAGATAGCATTTTGTTTTTATACAATATTCTGTGGTCGAAGAAGGGTGGATTCCATTTACAAGTTTCAATACACTTCAAGGAGAAATCTACATGTGGCGCAAGACTTACCACTTGCTAGTAACTAAAACTGCAAGCGTTTATAGGTTGGTACGGAACAGTTCGGTCCAAATTGGCGGCGTAAGGAGCGCTTCCGTAAGTCGGCGCCAAGGCTGCTTCCTTCCCACTCCTAGCCCTTTCCTATCCCATCATTGCTATAAGACCTATCTTTGCTGGAGCACCATGATGCAAGTTGTAAATGGAAACTTATTTGACATATACATGGGTTAAAACTTTAAGAGTAGCAAATATTCAATTGCAACTCTTCCAAAAGATATGAATGTTATACCAAGATTTACTGTCCTTCAGAGTAGTCACCAGCATTATGTAATTGTGTACGTCTTGTTACCAACGATGTGGTCATCATAGGGTATCTATTGCAGCACCTGTTATGTTGGTATTTCGAATGGAGCAGTTTTCTGCCTGACAAATCTCTGAAACTGTTCTGGAGCAAAGGCCCCGAAGTGGTTCCTTCGGTTTGTGCATCAGGTCAAGGTCACAACAGCTTAAATCTGTGGATTATAGTATATGGTACAGCAATTCCCAGCCCCATCGACCGTACAAATCAGCCACGTTTGCACTGTATGTGGCCGAGCATTGTCGTGGAAAATGATTGCTAATACGCATGGACGGTATGCTGTGAAGGAACATAGTGCGTTAGGATAAAATCATCACAGTCATACATTAGTATAACAATAACTTTCACATGGTTGGGGTTCTCACGAACTCTCAGTCTTTGCAGTTTGCCATAATAATGCAATTATTTCGATCAGCATTTCACCTGTGGCTCATACAACTTGGCCCATATCTCATCCAGCGTAACAATATGGCATTAGAAAGCCTCTTCTTCGTACTTACAGTACTCCAAATGGTTCCGAGCAGCATAATTTCTGCATTTTCCTTCAATCATGTTGAACCCATTTGACGAAATTTTTCTCATGCACAGGTGTTCCTTCTAATATGAAGCACACACGTCTGCCACTTATTGACTTCCCACTGTGCCACTGTCCTGGAAGCCTATGCAGTTTCGCTACAAGCTTCTTGAAGACCTTGAGGACACTGTCGTGCTGTACGACCTCTGGCACATTCAATCTTCGTCCAGTTTCATTGTTCTTATTTCTAAAGCATTGTGACAACACTGTCTTAGATTGCCAGACACACCGAGGCTGTGTTCATAATGCCAGTTTGCATGCGTGTGATGTGAGAAGGTATAATCTGAGGTAGGGTAGGTATGAAACTAACGTGTGTCGTCAGTGATTCCAGTGACTCCTGTCAGTGATTCCATTGCATGGATTCTCTGCAGCAGTGTTGTCACTATTAAAGTTCCAACCGTCTTATCTCCCATTCTTCAGTTCGCTTTCATTTTCTAGAACTAATTAAACATCATTTCTGTTTTCATCCACCTGTGGTCTACTTAATCTTCATATGACCAGTCCACTGAAAATATTTTATGGATATATCTGGAGAATTGCCTGTTTCAAGCACGTTTCTTCTCATGAGGTTAATATAGGTTGTGGTTTAAAGCTTTTTTGTTGTGAATAAATGGGGTTGCCGTTCCGGTATAAAATGTTACACTTTAATCAATATAATTCTGCATGTGCTACGTGGCATATCCATAGATGCAATCGATTTTGAGAAAAGACTCATTTGAGAAGAATTTAGCCTTGAGATTTTCCAGGGCAGTGTTATCCATGTACTATGGATCCTTGATTTCTTTCTGTAGCATTTGCCACACACGACATTGGGAGTTTCTTCTCTTTTGGTGGTTGTTATTTTCAAAATATACGACATTAGTTATGACGCATGCCTTTGCTGGCAGGATGTAGTGTTTACAGTGCACTATATCTTCTGGTATAGGCTAGAATAAATTTGTTACTTTCATTGACCTGTCTCCGTTTCATCCTTGGCTTTGACAATATGAAAGTGACCGAGGCATGAGTGATTCTAGTAACACCGTTCCTTATGCAGCCAGTCCCTGTTATGAATTGTGTGAAAATATCGCTCATAGGGTCGGTTGATGCATGCATTTCAGTGGGCATGGCAGACTGATATGTAATAGCAATTTCTGACTCAGTGAGGAAAGCAACGGGAAACTACCTCACTCCTCATTTCCCTAGTATGTCTCTTCAGTGACACCTAGGCTATTTATGACAGCTGTTAGTGGAGCTGTAGAGGATCAAACCAGCCTTTGGGCTGAATACCCAACATACATACAGTTATGACGCTTCAACTTTCATTAGTAAGGATTAGATTGATGAATTCATTTGAATATTGCTCTATTGATAAATCAATGTCATTTAACTAAATTGAATCCTTTCACCTTTGTTAGAACAGCGGAAAGTTCACTTGTGAGGAAGCAAATGTTAAGTTTCTCTCTTACAATGGAAACGAGAGGTAACAATAATGCACACAAAGTCAAGTGTAGACTACGTCAGTTGAATGATAGTTTTTAAAATGTTAGGCTGTTCTGCTCATCAGTAGCGGCGATTAGGAATTAAACTTGGAGAGCGCAAAATGTATGGACAACCAAAATATCCGTTTCCAAGGGATATAGCGGGGGGGGGGTTATACATCAACCATGAAAAAAATTTCTATAAAATGCTTTTTTTATGCTCTGAGCGAATGTCGATAGAGACGTAAAGGTTCAATCAGTCAGTACTGTTCTGCATTTAGGGCTGTCGACCAGGTGGCAGATTCCCTATCTGTTCTCCTAGCCTTTTCTTAACCGATTTCAAAGGAATAGAAAAATTTATTGAACATCTCCCTTGGTAAGTTATTTCATTCCTAGTCCGGCTCCATGGCTAAATGGTTAGCGTGCTGGCCTTTGGTCACAGGGGTCCCGGGTTCGATTCCCGGCAGGGTGGGGAATTTTAACCTTAATTGGTTAATTTCGCTGGCACTGGGACTGGGTGTATGTGTCGTCTTCATCATCATTTCATCCTCATCACGACGCGCAGGTCGCCTACGGCAGTCATATCAAAAGACCTGCATCTGGCGAGCCGAACATGTCCTTGGACACTCCCGGCACTAAAAGCCATACGCCATTTATTCCAATCCCTAACTCCCCCTTCCTATAAACGAAAATTTGCCCCAATATGTCCTCATGAATTCCAACTTTATCTTCATATTGTGATCTTTCCTACTTTTAAAGACACCATTCAGGTTGACAGTTTACCATCTTAAGTGCGATAATAATCGTACTATACAATAAAACTTTCACCAGAGGAACAATAGTTACGCATGTATTACAATTAAATAGAAGTACGGCCTGATTATACAATTTAAATGTAATTTAGTATACGATTACACACTAAAAAGATATAAGACACTAGAGAGAACTACACAGACACATTGAGTGAGATTGCAGGACTGACGAATGCGCGCAGCAAGCGTGCGACCTTGGCAAAAAATATACCCCTGCTACCCTTCGTCGCGGAACATGCTATACTTTTCTCCGCGGGTCTTCACTACTTGCTGTGGCGCTGTACAATTTGGATAGCCGCGACGAACGACATTTTGTGCGTATAATCACTGAGTTTTTTCTTTATAATTGAATACATTTACGGGGAAACTACAGTGAAATTTCTCACTTATATATTTCTGAATGAATTTTTACTTTTTTTTCCTGGGTGTAACTCCTCAGATATAGTAATGCACCCAACCTTCAATATCTTATAAATCAAGTTGTAGGGGGTCCACTGTCTGTAATTCCGTTTGTTTTGCCGATTTTTCAGATATTTTTCCGTTTTAGGTCAACTCAAGACCGAATCGGTGGTTTATACTTTTCGTGTCTGTTTGTTTGTTTGTTTGTTCCACCATCACGGCAAAACGGCTGGATAGATTTCAACCAAACTTCATATTTGGAGTATAATCATCCCGGGGAAGGTTTCTATATGCATATCATTTTAAAATCTTTGAAAGGATGGGGTTTTATAGGAAAACCACAACGGTTTTCCTCCATTTTCTCTTATACTATTGATTTTATGTAAACCCTGTGGACCGTATGTGAAAGGTCTCTTCATTATAAACAACTTTCGTTATGTTCATAATTTACCTTACTCTTCAAATGACGGAAAGATTTACTATTTTCTGTCGATACCATGCTCTGCATTGAGTGACCGACAGACCGACAGCGAATATATGGGTTACCATGGCAACGTCTCTGACTGCTTGCCAGCAGGGAAGTAGCGTATTGCCATTTTCCTCATCATTCCTTTAAATTCGTGTTTGTTCCTTGGGTAGAAAGCAAGAGAGTCGTCAATCGGCCATTCTGTGGGATATTGGCGGAATATCATTGGAGGTTATAACCGTCCTCGAATACCTTAAGAAATAACACAAATATTCATCTTCTTATCTGATTACCTAAGAATCCCTAAGCCTACATTTCTCTCCGATTACCGCTTTCTTATATCCATAACTCACACCGGCATAATTTATTGAGGAGCATTTGATTTTCCAATACATTCGCTTGGTATTTACATATTTGTCGTCATCGGGATGTCTTCAGTTATAATCCATTTTCTATTAATTTCAACTTACAAATCTGTATTATTTTCTTCCTTTATTACCACGTATGTATGCGAGTGATAATCCCGAATGCTGAGCACTCTTTTCTTTGAGGAAATATTTTAAGCTATGCAAATGTATAACTTTTGGCCCAGGAAAATTCCGAAATATGGAAGCAATTTTAACGACGGTGCAGACCTTCGTTTCGGGGTAATTGGTGGCTAATCAGTAAGTCGTATCACAAGTCAGAAAGCAAATGGCGTTTCATTTTGGAGAGATCTACAACTTTTGTCCTATGACTTTTCGTCGTATTTCTATCCCTAATACGTTATATACAGCTGTATTTCTCGATTTCAAGTTGATTTTGACTTTTACACGTATATGTTATCATTTGGCACACTTATAGGTAAGGTAGAATCATGATATTCGGCACGCACATTGACATGACCATTTGCCATGTTATAGCCAAATTTTATGATTCTAGCTGTCACATGAGTATCAAAGATATAAAGTAGTATGTGAAAACTGTACGAAATTTCACCCCATTCAATGACTCTAAGTCAATGTAACCCATAAATATAGAAGATACGAGAAGATGTCATAGGACCAACAATGTAGAGCACTGAAAGGGGGCGTGAAGTCCGTTTGTAGATACGTCGTACAGTTTCAAAGCAGTAACTATCGAAATAAAGGTCTGCACTTCTAGAGTGTGTCTGTACATTGACAATTTTGGCGAAATTTCCGTATAGTTATCTGTTTCAGGTGTAATAATGACCATCTGCATATATTCAGTTTTGGTGTCTGTCTGTTTGTTTGTTTGTCTGTTTGTCTATAACTTGGAAACCGGATATATTTCCACCAAACTTGATATTTAGAATCCACCTGTCCTTTGGTAGGTTTTAGGGCAAATATTGTTTCTAAATCCCTGAATTGACTGGAGGATTGTACGAAACCGAAACCGTGATTTTGCATTCTCACAAAATATACACAACCAAACTTAATGTAAATTAACCTGCCTTAATGGAAATTAATTTCTAAGCCTTTTTCCTCATGTGCATCATTTCAATACGAGGATTAATAAGGGAGATATCATTAACGGACCGTTTTCCGGTGCAAGTCCCACCGGACTTAACTCAAGAGCGGGTGCGTGTAAAGCGTATTTTTTACAACTTGAAAACTACTGAAGATATTTGAGTCAAACTTTACATTAACATCCACGTGTCCAACGGTAGATGTTAATCGTCAATAACATTTCATGTTCCCGGAATGGACTGGTGGTTTATAGGGAACCGAAATGGTGATTTTACTCTTACACAATATATACAGTACAAGACCAACCTGACTGGAAATCGACCAAACGTGATGGAATTCCATCTCTAAAACTTTTTCATGTGCATTTTTTCGACAGGAGGATTAATAAGGGAGATATCATAAACGGTCCGTTTTTCAGGTTAAGTCCAGCGGATATAGCCAAAAAGGTGTTGTACGTGGAGCAGGTTCTATATCTATTTATGTAAATAAAATCGTAACGACTGTGTGCCTGTACATTGACAATTTTGGCGAAATTTTCGTACAGCTACACGTTGAAGGGGTAATAATGACCATCTGCATATTTTTTGGTTTAGTTTCTTGAAAGTCCTAATTTTTACACTCCTCACTGAAAACCCAGATTGCGGCATAATCTGCCAGTCGAAGAAGGATATTGAAATTTGGCAAAATTATACGTTTTAGCCTGTAACGGACGGAAGACTTCCAAGATCTTTAAACTTTTCCCTTTTTATCCCGAAGAATATCGAAATATTGAGGCAATTTTAATGATGGTGCAGACCTTCGGGAAGTATTTTCACATAACGGATAGCAGAATCCCCGTTCAATTTGGAGTGATCTACAACCTTGGTCTTACGACGTTTTGTCGTATTTCTATCCCTTTTACGTTTGATTTTTCTCTATTTTTTCGATTTTAAGTAAATTTGGACTTTTCACATACATAATTCATACCTTCCATCATTTGTAGGAAAGATAGAATCATCAAACTGTACACGAAAATTGGTCCACCCAGTAGCCATATGTGAGCCAAATGCTATCTATGTAGCTGTCACTTCATTAAACGGAAAGCAATGCAATGTGAGATAATCTTAAACAAATTTTACCCTATTCCACGTTTCTAACTCAATCTGACCCATGAATAGATGAGATATCATAAGACCAGCAATTTAGGCCGTTAAATCCGGCGTCTTATGGTACAATCCTTTCGCGATATGATGTACCGTTTAGCAGCAGTTAATCTGTGAATGAAGGTCTGCAACATTGTCAACAAGCACATACTTTCGTAAGTCGAACTGTATGTATTCACTGATGTCGATTTTGTAGCGATCGAGAAAGGGGGTGTCTGCTATTGTAATCAGTACTCCCCACACCGACTTTGACTGGCAGTAGGAATTGGGTCCTTCTCCAATTCCTGTGTAACTGGCATTAATAAGGCAGGCCTACCATTGTAATGAATAATTCACTTCTCGATTTGACTTGCAGAAGGCAAGGGAGCATGCAGTTTTGTTCAAAACTCCCCTTACCCGATTGTGTTTGGCTGTACGCTAGTGTTCCCGCAGTTATAAACAGATGTACCCATCTAAAATGTGACTGGCATTAGGCATACTGGCCTGCTATTTTGATGGAAACTCACCAACTAGGAGTGACTGGCAGTAAGCTGGCTGGCAGTTGGAAAAGGGGCCTGTCATTATAATGATAACTGCACAACTCAATTTTGACTGGTTGTGGGGAAGTTTCCTGCCATTATAATAAAAACTCCTCAACTTGTAATATGTCTTGAAGTAGGAAAGGGGGCTGCCATTGTAACGGAAACTCTCCAAATCGATTGTGAGCGCGCAGTAAGCAATGGAGCCTGCAATTATAGTGTAAACTTCGCAACTCGATTGTGAATGGCAGTAGGCAAGTGAGCCTGTCGTTATCATCGCAAATCCGTAACAAGCACTTTACATTGAAAACAACGTATGGGGTCCTCCCCGTGCTGTTTCTCGGATGAGGCTACGAGACATGCTATTTTAAAACAATCTTATTTACTACACGTACAGTATTTACTTCAATATTCGTATACAATGCAGAATACCGTAGCGAAGCACGGATACATTTGCTAGTTGTACCTATACAAGCTTTTGAGTAGGAATGTTTTAACTTTTCTTTTACCAGCATCGTTAAAAATTTGCCTTGCATCACGGTATTTTTCCATTTGGCACCAAATTTTGCACAAATATGCTGTATAGTTATGCCAACACGCATCAGTACCACAGTTTGTTGTTTGAGAAATATATTGGCATGCAGAAGTTTTTAAAAATATAATGAATAATTTAAAAAAAATTGTGTACACAACATTTTGCAGGTCAATAATTTGAATCACCTTAAACAGCAAAATGCACACTGACATTTTTGCACCAACTATCTAACTACTACTGTGTTCAATTTCACCTACATCAGACAAAGTTTGCATGATAATTGATTATTTTTCTGAAAAAAATCATGATGATTTTGCTAAGCCATACAATGCAAAATAAAAATCTATGCAACTTCACTCACTTTAGAACTGTCCTGCACAATATTTATGCCCTTTAGACTCCTTTCTTCTCTCCTCCAGTGATATTTTCATCACCTTATTCTTTTTCCTTAGCTCTTTGCTTTCACATGAGCTCCTCTACCTGCTTTGCTATATGCGCCTTCGGTCTCGCTGGTGACTGATGTCCACAGCAGAAGTTGGTACTGGCTTCCCTCTGATGGACTAAAGGACTTCAAGTGTTCTAACACACCCCATATTGAACTCACTTACAGCGCTCACAATACAAAGCTGACGTTTATTTCTAGTAACAAATACTTCTTTTGGACATGTATTCCAAGGAACACTGTGAAGGCTCTCATTTGGATTTTTTGTCTTCCCTTTTGTGCACCTTTGTAGTATTGCGTCTGATGCAAGTTTTTGATATGTTGGCATTATATTTAAAACGACATCATACAGATTACCACATCTGATAGTCAGTTCTTAGATTACATTTGAAATCGAAATGAGAGAGACGTAAGAAAGGGATGATTTCTTCGCAGAAACTGGAGGGTCGTGTTCAGTAGAACACGGGACAGTTATATGCTAGCGGAGCACCATTTAAAGAAGACGTTGTGGGCTTTAAAAGCGGCGGTATTTAACACATTGTTGTCCGGGCGCGCACTAGTCCATTATTTGCTGTGGACCGGCAACCGAAGCACACCTAGCTTGAGAAAGGATGAAATATAAATACATGTAACTTTTAAATGACATAGAATAAACCTGGTGAGAGCACTTGCCAGTGCTCCTAGTACTTGATTTTAGTGTGGTATTGCCTGAAACAGCTGCCCTTGTGCCGAACAGATGTACCTTGTGTCCTTGCGTTTCTTGTGTGCAGTGCATACTCTGCAGGGCTTCTGAGGGCACTGTTTCCTTCCTACACATTTATATTTTTCCATTTCTGGGATTTTGGGGATGTTTTATACCTCCCAGAATTTCGTTCATAATAGAGATTTGATTGTTCCACAAGAAGCTGAAGCAAGTCATCATCGCCTAGGGAACGATCTACTACCTCCGGGATACTCGCGGAATTACTGGCCATATAAGTGAGGCTTGTAAAATATATAAATGGTTCTAGGACTCTGTTTCATCCTTATTTATCAACCTCTCTGTCACTACTATCACTGGTATCTTCACTCGTATTATTGTCGCCGGCAACAGACTTGTCTGAACTGAATGTCGTACTTGCACTTCCGCGCGTATATTTTGATGTTGACGGACACACATCTTCAAAATCACTAATATTTACACTTTCACAATCACTGGGGACATCAGATAAACTACCAGCATGCAATTCTAGAAACATTTCATCATCGTTCAAGGTGTCTTTGCTACGGCGCGCCATGCTGACATCGGACAAAACGCTCGGTCACGCGGTACTGAGTGTTATGAAACTACACTTCCTGTGCTGAAAGCATTGCCAAGGAAAGAATATATTTATGTAAATTCCGATGAACAAATACTTTAGTTTGTAAACAACGCGAAATAATTCGATTAATAAACAGCGGAGAGGAAAAAATCACACAAGAATGAAGCAATATGAGAAAACGTTAATTTACATAGCCGGTTGCCCGCGCACCAATACGAAACTACGTTAATTAACGTAGCCCGTCATTAATGTGTTAAAAAACAAAAGCTGTTTTCGAAGGAACACACATCAGGATATATTTTAGAGTTCTAAACCCAATTTTGTTATTTACAAATCGTTTTTAAAATAATTCTCAGTTTCAGACGGCTAAAGTGGAATAAAAAATATTTTTTCTCCACAAGGTGGGGGGTGGGCGACTGCCCCCACTCCCCCCTAATCGCCTCTACTGCTGCTCATGTCTAGGAATCACGTTAGGTATTTTTACATTCTCTGATCAGAGTCCTTTTAAGACCAAACCACAACCAAAACCTGTGGCTCTACAGCTGTGATGAGCATTATCCTGCCAAGCGACCTCAGCTCAGCCTTATGGCCTCCAGTTTATAAGTCTATGTGTGGTGAGCACAACAAATTTTCTTGCCCACTATTCCTGGCTTTTTAGAATAAGGACTCTACCTATCTATCAATTAAAACTTTCATAGTTCTCGTATAGCCTGGCTGGACCAGCAACTAGCTATCAGATTCTGATAATAATCTCTGACTTGTCTGAGAATCAATTCTGGGGCTTCCGGGAATGCGGTGTACTTGCTTTGCGTAGAAAACACGGCCAGGCTTGTCCTTTAAAATCTGAATGTAAATGTTGTAAATCTATATTGATAAAGCCTTCAGATTTTCTAGATTCAATGAAAAGTCCAACAACTATTTGTTGTACGAACTTGAACGTGGTAGGCAAGAGATTGATTTTTCTCAGGTTAAGATCCAATGTATGTCTGACAATCAGAGTCATCTGTGGGAACGCAAGAAACAAACAAGTGACCAGTAATTTCAGAACATGCAATAGGATGAGCACGATGACAGGAAGTTTTAGGAAGAGAAGAAAAGTTTGCAGAGATTATTGTTTGTTGTCTTTCAAGTTTTTCTTCTTCTTTTGCTGCCTCTTCCAGTGCTGTCCTCTTTATCCTGTCATAAGTTCCTTTCCTTGTTCCTGTTCTTCATACAATTTTGACTTGACACTTGTTTGTTTGTTTCCTATTTACATTGGGAGAATACATTTATATTTTATTGTGCAACTATGCAGTTTATTTTGTCAGGTTTGTCATGTCTATTTATAAACCCTTACTCTAGTTATCTGTTTACTCTACATTTCTTACTTTGTTGTGCATATTTGTTCCTTACAGCCTTCTGCCGATATTAAGGATGAAATATGCGTAGATGAACACGCAGTTGGTCAGTTGGTCGCTTGTTTCAAAGAAGAAGGCAAGTAAGTACTGTTTAGTTTAATTAGATTTTACACCCCTAACCCTTGACAATATGGAATTTGCTATTTATGTGTTCAGAAGCTAGCTCTGCAGACAAGAGGTGGATATCTCAATACCTTGCATTCAAGGCGAGCACAGGTCCATCCAGATCGTTCTCGAATTCTGTCTCCTGTACTTCACTCATGGTCCGAACTTGTTGGTTTCATCGTGGCTCATGAGAAAATTCGACAAAATTACATAAATCAGCCTGTAGTGTCTAGTGATCAGCAGGCCGTGTAGTTGGCACCACTCGGTATCTGAACCTAACAATTATTAATATTACCATCCAACTTTTTTCCGGAATATCTGGTTGACCATGACCTTGCTGTTGGCCATTCCTTCAACACGACCAGTCTAGAGAATCAATCTGCAGCGAATTAGGCGCTTTCATACCTCTGTACATCTTTGCACTCTTCTATAGAAACCCCAATTTTTTCATTAGTGACACTTCCCAAATACCTTCTTTCTGTGATATCGATATATTTACTGTTGCATTCAGTGGCTTGTTAAGTTTCAAATCCATTAAATATAAAGGCTCATATGATGGGATAGTAGATTTTTATCTTGTTGCTGTTAGGTACATATATTTTAAAGTTGTTTCGGATGAGAGAATGACATCAGACACTTCTCAGGATTCTTCCTTACATTTGTAGACCTGATTGTTTGCAGTTAGTTGACCAAGTTCTGATGTACTCAAATTACTTTCCAGGCTCAATAATTTTCTGATCTTTGAAAATTTGACTATGGGTGCTGTGGCTGAAATTCCAACACCGATGAACACAAACTGGTATATTATATTCTCTCTTGTGTATCTTGTTTTTTGTTCTTCACCTCTATCACCTCATTCATTATAAACACTTCTCCATGCAGTTTGGAAATAGTTAATTGTCTAAATGTCAAGTCTTTATTGCTCTCTGACATTTAACTTGGCCTTCTGTTGCTCTTTCACAATCATTATTCATACATCTGACACCGTAAGTAGCAGCTGATTTTTGCACAATCTGGTGATCATGGGCAATGTATGGTAGAAATGCAAAACACCACTGACTCCCTCATCACAATGCTCCAAGATGTATCAAATTAATAAAACTGAAATATGGTCATGAGTAACAGGTAAGCAACATATTTGAGACATGCATCATTGTGTAGTTAAATTAAGTGAGCAATGAAAAGCAAAAGTTGGGGTTGATTCAGAGCAAGAGGTTGGCCACGGCATCCTCAGTGTTCACGCAGCTGAAAAGTATATTCTGAGATAGGAACGTTGGGAACACTGCCTCTTGTCTGGCTATGTTGGATGAAAGTGAAGGAATCAAATGTTTGGTGTTGCTAGAATGTTATTCTCGAATATTTAAATCTGCAGCTCATCACATCAATATAACCAAAAATTATTCCAGATGGTGGAAAGCAGCTCCGTAGTGATATGAATTCTCAGATTTTGTGTCGTGTTTTTAATGGTACAAAGTGTAATAACGTCTGCAAGGTTAGCATCAATGTACACTTTGACAAACAGAGAACTGTATACATATTTAAAAATTAATAAGTGCTTATTATAAGTGTCTAAATGTGAGAATGGGCGTGGTGTAGAATAATAATAATAATCGTATGGCCTCAGCTACCGTTTGCAGACATTTCGATTTGACGCCATCTGGCTGTCTGCTCGTCAATTTCGACGTTCCGGTTTACTCTGTCTGCCATCTAGCGGACCTAGAGTAAACCGGATCTCTCTTGGGCGTCTATGGCTGAGATTTAATTAATTTTGTCGGGTAAATACCGAATGTATCACCAGAGATCTTTTACATGCCGACATCGTACGACATGGAGTGTCGAATGGACTTTTTTCCGCCCTTCAAAAATCCGACTACCTCTGCCGGGTTTGAACCCGCTATCTTGGGATCCGGAGGCCGACACTCTACCACGGCTCCACAGAGGCAGCTGGTGTAGAAGTGAATGTCTACAATCCACCGCAGGAATGGGTATCGGACGTCTGGGGTGTTGGCGGGTTGACGGAGGAAGCAAAGTTGCCAAACAGCCCGTATCATTTCCCCATCTTGTGATGTGTTCAGTTGCTCTTAGTGGAGATGAGGAATTGTAGTGTAGTTTCATCGAGAAAAAAGTTTAAAGAGCTCAAACGTATTCTACCAGATAATAATTTATTTGTGAATAGTAAACCTTTACAACATATTTCAAACTCTAAAGTTCTGTTCCCATGCTCACAGCTCAAGAGGAAGAGAAGCAAGATAAAGAAGATGAAGAAAAAGAAAATCTCAATGGTATTTACCATCAGAGTTTTTAATTTTTGTTTCACTGCCTAAGCCTACTACATGTTCTATCGCAGTGAAAACATCTAAAGAAGGAGAGTCGCAGGATGAGGTACAAAATGAAGAAGGCGATGAAAGACGACCGACGAGGCCCCAAAGCCTTTTTAAACCAAAAAAGCAGGATAAATACAGTTTTCTACATATCAACTGTCTGCAACAAGCCTCTGTGACCGTATGTAGATGTAAGATCCAAATCTACTCATAGAACGCTTGGAACAGATAAGAGCCGGTTAAGATTGTCATTACAAAAGTTTGAAGAAGACATTCTAGAAATAGGGCAAGAATTACATTGTGTGGGTGTTACTGAGTATTAGCTATCACAGTACACTCAGTACAGTACCTTTCTTTTTTCCTGTAGCTCAGAGTACACTAAATTGTTGCAGACTCTTCAATAACCTACATCTCTTATGGTGTAATCTCCAGCTCGAACTGTAGAGCAGGTCTCAAGCCTGTGTAAAGCAAGAGAGACAGCCGAAATAGTAGGCTAGCTAAAATGGTACTTTAGAGGGAGGTATAAAATTTAATTCTTGTACAGCATCGTTAGGAGTCTATAATCTTAGGAGTCGTTGTATTTTAAAATGCTACATAAATAAGTATGTAAAACATAACATTTCTAATCATGCTTGGCTGAACTTGAGTTTTTCGAGTTTTTGTACAGGCTATATTAACACAGATATTTATGAATATAAAGTTAACTAAGTTGTAAGAACATAGTTGAATAAAATGTAAAAAAGACTAGTAATGCGCACCTCACTAATCTACACTTTTTAGTCACTGCTCATTAGCCCGCACTGATTAGTAATTGCTAATAAGCCCCTGCTCAATTGCCCCTTGATGATTTGCAATAGCTTATTAGACCCTCATCATTGAGTCATTGAGTTTAAAACTTTATTAGCAATTACTAATGAGTGACAGAGTGACAGAGTGACAGAGGCTTGTTGTTAACATTTTGGATTATTTGCAGACAGTTGATATGTAGAAAACTGTATTTATCCTGCTTTTTTGGTTTAAAAAGGCTTTGGGGCCTCCTCAGTCGTCTTATTTTTCATCGCCTTCTTCATTTTGTATCTCATCCTGCGACTCTCCTTCTTTAGATGTTTTCACTGCGATAGAACATATAGTAGGCTTAGGCAGTGAAACACCTCTTGAGTTGTGAGCATGGGAACAGAACTTCAGAGTTTGAAATATTTTGTAAAGGTTTACTATTCACAAATAAATTATCTGGTAGAATACGTTTGAGCTCTTTACACTTTTTTTTCTGGATGAAACTACACTACAAACGTCTTCATGATGTTTGCATTTGGAAGGGTTTTAGAACAGACTTTTACACTGTTTGCACTTAAAAATTGCACTACACGACATCTTATAACACTCTTCTTGTACAACCAGAGGAAGGTTCTTCCGCAGTCTTTGCAAGTATAACCCGGGGTAGGTTGTTTCATGGTAGATATTTTCCTAATGACAGATGGAGGCAAAGAGAGATGAACCAATCACTTTTGTTCAATAGTTCTTTCATTCTCCCCAGAAGGGGAGCGAGCACATGTCTAACAAATGGACTCTTTTGCTAATTACATTTACAGATATTTGCTTTAGTTATGGTTGAGTGCTTATTTCACATTTTTTATAGAAGTAAATTTTAAAAAAATATTCTGCTTTTCTAAAACACGTCAGTTATTTTCTTGTTAAAGTGTTGAATCACTTCAAACATAATAAGTACAGAAAACATTGTTTTTCTCGAAGTGAAACAATGTTAAATATAATTATATCATAATTTTACATAGACACACACACATATATATGTATTTATATATATAAGTATACAATCGATGACATACAATTATTAAAATAATTCTTCTCCATATGAATAAACCAACTTGTAATAATTTCTGAGGAAATGAAAAATGACAAAAAGGACCTCGCCCAGAGAAATGTGATCTGTACTTTTCCATAATTCCATTTTGAGTTTAAATTTATCTAGGTTCTGACTTCGAAGAGGGAAGTGGTGCTTGATATGAGGTGTGATTTGTATGGCTTTTAATCCCCAGGTTTAACCTAACGGCCAGGGGAGGAGATGAATCCTGTGGGATGCCTTTTTATAAATTTGGTCCAAATGTACATTCTATTGAAAATTATTTTGAAACGTTATGCCTAGGTAGGTAAGTGTGTTCGTTACAGCAAGGGTTTGATTATTGAAGGGTAGAAAGGGTTTGTTAGTGGGACGTCATTAACATTTACGATTAGGAAATAATACTATTTTTTTGCTTACATTAATTTTGATTTGTCAGAGATTGAGCCATTGTCCGAGTACATTTAAATTGGTATGGAAACGGGATTGCAAGGATCGATTATTGGATTCCACAGCTAGCATTGCTGTGTGTTCAGCAAACTGACACAATCAAGGTGTGGATATAGGTTGGATATACGAACGTGGTGACATCGGGATACCTTGTGGTACTCCTGCTTTAATTGGAAGCGTGTAGGTAAATGTGTTATGGATACTGGTTTTGGTTAGGAAATGGGTGATTGTCATTGGAACTGGAAGGTGATGGAGTTGATATTTCAGTCTGTTGGAAGGCATTCTCAACGTCAAGACTGGTAAGTGTGCGCATATTTTTGTAGGTAAATATTTCGTGATTGATACATGGATATGGCGTTAGTGAAAGTTACCTCCAGTTCCTGAGACATTTTGAGGAGATAAGGAGGCAATTTAGAAAAGACCATTCTGGAAGGCAAAATTGAAGGCACCAGACCAAGAGGCAGAACAACAAGTAGATGGTTAGACGAAGCAAAGAAGATCACCGGTCTACCTCTTCACAATGTCTTAACAAGAGCTGAGGACCACACATCATGGAAAAATCTCGTTAAGGATGCAGTTACTAACGAAGTGAAGAAATGAGGTCACGACGCTCAGCAGTGAGTAAACCGACTGATGATGATGACAGATATGAAAGACATGGTCATGTATGGAGTGCTGAGGACAGAAACTGGCGTGTTACTGTGGTATGAGAAGGAGGGAGTCGAGACAGGTGTATATACAGTGAGCTAAGATGATTTCTAAGATTTTAGAACATTTTGTTAGAGGACTTATGGGACGATATGAATTTAATTGGGTGGTGGTTTTGGGATTTTCAAACTAACAAAATTTTGGCATGTACCCAATTTGGGCGTGGGGGAGGGAAGAATCCAGTATGGAGAATTATGGTGTATACTTTATATTGGAGTTGTAGGAAGTGATGTATTGATCTAATACAGTGGCAGTGTTCTTTATAGTCCTGAGTGCATCTGTTATATCTTGGACTGTAATAAGAGCATTTAGGGGATTTTGAGAGTCAAGATCTGATGGGATTGAAAGGTAGAGGATTTTGTCTGATATCCGAATATTTTGATATTGCATCGTGGTCACGATGGTATATATTGCGATCCGAAGATGGCGAGAAGATTCCATTATAATGGTCTGCAAAAATGCCACTCATTGTTTTATTATCACTGAATGCAGATTTGTTACGTATTACTGGACAATAGAGTTAGGATTGCTTTGTGTTTGTCAGTTGTTTTAATTTGGTCTGGTATTTGCGAGTGTCAGTCATGTTGGATAATTCGGTGCAGGTATTTGCCCACGCTTTTCTTTTGATAGCCTTGATAAATTATCAAGCATCTAGTGGTATTTCGGAATATATGGGTCACAGGTTCGAAGGTATGACGTGTAATGTTCATGGGAATATTTTATTATTTGGAGTGGTTAGGGTGGGAAGTGAGGTTAGGAAGAATGGGAGGTGTGGTAAGGAATATGGATTCGGTTGACAATAGTTAGCAGGGATTCTAATTTCTCAACTTTATCTTTTAATTCCTGCTGTGAAGTAGGTGGTTCAGTATTACATATTACGTCTGACATTGTTTGTTTGTATTCTACCCAATAGGTTCGTGAATAACATGATTGTTGTTGGACGTTGGTTATGTTGCTATGGGTTTTGGGTTTGTTAGTACACTTTCTATGGTTATTAGAGCAGGGACAGGTTAATTCCCATTGAAGGTGGCATGGTGATGTCACGGGAATTGTGAGGCGCCAACCCTGAATTTTGTGTTAAGAATAACGCCAAGGTTCGGTGTGCCAGGCTTATGAATCTTGATTCTCTTCACAGAAAAACATGCAAAGGTTTTGGAAGCTGGATGAACTCCATCAATCATTCCTTACGCCTGAAAAAAGAGCCTGCGAAGAACATTTTCTTGTATAATGATCAAATGGATTATTCAGGCAGGTTTGATGGCCAATTTCCTATTTGTCCCGAAACGTCACCTGTAGCTCAGTCTAAGCATAATGCTGTTAAGAGGCTCAAACCCATTGAAAATAAGCTTGCTAGATTTCCAGAATTGATACAGCTGTATGTAATTTTCATGCATACATACAGCGAAACGCGACACGGAAATTGCACCCCTTCAGACATCTATCTCATTAAACTTTTATATGCCTTATCATTGTATGCTCAAATATTCTAGCATGACGGCCAAGCCGATTGTTAAGTTTGACAGGTGATGTGAATCTTTAAACGGGATAGATTTCAACTCTGTAAATGGTTGACCCTGACTTCCTGTCTATTGTTTTAAGGTTCAGAAATTATCTTGTTGCTCTTTCACCTGATATTGCAAAGATGTAGAAATTTGTGTTGACGCATCCCGACCACAGGAGTCCTCAGAATATTACGTGGCATGAATCCTCTGATGAAGAGATCAAGGACTATCGCTTGATTACTGTTACAAGTTCTGCCCTATTCCTAGTTCCGAGAATTTGGTTTCAACTTGCTGAAGAGAACACAGAATCTCACCCTATTTGCATCTTCTTTGTTTTATGTTGACGACGTGTTGACAGGTAACATCACAGTTGAAGTAGCTGAGGAGCTACAGTCAGAAATATCTTCCCTGCTTTATATTACACATATTCATCTCAGAAATTGGACATCAAATTGTCCAGAAGCCCTTTCCAATGTCCCTGTAGATGACAGAGGAAACATGTCAACATGTAACCTCAGCAAGGATGAAGCTATTAAAACTTTAGGTATTATTTGGCATCCTAAATGTTATGAGGTTTAGTTACCAGTAAACTTGAAGAATGCACATAACTAAATCGCTAAGCATAGCACTCCCACAATCATTGCTTCCATATTGGACCGTCTTAAATTGTCTGGATATGTTCTGGTTAAGTGCATACTTAACAAATGTTCTAATTGGCAATTGGATACTATATGGGCTTATCTGTTTGAACCTTTATCTGAAATTATTGAGATTTAGAGTGCAATGTAATGTGATAAGAAACAGTTTTGCTACATATATTGTGTTTGCTTATGAATATTGTATATTATTTTGTTAACTTACGCGTAAAATGTAATAAATGTTTGTGTTCTCTTTTCTAGATTTCCGAACGTTGCATTATTGACCGGACGTTCAGTGGGTACGCGTGAGCGACCACATTCCTGTGATCAATGTGATAAAAAGTTCCTTCATAAGTGGCATCTTAGGCAACACGAGCTAATACATACCGGTGAGCGTCCACATTCCTGTGAAAAGTGTAGTAAAAAGTTCCTTCAGAAATCGAAATTAAGGCAGCATATGGTTATACATACCGGTGAGCGTCCATATTCCTGTAAAGAGTGTGGTAAAAAGTTCTCTCAGAAGTCGAATCTTGGGCAACATGAGCTTATACATACCAATGTGCGTCCACATTCTTGTGAACAGTGTGGAAAAAAGTTCCTTCAGAAATCGAAGTTAAGGCAGCACATGGTTACACATACCGGTGAGCGTCTAAATTCCTGTGTTCAATGTGACAGGAAGTTCTTTCATAGGTCCGCACTTCGACAACACGAGCTTACACATACTAATGTACGTCCGCTTTCCTGCGGTGAATGTGGGAGAAATTTCCCATATAGGAAGTGTCTCGCGCACCATATGGTGATGCATACTGATTTACGCCCACATCCCTGTAATCAGTGTGGCAAGAGTTTTCGTAGTAAGACACATCTTCGAATGCACCAGCTTATATATACTGCAGAGCGTTCTCATTCCTGTGATCAATGTGGTAAGAAATTTTCAAACACATCCTATCTTCGGCAACACGTACTTACACATTCTGGTGAACGTCCATTTTCCTGTGATCAATGTGGTAAGAAGTTCTCCCGTAAGACAAATCTTCGGTCTCATATTTTCGCACATTGTGTGGGGCGACCCAATCCATGCGGTAAGTAATTTTCGTGCAAAACCAGATTTCGGCTACACATGATTGCACACACCGCCGTACGGTTACATGTTTGTAATGAATGTCGTAAGGAATTTTCCCAGAAACATTCCCTTCGAAAGCATTACCTCACGCATCTTAAATGGTAGGAATTTTACTCGCATATTCGTATCTTCTGTAACACCTCAGAATTCATACAAGGCTGCGTTGACCTTTTTGCGAGCAATGCCGTAGGAAGTTTTCTAAGATATCCCATATTCTGAATAACCTCCTGCACGTACTGATGAGCATCTACCTACATATGAAGTTAAGGGAAGGGGTTTACTGTGAAACAAATTTTTCGACCCCAGTTGCTATCAATACAGGAGAGCGTTCTTATAAATGTGATTCATATAGTAAGAAGTTTCCTCTTCGCTTGCGCGTACTTACGCATAAGGGAGAGGTAGGATGTTTTCTCGAAAGCTTTTGCTTCTAAATCACCTTCATACACATATTGGTGAGCGTCCTTGTCTTGTGATGACGCTGGGAAGACGTTCTCTGATAAAGTTCTTCGACAACACCTTTTTACTCGTTTTGGGGAAGCGTCTTCATTCTTGTGGATTAATACGACATTTTGCATTTTTTTCATAGTCTAGTCTACGAAAACAAGGGATAAGGTAAATTGCAGCTCGCCCATATGTTGAGAACCATGTGTATACCAGTTTTGGTCGAAAGTTTGTCTTCAATATGACCTTGCTTTTCTATATCCTACGTGCGTGAAGAAAGACAGCGATTATTAGATGTGTTCACATTATTTTATTGAATATAACATATAATACTAAGCGGCCACAAGTTGTACAATACCAAGTACCTGAGCACTCCACAGTTGTACGTTATCATTTCCGTTCACAAACACAATAATGCGATCTTCCATAAATGTTACATCTCCTCTCCTCCGATGTTTGAAATCAAGTTTTCTCCACCGAAGTTTGAAGGCCAGTCCGGTATGAAGCCAAGTACAGTATGCTTTTTTACGTTTCATTACATGCTATATGGACATCAGCTTCCCCCATTTCTTACAATGAACTTCAACCCACCTGTGTCCAACACGGAGTGAAGATAATCCCGATAGCATCTAAGGAAAATCTTCAGCAATAGTTTATTTATTTGTCGTAGTTTCCGAGAAAGATCGCCTCCCAGTACTTTCTAGGTATCGCTCAATAAATCATATTCCTGTCGGTGAACGTCTCCATTCGACATTCAGTGACAAGTCTCAACACAAATGAAAGTGTGACCTTAGCTCTACATATGTCTTTTCCTAATCCAACGTAAATAATAAATCCACTTTAATATTATACTAATTTATTAGCATGCTTATCTGAAGAAAAGTTCAACAAATATTGATAAATACGAGAAAATAACAATGTGCTTTCATACAAAGTCAAAATCTCTAGTAATCATTCATGAAATAATCTTTCTTATTCACAATTTCTCTCTCTGGCGATGACTTATAATTGAAATGGGGTTGTTTAAGATATCAACTGATCCGTCCAAAACTGAAGTTCATGACACACAAATGCATAGAGCCAACTTGTAGCATCTAAATCACCAATCGATTCCTCTGTCGGAAAATTTATCTTCAACGACATGAGTAAGGTGCTCTACTGAAAATGTAATTCATGTAGTCTGGTTAGTTTTCATCTAACTTCATTCATATTTCATCATCCGGACGTTCTTACACATTCCTTCATCTTTATAATGTGGGAGTTTTCATAATTGGTGCCTTATCATGTCCAATTTTTTCAAATGGACTTTATTATTTCACATATTACTATCTGGGATTCTTATTATGACATTATCTTACTTGTGAGATTCGACATATTTGATAAGTTTCTTTAACATGGCCAAAAATTGTTGCCATATTTTCAAAATATTGCTAGAAATGAAATATGCATATATTTCTCGTATATATTAAAATTCATCAGTGATATTTTCAAACATGAGCAAGCTAAATCTACCTTTCCTTAATGGACTAGAATAATGAAACAAATATGTGCCAATCTGTCATATATGTTTGCACAGTGAATCATAGTCTAACCTCATTTCATATTCCGTCGTGCCATTCATTGAGTTAGGTCTTGATTTCAGTCTACAGATCGTTTGGGAAAGAACGACTCTAAACACGTCGATTCCTCTTACTCCATATCCTTACATCTTCATCAATTATATATGCGGTGGCTAACTACTACTCATAATATGTCACTTTGTGTTTCAAATTGACATAAAATCAGCAGTTCTCTTACTAATACACTTTTCTCAACATGAGACTAACCTTATGATAGTTACTCAATACGATCCTCTGTGGATATATCATACAACTTCGCAATATATTCTTCTTACATACAACCTCTCAAAACATGAACTTTTAAAATCTCAATATTTCCATTAATACACAATTCGAATCTATCTCTTCTTAGTCAACATTCTCATTTCATTAACCTTCTTCATAACCCCTCATTTGTTATAATATTAATTTCCTTCAACGATATTGCTTCTGCGATACTCATAGAATTCAGTTTAATCCATCTCTTCCTTTGATTCTTATAGGTGCAGTCATGTTTGTCAATATAATTGCCTCATAAACCTCCTCTACGTCTCATATAACCTGCATGCTCCAATATTTTCAGAATAATAAATGAATAGCCCTTCCAAGTAGATTGGTATCAAAGATGACATGTAATACATTCACTTACAGCATCAACATAACCTAGTCACTTCCCATATCAGTATACATATCATTGAAAAAAATGATATTCGTGGTTTTTATGACAAAGGTCTGTTACTGTTGGTCACGATTTGGCGCTGAAAAAATCTGACTGAGAATTTTGTTGAAAGAAAATATTTCTCGATAATGATATAAATACCTTTAAACAAAAACTTATCTCGTCACTACCCTGAAACTGCCTCCTTCTTCTCAGATGTTACATGTGTTCCATGCGGCCGGTTACTGCCTCTCCGGACGTCATCTCTGGTCGCAATACATTGATGCTGCTGTGCCTCGTTATGGAATCCTGAGCAATCTATTCCCATGTCTCAGGCTGACTCCATGTATTTACAGTTGTTCACGAAATTAGAAATCAATATTGGAATGACAGAATACATATTTAAATTGCTAATTTAGCCCCTTAATATTATTACTTGTACTACTCGAAATTGCGTATCTATTACAATCTGCATACAGCTTCTTGTTATTAAATGTAACTTTCCCGGCTAATATTAATTTCAGTTACTAATCCAATTTCTATTCTATGTACTGAATTGCTTGAAGTACGAAATTTTGCCCTCTCGCTTCTATACAGTGGTCTCAATATCTCCTCAAGCCGGAATGTTAATTTAAAAACATCGGATCTCTCTCGTATTTTAATTTTAGTTCCTGTGCTATATAGCAAGCAATTCCTCTTCAATCATATTTTTAAATAGCTCTTTTGATACGCAGTTACGACTGATTCTCAGATATTTTATGCAATGTATTTTTTCTCTCCGTAAAGAAAGGATTAGGATTCAATTATTCTTAGAACAATATTTGTTCCATCTCAACGTTCTTATACATGGCTCTTGCATTCCATGCCTTCTAGATTTAAGTTTATTTTAGTTTCGATGACAATTTTCATATATTTATTCTACCTGAAGTTGCCGTGCGCCATTTTGTCTGCCTCTTTCTCCTTCGTATTTGCATCTGGACTGTAGCATAATGGTACTTTACGTCTAGATTGATCCTTGTCATCCAATCACGAGTACAAGTTTTTGTCAAGACCATGCCCTGAACCTCTTCCGGATCTCATGACAACATCAACAGGGCCACCACCTCAGACTCTGAGCTAATCACATGACTCATAGGAACTTTCCGACTACAACATTAACGAGGCCACCACATAGGACTGTGGGATATCCGCATGACTCATACAAATTTCCGAGATGTAATTAGCAGTTTCCCATCCGTTTTGTACAAAACTAATTACTGATATCACATATGGGTACCTTTCATTTAAAAAAATTAGGAATAAATATACAAATGAATTAATGATAACAATAAATCGAACACTGACAACAAAATTATCTCTTCTGAATACAGTGCGGGGGTGTGATATATGTACTATCCCAACACACACACTTCATATTGGTCACACTCCCGTGTTGACATTTATAAGCCTCCGTACTCTTGTGGTGAACGTTTCGCCTGATATCACTCCTTTTTTGACTGTCTTAGTACGTTTTCTGCAAATATATTTTTCGGAAACATCTGTTCATTCCTACAGAATTTCGCCCTAACTCTGGTAATTTATGTGGTTTCGTGAAAAGTGCACGCTAAATTTTGTAGAGCTTCCGTACTTTTGTGGTGAGCATTTCCCATAATCATCGAATGCACCAGGTCACTTATAACGGAAAATGTTCACACTGTTGTTACGAATCAGGTAAAAGCTTTAGTGAAGAGGCTAGTCTTGAAAAACATCTGGTGAGCCATCCCAAGCTACGGTTACAGTATTGATGTCAGTGTGATAGTAAATTTTCTCAAGCGTGCAATAAAACTACAAATGCTGACTTGTGGTGTGGAATGGGGGCGTTCTTCTGAAAAATATGATGGAACCTCTCTCACTCTTATAACGAGTGTGGTAATTTTTGTAAACATCTGCTCACTCAGACTTCAGAATAGATGCTTCTGTGTAATAAGTGCGGTAGTAGGTCTCTTAGTAGTCTTACCTTAGGAAGAACTCACCCGCTAACACTGCAGAACGGTCAAGCCATTTTAATAAATGAATAAAGAACGTTTTTCCACAAGTCTCAATTTCGGACAAACCTGGTAGCTCCCCTTAGAGAACATCTATCCCGATGTTATGTATCATTGGTCGTTTGTTCTTTTTGTACGTACACTCGCAAGGAGCACATAATGTAGACAATATAGGTAACGCCCATATTGTTATATGGTATGCTTCCACATTATTTTCTGGAATTCTTGATCTTAGAATGGATTTTGTAGAACAGCTACACCCTTGAATTCAATGTGCAGATATGTTTATGTCTGAAGCCTCATCTTGTTTGACGACAGTTTAACCCTAGAATAATGGTTCCAACCCTGACCCATATTTGGTGATAACCAGCAATCTAGAATTCAGCAGCTAATTATTTAATGGAGAAGAAGAAAGGGACATTGGAGGTGCAACTATGGCTAATTCCAGTTTTACAGTGATTACAAAGGTTTCAAATTCATATACTTCTTCTCGTTATTTCGTTGATAACGGCTGAAGAAACCAAGGAATGTGACCCAGTTGGAACATATCAAAGTGTCGTATACATGTTACATTTTTCTTGCCATGTTGAGAGTCATTGTGTTCATTTTTGGAAAATACCATTAACAGATAGATGTATTAAGTACGTATTGTTTGCCACAAATTTTCATATACGTGTATGTTTAGAACGCTAAATGTTATGCTGATTTTTCAGTAGGCATTTTATAGTCTTTAATGGAGTCGACTATTCTAAGCATGTTTTCAGTGTATTGACATGCCTTTTTATTGCAAAAATACATTTATGAATTATTAATCAATAAAATGGTTTACATAATTGTTTTGATATTCGGTCTATTACACTTAGCCCGACCATTCATGTTACGATTTTCACCCTATTGTCCGAGGATTAACGTGGCTTGGGCTAACGCCCATCCATAGCGATGTATACAGTAGTAAATTTTCTCAGTGGACCAAGCGTCGATGTTACCAGTCCACTAACTCACTTGTCAGGCGGCATATTTCCCATGTATACAGTGCCACGTTTTTCTAACAGGCCTTTCCTTAAACAACATTTGGATGTACTGCTCAGTAACATTGTTGTTATTATTACATAATATTCTTCTCTCTCTCTGGAGAAGTGTTGTGGAGTTTTGTTGTGCCTGAAAGTTTGTTGGCCCAATAAGTTCCCCTTAACGCCCTTCTATCTACTTACTGTGGAGTATGGCCGATTAGATGTTCGTTTTTCGAAATATCTTTAAAAGTGCAATTGTTTGAAAACAACACTGGAAGTAGATCTTTGCTTTTATGTATGAATAGAATAATATTGTTGCCGCTCAGCAACCTAGATTTCCACCCTTCGGGCTCGATGACACGCCAAAATACAGTTATGAACATGTATTTGCTCCATAATAGTGCTCCGTGCTATAGTCTACAAATTGTGAAGTTGTCTGAAATCTTATTAAATGTGAAGTCACGTCTATTGTTTGTAATTGTTTGATGTATAATATCATAAAGGGCAGCACAGGGGCACACACAGGTAATTATTGTTTAAAATGCTTTTTTAGAAAGCAATATAAGGGGAGTAAATACCCTCGTACTGCAGTAAACATGAATTTGAAATATTAGAGAATTGGAATACATGTGCAGGAAAGCAACACAAATGCGATGGCAACTTGAGATAAATGATGAATAGAAATTATACACAAGGATATTATTATTATTATTTACTTGCCACTAGTCGTACACAGTTCCTGTATACTACTAGTTGCCGTGGACAGACCTTTCAAATGTAATTTCATGTCACATGAAATTTAGACCATCACATCTGTAATTGATGGTATCTTAGAATATCTGGAGGTAAATTGTAATTCTCCTCAAGGATATCAAAGTTATTTTCCAGTTTGTATTCGTTTAAAAAGAAGTAATTCAGGATGTGTGGTGTAACGGCTGTTGACTCATTTATTACCTTCCTACCAGTTTCATTAATTATTACTTCCCAAGCAGTGATACATTAATTTTAGAATCTCGAATTATTTTGTCTTTAGCAATTATTTTTATATTTCCCTTCCGTACAATGTTTTGTTGAATTTCTACCGCCCTTTTTCTTAACAAATACGCTGCTTAGCTGTGCAATAAAGCAGTTTCCTTTCAGATTACTTGCAAAATGAGGAATGCAGCTCTTACAGTAGTAGTGAGCTTTCATATTGTAGTGCTATAGGTTTATATAATAACCTTAGTTTTACTGGGCAGCTTTCCTTTGGGGAAGAGCTTAAATTGTTGTTGTTGTTTGAGTCATCAGTCCATAGACTTGTTTGATGCAGCCCTCCATGTCACCCTATCCTGTGCTAACCTTTTTATTTCTACGTAACTATTGCATCCTACATCTGCTCTAATCTGCTTGTCATATTCATACCTTGGTCTACCCCTACCGTTCTTACCACCTACACTTCCTTCAAAAACCAACTGAACAAATTCTGGGTGTCTTAAGATGTGTCCTGTCATTCTATCTCTTCTTCTTGTCAAATTTAGCCAAATCGATCTCCTCTCGCCAATTCGATTCAGTATCTCTTCATTCGTGATTCCATCTATCCGTCTCACCTTCAGTATTCTTCTTTAACACCACATTTCAAAAGCTTCTATTCCCTTTCTTTCTGAGCTGGTTATCGTCCATGTTTCTCGTCCATACAATGCCACGCTCCACACGAAAGTCTTCAAAAACATCTTTCTAATTCCGATATCAATGTTTGAAGTGAGCAAATTTCTTTTCTTAAGAAAGCTCTTCCTTGCTTGTGCTAGTCTGCATTTTATGTCCTCCTTACTTCTGCCATCGCTAGTTATTTTACTACCCAAGTAACAATATTCATCTACTTCCTTTAAGACTTCGTTTCCTAATCTAATATTTCCTACATCACCTGCCTTCGTTCGACTGCACTCCATTATTTTTGTTTTGGACTTATTTATTTTCATATTGTACTCCTTACCCAAGACTTCATCCATACCATTCAGCAACTTCTCGAGATCTTCTGCAGTGTCAGATAAAATAACAATATCATCGGCAAATCTCAAGGTTTTGATTTCCGATCCTTAGACTGTGATTCCCTTTCCAAATTTCTCTTTGATTTCCTTTACTGCCTGATCTATGTAAACACTGAAAAGGAGAGGGGACAAACTGCAGCCTTGCCTCACTCCTTTCTGGATTGCTGCTTTTTTCAAGCCCTCGATTCTTATCACTGCAGACTGATTTTTATACAGATTGTAGATAATTCTTCGTTCTCGGTATCTGATCCCTATCATCTTCAGAATCATAAATAGCTTGGTCCAATCAACATTATCGAACGCCTTTTCTAGTTCTACGAATGCCATGTGCGTGGGTTTGTCCTTCTTGATTCGATCCTCTAAGATGAGACGTAAAGTCAGGATTGCTTCACGTGTTCCTACGCTTCTCCTGAAGCCAAATTGATCTCCCAACTCAGCTTCAACTTGTTTTTCCATTCTTCTGTAAATAATACGTGTTAACATTTTGCAGGCATGAGATACTAAACTAATGGTGCGGTAGTTTTCACACCTGTCAGCACCGGCTTTCTTGGGAATAGGTATAACAACATTCTGCCGAAAATCGGATGGGACTTCTCCTGTCTCATACATCTTGCACACTAAATGGAATAAACTTGCCATGCTGGTTTCTCCTACGGCAGTCAGTAATTCAGAGGGAATATCATCAATTCCAGGTGCCTTGTTCCTATTTAGGTCACTCAGAGCTCTGTCAAACTCTGACCTCAAAATTGGTTCTCCCATTTCATCAGCATCAACAGCCTCTTCATGTTCCAGAACCATATTATCTACATCTTTACCTTGATACGACTGTTGGATATGCTCCTGCCATCTTTGTGCTTTGTCTTCTTTCCCTAGAAGTGGCTTTCCATCTGAGCTCTTAATATTCATACACCTAGATTTCCTTTCTCCAAAGGTTTCCTTGATTTTCCTGCATGCAGCATCTACCTTTCCCAGGACCATAGAGCCTTCGACATCCTTGCACTTCTCCTTCAGCCATTCTTCCTTAGCTACCTTGCACTTTCTATCCACTTGATTCTTTAATCGTCGGTATTCATTTCTGCCCTCTTCATTTCTAGCATTCTTGTATTTTCGTCGTTCATCAATCAGGTCTAGTATCTCCTGGGTTATCCACCGATTCTTAGTTGATCTTTTCTCCCTTCCTTACAGCCCTACTGACTTCATTTTTCATGACTCTCCACTCTTCCTCTATAGTGTTTCCTTCAGCCTTTTCATTTAGTCCTTGTGCAACATGTTCCTTGAAACAATCCCTCACACTCTTTTCTTTCAACTTGTCTAGATCCCATCTTTTTGCATTCTTTCCTTTCCTCAATTTCTTCAACTTCATAAGGCATTTAGTGACCAACAAGCTTAAATAAAGTTTAGATATTTCGGTCTTAAAATATTAATGTGTTTCTGAGTTGCCTTCTTCCACTGAGATAATATTTTAAAGCTGTTATATTTTTCCGCGTGATCACCTTGCTGATAGTTTCCCCATTATAGATGAAGCCAGAGACGTTCATGATCAGGCAATGAATAGTCTGTGACAACATACAAGGAATAAATGTTTATACAATAGTTATAATATTTCCTAAAGTTATGTCATGTCGACTGAACATTAAGCAAATACATCTGTACACTTGTGATTACTAATATTTACACCGCACTAACTAACACTCATTTAGGCAATCCATCAACCATGAGAGGGCACTCATTAACCCAATTATATAATAGGTAAATAGGAAACTTAAAACTGCGACAATGAGTCATGAGTGTTTGATATTTACTTATTTATGTAGATGAGCATGTGCGGTTACTACTCTCCCAAATATAACAATAATGATTAGTTCTCACCTGGTCTCTATCCTGTGATGAACATGGGCCTTTTAGAGTCTTTCATTGGTGATTAGTGCTTCGTGGCGATAATATTGACTTCAGGGAAGTTCATGGGTCCGTTTGTGATATCGACCACCAAACTAGTGAGGCTTTATTCTTGATGAGTTGGAAAATGCGTTACTGCTACACAAAACATTGGGTTATTTAGTAACTGTTCACTTAACACATCTCCGAACTAGCGGGCTGCACGAACATTTACTGCGCGCGATACTCGAACTCAAGGGCTCCAGCTTTGAAAAGGTAACGGTATTTGTTTGGTGTACTTACTTGCCTGACTGGAATTAGTCCGTCCACTCATAAGCAGATATTAGATAACACCTAATGGTCTTAACCTTAGATGTTAAGCCCCTTTAAATAAGAAGCATCATCATCATCATGGTCGTAGTTAGTCAAATCGTAAGTATTCCTTAGTACAAATTTTGTAACCTGGTCTAGTTCAGCGCCCACATTTATGGTTGCAAGTATTATTGAACCACCTCTTTTAGCTTCCCATATTAATTACTGGATTCTATTATCTAACTGCTCTGGACGAAGAGCAAAATGTACAACTCACAAAGAGCTTTGTTTGCAGCTCCGACTTCTCGACAGGCGACACGCACTTCTAGCAGCAGCTCTGGACACAAGAAAGAGGAAGAATCGCACCCTCGTGTTTTCGAAATCGCCCCCTCAACCGACTCGGGGAACATCCTCGGCTAACAAACATTTCTTTCTGAGGGAAGCCGTCTTTCTGTTATTGGTTCGCTGTAATTTCCTAGCTTCTACCAGAATGATGAATTAACGCATTATTGGGTTTAGCTGTATAAATCTATAGCCCAGAATGGAGAGTTAAAATTAAAATTCAAAATCTATGATTTTCAAGAGAAGAGTTTAGATTCTTAGCAGTTTACATCACTTCCTTTCAAAAATTGACGTGTTACATAATTTTTATGAAAATTGGTGTATACGCGTGTCTTACGTGGTTAATCTGGAAAAGGGTCAGAACTCATAATTAATTAAGAAAAACGACGAATTTCAGAACAATAAAAACTGTTGAAGTGATTGCTAAAATGTTGTCTTGTTGTAGAGGTCGGCATATGGTAATCATTGACGTGACACTTTCGTCACCAGCCACTGTAATTATATCTTGGCTGTTTTGCCTTTTTATTTCGCCCATATCCTGTACCCGTGCTAGATAGAAATCAGTTCGTTGGATTTTTGAACGTTGAAGCATGTTGAATTTTACTCTTCACAATTGGCAATTGTATTTCCCCGAACAAATTGAACAAGCTTGGGTTATTAATTTCTGTGACTGTCTCTTTTCCTGCTATTTTTCTAACTCGCTTGAGAAACGGAGCCTTCCCTCGTTGTGGGCTACTGGTTCACTGACTGATAGACGTAATCGGCGCGTTAAAAGCACACCGTATTAGGTCCTGGGATCGTTGTCTGGTAGGGTTCAATCTGCTCATTAAACTTTTATATATATGCTACTATTTTCCTCTTGGTGAATAACGAAATTTGATCTTTGATTCCACCCAAATTTGATGTTGGTTATTAGTAAGGACATACGTATTGAATTGTCCGCGTGGCTTGGGACCCTGATACAGCGATCCAAGATACCACGCCATCTTATAGTTACAAGATGAGGCTCTTGGTTTAAAGCTAAGTTGCAATACGCAGAACATATCACTGAAATCTCACAAGTTGTTCATTGAATGCTGGATATTCAGCTGCTATTACAATCGTACAATGCCTGAGTCCAATCCCACGCGTATCAATAATACATGGAAACATATAAATGCTTGTTGTGGAAATATGATGGCCTAAATTAAAGATGACATGAAAGACGAAACGAAAATATTAAAATGTAGAAAAATTGCACAGCGTATTCCTCATCCTGCTCAACCTGTACTTACTACATGAGGCACTTGGTTAAAGCTGACTTTTATTACGCAGAACATTACAGTAAAATTACAAAATCCATTTATTAATAAACTTCTGAATATTCAGTTGCCTTTAAAAACTACAACCCATGAGTTCAGAAAATTTCTACGACAACGACCGATTATGGAATTTGCCATAAGCTATAATGCGACCGGAAGCGTCTGGTGTTATAATTAACATAATTGAGAAAGTAATGAGAAAATAACACGACACCGGAAATGACAAATTTTAGAAGTGTTGTGCATGTGGTCAATGAAGAGACAAACTCTTAAATTTCAGTTTCATAAATTTAATCGCAGTAAGAACCTTGTCTTGCTGTTAAGAGAGTAGATTTTATCTGGTAATATCCCTACGTGCGTAGTTATAAATCGTAATTCATCATCATGATGGAGACGATTACAGTGACACGGCTATGAATTAAAAGACCGTATGAGCAAGGTCAGTAAAAATGAAATATAAGAGTATTTTATCGAGATATTTCTCCTGCTTGCAAATCGTCTGGAGTGCACTCCAGAGATCACTACACTCGTCATAGAACACCCAAGTTACAGTTAACCTGGAACGTTCAGGCATGCTGTCAAGTGATGATAAACAGAGGACGATTTATTGAACCTTCGATATTTTGCAGTGAAGTTATGAATTTTCTCTGTCAAAGTATGTGTTGCCACACGAAGGATCTTCAAATGAGGGAACATACTGTTTTGACTCGATCCTCACCGATGCTGATTAGCCTACGCGATTCATTCTGGTGCAGCTAATCTAGAAGTCAACGTTGGATATGATATAATTTATAGGCCTTTTTAATTAGGAATTTTGTCTGATTTGCTCGCATAAGGGACATGGTATCTACCTTGTATATATTCAGCTTTACGAATTAGTTTGGGGTTGCTTTCGTTTGTTGAGTATCAATACATCACTGCGAGTCAGTAAGTGTTTTAATTCAAACACTTGACGTAGCAACAAAACACATCACCCCATCCCGCTATAACAGCCAAAAATGCAATGAGAAAATTAACAAACGTATTGAAACAGAAACCGCCCGTGATCGAATTGGCGACTGCGCGGTCTGCTTCATCCTTTCAAATTGTGCGCGTTCTAGACCTTGATGAAACTTTTCCGGCGAGCGTGATCGCGGCAGCCTACTGAGTCACGACTACGACGTCACGAAACGCGTTGCGCACACGTCAGATAAAACCATTTGGAAGCATTTTAAAATCTCCGCTTCAAGATGAGATATCGACTAATGGACAACGGGTCCCTGTATCATACAATAACAGGTAACTCATGCCCAAATTTCATGTTAATAACTATTTTTTTAAGGAGATATCGCAACGTCAATTTATCAAATAATTTCAATGACGTGTATCCTCAGGGTCAAGACCAGGTCTATAAGAAGAGCCAATTTCACAACGAGATGTTAGTATTGGGATAGTACAACACAGTACAGCATAGTAGAGACCAGCTGCCCGAGGTTGTGCCGGCAGTAAAGTTCAACTTCGTGCGCAAGTGTTCAAACCTCGAACTACGTACCCGCGAGGTACAGCCGAAAATTCTAACTCCGACAGCCGTATAAATACTGCATTCTAATTCTGTCCAAATACTTATATTTTTCGCGTGACTTATACAAGTGTTAGATATCGGATGTGTTATTACCGTGTGTGATAGAACTGTTGATTAATTTATAAATGAATACGACGAGTCTACGTGTTAACTTCTACGAGTGAATTAACCAGTTAGTACTTTGTGGAAACTACATGCCTAATTCTTCATGGTTAGAAGTAAAGACATTGCTATTAACTATTTAATGTTTCGTGGTGATGGAGTGATACTAGACTGTTCTGAACGCATCGGGAACATAGACTGAATCATACACTAATATCACGTGTGAAGTTGAATTAATAGACTTTATTTCAATTTCCTTGAACTGCATTAACCTGATAATCAGAACTTTTGGAAGTCAGCGTACCGTTAAGGTTAAATTAGCATAGACTTTGTATAAAACTTATTGAATTGCATTAAACTGGCAAGTGGAACTTAGTAAATTCAGTGTCTCATGACAAGTCATTATCCTTATTATTGGACTTGATACAAATTACTGCACATATTAGACGTGCTCCTTGGAACGAAGAGCGCAATGTCACTCGAAGTGGTGTATGTAAACCAACGTTCCATGCATACGCTGACCGCCCTTATTATCACGTGAACTCCCGCCGATGGAGACGTGGTAACTCCGAGGGATACGTGGTAATGCTGTTCCTGGTCTATGGTGGCCGTGGTGATGGTGTTCTGAAGCATGGTGGACGTGATAACTTCGAGCGACGTGGTGATGGTATTCTGATCTATGGTGGACGTGATAACTTCGAGGTATACGTGGTGATGGTACAACACTCCCTAACAATTAAGGTAAATTATAGTAAACGTCATAGGGATGTGTGCACAGAAGAAAAGTCAGAATTAGAGCAAACTGACCAGAACAATCAGGCGATAATACATCAAGCATATTAGGAAGCAAGAAAGAGTAGGCCCACTGGAACACACCCAAATAAAAAAACAAGAGGAGAGAATCCAAGGAATTACTGAGGCACTCACCCAAAAAAGACACCAAGATTTTCAAAAAATTTAAATAAAACTATAATTTGATAAACAGTATTTACATTAAAATTGAATTTGAAAAATTTATAAACTTTGGTAAAATAATAATGAATAGAAACTTGCAAAGAAATGTAATTAACATTTAGTAAATAAATAATTTCAGTGTAAATAAACCTAGTTCTGTAGTAAATAATACCATTCTATCACACAAAAATATTCTGGTGCACCAGCCTACTCTAAACCTCACAAACAATAAATATATTAAATAGCATTACATTTCACTATCAAAAGGAAAAATGAGTTGGATAGTTACATAGAGGGCTTTTGACAGAATCCAGTGAAGGATCATCCCCGCAATACCCACATAAACGATGGTCCCACAACACATCGCCAAATTTTAAAACATAACACAAATACAGACCATAATGTCCAGGGCCGATGACCTTCGATGTTAGGCCCCTTAAAACAACAAGCAAGCAAGCAAGCATCATAATGTCCACACAAGCCCGCACAGAATCAAAATATGAATCCGAATAATACATAATTTAAAACATAAAAGCCATAGTAAACTTGGGCAATCAATAAAACACCCGATATTAATTAAAAATAGAACGAGCCAGTACAATTAACATGACCAAGTCAAACACACGAACACCACTCAGAATGAAACAATCCATAATTATATTCACGATGCCACACACAAGTTTCTGTTATCGCAGACGAGACTATAATGAATAATAATCAGTTACGTAACTGCCAAGCACAAATAGATAAGCCACAACAATAAGACAAGATAAGGCCCGAACTCCATGTCACTCCACTAGGGCTGTCCAAAAACACTCAATTAAAACCCCTAACGTTATAAGTACATTGTTGAAATATTATCATGTTAAAATTAATGCGGGTTTATCAAAATTATTAGGGCAATAATTTCATAAAACACCCGCAGTAAGGATGAAAACAAGGCATTCAAATCCTAAATATATGCCCCCAAAGAAATATTTAAATTTAACTCTCCGACGATAATAATAATAATAATAAAATTTAAAAGAAACTATTGTAATTAGTGCAATAATAGTATTAGCTGAAACACGGGCAGGATAAGGCCGAAACACACGAAGGGATGCACGAATCATTGATGAGAATCACAACAAAAACAAACACGAATACGTGCACAAAACACAGCAATGTTATCGAAAATAAATATTAAAATTTCAAAATAGTAACCGCAAACGCATCCAGAAAAGCACGGAAAAATTCCCGCAAATACACAGGAAAATAAAATAAATCCAAGAGCAAAACAAATTTAAATCAAAGCAAGGGAGAATTTAAAGTTACCTAAGCACGACAATGGCCTATCGTTACATACGACACTCACTTGAAGCAAGAACGCCACACCACAAAACTGAAATATCATATTAAGTCACAATAAACACACGAAGTAGAATATAATTACAACACACCAGGAAAATAATATAAACAGAAGGAAATTATTAAAGGCGTACTTACATTGATGCCATTTATGCCTAGGAAACTCACCCGTGTTTGGCCTAATACTACAAGTAAGAATATTAAAACAAAACCGTACATAATTAACACTAGAGTGGACATGTTATACTTTAAAAAAGAATATTCATTCTCGTCCCAAGGCGAGGTATGCCCTTCCTATTATCCAATGCCGACCGAGTCGGTCATTCATTTGGAGCTGCACAGCACCTGCACATGGCTACAGCTAGCTTGCACTCTCGAGCAGTCCCAAACATCAACAACAACACACCAAGATCACCACTCGTAGCGACACCGTTTAGCATGGGTACGCGCTCTGGCGTGCACAGTCAGAACACAAATTGCAGTTCCAATCGACGCACACAGATGGCGTGGGGGTTCGTTTTACTGTCTCGACAGCACGATCATACACACTTAGATAAAACTTTCAGAATACTTATGTGACGAAACGTTCCAATGGCCACATATAAAATGAGTAGTAGACATGTAGACTAAAAATTCCGTGCGCCCTTGCACTGAAGATTGTCTGTGTGATACAGCTACGTAGGTTAATCACACAGTTCGTCTAATAGCGTCTGATCCCAATTTAATATCGTTATTTTAACCGTAATAATGTCACCACTCGATACACACGTGCCAGATCAAGTATGTAGAGTTCAATTCCACAAGGCATAAATCGCAGAAGATAAGCTGTGCCCAGAACGCACGCAATTTAAATATATATATCACGTAGACTGTTCATCGTCCAATTATATCTTAATATATTCAGTATTATTATTGCCACAATGGTGTTCCGGTGATGGTGTTCCTGATCCATGGTAGACATGGTACTACATTCTGTGAGGCCACAGTCAAACGGAGCCAGTTCTTCAATAAGGCGATATGCATCAGTGTCATTAAAAATAGTGTAAACTGTCTCTTACCAAGTAAATTTTGAATTCAGAAAGTCACTTTAAAACTTCTTAGCAACTTTAATTCTCATTCAATATGGTTTCAAACACATACATTCTTCTCTCCTGTAATATTTTGTGTTAAGTTTCAGTGCCGTGCTTAACATTCAAGCTGACACTAATTGGAAATGTAGTCAGATGTCGGAGGAAAGAACATGAGCGGTTTCGTGAGAATGGATAACATGAACACTCGTTCATTTAATCTTGGATGTTAATATAAGTACCTGCCACTGCATGTTTCATACGGCCACTTTGCAGTTATGGTGTGACCAGTTTTTACACTGATAAATAAGTATGCAATTAGTGCTGTCTAGAAAGCAATTCACAACGTGATGTTCTCCTTGTGTGCTATAGTTTAAATCTTTTTTTGCTATTGCTTTTACGTCTCACCGACACAGAAAAAAATTGCGTGCTGCACATAATAGGGAATGGAACGCAGGGGTCACGTCTTATCACAAGGGCAAAAGGGCTCTTTCTCCTCCACCTCACTACGCCCCCTCCTCCTAGGGATGAGGGGCTAATGGGCTGAAGGGCAAAAAAGTTAGGATGTAACAACATGCCATGTTTATCTACATCTCATCATTCTCATCATTCGGTTTGAGCGACTATCATTCTTCGAGAGCCCTAGTGCAGCTCTCCCTCAGGATTAGTCTCATACGAGCCTACGTATACGGAAGGGCCCCTGCGCTAGACTGATGTTAGGAAGGGCATGCGGTTAGGAGGATGAAACCCCCGCATTAGCCCAATACGTGAAAAGCGCACAACTCTCCCCAACTTAGTGTAATAAAGCTCATGTATCACCAATGTCACCTCTGCTAGACTAAATTTATGAAGGGTAGCCGGTTAGAAGGATGAGCGATGGCCCAGCTCCTTAAAATTAGTCTAATATAGCCAATGTACAGCAGCTATCTTGCCTAGTAGCCCCTGCCTCAGTTCCCAAGTTACCGATAAAATCTAATGGGCCATAAGTTACAAGTTGTTAGCCCCTGAGGTAACTCTCTAGAGTTCGGTCCATGGGAATATAGCAAAGCACCTATCTTGCATAGTAGCCCTTGTGTCATTTCCTGAAAGTTAGACTGGTAAAACTGATAGGTCATAAGTTACAAGTTGTGAGCCCTCGAGCAGCCATCTAGTAAAGGTCTATACGAATAGAGGATAGCAGCCTTTACCTCAGTTCTCCCTGTGCATTTGCAAGAACAGATCATGTTATGAAAGTTACTCCAAGACACAACATGACAGGTTAAAGCAGACCGAATATCAGATGGTCAAGGTAGGAACCGAACCGTTGATCCCATCATTAGTCCACTTTATTCTTATGCTATCAGTTTTCGGACGGTGCTGGGACATTAGGGGGCTAACATGTTGTCCATTTTGCTCTACGACGCGCCGTTTTATAGATATTTGATATTTAGCATTTAAGCCCTCAAAAGTGATGAATAGAACCGTTGTGCCTAGCACGTTATGAACTATGCCATGGCAAGAACAGGTCAAGTTACGAAAGTTGTTCCTAGGTACAACATAACAGGCTAAAGGAGACCAAATGTCAAAGGACCTAAGTAAGAAACTAAGCGTTATGCCTAGCACATTGTGAGCTATGCCATTACAAGAACAGATCAAGTTACGAAAGTTGTTTTCAGACATAACATAACAGGCAAAAGCACACCAAATATCAAAGGACCTAAGTAGAAACCGAACCGTTGATCCTATCGCTAGGTCACTTTTTTCGGATGTTATCATGTTGGAGACAGATGGCGCCGGAATCTTAGTGGGCTAAAATTTTGTCCGTTTCGATCTACGACGCACCGTTTCCGTGATATTTAACATTTTCCATTTAAGCCCTAAATTTGATGAATGGTGATAGCTCTGAAGAGTTAGGCCTATAGGAACAATGCATCGCCATTAGCTCCTGGTCCTGTTTCCATAAAGATAGTTTCACATAACCAATGAATAGCAACAATCTTGCCTGCGGGTATGGCATACCAACAATCGAAGAAAAGGACAATCAAACATCTGGGGGGTACAACACCGCAGCCCAGGTCTTCGATTGCTAGCACAACCACTAAGAGATTAGAGGACAACCCAGCGCGAAAACACGCCAACCACTTAGGGCAGGCCTCAATAATTAAAGACACAGGGCTGGGAAGCGGTGGAATCTGGGCAACAACAACAGGTCAAGGACCATAACAGAGGGTGGAAAAGGGGCCAATGATAGAGTAATTCAACATTCACCCTCACACTTAACGAACAAAATTTAATACCATTTAAAAACAAGAAGTAGTGTGGGTGGTCCAACATAAAATGTAGAATACAAATTGATTCCAATTGAAGAGCTACAAAAAGTTTATTTTAAAAAGAGGACTACCAATAAAAACTTGTTCACAACGCCAGAAGTCTTCGAACTCAACCAATGAATAGAGTACAAGAAGGTCTAAAAGAATTAAACTCTAGTTGGAATTTAAATTGAACATCATTACAATATTATTGTCCGAGCTCGGTTCTCTCTGCCTTTTTAAGGGGAGGATATAATGAGTACTCGTTAAAATTCATAAATTATGTGCACCTTCCTGGGTACGGCCGCCCCTATACTAGACCTTTACCAAATTCTTAGGAAACAATTAAAAGCCAACAGGCTCAACTACCAAACATAATTACAACATGGTTTCAGACATCTTAGTGAACACGGAAGCGTTTTAAAGGAAACAGTCTATCCGCGTCCCCAAATCAGAACGATAATATCAAGAAGTAACGTTAAGGTAGGCCAAATTTGAATAAGGTGTAGAACCCATGTCATAGTAAATTAATGTCAACCTTGACAACCGACCATAAGCTTAAACAATAATATTAAAGGAAATAAACACTTTTCCGTGACCCAGTTCATCACACCAACGGCATAAAATAATCACTCAACAACCAGCATCCGGACGTCACATTGCATAATCACAACACCGACTCACACCGCGACAATGCGCGCTAATCAGTACCGTTATCAAGAAAACAAAAGAAGGAAGCATTCCACAACAATGCTATTCAAATGGAGGGTAGCTTCAGAAACATTAGACACCAATCAAAACGAGAGGATAATAATAATAATAATAATAACTACAAATGAAAATCGAATAACTAAAAGGAAAATGAGATAAAATTAAACCCAACGCACACTTCAGTATTCACTCGCGTGTAGAATTTACAAACGTTACAGCAATTATTTAAATGTTCAGACGCCTTTAGGTGGCTAACTACACACACAGACTACACAGTTTATAAAACTATACTTTAACTTTCTTTTCTTTCCACGGGGAAGAATTTAAAATAAAAACCTCAGCTACAGCAATTTAACTTATCACAGGTCTGTTAAAAGGGCTGATCTTTGAAACCACATGCTAACAGCTACAACAGCGGGTCTAGATACCTAGAAGTTACTCTTTCCAATTAACATTTTTAATCGCCCGAATACAAGATAAGTGATTGGGCATGTTAAAATTTCAATCATTTAAACAAGTTCAACCACCAAAATGTTCACTTCTTTTAACTTTACAGTGTCGTAAGGCGAATGGTATCTTCAAGCGAAAAACAGAAGTAATATTACATGCTGAGCTGACATGTTGGGTTCGTTCCCCAGTAAACTTGAACGAAGCGACTTATTGCTATCTCACCGAGAGTGTTAATATGTTATTCCAAGTTGGACTCACCAAAATGAAGGTAAATTCTTCACAAACCTACAATTTTGACAGCAATATTCCCATGGTATCCGGCATGCTCCCACGGAGAAGAGAGGGCGTCACATAGTACCTAACCTTTTAAAAACTTTTGACTCTCAGTTAAATTTTTACCACCCACCGCTAAAGTTAATGTAACGCCGCACAGAAGCGTTAGGGTGGTTTGAAATCGCTCACAGCCTCCTTACAGGCCAAAGCACCGGGAGCCCACACCATGGATATTTTGCCGGTAGCAAAGCTGCCGCACAACAGCAACGGTTCCAGCGGCTGTCACCAGAGCGCCCTTGGAAAACAGTTGAAAATCAGTTGCCAAGCTAAGCAGTACCAAGTTCATAACCATGAAGTTCTACCAAGGATCCAATGGTGAAGAAAAAGCCCACCGTTATTTCACAATTTACTCCAATCAGGTCTTTAAATGCATAACAATTAACTATTTAATGCCAATTGCTGTGTTGTATTACATGGCGCCGAGTTGAATGATAGTTTTTCTCTTGAATTCCACATGTACTAAATTCAGGTGTAGTAGTAATTCCACAGATTCCCAATCTATTACAGTGGCCCGAGCACTAGGAAGTCGTACGCGGCCGCCATATTGCGTAATCGCCCCTAGGCCGTCTCCTTAAGTCCTATATCTGCCCTGGGTCAGCTTTCTCCATAAGAGCCTATGTATAGCCGTCACCTACCGCAGTAGCCCCTGGACCAGCTTTTCTCTTATGAACCCGTCTATAGCCGCCATCTTGCGCATGTGTCCCTGGCCCATGTCCCCCGAGTTAGTCCCATAAGAGCCCACGTATAGCCGCCATCTTGCGCATGTGTCCCTGGCCCATGTCCCCCGAGTTAGTCCCATAAGAGCCCATGTATAGCGGCCATCTTGCGCATTTGCCTCTGTCCCAGCTTCCCTCCTTTATCACTACTCTCTCTCTGATTTAGTCACCGTAACAGAATAAAAAATAACGGACTTAAACTTTATTCTCTCAGTTAATCGTCAGAAAAAGGACACTAATACATACAACACATAGAATCGAACCTTTTTCTGACTGATTAATGCTAGAATAAAGATACCTCGCTCCTTATTTCGTGTGCTGTCTACACATGAGTTAATAAACGCATTACTACTAAAGTATCTCTCTCCCTCTTTGTCCATTACTGTGATGGAATCGAACACTGATCTGTCTGTTGCAAGTTAGATTAGAAAAAGAAAATCTCTAACACATGCAACAGAAAAAATCTGTATTAGAGATATAGATTCGAACTCTGATCTCTGTGATTTAGTCACCGTGACGGAATAAAAAATCATGGATTTAAAGCCTGCTCTCTAAGTTCATCGTCAGAATAAAAAATATCTAATACATGCAACACATAGAATCGAACCCTGCTCTTACTGAATAATGGAAGAATATGTATTCTGTCTACACATGATTCATGAGATAAACACAGTTTTCTGTAAAATAATTACATGCATGGAATCGGGCACTGAAACTCTCTGATGTGTAAGTTAACAAACGCACTACTTTCTTTGATGTTATACGCACACAACACTCTCTATCGTAAAACCGAACACACGCAGAATACGGAATTGAATGTGGGACAAGCAACTGCTGTGAGGTAGCATTGCACACGTATGTTTTATGACTACGCGCAAAACACACACACGAGTTATAATTCACAGTTATAGTATTTTTAATTCTTTCAGTATTTAATTTTAAATATCTGAGATACTTACATGTGAAAAGGGAGGGGGAAAAGATTAAATCCTGTATGTTAAGTATCCTGTATGCGGCTGTGTGCTCTCTGTATAAAGCCATAGAAGAATAAACGACGCATACAATGCGAGATCCCGCTTGTGCATTGCTCACTGACGTGACCGTCTGTGATAACCCAGCATTGCTCGGGTAGTACCTGACCTCGTCGGAACACTAGCAAGGCAGACCCTATGTATTATTATTATTATTATTATTATTATTATTATTATTATTATTATTATTATTATTATTATTATTATTATTATTATTATTAATTTCATAATATGTCTGTAGTAAAAGTTGCACATGACCTACTAGCCTGGTGTGAAACCATCTTCAGCGGCTGACGACAGTGGGATTCGAACCCACTATCACCTGGATGAGGACTACTAGGCTACGTATTTACAACTAAAGAACTATTTAACTGTAAGGTACCGCCCCCTGTCTGGAGAATAACAGCCGTAAGGATTTATAAAGCTGACCACATATTACCTCGTAATCTGCAGGCCTTCAGGCTGAGCAGCAGTCGCTTGGTAGGCTAAGACCCTCTGGGGCTGCAAGCCGCACTTAATATTGCCTGCCTTTTACCCGGGGAGGTTAGCGATTTTTTTGACAAAAGGCTGTGCACACATACAAAATTATTATTTCTATCCTCTCTCTGTAATACAATGCATGTGCTGCCTTTACACCTGTGTAGTTTGGACACACGTATAGCCGTGATGTTGCCTGTTGAAAAATCCAAAACCACGGAAAACTATCTTCACCGGCTGACGACAGTGGGATTCGAACCCACTATCTCCCGCATGCTGTTGCCTGGTGCAAAAATGCGAAACCACGGAAAACTGACGACAGTGGGATTCGAACTCACTATCTCGCGGATGCAAGCTCATGGCTGTGTACCCCTAACCACACAGTCAACTCGCCCTTGTTGTTACGACATGCAAGTCGCCAACGGGGCATACCAGACAAATTAATTAAAACTCATTCATAGACATCGAAAAGAGATGCGGTTTACACTGCTATCCCTAGAGTAAGACAGGACGACAAGCAGGTAGTCAGATGGTGTAAAATACACTATTATTATTATTATTATTATTATTATTTATTTATTTATTTATTTATTTATTTATTTATTTATTTATTTATTTATTTATTTATTTATTTATTTATTTATTTATTTATTTATTTATTTATTTATTTATTTATTTATTTATTTATTTATTTATTTATTTATTTATTTATTTATTTATTTATTTATTTATTTATTTATTTATTTATTTATTTATTTATTTATTTATTTATTTATTTATTTATTTATTTATTTATTTATTTATTTATTTATTTATTTATTTATTTATTTATTTATTTATTTATTTATTTATTTATTTATTTATTTATTTATTTATTTATTTATTTATTTATTTATTTATTTATTTATTTATTTATTTATTTATTTATTTATTTATTTATTTATTTATTTATTTATTTATTTATTTATTTATTTATTTATTTATTTATTTATTTATTTATTTATTTATTTATTTATTTATTTATTTATTTATTTATTTATTTATTTATTTATTTATTTATTTATTTATTTATTTATTTATTTATTTATTTATTTATTTATTTATTTATTTATTTATTTATTTATTTATTTATTTATTTATTTATTTATTTATTTATTTATTTATTTATTTATTTATTTATTTATTTATTTATTTATTTATTTATTTATTTATTTATTTATTTATTTATTTATTTATTTATTTATTTATTTATTTATTTATTTATTTATTTATTTATTTATTTATTTATTTATTTATTTATTTATTTATTTATTTATTTATTTATTTATTTATTTATTTATTTATTTATTTATTTATTTATTTATTTATTTATTTATTTATTTATTTATTTATTTATTTATTTATTTATTTATTTATTTCAACTTTCCTCAACTAGATAGGTCTTATGACAACACTGGAACAGGAAAGGCCTAGGAGTTGGAAGATATGACTGTAGTGAAAATAAGGAAGCACGGTAATCTATCTTTAGAGCTGATAGGTTTTAAAACCTAGATGCTACCTTACAGCTGCGCGCTACCCAGACCACTCACACAGTTATAGGGGGACCTAACTACATGCAAAATCACGATCTTGGGAGGGGTACAGTTCTTAATATTTTAATATTCTAAAATGCAAAATTTCAAAACTGTATTTTCTGTTTTAGTGCTGCTAACTAGTAACTAGGGCCATGTAATGTCAACAAGCGAAATATGTACATAAACATGTTGTAAATATCATTGAAATAACGCGAAGGCTGACTAAAGGTTACCATCACTCGATATGTGCACTGCGGAGAGGCTTTTTGGCACGCAATCTAGTAATAAGAAATTGCATACCACCACCTCTCTTATCCTGCTAGGCTGTGTGGCTCAGACGGTTAAGACACTGGCCTTCTGTCGTTAACTTGGCAGGTTCGATCCCGGCCCAGTCCGGTGGTATTTCAAGATGTTCCAGCCTAGTGTCGGTAGATTTACTAGCACATAAATTAACTCCTGCAGTATTAAATTCCGCCACCTCTGCGTCCCCAGAAATCCCTAAAATTAGTTAGTGAGCTGAAAAGCTATTATTATTATTATTATTATTATTATTATTATTATTATTATTATTATTATTATTATTATTATTAACTCGGATTATATGATTTATATATTCGATGTAAAAATAAATATCTACAGCCTGTTTCTAGTCACTTAGCCAGGTTCGAAATAGAATGAAGCCCCATCTAACAGCATAGCATCTGCACAGCCCACGACGGCCTGCAGAGTTCGTAGTCAGCACGGCGTAGGTTGTGTAGACCTCGAACCAGCCTACAGATCAAGATAAAAATCCCTAGGCCTAGCCGGGAATCGAACCTAGAGGAGCAGAGGTGTGGGAATCGAACCTACCTCATGCTGCGATCTAGTGGCCGTAGCCTTAAGTTACTTGCTATCCTGGCATTTGCCTAGAAGTCACGATGGCAAAGGTGTGAATCGAACCCACGTCCACTCAGTTAACCTCCTAGCGATGAGCGAACCCCGTTCCAGCCCTCGTACCACGTTTAGTAGCAGAGCCAGGAATCGAACCTGTTCCTCCAGGGGTAGCAGCTACAGAGCTTGACATATTCTTTAGTTGTTCCCTCTTAGTAGTCTCTTACGACATGCAGGCAGTACACGGCCTCTGAAACACTTCATAATTCCCATTTCTACTGTATGCATGTTACACGGCAACACAAGAAGCAGCGGGGCTGTGGGATATGAGCTGTCTCACCAGAAAATAGAAACCCTGTTTCCTGTTGTAGAAACACGCGCGCAAGCTTTCACTTGATAAGACTGCCTCAATGCAGAGGTTACATTTATTATTTAAAATCATGACATGTAAGTATATACTATGCTAGTATAAGGTAAGTACAAAAAAGTGTACGAAGTGAATGTACAGAATTAAAACTGTAAGAATGTGTGTATTCATATCTCCACTACGTAGTCTAATGCGTGTGCTATGTAATGTGTGTAATATATGTGATTATTATTATTCGTTCCGTAAATAGGAGCAAATCCATCTCCTTTCCTCTGATCATTTTACCGTGGTATTTACCATGGGCTAGTTCGCGGGGTAGAAGTAAGAGGCGTCTGAAAAGGTGCCGCCTGAGCTATAGAGCCACACAACAATGGAATTGATCTGTATCCTCATGCCTGTCGTTCATTCTCCGTTTATTCCATTTATAGCTAGGTAAGAGATTTTTTTATTGTATCCCCTGCGTGTTGTAAGTAGTGACTAAAGTGGAGATTCAGTTTATTTTTATTTGCAGTAGTAACATTTTAATTATGATTTATGTTTTATTCAATCATTTTTAAGACTATGCTCGATTCGAGATAGTTCATTCGTAACAGTTCGATTAGACCTTCTATTTGCGTAGTATTGAAATCTATTATCATTATCATTATCTATTATCATTAATAGTAGTAATGATTATTGTTTTAAGAGGAAGTACAACTGTACATCCATCCTCTTATTAACATTAATAGTAGCAGTGATAATTGTCTTATGAATAGTGTCCTCTGCCTGATGCTCATTCTGCGTTTCTTTATTCTTATAATATAACATTCAATTACGTTTTAAGGTAAGTACTTTGATGCGTGCAAACGTGCGAGCTTACAGTTTGCATGCACGTGTGTACATCTATCAGCTCTTAATGGTGGTAGTGATTATTGTTTTCTTCAAAGGTAAGTGTATGAATATTTGCCTCAATATAATCTACGATTTGAATGTGCTCTGTTATCGTAGTAATTTTTGTATGCTTTGTGCCTTAGTTAAATTTCTGGACACTGTCGGGAATCGAACATGGGATTTCTGTGACTAAAGGCGATTCGAGATAGTTCATTCGTAACAGCTCGGCTACACCTTCTATTTGCGTAGTATTGAAATGTGAAACCGCAGAAAGCCATTGCGTGTGCAATGACATTATTGTTTTAATAGGAAGTTCAAATGTACGTTGAGCCGCCAGCGCAACAAACCCACACTGCACTAACGGTCAGCAACAAATGCACCGGCCGGTACCACCTTTAATCCAGTCTGAAAAGTAACAAGGAAAAAATAAAGTCAGATATACCAACCACAAAGGTAAAAGCAAACACAATCAGGTACTTACCAATCAATAGGCCCCATAAAAACCCAGAGGACATGGATAAAATTCACTTGTTTCAGCGTTGAGTTAATCAAGACTATGAAAGAAAGCTCAAATTTCAACCAAATCAAAAGTTTTAATTCAGGAAAGGAAAAAATTCAAACATAAAAACCAAAATGGTCATCGTCCCTTAAAGGAAAATATTAAACGAATTAAGTAGAAATTGAAATCAATAAATAATGTTAAATTTAAGGCTTAAAGACACGGGCTCTGCTTACTTAACTGGCTTAAATAAATAAAAGGAAAATTTAAGTTTTTAACCTTGGGAAAATCATTAATTAACACCCTTCCAGTGAAAATTTGCGTTAGTGAGCATTAGCAAGAGCATGGAATTCTAGCCCAACAAAATTAACCACAGGAGCTTGAATAATTCCCAAGTTAAGGAAAATACATAGGAACAGGAGAAAACATATTAATGTGAGAGAATGGAAGTTATTTGGAAATGCTTCACAGGAGCAAAGTTTATAAACAGTGATAAATCACACGACCAACTCGCAGAAAAGTAACCAGCAAAATTAAATATAAGGCGAGCTTAAAGACAAAATAAATTAAATGATATTAGAATACAGGTTTTAAACCATTATGGAAGAATAGATGAATTTTCATCATCAAGTATAGTTTTATCACGGGTGAATAGAAATGACCAGAAATGTAAATCATTTCCATTACAAACGCTAACATGTCCATCGATTTGGCAGATTTCTCTTCTTTTGAATTATTATTATTAAACATTCAATAGCCGCAGCGTGGAGGAAGTATGTTTCGAAACACGATAAGGCACTCTCTTTCCATGAAGTAGTTTCCAGACGAATTTTTGTTAATAATCACTGGAGTTAAGCTTAATGTGGCTTGAAGCACTTACTTGTATGGATCCAGTGGTCAGGAAGAATAGATCAGATCGTAGCATACTCACAGATATATTCATCTCCCAGGTCACTATAATAAAAGCTTAATTAAAAATGAGAAGGACAATGCGAAGTAGAAGAATCAAGAGATAAAATAGGGTTTAAAACCCACGACTCGAGACCTTCATCCTGGGTCTACATTCCAGGCGGACGCTAGCATTTTGAGAGACCAGCAAACACGTCCGCACCCCGTGGCTTCCACTCACGAAGTCAATTCACTTCATGGTCGTTCTTTACTCCCAAACGAAGTAGCCACGCTCCGACTGGTCGAAGAACGTTAGGGGGTTCAGATCGCTACCGTAAGACCTCAGCACTCCGCAGAAGGTCATTTCAGTTAATAAATAGGTGTATGAAACCTTAGAGGAGTTCACTTTCGGTCCCCAGAGGGAAATATAGTCAACATGATACGAGCAATTCCAAGATCGCTGTAGTACGGGAGAAACAACGCATATAAAAAGATTAAATGAAAAGAATTTCCGCGATGAGATATCCAGTAATAAACTGTTTTTTGGAAAAGGGCGTAAATGCGTTATTCTATATAAGCTCACTCCCCGAAGCTCACCACATTCACCAATATAGTCACTCACTTAGTTTAGTGGTCAAGAAATAATCTAAATTTCCAATGTTATCCACATTAGATAATGCCCACTAATACCGACTTCATTTACACATAACTTGGGCAAGCCAAACCGGAGTCATTTCAACGTTATATTCGTTTCTTAAATTCATCGTAGTTGCGGCTATATTTTTAAGTTACCAATCACTTTTAACTCATCATCCACGAACGATAGATAGGTAAATTCTCACTTGTTTTATGGAAGTTCCTTTCATTGAATATTTATGACCGACAGTCTTAATTTAATTCATACCCTTTTATTCGTCATGCCTCTAATTAAGATTTGTTACATACCACAATTCACCCTCAAAAAGAACATAAGGTTAAGCTCTTAAGTACAGATTAGAGAATAAATTTTCTCTATTTTACCATGAAATGAATTATCACGCCTTCTTTGACATCATATTTGGTCAAACAGGCAGCAAAACGTAAAGATGAAATAGAAAATGAAATGAGCAAAAGGGGCAAGAATTTAAAAGGAAAAGTAGAGAGACAATGTCGGTGATAACTTACTAAATAGAATCACAAGTTGCACAATAAATCTCACTTAACTTAAACTAGTAGAAGACGGGCTCAAGACTAAATCATACCATTGGCCTAAAGTAATGACAAACAAAAAAAACAGGAGCACGACACCGTACCAGAAATTAGAACTTATATCAATACGCTTAAAGTAACGGTAGAACTCAACATCACAATAACTAAGACATAAATTAAATTAAATATCACACAAGATTAGTAACAAGATTAGGAGACGGATATCAAGAATTGATGTAAGGCAGTACAAGTTAACCTGCAGTCAAATATGCAAACGCACCCCACGTCATTAACATATAATCACCAATCATACACATTAAACACCAAATACTAACATTTCAAGCAGTGCATAAGATAAATGGACTCATACGTGCGCTCGGAATCTTTCATAATTATATATGACCTTCAATCAAATGAAGAAACGGTACAGAATTGGACATATTAAAGCAACTCAAATTTCACACCACAAAATTACAGGCTAACTAGGCAAAGGTCGACAAGAATATGTCGCGGATCAAGAGCAAATTATACGATCCAAACAAGAAAATCAAGGTTATAATTTAAAAATGTAAAACATTCTGTGGATCAGGACTAAAAATTAATGAGCCAACAAATAATTCTTTTATACCCATTAAATACATAACGAGAAATCCCATTTATCAATTTCCAATAACTCAGTTTCAGCATCACTTATACACTCCATACATAACCTAGTTAAGTAAGAAATAAGGTCAGATGTAATTACGTCAAGGAATCAAAACACTCCAAGTAACCGGGTTCAGAAAAACGAACAAAATCCGTGGGTTACGGAAAATAATTTTTCAAGACAAGATGAATGTTAGTATCTGCAGTTGGAGACCTCAAGATCTATCAGATGGTGGGTACACGTACAGTTTGTCACCACAACAGAGCAATCGACAGCATCAAACCAAGAATAATATTAGGATGGACAACAATAAACTCATAATAACACCTTCAATAACACCATGGGAAAACAGGACAGAGGATGGTTAAAAGAAAACTCAGGAAGATGAACCAATCTGAAGTAACATAATCTCCAAACTTCATGTAATTACCAAGAGTATACATTCCACGACAGCACATCCGATTAAATGAAAAGAGAAGGCGAAATCGTACACCTCCAACCAGATGAGCAACAGGAAATTATTAGCAATGACCCATCCAACATAATTTACCGTTTGACCATCGAGGCGTCGGCATTATCCGGTGTAGAAATTGTTGTGATTATTGGGATTTGATTATTTGGACTCGGAAAACGGCGATGAATTGTGCATCTAAAGTATTTATTCAATTGTTTGTTTTGGTTTCTCCTCAGTATGTGAATTTTGGAATTGTTTAATTTGTTTGAAGTCGATATGATTTTGAAATTATTTGATTGTCATGGTAATTCTGGTGCATCCTGTACCACACGCGCCACATCGGCGTGGGAGATTTCCGGTTTCGTAAAGTTGCATCAATTTCGTAATTTCTAGAGGCTTCCTAAATGTTCTTTGTCAGCACTATATTTTCTGCGCTCCTATTGGAGAAAATAAAAGGAAATGTGATTGGTAGGTGAAGGAAAACATCGTACGCTCATTGGCCGTGGTAAGATTTCATAATTTCCGGGGAGAATCGTTGTCGCTGGAGCCTTGCTCTGCGAGGGCGTCTTTTCTGTTTGACCACTGAAGGGAACGGTCACCTTCCGAGGTACGGGTCTTCTTGGTCCCGCCATCCGGTAAGCACTGATTATTTTTTTAAAACTTTTCCGGTATTCAGTTTCAGATGTAGTGTTTCATTTAATTTCTCTTGCTGGAGCGTAACCGTGTTTCCTTCTGCTTCCAAATGTTATAATTATGACTTAGCCGTTTCGGTAAGTCACCTCACTTTGTTAAGAGATAATTCCCGTTTGTTGTTTTGTAAATTAAATGTTATACGCCTTTCGACGTAATCCTTATAAGTAATTTTTTCCTCGGGACTGTCTCATTCATTCCGCTTCATCGTGGAATATTCATCTTTAGGTCGGGTACCCTTTCTCAGAAGTGTTTTTGAGGGGGCTACCCACTGAAGATGCTCTGCTCCATGATTATACGTAAATATTTTTCTTCTTAGATGTATCTCTTCACTTTAGTATAACGTTACCTTCCTTTTATTTATTTCAAACTGTTTTGGGTTTTTAAAGGTAACGCCACGACAGTGGTACGTCATGTGTGATGTTCCGGTGTAAAAGAAATTTCATAACTAAATGCTACCCTCATGTAAACTGTAAACTGTAAATTGTAATGGTTGTTGAAATAATGCCGTCAAGATTTTAATGGTATATTGGCTATTGCTTTATATATGAAATTGAATCTAAATTTGTTAAAGTAAAGTGTAGGATTACATTGACTTCGCTTCTTCAGTATTACCAATACCTTCCACCGCCTGGATATGGTTCCCAGCCGCTTCCCGGTTATCCTTTTTTAACAGTCATGTTGGTTAAACTGTTTGTTTATTTTCTGTGATTGTGTGTTTGCAAATTTAATTTCGTACATGTTGACATGCCTAGTGTAGAGTACTTTTGGTGAATGTATTACGGTAGCAAACATTTTCTCTTCATTAAACCTATTAATTGTAACCCTACCCTTTGGAGAGGTTGCAGTATGTTAGCAGAGCTTTGGGTTGCTGAAGAAGCAAAGTTGACGGTAATTCGGTGATTATAACCTAAAATTTAATTCAAGTATTAGCTCGTAGTTTCCTTTTTTATCAACATGTCTCGTGCTATCCCAGGTCCGTTCCATTTGAGGAAGGAGGAATTAGCTTACGAACTTCGTATTCGTAAGTTGAATTCGACAGGAAAGGTTAAGGATGACACGAGCTTGTTGAAACAATCGCTAAATGAACCTGTTTTTGTCCCAGGGTTATCAACAGATGAAGTGTGCGCATCTTTGTCGATTGTCAGAGATAAAATTGTAGAATATAAAGCCATTATTATGTCATTTTGTTCTAAACCGTCCGATGCACAGTTAACACGTGCGAAAGGCCAAGTGCAGCATTACGTGGACAGGATTCGCGATCTATTGGCGCATAATTTATCTGAAGATGAGCGATGTGAGTGCGAATCGTTGTTATTGCAGTTTTGTATATTTTTGATAAAATTGTTGGATTGCTGGAAGGTAATTCTTTGCCTAGCTCAAGTTCAATAGTTAATGTACCCGTCCACTCTGAAACGTTTGACAGTGACACTGTATCTGTATCTACTGCTTCACAAGTTAGTGCAGTGGTCTCTTGTAATGATATTCCCGTGCAATCTTCTCCTGCTGTATTTACCAGTGCTTCTCTGCCCGTGAATAATGATAGTGGTGCTTTTTGTACGCAAGTTGCTATGTCAACTGTTCCTATGGGAACTGTTAATTCTACTGTGTCTTTATCTCATCCTCCGGTTGCGACCCAAGTTGTTTCTCTTCCTATTGTACAAAGATATCCCCATGTCCAAGTGTCACCTGTAGTAAATTCTTCAGGCGTGTCACAAACGTGTGAAAATATTTCGCAAATGCGAATATCTGTGCCGGTTTCTATGCAATCTAACCTCAGTCCTAACCTCACTTTTAGTACTCCTACCCTATCCCAGGAGCGTTCAAATCAAGATTTCTTTACTACTGTATTGCCTTCTTGTAACCAATCCAGTGCTGTTCAGGTACCTACTACTCCTGCTGCTTCTCAAATTTTTTCAAACTTGCCTCACCCATTAACTGCTATATTTAAGGGTGTATCTAAGTTCACCGCTAATTCAATTGACGAAGTCATAGTGTTTCTACGTTTTTTGGTTGAATTTAAAGATCAGAGTATAGTGTATTCCTTAAGTCGTGACAATTTCTTCCAAGTCTTATATCCACATGTATCTGGAGCTCTTTCTGAGCATGTCATAAGAGCCGTTTCAGAAAAGTGGACAGTTGACCAATTTCATGCACATGTGCTTGAGTTTTTTATTCCTTCCCGTGCTTTGTCTTCTTTGGTTCAAAAGCATTATTTTCGAGAACAGCATTTGAATGAAACATTGTCAGAATACATCCAGGACATTAAGTTCAATGCTCGGATCTTCATGCTAAACTATTCTGAGTCTCAAATGGTTGCTAGCATTATTGAGGGTCTTGCACCAAATTACCGGTCGTATCTTGCTCTGTCACCACGACCCGCTACGTTCGCTCAGTTGGAAGCTATTACTGTTTCTGCTGAAGGCATTAGGTATGCCGACCAGTTACGAGTCGCATTAGCTCCTCCTGTGAGCATGTCTTCTCAGGTCACTAGTACCGTTTCTATTTCTTCCAAGCCAAGTAAGTCACGTGCATGTTATAGTTGTGGTTCTACGGATCACTTCCAGCGGAATTGTCCTAAGATTGGGCCCTTAGGCAATTCAAAACCTGTCATGGGTGGTCAACTTCAAAATTTCTAAAGGAATTGTCCTAAGATTGAGCCCTTAGGCAATTCAAATCTGAATGAGAATAGAGTTTTTCCCTCCACTAGATCTTGCAGATATTGTGGGTCAAATGGACACTTTTCAAGACAGTGTCCTCGCAATTCTTCCGGTTCTGGGCGTTCTGGTAATAGTAATCCCAGATGACTAGCCGCCGATCCTGGTGCCAAAACTTATAGTGTACCTTCATGTTTCGTCTGTTATCGCTGTCAATTAGTTGATGATTTACCCGACCCTTTAGTCGATTATAAGCTTCAGTCTGACCCTAGTGTCAATTTTCCAAAATCTTGTGGTATTTCTGCTATTCCTCCATGTAAATTACCTTACATTTGCCTAGAAGTGAACAATGAACCAGTTTGTGCTCTAGTTGATTCTGGAAGTAGCCTCACCTTGATGAGTGAAAATTTGTATAACTCTGTGAAATCTGTTTGTAAGTTCCCTGCTTTAAAGCCTGTGTCTTTAACCTGTCATACGGCTAATTCTAATTCCTTGAATTTGATTGGAAGTCTGAATCTCAAAATTAGAATACGTAATTTCACATGGAAAATACCCGTGCTAGTGGTGAAAGATTTATCTTGTCCTTTCATTCTTGGTGCAAATTTTATTGCCAAAACTGGTATGGTTTTGGATCTTCAATATAATGAATTCTAGTTTAAGTTTTCCATGAGGATCTTTAAATTGTGTAACCGTTCTTCTATCCTTCCTTATCATGTCAGTGCTGTGTCTGAGGACACAAGTGAACCAAAAGCTTTCGACTTTAATCATTTGCCTGATGATCAGGCCAACCAGCTTAGGAATCCTTGTGATAAATTTCCTGATGTGTTCACTGACAAGTTAGGTGTGACCAATGTTTTGGAATATAAAATTGAAGTAACTGACAATGTACCTGTTCGTTCTCCTCCGTACCGGTTGTCGCCTCCTAAGATGAAAGCCCTTAAGACTATCATCGACCAAATGCTTGCTGATGGTGTAATACGTCCTTCTAAATCTGCGTACTCTTCTCCCATATTCCTAGTCCCTAAACCACAGGGTGGTTTTCGGCCTGTAATAGACTATCGAATGTTGAATAAGCGAGTTATGCTTCAATCTGTTCCACTTCCTGACTTGCACTCTTGTTTCTCTTGGTTTGCTAATGCCAAAATTTTTACCACTTTTGATCTGAATCAGGTGTACTATCAGATACCTCTAGCTGAGGAATCCAAGCATCTCACAGCTTTTGCTACTGACTGGAACCTCTATGAATTTGAGCGCGCGCCGTTCGGACTGGCAACGGGAGCCGCTGTTTTGACTCGGCTGCTGGATAACGTGTTGTCAGACATTAAATTCAAATTCGTTTATAATTATCTTGATGATTTGGTAATTTTTAGCGAAACTTTTGAAGAACACCTTGCTCATATCAATGAAGTCCTTGAAAGACTCCGTAAAGCTGGACTAACCCTTAAGGCTAGAAAAGTGACTTTCGCACAGCCTCAGATGTCCTTCCTAGGCCATATTGTGTCCGAGAAAGGCGTTTCGGTTGACCAATCTCGTACTGCAGCTATCCAAAATTTTCCTACTCCTAAAGATGTCAAAGCTGTCGCTAGGTTCGTTGGTATGGTCAATTTATTCCGTAAATTTATCCCCAATTTTGCTGAAAGAGCAGCCCCATTAAATGGTTTGAGGAGAAAAGATGCTAAATTTGAGTGGGGTGATGCCCAACTTGAAGCTTTCTATGATCTGAAATCTGCTTTATGTAATGCTCCTGTACTGGCGATGCCAGATTTTTCTAAACGTTTCATTCTCCAAACCGATGCCTCATCTACAGGTATATCTGGTGTTCTCCTTCAGGAATTTGAAGATGGACGTCGTCCTATCTCTTATGCTTCCCGTAGTCTAAATCCTGCTGAACGCAACTATTCTATATATGAGTTGGAAGCCTTAGCTGTTGTTTTCTCCTTGGAGAAATTTAGAATGTATCTTGAACATCTACCTTTTGATCTTGAAACAGACAATCAGGCATTGAGTTGGGTACTGGCCAAGCCAAGAAGAACTGGTCGTCTTGCGCGTTGGGCAGTACGCATCTCAGCTTTTCAATTTGAAGCTCGTCACATTCGTGGAACTCAAAATGTCATTGCCGACACTCTTAGTAGGATGTTCTACCCTGGCAGTTCTGATCCTCAATTAGAATCCGCTGATCCCTCTCCTGAACAAGTTTCAGCCTTTGTTAATGTGGTTTTGACCAATTCCCCTGTCCTTTTCAAAGATATTTCTAAACATCAGGAAGACGATCCTGAATTGAAGGGTATTATTGACAGGATTAAATCTGGTGAACATGTCAAACCGTATGCCCTCAAAAATGGTGTTCTGTGTTGTCCCGCTCGTGGGCGCAGAGACCCCAAAATTGTTGTACCTTCTAATTTAGTCCCTGCTCTTTTCAAATATTTCCATGAATCCCCTGTTGGCGGACACCTTGGTGTATTTAAAACCAGAGAGAAAATTCGTAAGCATTTTATTTGGAAATCTATGGATGGTGAAATTCGCACAATGGTCAAATCTTGCAAAACCTGTAACATCAGTAAACCCGCTCCTAATACCCGCCTTGGTTTGTTGTCATCTGAGCAAGCTTCTCGCCCAATGGAGAGACTATTTATCGACTACATTGGACCATTTCCGCGTTCGCGGACCGGCCATCGTTTCATACTTGTGTGTGTTGATGCGTTCTCGCGTTTTACATGGCTGTTCCCTACTCGCATGGCTAATGCTAGTACTACTATTTCTTGCTTAAAACAGATCTTTGCTTCATTTGGACCCTGTCAATTTTTGGTGAGTGATAATGCTAGAGCTTTTACATCAGTGCAATTCCGTAATTTCTGTTTTGATCTATCTATCTCTCATGTGACTACCACACCTTATTATCCCAGGCCTAATTATGCTGAAAGAGTTAATCGGAACCTAAGATCTGCTCTTATTGCATACCATTCTTCTGACCACTCAAAGTGGGATTCTTCACTTAATTGGCTATCATTTACTTTCAATACTGCTGTTCATGAAAGTCACAAGCAAACTCCTGCTTCATTAATGCTAGCGTTCACCCCTAATTCTCCACTTTCTAATCTGTGGTCCATTAACGATCTCCTGCCTGATGTTGCTAATCCAGAAACGATCCGTGCTGCTTGGCAACGTGCGCGTAAAAATTTGAAGGTTTATTACGCTAAAGTTCAACGTAACTATAATCACGGGCGAAGACCGCACAATCTGTCTGTGGGTGACCAGGTCTATGTGAAGACTCATCCCATTAGTAGTGCTGCGGACCATGTAATTAGCAAGTTATCCCCCAGATTTCGAGGTCCCTTTACAATTTTGAAATTTTTAACCCCTGTGTCATTGTTAGTCAGTGATCCTGAAAGAAAGAGGATCAACCGTGTGCATTTATCTCAGATAAAAATTTCCTAGTTATGAGATAATACTTTAGAAACTATTTTGTTTTGGGGTAGTGATAAGGAATTAGTTGTAAGAAAATTTTTAATTAATTAGTGCGCGCAATTTTTCGGGTTTTATAGTTTATTGTTTACTTAAGTCTCTTTAGTTGTAATGGAAAGGTCATTTATGATCATGTTAGATATAATTTAGTATGTATTGTGGGGTAGAATTAAGATCTTCGTAACTAGGGATTGTTGTCAAATTGTGAAATCAGGGTAAACTCCGGTAGAGTTTTTGAGTTTCTTTAAACTATTTCCGAAATTTCATCTTAAGGTATCCATAGTGCTTGCCTGAATGGGGGGCTAAGATAGTCCCAAACCAGTGGGGGAACCTCCCAAATGAAGGTCGAGGAGACACCGGTTAGGTGCCTCCAAGCTCTTGTCCACCAGGGTGGCTTTAGCTTTATATTCCCTGTCTGCTGCGGATAAATTTCTGTTGCAGTGGCCGGAGGGGGATACCATCCCCATTTCTGCTGTCGTGCCTAGTGGAGAGGTACGTTATGTCTTGGGCCCTGCCGTTCTGCACTGCATTCCAGTGACCTGATGTACAGATGACAATTACTGTTCCTGCCTGACAACTTGACGTCCCTAGTCCAAGAGGGAACCGTCCGCATGGTGGTGACCATCATCCCATGCCAGGATTCTGAATAGTTACCAGACATACACTGACGTGGCCATTAGTGGCACGTGATATCACCTATACTTGGACATGGCAATTTACAGCGCTGTAACCAGATATGACAATGACGCCAGTCGTGCTAGGCTGTGCGCAGTCGCCCAGTTTGAACTGTAATGTTGAGGCTGAAGACAGCGGCCGCGTCGTCAGTCACATCAACAGCAAGAACTCGTGGTGCTACAGTGTAAATAAAACAGAAAAACTAAAAACTCAATCCAAAAGATGCCTCTTATTTTGTGTGAATTTTTTTTTCAGTGAACGTTTCATTTTTTAAAGAAAATAATTTCAGTGTAGTGTTTCATGAACATAAGAACAGAAAAAAGATTTTTTTAAAATCTCTTTAGTGTATATTTTATGTGGTTTCTGTTTCAACGAACATTGTTATATGTCCTTTGTTTTCAGTGACATTTTTCCTTTGTTTTTCAGCGTTTTATTTTAAGGTGTTTTGTTATTTTCTAAACTATGCAGAAACTGGACTTCTAAAATTGTGAATAACATTTTTATTTTTGGAGCTGTGCTCCAAATTAAAGGGGGGGAGTATGTTGTGATTATTGGGATTTGATTATTTGGACTCGGAAGACGGCGATGAATTGTGTATGTAAAGTATTTATTCAATTGTTTGTTTTGGTTTCTCCTCAGTATGTGAATTTTGGAATTGTTTAATTTGTTTGAAGTCGATATGATTTTGAAATTATTTGATTGTCATGGTAATTCTGGTGCATCCTGTACCACACCCGCCACATCGGCGTGGGAGATTTCCGGTTTCGTAAAGTTGCATCAATTTCGTAATTTCTAGAGGCTTCCTAAATGTTCTTTGTCAGCACTATATTTTCTGCGCTCCTATTGGAGAAAATAAAAGGAAATGTGATTGGTAGGTGAAGGAAAACATCGTACGCTCATTGGCCGTGGTAAGATTTCATAATTTTCGGGGAGAATCGTTGTCGCTGGAGCCTTGCTCTGCGAGGGCGTCTTTTCTGTTTGACCACTGAAGGGAACGGTCACCTTCCGAGGTACGGGTCTTCTTGGTCCCGCCATCCGGTAAGCACTGATTATTTTTTAAAACTTTTCCGGTATTCAGTTTCAGATGTAGTGTTTCATTTAATTTCTCTTGCCGGAGCGTACCCGTGTTTCCTTCTGCTTCCAAATGTTATAATTATGACTTAGCCGTTTCGGTAAGTCACCTCACTTTGTTAAGAGATAATTCCCGTTTGTTGTTTTGTAAATTAAATGTTATACGCCTTTCGACGTAATCCTTATAAGTAATTTTTTCCTCGGGACTGTCTCATTCATTCCGCTTCATCGTGGAATATTCATCTTTAGGTCGGGTACCCTTTCTCAGAAGTGTTTTGGAGGGGGCTACCCACTGAAGATGCTCTGCTCCATGATTATACGTAAATATTTTTCTTCTTAGATGTATCTCTTCACTTTAGTATAACGTTACCTTCCTTTTATTTATTTCAAACTGTTTTGGGTTTTTAAAGGTAACGTCACGACAGTGGTACGTCATGTGTGATGTTCCGGTGTAAAAGAAATTTCATAACTAAATGCTACCCTCATGTAAACTGTAAACTGTAAATTGTAATGGTTGTTGAAATAATGCCGTCAAGATTTTAATGGTATATTGGCTATTGCTTTATATATGAAATTGAATCTAAATTTGTTAAAGTAAAGTGTAGGATTACATTGACTTCGCTTCTTCAGTATTACCAATACCTTCCACCGCCTGGATATGGTTCCCAGCCGCTTCCCGCTTATCCTTTTTTAACAGTCATGTTGGTTAAACTGTTTGTTTATTTTCTGTGATTATGTGTTTGCAAATTTAGTTTCGTACATGTTGACATGCCTAGTGTAGAGTACTTTTGGTGAATGTATTACGGTAGCAAACATTTTCTCTTCATTAAACCTATTAATTGTAACCCTACCCGTTGGAGAGGTTGCAGAAATAAGCGAAATTCCAATGACGGCTAAACAGGTACCACCTTCTATCCCCAGGAGATCAGGTGAATAAAATATAAGTGGTAGATAGTGGGAGCAAGACGATAGGACGATAGAAAATGCTCATAGGACCATGTGGAAGGAAGGAACACAACCAAGATACCCCATAATTAATCCCATACTTATTCAGCAAATCACAGAATGGCAAGATGACAAGATAAAATTGAAGCAGAAACTAAAGGATCCACTGAGGAAAAAGACCAGTAGGCTGGCAGGTTAATCTTAAATGAACTTTACAGTAGTACAAATTAAATACATGATGACGTCTGTTCAGCAGGTTATGTAGAGAATGAGAATACACCAGAGCAGAAGAGCCAACAAATTATATGCTAGAAGACAAGGTTATTCCAAAAGAGTTGTAGACTCATGCAAGGGTTTATTTCTAAATCTACTGGGACACAGAGCTAAATTAAAGGCAATACCCCACCCATACGGAAGTGGCATAACTGCATCATTAACACAACGCAATAACAACAACACCATAATGACTGCCAAGAAACATGTGTCAGCCCATAAAGTGTTAAAGGATTACACTATACTCAACAGCATGCCAAGCAGCCATCATGCCATCCTAAAATATAACCCCAAAACAAACGTGCATGTGACAGAAGTCATTTAAAGAAGAGCACCAGAGTAATCGGAAACAGATAAGCACGTGCAACCAGTAGCCGAAGACGGAATGCGATAAAGACTATAAGTCCATGCCCAAGGCAAACAGCCAACTACCTCCAATACCAATCGACAAAGCTCAACAACAATCAACAGCCACTCCAAAGAACTTGACATAGAGAAGCTATCACCGACTACTGCTCAATAACTAGCAGACCCACATAAATTATGAAAACAACTTAAAACTTTACACGGTCTTGCAATGTGCACCTGACCGTACCATAACCAGTACATACACCATTACACCACAGAATTAGAGTTGAATCACCTGATATGGAACAAAGAACACTAAAAATAATCAGAAATTGGTTTAAGGTACAACACCTTAACAATTTTCACTTCCATGAATAAGAACGAAACAGAAACGATCAGGATTTAATAATTTTAGGAGGAACTGAACTAGCATGAAAACCATACCAATAAAACAAAGAGTTGTTAACGGTTAAATAAATAGACACTTACAGTGCGAGCGAAAGTCGTCGCACCCAGCACAAATGACTACCTAATTTTTAAAGGATAATGGTCACAGTAAGCACAGAGAGTAAGTAGGTACACTTTCATGTCAAGATCCACCTGAGATATGAATGCCGAAGATCAGGTCCAGGCTACAGGTCTACGACCATCCTCATATTTTTGTAGGAGCACTTCAGCAATAGCTTTCCCAGAGACATCAGTCTGCACGAAGAAACGTGGTAATTAATCCACACAATACTAAACAACAACATTCGCACTAGGAAGGACCCAAAACACTAAGACCAAAAATACTATACATGGGAACATTTACTCAATTAAAGCTATACCCAACAAAAATATTACATTCACAATCTGATCATAAATAAAAATCATCTATACTAATATTATAAAGAGGAAAAATTTGTATGCTTGTATGTAACGAATAGACTCAGAAACTACTGAACCGATTTTAAAAATTATTTCACCTATAGAAAGCTACATTGCCAGTGAGTAACATGGGCTGCATTTTATTTTCAAAACAATTCGAGGTGGGGGGGGGCACGGAAAAATAATAGGCTAATATTATTTAATTTAATTTCCGGGTTGAACCGTGTAGTACTTGTACGCACATCACGTACAGTTTGCCGACGTTTCGAATACATTGCAGTATTCTTTGTCAAGGCGACTGAAATACCCCTACTCGATCCGAGGTAATCAGTCTCCCAGGCAGAAATTACACTACTAGAGTGGCCTTAATCTTGGCCTTTTATATCCTAGCCTTTCTGGCTGACGTAAGCCCTGGCTGTCTCGCGAGGCTTCTGGAAAGTATTTGTCACAGCCAGGTAGTGGGGGCTTGCCCGCGCTGTTATGTAATGGGGTTGCAGCCGTGTGTTTATGTTGTGGTCTGTATGTCTTAAACTATGAATGATAGGCATCCAGGAATTACTGATTTTGTATCCTTCTTCTAAATTTATGTTGTTCGGATGTTTCTTGATTTCGATAGCCTCGCGGATTTTCCTTTCCAGATTCCAAGGGATAGCTGCTAGGATCTTGGTCTTGTCAAATGATATTCCGTGCCTAGTTTCGTAGGAATGCTTGGCTACTGCTGAAATATCTGTGTTTGGTTCTTGATGTGACGGATATGTTCTTTTAGGCGGGTGGAGATCAGACATTTTGTCTCACCTACATAACAAGCTCCGCAGCTACATTCAATGTGATACACTCCAGGGTCTGTAATTCTATTGTGTCTTTTACTGGTGGTAGATAACGGGCTAGCTTACGGTGAGGTTTATAGATAGTTTTTATGTTGTATTTGTCCAGTATCTTGCCGATCCTGTCTGTAGTGTTTTTAATGTATGGCAGTATCGCTGTTTTCTGGCGGGTCAGTTCTTCTTTCCCGTTGTTATCTCCTGCGGCGGCCTTTTCTTTGTTCTCTTCTGATTTTTTAAGGACTCGTCGGATGTTATTGAGTGAGTAGCCATTTTTCCTAAGGGTTTCCGTGAGGTGTTCTTTTTCTTCCTCGAGGTGCTCTGCGTCAGATATCGCTATGGCCCTGTTCACTAGTGATGTTAGGACAGCCTGCTTTTGTGATGGGTGATGATGAGACGAGGCGTGTAGGTATTGTTGGGAGATCAGAAGAATGCACGTGCCCGGTGAGGCACGGGGCGAAGGGGTTTTCACCCGCAGAGCCAGTGACGCAATGGTTACCATAGCAACTGCGCTACTACCCAGGCGACTTTATACTATCTTCTACTGGCAGCTCTTCGCTCTTGTCAGTTGTAATCCAGCAAACTACAAAGTATGAGCCAATGTTTTCGTGTAGCAGATAAGAGCCAATCTGTCTGGGGAGAACAGGAAGTTCGTGCTTGCAGGCCACATTCCTCATGCTTGCATTCTTCTCATCTCTACACAGTACCTGTCTGTGTGAGTGGGTTTCCTGTATACTGCGCGACTCAGTGTCCCATTGGGGTACGTATTACTAGCACATCCAGAAACGGTAGTTTTCCATCTACTTCTATTTCCATGGTGAACTGAATATTTACGTGTATGGAGTTGAGATGGTCGAGAAATAGCTGTAGGTTATTGCTCCCGTGAGGCCAGATTACAAAAGTGTCGTCCACAAAACGGAGAAAACATTTCGGTTTCAGGACGGATGTAGCTAAGGCTTTCTGTTCGAAGTGTTCCATATACATGTTCGCTATTATTGGAGAGAGTGGCGACCCCATCGCGGCCCCTTCTGTCTGTTCGTAGAACTCCCCGTTGAAATAGAAATAAGTGGCGCTGAGGCATTCTTTAGCTAGTGTTGACAGGTCTTCTGGAAGTTTCTGGTCTAATAGCGGAAATACTTCTGTTAGCGCCACCTTGGTGAAAAGTGACGTGACGTCAAAGCTTACTAATAGGTCCGTACTTTCAATTGATTGGTCCTTAAGGAGCTAGATGAAATGTCGGGAGTCCTTCACGTAGGTTTCAGTGTTTCCTGTATGTGGCTGAAGTAGTCCAGCTAGGTAACGGGCGATATCGTGCGTGGGAGAGCCTATAGCGCTCAGGATAGGTCGCAGAGGTATGCCTTCTTTGTACACTGGAACTAGCCACTGCCAAGCAAAACAAGAAATTCAACCGCCTCTTACAAAAACAGAAACCGAAACCACCTGCTCCACCGAGGAAGAATGTAATAGTAAACCTCACAGACAAGCCACTCAGTGAACCTACTACCTCGGTCTTGAGAAAAGGACTGAACTACGCAGTAGCTCCGAATAGTATACCGGTAGAAGAAATAATTAGCAAAGTAGAAATTGCAATCCGGCACCTTCCTACCGAATCTGCAGAGGAGATCAGACAGGATATATCATGTCTACTGAGATCCGCAAGGCCGCCGCCATCCAATTTAACTAAAGAAGAAATTCATGCCCTAAAAACACTACGTCAAGATACGGAAACAATTATCCTACCCGCAGATAAAGGCAACGCTACGGTGATAATGACACGCACAGACTACACTCGGAAAATAGAACAATTACTCACCGATTCTACATACAGGAAAATTAGGAACCCTACCAACCGCATTAAGAACAAACTCCACACACTAGTAAAAAATTCCAGTATCCCAGCCGAAATACAGAAGAAACTGATATCCTCGGACCCGATACCTCCAAAATTGTATGGCCTGCCTAAAATCCACAAAGAAGGCATACCTCTGCGACCTATCCTGAGCGCTATAGGCTCTCCCACGCACGATATCGCCCGTTACCTAGCTGGACTACTTCAGCCACATGCAGGAAACACTGAAACCTACGTGGAAGACTCCCGACATTTCATCCAGCTCCTTAAGGACCAATCAAATGAAAGTACGGACCTATTAGTAAGCTTTGACGTCACGTCACCTTTCACCAAGGTGGCGCTAACAGAAGTATTTCCGCTATTAGACCAGAAACTTCCAGAAGACCTGTCAACACTAGCTAAAGAATGCCTCAGCGCCACTTATTTCTATTTCAACGGGGAGTTCTACGAACAGACAGAAGGGGCCGCGATGGGGTCACCACTCTCTCCAATAATAGCAAACATGTATATGGAACACTTCGAACAGAAAGCCTTAGCTACATCCGTCCTGAAACCAAAATGTTTTCTCCGTTCTGTGGACGACACTTTTGTAATCTAGCCTCACGGGAGCAATAACCTACAGCTATTTCTCGACCATCTCAACTCCATACACGAAAATATTCAGTTCACCATGGAAATAGAAGTAGACGGAAAACTACCGTTTCTGGATGTGCTAGTAATACGTAACCCCAACGGGACGCTGAGTCGCGCAGTATACAGGAAACCCACTCACACAGACAGGTACCTACACGCCTCATCTCATCATCACCCATCACAAAAGCAGACTGTCCTAACATCACTAGTGAACAGGGCAGTAGCGATATCTGACGCAGAGCACCTCGAGGAAGAAAAAGAACACCTCACGGAAACCCTTAGGAAAAATGGCTACTCGCTCAATAACATCCGACGAGTCCTTAAAAAATCAGAAGAGAACAAAGAAAAGGCCGCCGCAGGAGAAAACAACGGGAAAGAAGAACTGACCCGCCAGAAAACAGCGATACTGCCATACATTAAAAACACTACAGACAGGATCGGCAACATACTGGACAAATACAACATAAAAACTATCTATAAACCTCACCGTAAGCTAGCCCGTTATCTACCACCAGTAAAAGACACAATAGAATTACAGGCCCCTGGAGTGTATCACATTGAATGTAGCTGCGGAGCTTGTTATGTAGGTGAGACAAAACGTCTGATCTCCACCCGCCTAAAAGAACATATCCGTCACACCAAGAATCAAAACACAGATATTTCAGCAGTAGCCAAGCATTCCTACGAAACTAGGCACGGAATATCATTTGACAAGACCAAGATCCTAGCAGCTATCCCTTGGAATCTGGAAAGGAAAATCCGCGAGGCTATCGAAATCAAGAAACATCCGAACAACATAAATTTAGAAGAAGGATATAAAATCAGTAATTCCTGGATGCCTATCATTCATAGTTTAAGACATACAGACCACAACATAAACACACGGGCCGCAACCCCATTACATAACAGCGCGGGCAAGCCCCCACTACCTGGCTGTGACAAATACTTTCCAGAAGCCTCGCGAGACAGCCAGGGCTTACGTCAGCCAGAAAGGCTAGGATAAAAGGCCAAGATTAAGGCCACTCTAGTAGTGTAATTTCTGCCTGGGAGACTGATTACCTCGGATCGAGTAGGGGTATTTCAGTCGCCTTGACAAAGAATACTGCAATGTATTCGAAACGTCGGCAAACTGTACGTGATATGCGTACAAGTACTACACGGTTCAACCCGGAAATTAAATTAAATAATTCTTCACACCGTGGAAGCTTCACTTCTAAGAATAGGCTAATATGGGCAAAATAACGAATTTGTCGTATAAGGACGAGACAAAGCTCAATTTAATCCTCTTTACGCAAAGAACAAAACTCGGTAAGCCCTAAGGGCCCGAGAACCATGTTTTAAGGCCCCAAAACCAACCGTTACGGAGATATTGGCACCATACTACCCCTGCTCTAGGAATCGGATAAAGTAATGAACTGCCATAACCATAGCAATGTCAGCTCCAGGATTCTACTGCAGCGAAATTATCTAAAATATATCACAAAAACCTAACATGTTACAAACATGCAAATTGATATTTGGAATCCCCTTTTAAAAAAAAACACAAAGAAACGTTTTCAGAAAATCCGCTTTAGGGGAAGGGAGTGTGTGAAAAGAAGTAATGAAGAAGTTGAATTATTTATATGAGGATACGTCATATATCTCAAAAAATGAAGATGTTCCAGACTTTAAAATTGGTACCTGGAATCTCCTTTAAAAATGAACACACTCTTTTTGGAAAATTCACTTAAGGGGGTAAAAAAATAAAAAAGAGAGTGAATTTTTAAAAGGGATATCTTCTTCTTCCATCGCTTTACCCACACCTGTGGGGCTGCGGGTGCGAACTGTGTCGCACATGTGGATTTGACCCTGCTTCACAGCTCGATGCCCTTCCTGATGGCAACAATAAGCGTAGGGATGCAATCTATACTTCTATACTAATATTATAAAGAGGAAAAAAATATATATTTGTTTGTAACGGATAGACTCAAAAACTACTGAACCGATTTTAAAAATTACTTCACCTATAGAAAGCTAAATTGCCAGTGAGTAAGATGGGCTGTACTTTATTTTCAATTCAATTCGAGGGGATTGACGGGGGAGATATAAAAATATTAAAATAATAGGCTAATATTTGTGAAATCGAAATTGTCGTACAAGGACGAGACAAAGCTCATTTTAAGCCCCTTCACGCAAAGAACGAAACTCGGTAAACCCTTCAGGCCCGAAAACCATGTTTTAAGGCCCTAAAACCAACTTTATGGAAATATTGGAACCACACTATCCCTGCTATAGGAATCGGATAAAGAAACGAACGGCCGTAACCATGGCAACGTCAGCTCCAGGATTCTACAGCAGCTAGATTATGCATGTACGTTTGGGCACAGCTGCCAACCAAAATTGATACACATATGACTTACTATCTGGAGAAATAAACTGTTGTGTAAGACGCTCATAGCACTCCATTGGGCGGGGATGGAAAGGGATAGCCCCGGAGATCTCCGTAGTAGAGCGGCCAGCGGTTGCCGACGGGCCTCCGTTTTTACGTACTGGCATAGGTTTCAGCATTTTGCGGAGTCTGTTACGTATAGTTTAAACCAGGGCCTCTCACAGTGCATGCGCGTGGTGCATGCACTGTGCACGGTGCAAACGACGACTTGGCTTGGTTGACCAGAGTGCAGACCCCCCACTCCTCGATTTGGAGCAATAGCGCTTACTCTCTCTTTCCTCACGCCTGTCTCGCTCGCTCCGCCCGTCTCCCTCTGCCCCACTTGCGCCGTAGCGCTCCAAATCCGGGCTGACTTGAGCCGAGTAGGGGCGAGTTGAGCCGAGCTTAGCCGAGTAGCCCAGAGACGAAGCGTTGATCCGAGCCATGCCGAGCGGCAGCGATGCACAGTGCACGGGGCTCTTGCGCCTCTATCTGCACGCGTGAGATTTTGGGCGTTTGAGAGGCCCTGGTTTAAACTATTTTCTATCAAATCATGGAGTAGTAGGATCACTGATGTTATTAGTGTCGATATTTTGGTCTACATTTAACATCAATGAAACCATGAAAACAACGTATATACAATACATAATATTGTACCCATGACTTGAAAAAAATTCTCAATACTTATACTGAGATTCATTATATGATGTACGACATGAGTGACAAGCCCTGAGATTTATAATTCTCGAAAATTATAGTAGTTTCTTTTATGCATCGCGTATTTCCTTGATCATTTGTAACACTTACGAAATGTCGGATCATACAAAGACATTCAATAATATTTATATTTGTGGCACAATCTAGCGGAAGTATACTTACTCTAAACCTCCAGCTTTGTGAAGTAAGCAGGTATATCTAGGTGGGAATGAAGGAAAAACATGGTAGCAAAAGATCTTAGAGGTCGACGCTAATTAGGAACTAATATCTAGAGGCGCCATGAAGAAAGGAAGAAGAAGATACACTATAATTCCAAACATGACAAATAATTTCTACGTACTTAAGTAAATACACCAGTGATATAAATATCTAATGAAGTCGCATACCGAGAGTATGAGTAACTAAAGCCAGTTTCTGATAACCCGTAGGAAGAACGGGTACTTCCGCTTGTAATTAAATAAACTTGCTCATTGAAATATAGTCACCATCCACAGATCCAAACAACACACAACACGGTTTACCCAGATGCGTCATAAGAAGAAAAGGCAGCCAGTACGTTAACTAGGTTTCAACTGACCTACGGTTGTGCAAGCTGTACTTGCGCCTTGCAGTACGTACCCATGGCCAGTAGATAGTAATATATATATTCCAATATGGCAATCCACATCACATACGAGTGTTAAGCTATCAGCCCCAGTTAAGAATTGCTGGTACATCTAAAACACTGAACGTTTGTTGAACATTAAAGCTTGAAATTTTCTTCGCCAAACGAAAACGAAATATAATTCATGCAATAGAGGGTTAAGATATGACCACTAATAACATAAATATTTGAGAATTAATTTAAGGCCTTCCCCTAAACTATCATTTCACTCAGCGTGAATAAAATTTTTATAGCCTAGATTGTAGGGGCTTATCCCCCGACTTTATATACCGATTTTCATTAAATTCTATTCAGCCGTTTTCTCGTGATGCGTGTACATATTTACAGACAGACAGACAGACAGACAGACAGACAGACAGACAGACAGACAGACAAAAATTACGGAAAAGTGCATTTCCTTGTTACTGTGGACCTAGCCACACAGAAATACCATTATTTTTTAAAATTCTGAGCAATGTACAGACAAAACTCTTATTTTATATATACAGATAACAAAGGCATTTATAAAAATGTACAAAAGTTGAAAGCTAGAAAGGCAGCTGGGGTTGACAAGATTTCTGGGGATATATTAAAGGCTACGGGATGGGATGTAGTGCCATATCTGAAATACTTATTGGATTACTGTTTGCATGAAGGAGCTGCATCAAATGAATGGGGAGTTGCAATAGTAACCCCAGTGTACAACAAGGGAAAGGGTGACAAACATAAAACGGAAAAATACAGTCCAGTTAGCTTGACATGTGTAGTTTGTACGCTCTGGGAAAGCATTCTTTCTGAATACCGTATATAGGACACGCTTGCAAAATTACGAACTCGTTTGATACAAGGCAGTTCTGTTATGGGAAAGGTTTTTCCACTAAAGCTCAGCTTGTAGCATTCCAGCAAGATATAGCAGATATTGCAGATTCAGGAGGTCAAATGGAATGCATGTCTATTGACCTATCCAAGGCTTTAGATAGGGTTAATCATAGGAGATTACTGACAAAAATGAGGGCAACTTGACAAGACAAAAGAGTGGTTCAATAGGTGGCTACATTTCTAGAAAATAGAACTAAGAGAATTAGAGTAGGTGAAGCGTTATCTGATCCGGTAATGATTAAGAGGGGGTCCCACAGGGCAGTATTATTGGACCTTTATATTTTCATATACACTTACTTAGCAAATGTCATGGGATAGTCACCTAATAGCGTGTGGGGCCTCCTCTGCCCTGCGAACTGCAGTGAGACGCCGTGGAAGTGAGTCGACAAGTCCCTGGTAGTCCTCTGGACGCACCTGACACCAAATCGTTTGCAGAGCGGCCGCCAATGCTGGTCTGTTTGTGGGTGCAAGATCTATGGCACGGAGCCTGCGTTCCAGGACATCCCAGATATGCTCGATAGGGTTCATATCGGGCCTCCTGCGTGGCCATGGCAGTCGTTGGACCTGCGCTGCATGTTTCTGGAGCCATTCCCGGGCAACGTGGGAGCGATATGGTGGCGCGTTATCATCCTGGAACACCGCAGAACCGTTTGGGCGCTGGAAGGCCAAAAATGGGTGGAGATGGTCTCCGAGCAGCTCAACATACCGCGTACCATTCAAAGTCTCTTCCAGAACAACTAGGGGCAAATTCCATACCAGGAAAATGCACCCCAGACCATAACAGAGACACTACCGCCCTGGACCACACCTTCGAGGCAGGCGGGATACATCGCTTCATGTGGTCTGCGCCATACACAGTGCCTCCCATCGGCATGGTGCAGTTGACATCGTGATTCGTCCGACCATATCACGTTACGCCATTGTTCCAGTGTCCATCGCTGGTGACTGGCGACAAATGCGCGTCGTTGTGCCCGATGACGTTGGGTTAACAGTGGCACCCGTGTGCGGCGGCGGCTCCCATACCCCATAGAACCCATGTTCCTACGGATTGTCCACTGGGAGACGTGTCTAACACGGCCTGTGTTGAATTGAGCCGTGATTTGTTGCACGGTTGCCCGTCTGTCACTACTGACAATCCGTCTCAGATGTCGCCGGTCACGGTCATCGAGGGTGGCTGGACGGCCGGTCGTTCATCTCTTGTGGACGGTGACACCCGCATTCAACCATTCATGATACACCCTGGACACGGTTGATCGTGTGAAGCCGAATTCCCGCACCACTTCCGAAATCGCACTTCCCATCCGTCGGGCACCGACCACCATACCCCGTTCGAACGGTGTCAGCTCACGACGACGTTCCATGTCACACCTGTCACATGCACAGCCACTGCTCACAAGGTCTCCTATACAACTGCCGCTGGCACAGGGGCGTGTGGTGCGCAGATGACACACCTGCGCATCAGTGCTCCACTATCCAATGACATTTGCTCAGTCAGTGTATATATGTCGTATATGTACATATATACGAGTAAGGATCTCGAATCACATTAAGGCTATTTGCGGATTTAAAAAGTGACATGGCGTATGGCTTTAAGTGCCGGCAGTGTCCGAAGACAAGTTCGGCTCGCCAGATGCAGGTCTTCCGATTTGTCGCTCGTAGGCGACCTGCACGTCGTGACGAGGATGAATTGATGACGAAGACGACACATACACTCAGCCCCCGTGTCAGCGAAATTAAGCAATTATGGTTAAAATTCGCGACCCTGCCGGGAATGGAACCCGGGACCCCTGTGGCCAAAGGCCAGCACGCTAACCATTTAGCTATGGGGCCGGACTATTTGCGGATGATGTTATACTGTATAGAGCAGTAAATGAGTTGCAGGACTGAGAGCGACTGCATTGGGTCTTAAACAATGTTGTGAGATGGACAACAGACAGTACGGCAGTATGAAAGTTAATGGGATGAAAAGTCAAGTTGTAAGTTTCACGGAGAGGAAAAGTCCTCTCAGTTGTAATTATTGTGTTGATGGGGTGATAGTATCTCATGGAGAACGATGTAAGTACTTAGGTGTTATAAGGAACGACCTTCATTTGGGTAATCATATTAAGAATGGTTGCAGATCTCCGCACATAGGTAAGAGAGTATTTAGGAGTTGTAGTAAGGAGAGGGCGAATACGACCGCAGTTAGAGTACAGCTCCAGTGTTTGGAGCACTCACCAGGGCTACTTGTTACGAGAGCTGCACGATTTGTTCAGGGTGATTTGTGACAAAAGAGTAGCGTAGTGTGACTGAAATATTGCAAACTTTGGGCTGGGAGTAAGGAGACGAGGAGCTCAACTACGCGGTATGTTTCGAGCTGTCCGTGCTGAGTTGGCGCGGAATGACATAATAGAAGAATAAGCTCCAGTGGAGCTTTCAGAAATAGGAAAGATCGTAATATGAGGAAAAAAGATGGAATTCAAGCGGACAGACTGGGGCAAATATTCGTTTATAGGACGAGTAGTAAGAGATTAGAATAACTTATCAAGTTCATTGACAATATTTAAGGAAAAGCTACGTAAACAATTATAAATAAATGTAAATATAAACATTTCATTTAAACAATCCATAGGAAATCTGCCACCGCCCTATTGTACCCGTACATTAGTTATACTTGAAAACAGCACAAGTGAACGACAAATTTGCTCGCACAAAAGTGGCCACGTGATCGCCCATTTATCATCATGCTTCTCAATTGTGAGAGGAGTCCGGATCCATGGCTAAGTGGTAATTCCGGGTTTGATTCCCATCAGGGTCGGGAATTTTAAACATAATTAATTAATTTTATTGGTACGGGGGCTGGGTGTGTGCCTATGTGTCATCTTCATCATCATGTCATCCTCATCACGACGCCCAGATCACTTACGGGCGTTAAATCACAAGACCTGCACCTGGTAAGCCGAATTCGACCTCGGACACTCCCGGCACTAAAAAAGCCTTACGCCATTTCATTGTGGCAGGAGGAGTTGTCGAATATTTGAAAGCTTGCAAGTCTCTCTCCATCTCTCGTGGCGTAGGCTTCCATATACCATTTGTCCACTGTGGCGAGATGGTGGCGGGAATGCTGTGTTCTACTCGTGCTAGGCGCTCCTAAAAGGAACATAGCGAACTTTGTAACTGGGTTCATGTTCGAGTCCGGTCCTATATAAGATACGGAGCGCGGGGTGATTACCTCGCTGGAATAATCACCACATGTAATGAACGTTAATCAGTATCCATTACAAAAAATATTTCTCAGTATGACGCCTCTGTATGCGTTCCATCAAATACGGCAGGACATTTGTGAAGGAGACTTTAAGAAACCCTGAAAACGTTGTAGTGGCTGCGTGGTTTGAGTCACGTAATTTGCGTTCGGGAGACCAGAATATGGTTTTCAGTGGTTTCCCATTTTCACACCAGGCAGAAGTTGGGGGCTGTACCATAATTAAGGCTAAGTTCGCTTCCTTCCCACTCCTAGCCTTTTCTTATACCACCGTCGCCACCTGACCTGTCACCTGATGCCAATATCCTCACGTAACTCCAATGTATTACCGTATGTATTTCTATCTTCAGAGGTAAAAAGGAAAATTCAAAGGACAGTAGAAGCGAGATAACAGTGTTACTTATTCGCGTGTAGAGAGCGGATAGATCGACCGTTAAATGAAGAAGAAGACTACGAAGGAGAAAACACTAATGGATTAGAACTCTTGTTCCTTCATTGCAGTTTCTCTTAATAAAGCGGTCACGTTGTTAAGTTGTCTGCCCTGTCTTTCTTTTGATGATACTTCCATTCCTCGAAGTGCCGGGCCCTTTCCATACTCCTTCTGATTAGTGTTAATATAGTATGGTTACCCAGTTGTACTTCCTCTTAAAACAATAATCAGCACCAAGAAATGGTCAGCGTACTGGCCTTCGGTTCAGAGGGGCCCGGGTACGATTTCCGGCTAAGCCGGAGATTGTCATCACATCTGTTAATTCCTGTAGCTCTCGGGCTACGGGTTTGTTTTCGTCTTCGTACACACACACCACATCACACGACAAACAACCACAGAAACACGCAATAGTAAACACACCCCTCCACATAGGGTTGGTGTTGGGAAGGGCATCCGGTCGCAAAAGTAGGCCAAGTCCATACAATGTGCTGACCCCAGGTAACTGGGAAAAGCTCAGAAAGAATAGGGGAGGGTAGCTGAAGCTGGGTGGATCATCAAACGAATCCTGCTTTTCATTTTTAAGACATAGCGAAAGGCGTGGCTGGTATAATACTCGGCTGGAGGTTTATGAAAGAGGTATTCCATATTTTAAAATTCCAATGTGCATTATTATGACTGTTTTAATATTGTAATAAATATTTACAATAAGTGTATTCCATATTTTAAAATTCCAATCTTAATTATTATGACTGTTAATTATTTTAACAAATATTACGAATGGGAGGAGACGCACTTATCTAGTTCCCGGGCTTCACACACCATATCGCTAGATGTCACTACCGTCGCAGCTCGCACTCCATTCAATGCTCTTGAGATAGAGCTGTCCGGCATTGGTGCAGTAAGTATTTGTTGTTACTCAGACAATGTAGGCTATCTAAGATATCGCGATACGTTGTGCATTCTTATTCCGTTAATTGTGTTTTTTTCTAAAATTTTATTCATTAACGTATTTCGATTTCCTTCATTTTACACTGTATCCACATTCTCTAACGTATGCTGGATAATGTTGGACACTCAATGAATTACTGTTAATGATTTTCTATTTTGAAGAACGAACGAAAAATCATACAACGGCTGACTTCATCTATTTAACGCCTTTACCTCCTTACGAACGTGTCTCTGCACTGTGATTCGATTAGTTTCAAAGCCCTACAAGTAGCGCTCTCCGCTAAGAATTGTGCGGTAGAAGCGAATAGTGGTTCTCCTCTGTGGAAGAGGTGTTGTCTTTAAATGCCTATTTATTTTGATTTAGAAATACGGAGATTGTTAAGGTTAACACTTTTAAAAGCTAGTAGGATCGTAAAGGCTACTTTAGTTGACATTTGTCGCAATTATATCATGTTAAACTGCTGCTATTGTGAATACTGATATCTAATATTTTTGTTATCTATAAGAGGTACTAGAACTTACCATAAGGATAGAAGCTGAAAATCGTGTAGTCAGGTATCGCGGTACAGGTCTGTGACACTCTAAAATATCTGGGCGTAACGCTTGACTGAGCTCTCACTTTCAAGAAGCACTGCCGTGACTTCGTGCAACACTCTTCCTAAAATAACATCAAAACTGTTGCTTTGACATTATTGTCATTTTTAATTTTTGAAACAATGAACCTTTCTCTTCCCACACATAAGATCTGACTAACTTTCCACTTGATGTAAAAGCGTAATCTTAAACGAATACTTGTCACAAGTTCACTTCATGGTTTGAGGTGATTTTCTGATACAGTCTATACAAAACTCTCATCCCCTAGTCCGGTTCACCTGAACCTGGGGCGAGATCATTAATTTATTGCAATCCATTTATTTCAAAATGTTAACAAATAAGTTTCCTAGAAGGAAACCATAATTTAATTCTGTATAAATGTATAATTAAATTAGGGTTTCCTTCTAGGAAACTTTTTTTATATAAAGGCCAAAGGCACATGCTTCCACTAGTGTACCGTCACTGCATTGTCCTATATAAGAGGCTTGCAGTGGTGTCTCAACGGCGGACTGGAAAGGTGTAACAATACAACTGATGAGTCCACTGCTACACTGGGGCGAAGCGCTGGTAATTTCACGATTGAAGATCCTAAAGAGCTAAATAATCTATTTATTGTAGGATGCGCTTATGAATGGTCGGCTGTTGAGAGTGCTGTTGCATTATCGTAGTGATAAAGTAGTTAAAACCTACCGGTACTGAAATTAAAATCACAGCAATAGAACCAGCTTTTGGGTGGTTAGGCCGTGTGCATTATGCAGAGTTTCGTCCAGACGTGCCACTCGGACTCATCAGCCGGAATGGCACGCCCCTCCAGGACGCCCCTCCGGCTGATGAGTCCGAGTGGCACGTCTGGACGAAACTCTGCATAATGCACACGGCCTAACCACCCAAAAGCTGGTTCTATTGCTGTGATTTTAAGATCTGCGGCTGTGAAAGCATTTTTTGACATTGGTACTGAAATTGTTTAATTTTTGTGTGTGATTCATTTAGTGCTATTTATATATGACGTTTAGTGCCTCTTGGTAGAAACTAGGATTAGTTTTTTTTGCTATGGGCTTTACGTCGCACCGACACAGATAGGTCTTATGGCGACGATGGGACAGGAAAGGCCTAGGAGTTGGAAGGAAGCGGCCGTGGCCTTAATTAAAGTACAGCCCCAGCATTTGCCTGGTGTGAAAATGGGAAACCACGGAAAACCATTTTCAGGGCTGCCGATAGTGGGATTCGAACCTACTATCTCCCGGATGCAAGCTCACAGCCGCGCGCCTCTACGCGCACGGCCAACTCGCCCGGTACTACTACTAGGATTAGTGATATTCATTTAAATGTTATAAAAAGTAGTTCAGTTGGTGTTCAGTAGATTACGTTTTCTAGGTTTAGTAGGCTAGCTAGGTTTACCTTGTTCCGAATTTAGGTTTAGGAAATATTTTAGGTAATAACATTACCTTTAAAAATATTTTAAATATCTGTAGATTCGTTGGTATAACACCTACAAAGGCAAATCATCATAAGGAGTTTTTAACTTCTGCAGCTTTTCCTGTAATTCGTATGGATATCCGTTTAAATTATCACGAAGGTAACAATTTATTCAATTAAATAACACGATACGCCTGTAAACTTCGATTTAAAAAGAAGTGAAACAGAATACACGGTATTTAACAGGAAAGTTGCTCAACCTTCTGTATATTGTTGACGATTGTTGCTGCATTCCGACGAGATCAGTAGTATAACTGGAGAGTTCGAGCGCCGCCATCGCAGGCCCTCCGCAGAGGCCTCCACCGCCGCCACCGCCGCAGACCCCTCCGCAGAGGTCTCCGCCACCTCCACCTCCACACGTTGTTTAAAGATGGCGATGACAGCTGTTAAAACCACGTAGAATTCTTTTAATTGCCCGCTACCATATTTCAAAAGGTAGTAGCTAAAGATAGCAGCACGATGCTTTGTTGATTAAAGAGGACCGCTGTCAAAAAGCACGTAGCTTTGAAGAGCACGTGGAATTTCGAATTGCCCTCCACCGCGTGCATAACAGCAGCCGCCATCTTGTGCAGTAGCCTCTAAGCTAGCTTTCTTCATAAGAGCCTGTGCATAGCCGCCATCTTGCGCAAGCATCTCTAGGGAGTCTCATAAGAGCTGCAGCCATCTTGTGTGAGCACCCCTAGGCCGTCTCAAAAAGGACCTGTGTATAGCCGCCATCTTGTAGAATTAGATAGCTTCCATCTCGCGCAACCACCCTTAAGCCGTCTCATAAGGAGCCATGTAAAGCCGCCATCTTGTGGAATTAGATAGCCGCCAACTTCCACAACCGTCCCTAGGGCGTCTCATAAGAGTCTATGTATAGGAGCCATCTTGCAGCCACCATCTTGCGCAAGCACCCTTAAGTTGTCTCACAAGGAGCTGTGTATAGCCGCCATAGTGTGCAATTGGCGTCGGGAAGGGCATCCGGCCGTAAAACTGAGGTTAGGCCCTTCCATTAGGTTAGGCTTGCTGTCTTGTACGTAGAAAGTTAGGTTAAGCCCTTCCAAGATAGCGGATGTAAGGTTAAGCTCGCTCTCTTAGGTATCGGGAAGGGCATCCGGCCGTAAAACTGAGGTTAGACCCCTCCATGAGGTTAGGCTAGCTCTCTTACGCGAAAAAAGTTAGGTTAAGCCCCTCCAAGATGGCGGATGTGAGGTTAGGCTCGCGCTCTTAGCCAGCGCAGTCAATGCGGCGGAGGCCTCTCCCGAGAGCGTGTGGAGGTGGAGGCGGCGGAGGCCTCTGCGGAGTGGCCTGCGGTGGTGGCGGCGGTGCTTGAACTCTCCACTTATACTACTGAGATCAAGGAGTGCATGCGCATGGTAGTTGTGTAAACAAATTCAAAAATGAGCTGTTACTGTATTCCGATAATTTGTAGTCTAAGTTTCCGGCATACTTTGTACTTTGCACCTTCGTTTATTCATCGAGTAAAAGTTAATAATCAAATTCACTAACATTGCAGTTCAAGCCCCGGCGTAGATATGACAGAAATTATTTTAGACAACCTCTTATCTTCCAGCATTTAAGGACCCTTTTATTCTCCGTCCCGCATAGTAGGAAACATAAGTTATGCCCCAGGTGTAAAAATCATATAACCACATTTCAGTTGAAGATTGTAGTGTACATACTGTAAATTTAATATTACCGCATCTTGCCTGCTATATTCTTGTGTGTAACTTTCGTGTGCATCTATTAGAGCATAGTAAGTTAAAATACTACTAATAATAATTTGTCTACGCATTTAGCTATGTTGGTAATCTTTGAGTTGTTCTTGCAAATTTCGAACTTGCAATTTTCATTTCTGTTTGAGCTTAGTTGTAACATTGTAATTAGGATACGTATGAACGTAGTTTAAAATTATTGTAGTGTACTATAGTAAACGAGTAATATATTATTAGAAGTCAGTGTGCTTATTTTATTACTGCAAAATAGTTTTGTATTGTAGCAGAGGTATACGTAGAAATTCTCTTACTAGAATTCTGTTGTTGTAATTGGGATAGGCTTAACTGCAGTTTAGAAATAAGTAATTATTGTGTATTCCTTCTGGTATTCAGTAATTAACGCTAGTTTTCATCCTGTTAGGGTGTTGTAAGATAAAAATAGAGTAGGACTAAGTAGTATTGTAGTGTAGTAGTATATAAATTACTTTATTGTCGTGCGATGTTTGTGTACTATCCTAGACAAAATTCCTTTCTTTTTCACATAATAAGTTATTTTATTTTTCCTTTTCTTTTCATTTTTCAGTAAAGAATGACCAAGGAGTGCAAGTGTAGGAACTGTGGGTGTGGCGAGGCACTTAAGAGTATGATGGAGGAGTTGGAGAGTTTGAGGGAGATAATTAGGATTTTCTCAGAAGAGAGAACGTAAGCCTGCCTCAAACAATGTACAAGGCACAATAGGTATGAAAGGGGAAGGGAAGGAAAGGGGGAATTGTAGAAGACAGGTGGTCTAATGTTCTAAGCCGAAAGAGATTGCAGGCTAAGGGCTCTATTCAGGATCAGGTCTCAGGAAAGGTATCTGTGAGAAATCAGTACGAGTCACTGCAGGTGGAACAACAGAGGGAAGGTAAGGAATAGGGAACTGTTGTTGAGAATTATGGAAGTAGGAGGAACGAAAAACGAAAAAGGTAGGAGAGAGAAATGTAGAGTTGAGGATAGGAAAAGACTGGTGGAACAGGGTCATGTGAGGGAGAACAAGGCGGAGGAAGTAGCTTCTGCAGCTGTCAGGAAAAATAAGACTGATCAGGAAGGAAGGGGATCAAATGAGATGGGTAGCGTTGAGGCGCTTGTCATGGGAGATTCCATTGTTAGATATGTGGGGAAAGTGTGTGGAGGAGAGGGAACCAGGGTAGAGTGTTATCCATGAATTAGGTTGAGGCAGATGTTGAGGAAAGTAGAAGAGAATGAGGAGGGGGAGCAGAAGGTGGTAGTGTTTCACATTGGTACCAACAACGCAAGGCAAGCAGGTATAAGTATCAACATAGTTGGGGATGTGTGGGATCTGGTAAATACAGCATGGGTGGAGTTTAGGGAATCGGAGATTGTTATCAGTGGAATACTGTGTAGGAGGGATACTGACCGGAGGGTGATTGGTGATATAAATGAGACTATAGGGTGGGTATATGGGAAACTGGCAGTGAGATTTCTAGATCCTAATGGGTGGGTAGGAGATAGGGATCTGCGCTCAGATGACATTCACATAAACAGCAGTGATATGCATAAAATAGGAAGTTTGTTTGGAATTGTTAGAGGGAGTTACATTCAAGGATACGGGGTGGTGTAGGGAGTGGTGATAAGGGTACAGGGATCTGGAAGTCAAGAAGGGATGACATTAAAGTGTTAGTGTTGGACTGTAGAAGTACTGCAAAGCAAGGGGTGGAATTAAGTAATTTAATATATATATATATACTTACTAGATATGGTAATAGGAGTTGAATCATGGCTGAAAAATGATATGATGAATGCAGAAATGTTCTCACGGAACTGGAGTGTGTATTGTAGAGATAGTATAGGAATGGTGGAAGGGGGAGTATTCATTCTGTTGAAGGAAGAATTTTTAGTCTATGAAAAAGTTAAAGATGACAAACATGAAATTCTAGGTGTAAGGCTCATTTCTAAAGATTATAGGCAAGTTAATTTGTTTGGAATATACAGACCGGAAAGGGTAGTGCTGGCGCTGATTCACAGTTATTGGAGAAGATAATCAACTGTATGGGAAACGACATGGAAAGTAATGTGATTGTAGTGGGTGATCTGAATTTGCTAAATGTCAATTGGAAAGGAATGACAGAAACCATGACCAACAATTTGCAAGTTGGTTAATATAGGAAGGACAGCTGATTCATGAAGTGATGGAACCAACTGGAGGGAGGAATATCCTGGACGTGGTGCTGGTAAAAGCAGATGAGTTCTATAGAGAAACCGAAGTAATAGATGGTATTACTGATCATGAAGCTGTTTTTGTCGTAGTTAAATGTAGTACTATTAGGCAGTACCATATGTCTGATAAAGCAGGCATGAAGGGGTTTAAAAAAGTAACTATGTCGGTGGAAAACGGTAAAGAATGATGCAAACAGACACTGGGATGGGTTTAAAGCAATTGCTGAGTAATGTGAAAACAAGGTTTGTAACTTTCAAGGTGGTAAGGAATGACATAGACCCACCTTATTATAATAGAGAAATGAAGAGTCTAAGAAGGAGGTGCACACTGCAAAGAAATACAGTTCGAAATGGCTGCGGAAGTAAGGAGATATTGAAGGAACTTACTAGGAAATCGAATCTAGCAAAGAAGTCAGCTAAGGATGACATGATGGCAAGCATAATTGGCAGTCATACAAATTTCAGTGAAAAATGGCAAGGCATGTATAGGCAATTAGGGGCAGAAACAGGTTCCAAGAAGGACATTCCAATAACCATTAATGAACAAGGGGAGTGTATATGTGAGGATCTCCAAAAGGCAGAAGTATTCACTCAGCCTTATATAAAGATTGTTGGTTACAAGGATAATGGGTAGGTAGAGTAGGTGACTAATGCTAAAAAATTATTAAAATATACATGTGATAACAATGATATTTACAATAAGATACAAGAGATCAAAAATAGAAAAGTGGCTGGAAATGATAAGATTTCTGGGGATATAATAAAGACAATGGATTGGGATATAGTACCATATCTGAAGTACTTTTTTGATTATTGTTTGCATGAAGGAACTATACTAAATGATCGGAGAGTTGCTATAATAGCCCCTATGTATAAAGGAAACGGTGATATACATAAGCTGAAAATTACAGGCCAGTAAGTTTGACATGCATTGCATGAAAGATTTGGGAAGTCATTCATTCTGATTATATCAGGCATTTTTGCGGAATTCATAAGTGGTTCGATGGAAGGCAGTTAGGGTTTAGGAAAGGTTGTTCCACTGAAGTTCAACTTGTACGATTCCAGCAAGATATAGCGGATATCTTCGATTCAGGAGGTCAAACGGTCTCTATCGCGCTTGACCTGTATAAAGCATTTGATAGGATGGATCATGGGAGGCTACTGTCAAAAATGAGTGCAAATGGAGTAGAAAAAAGAGTGACTGAAAGGGCTGTTATATTTCTAGAAAATAGATGTCAGAGAATTAGAGTATGCGAAGCTTTATCTAACCCTGTAAGATTTAAGATGGGAATTCCTCAAGGCAGTATAATTGAACTTTTATGTTTTTTTATATACATAAAAGCTATGAGTAAAGCAGTGGAATCAGAGACAAGGCTTTTTGAAGATGATGTTGTTCTGGATAGAGTAATAAATAACTAAGAAGTATGTGAGCAACTGCAAAATGACCTCGAGAATGTTGTGAGAGGAATAGTAGGCAGTGGGGTTAAAAGTCTGGATGTGAGTTTCACAAATAGGAAAGTACTCTCAGTTTTAATTACCGTACTGCATTGATTGGGGAAAATTTCATATGTTGATCACTGTAAGTATCTAGGTGTTAACATAAGAAAAGATCTTAATTGGGGTGATCACAGAAATGGGCGTGTAAATAAAGGGTAGAGGCCTCTGCACAAGGTTATGAGGGTGTTTAGGCGTTGTAGTAAGGATGTAAAGGAGAGAGCATACTGGTAAGACCCCAACTAGATTATGGTCCCAGTGAATGGGGCCCTTACCAGGATTACTTGTTTCAAGAACAGGAAAAAATCCAAAGAAAATCAGCTCGATTTGTTCTGGGTGATTTCCGACAAAAGAGTAGCGTTACAAAAATTTTTGCAAAGTTTGGGCTGGGAAGACTTGGAAGAAAGAAGACGAACTGATCGACTCTATGCGGTATGTGATAAAGATATTGATTCCCATGGGGAACCAGAAATATTTGTTCCGAATGAGTAAGTTTACAATACCAATATAGTTGGTCCGTTATTGGACATTATAAATTTTCCAACTAACTCATTCCTGGTTGCCAGTGGTATGTTTCGAGCTGTCAGAGGAGAGATGACGTGGAATGACATCAGTAGATGAATAAGTTTGAGTGGTGTCTTTAAAAGTAGGAAAGATCACAATATGAAGATAAAGTTGGAATTTAAGAGGACAAATTGGGGCAAATATTCCTTTATAGGAAGGGGATTGGATTAACTTACCGAGGGGGATGCTCAATAAATTTCCAATTTCTTTGAAATCATTTAAGAAAAGTCTAGGAAAACAACAGATAGGGAATCTGCCACCTGGGCGACTGCCCTAAATGTAGATCAGTAGTGATTGATTGATTGATTGATTGATTGATTGATTGATTGATTGATTGATTGATTTATTTATTTATTTATTTATTTATTTATTTATTTATTTATTTATTTATTTATTTATTTATTTATTTATTTATTTATTTATTTATTTATTTATTTGATACAAGCATTTAATTATTCTAGTTACAACTATTTGTCTGCTGACATATTATTCCACCTCATTTGTATGATCTCTTTGATACTTCTTAGTCCGGTTTTAGAGTTGCCTTATTTGTATACTAGCATGTGCCCGCGGCTTTGCCCGCATTTTTAATTCAATGGTTAAATATTTTAAAACTGTGATTTTAAAAGCAAAACGAAACTTATTTAACACGCAATGTTTTTACATAAATTGCGTGTGTAATATTTTATTTTTAGTTATATTTTTACTTTCAACTCTCAAGATATTCGGTTATTGGATGGTACAAATCATATTAAAACAGTATGGAAGACCATATTACACAAAAACAACCTTCTTTCCTTACAGTTCTACCGGATATAGTATATCGAGTCTCCTCCCATATGGAGTTGAGATGTATGGTGTGTTTTCCTTTCCGACTGTAGTACCGGTACAGTTGACAACGAGAGAAGTTCTATTTCGAAAAATCGTACAACTATAAACGATTTTCCTTGTGCCTTGTTGATGCACATAGCCAAATTGAAACGCACGTGGAACTGGAGACGTCTAAATTGTAACGGTGTATCCGAAAGGATGATATAAATCCCAGGAATGAGTGCTACTTCGCACGCGGTTGGTCCAGTGATGATGGTGCTTTTAATAATAGTGGGCATTAGTTTCTTGATTGAGAGTCGTGTTCGATTGCGGCGAGGAGGAGGATTCATATTCACAACCTTCCTCTCCAAGATGTTCCAGGGTACTCCAGGTGACACCAAGTGGTTGGAATGCTCTGTCATGTGCTTCACAGCCTGTTCTGTATTACGTGTGGTGTCGATAGATTTTTAAGTTTATGGAACACCGAGTATTTCTTATAAATTTGGCTTCTTGGTGACATTGACAACATTTCTTGGAGCAAGAATTGCTTTTTGAAACGGACTTCGTGATCGATGAAATGCTGTTCCCACCTTTGTTTAAAAATGTTAGGTCTCAACGTGCCGTAGATGTGGCTAGGTGTCGCACACATACACACAGACAAACACTTCCTGATACCACGGACTGAATATAGTTCCTCGTGTCAGGGAGTGAAATGGCTTCATATACCATGAACTTGAGGTTTCTTGACTTGTATTTGCCATATAATGCATATGTTGCCGAGTAACAGTGAATCTATATATATTTTCATGATGAAAGCTGTTTGGATTGTCATATTCCAAAACATGTTTTCCGCCAGTTTTTCGTTGATAACTCCCAAATAAACGCGAAAATAAAAAGTCCGGCTTCCTTATGTCAGGCAAAATGGACACGGGGACTTTCCATTATAATGTTAGGCATTATTGCCTATTGGGAGTCACTATCGAGTAAGGGGTGTTGCAACAATCGAGATGGGGAGGTTTCATTGTCATGGAAGGTCCCCTTGCCTACTGCCAGTCACAATCTAGCAGGGAAGTTTTTCATTATAATGGCATGCTCCCTTGCATACTGCAAGTCACAATCCAGCAGGGAAGTTTTTCATTATAATGGCAGGCTTCCTAGCCTACTGCCAGTCAGAATCCAGCAGGGAAGTTTTTCATTATAATGGCAGGCTCCCTAGCCTACTGCCAGTCAGAATCCAGCAGGGAAGTTTTTCATTATAATGGCAGGCTCCCTAGCCTACTGCCAGTCAGAATCCAGCAGGGAAGTTTTTCATTATAATGGCAGGTTCCCTGGCCTACTGCAAGTCACAATCCAGCAGGGAAGTTTTTCATTATAATGGCAGGTTCCCTGGCCTACTGCAAGTCACAATCCAGCAGGGAAGTTTTTCATTATAATGGCAGGCTCCCTAGCCTACTGCCAGTCAGAATCCAGCAGGGAAGTTTTTCATTATAATGGCAGGTTCCCTGGCCTACTGCAAGTCACAATCCAGCAGGGAAGTTTTTCATTATAATGGCAGGCTCCCTAGCCTACTGCCAGTCAGAATCCAGCAGGGAAGTTTTTCATTATAATGGCACGCTCCCTAGCCTACTGCCAGTCAGAATCCAGCAGGGAAGTTTTTCATTATAATGTCAGGCTCCCTTGCATACTGCAAGTCACAGTTGATTTGGGGAGTTTTGATTGTAATTGCATGACCCCTTTCCTAATACCAATCACTATGCAGTTGGGAAAATTTTATTATATTGGCAGCCCACTTCCCATTTGCGAGGGTGGCGTGTTTTCGTTATATGACAGTCCAGCTGGGTTTTCATTATAATGGCAGGCCCCATTGCCTACTGCCAGTCACATTGAAGTACGGGAGTTCTCGCTTTTAGTGCGGTCCCCCCACCTACTGCTAGTCACAATCGAGTTGAGGAGTTTTGATTGTAATGGCAGGCCCCCTTGCCTACTACCAGTTATAGTCTAGCTGGGAAGTTTTCATTATAATTGCAGGCCCCCTTGCCTAATGCCAGTTACGGTGGAGTAGGGGAGTTTTCATTTGAAGTTAGGGCCCCTTTCCTACTGTTAATGACTATGTAGTTGGGATTTTTTATTGTAGTGTCAGCCCCACTTGTCTGCTGCCGGCCAGAATGGAATTGGAGTATTTTAATTATAAGGACACGCCTCGTTGCCTACTGCCAGTCACAATCTAGCTGGGAAGTTTTCAATATAATGGCAGTTTCCCATGCCTACTGGCAATGACGTGGGCATGTAGGGGAGTTTTCACTATAACGGCAGGTCCCCTTGCGTACAGCTATTCACAGTTGATTTGGGGAGTTTTTATTGTAATGGAAGACCTCCTTGCCTACTACCAGTCATTATGCATTTCAGAAATTGTCATTATAATGGTAACCCCTCTTGTCTGTTCCCTGCCAGAATTAAACTGGGGTGTCTTCTTTGTATGGCAGCCCCATTTGCCTACTGCCAGTCACAGTCAAATTAGGGAGGGTTTCAAAATTGGCGCTCAGGATAAGAATTATTCCGGTAGGATATATTTTTCTAAAGCGATGGCCTTAACTTTTCATGGAATAAAAAGTTTCCTGAAAGTCCAAAATATGCTTCAACATCAAACACCGAGACAATAAGAAGGGAGATTTTCGAGATATTAAGGATACTAATAAACGTAGCTGGGTGTGGGGCCTGTCTGTACAGAATATCGACCGCATATTATACCAAGAAAAAAACATTTTTCTTTATAGAGCTTCAGGATAAACTATATTGCGTGTCCTTCCATTTGGAGCTAAGATGAAGAGATTGTTTTCATTTCCAACTCTTGAACAACCCACGTACAGTTGACCATGGGAGAAGCACGGTTTCCGAAGATCGAGTCCTAAAACTTTAAGTGATGGCCCTTGTGCCTTATTGATACTCATAGCGAAACTCAAACGAACCGGGAACTGCAGGCGTCTAAATTGAAAGGGTGTATCCGAAGGCATGATTGGTATCCGAGGAATGAATACTACTTCACCAGCAGCTTGCCCAGTCATTATGGTGGCTTCAATAATATTGGGCATCAGTTTCTTGATTGAGAGTCGCGTTCCGTTACAGAGGGAAGGAGGATTCAGATTCCTAAGAAGCATAATCGGTGCCCCTATCTTCAGCTCCAAGATGTGTGAGGGTACTCCGGGTGGTTCCAACTTGTTCAAAAACTGTGTCGTGTAGTTGACAGCGTCATCGGTATTGCATGTCGTGTCGATAGACTTGTAAATTTGTTGATGACCGGGTAATTCTCGTAACAGTTGTATATTGATGAGATTGACAACTTCATTTCTTGGAGCACGAATAGCTTTTTCGCACAACCATGCGTGATCGGTGAAATACTGTGTCACATTTGGAAACACCGCCTCTTTTAGCTGTTCTTGGGTTGTAACAATTCTTCCTATATTTTGCATAGCCACATGTCCATCCTGAAGATCGGAGGCCACAGCACCATTTCCTAGTTGAAGTACATTGTCGGCAAACTGCTGGGCAGATGGGTCACCGTTGAGAATTGTTCGCATATTTGTTGACAGTCCTAGTCTTTCAGTGCCGGTCCAAATATATGAAGACTTGATGCAGGCCTGCATTTCATCCGCCCTGGTTCCGCGGGGAATAACCGGAAGCGTCTGTCGAAAGTCGCCAGCGAACACCATAGTGACGCCACCCATTCTATCGTTGTTCCGTCTGAGGTCTTTCAAGGTGACATCCAGTGCCTCGAAGGCGGATTTGTGGGACATAGTACACACGTCCCAGACAATGAGCCTGCAATCCCGAAGAACCTTGGCCTTTCCTGTGCTTCTTGAAATGTTGCATGTGGGATTTTACGTGCTCGTAAGATTTAAGGGTAAGTTGAAGGCTGAGTGAGCTGTCCTCCCTCCTGTCAAGAGTGTTGCAGCTATGCCGGACGAAGCAACAGCAATAGCAATCTCATTTCTCTGTCGCACTTTTGCCAATATAAGATTAAGAAGGAAGGTCTTCGGTACCACCTGGAGCATCTAAGAAGAATATACCACCCCGTCTATCAAAAACAGCTCGGGTAATCTTGTCAAATGCTTCCTTCTGATCTGGGACCATTTTTGAGTCGTTCTCGTCGATGTACGCTGTGAGCAAATCTTTGTCGTAATTTCGTTTATGTACCTCACAGGGGGTGGCGGAATCTCTGTTTCGAATCGTTTGCGGAAGTCCAAAGCTTTTCAGGTTCATTCCTCCCAATGATATAATTCTATCTTCAATGTAGATAAGAACTTTGTTGAAGATGTCCTCATTGTAGTCGAGATCCATATTCTGCTGTTGAAGTAGTGCTTGATGCAGTATGTCTTCAGATAGGCTCTCCCTATGGTTCATCCATAACTGCTCTGGACTTGACATGGAGCACGTATGCAGCATAACAGCAAACATGTTCCGCATAACCTTAGGGGATCGACACGCAGCTGCTTCTTCCAACGCTTTGTTCCAGTGATCGTCGTTTTCCAGTAGTCCTCTTTGTAAGTTTCACACACCCTTCCATCAACTGTTCTTAAATATTCGAATGATGCTGGACCTCTTACGTCGTGCAATAGTAGTCGCAGGTGAAAGCATTCAGAGTTGTTTGGGTGGACGGTGTACACCCGGCCGAGGGCATCGCAAGACCTAATCCCTGCTTGATCTGGTACAACTTCACCTTGTCTACGTCGGTTCCAAGCCTTGTCTCAGCTGTTGCATGTGTAGTATTTAGGGACTTGGTTGTAGAGTAGTGTACGCGCGAACTCATCTTGGATGCAAAGTCTAAAGAAAGATGTGAGTGTCGTGTCTTGAGGTGCTTGAACACGTTCTGTTGTGAAGTAGACTCTCTGGCCGTTCTCTAAATGGATGCTTAAATGAATAACTGTGGGTTGCCGCCCATGTATAGGGAAGCCTAGTATTCTCCACACCGCTTCGTTGCTACTTATGTATCTTCCCATTTCATATTGATGAATTTCATTCATCTCATTGCCTCCACTTAAGACATCAAACACTGCCGTGTCAGAGCCCTTATTCACATATTTGCAAACATATTTGATTGACTTGACTGAATTTCAATATTCTACGTTAATATGCGCGTTGAAAATTTTTGATAACAGAGGACAATACGGAACAATCCACGCATTGTCCACAGACACTTCCGATCCTTGATTGATGTTTACGGTAAATCCTCCGTCTTGGGGACTTCTAAGGCGATAATTTGGATATCCGTCCTGCCCGGTCTGAGTCTCTTTCAGAAAACGTCGAGGGTATCGCTTCGTGCAGATTCCATCCTTCATACATGGAGAGCGGGGATTTTTGAATCCGCAGGGACCATGCACCATCTGCTTTGTAACCGTACTAAAAAGTTCTTGGTCTTCTTCTGGATTAGGGATTTCGGCACTGATGAACTCATCAACTCTGTGTACGTGTAAGGTGGCTCTGAGCCAAAGCAGAATGTGTGCATGAGGTAGTCCGCGCTTCTGCCACTCTATTGTATATATATGGCAGCGAACGTCACCAAAAATCTTCGCCTTTGTGATGAGACCCATGAGTGCCTTGTGTTTTCGATGAAAGACTCTTGCCGACAAATCATGCCGATCGTGGGGTTTTTGTCCGTCGAAAAGTTCTAGCTGTATCTCTGTCCATTTCGGATTGCACGTGAATATGATGAAGAGGTCTGGTCTACCGTAGTTTCGCACGTACGTCATGGCATCCTGAGTACGCTCGTGCATGTACCTGGGACCACCGGTAAAGCTAGAAGGCAATATGATCAGCTGGCCCATGTCGGCAACATTTCCATCGTTGATGACAGCATCCCTCAAATGTGCATACTGCTCCACTCTCAATGTCCTCTGGTTCTGTCGAATATAACTGAGCCTTTCAGATTCAATCTTGGCATGCATGTCTACGATAAACTGTTGAAAGAGGCCTCTACTTCGCAGTAAAATATTGAAACTTGAACAGCGCATCATAATTCTATAAGCATAGAACTCCATAGCAGAAATTTTCTTGTTCTGCAGCATTCCTGTAGTTGGGTTTCTTTGTCGCAGTTGAAAATGATATCCATCTTCACCCTGCCAGAAAATTAGTGGATACTGCAGCGCATCATATGATCTGTGCGTATCGGGAATTCGTTTGATTGTGCCACTTCTTTGTTCTAAAACTATGTCTCTTGTTCCATGTTGTTCCCCGGCCATTATTAGAGCCACTTCCGTTGTCGTCGGTGCATTGAATCGCCTTTCATGTTCACCTTGTGGGGTTTTGTCTGCTAATATAACCAGATTGAATTCAGGACTCATCTTTTCCATAGCCAATTTGAAGCTACGGACGTAGGAGTTTTCACGGTTCAGCATGTCCTGCAACTGAATTACTATATCTTTTCTCGTTTGTGGTACATTCCTGCAACGCTGCTCCGCTTGTAGTGTACTGTCCCCTATAAAATATAGTTGCAGAAATTTAGGGTCTTTATTCGGTAGGCTCCGTAGACGTCCGATGCGATGATATACTTGGCCCTGAACCTTGAAAGTCGGCATGAATCCTGATTCTCTAATTTCTCTGGTGGTACCAAAAGAGGTCATCTGGAAGCATGAGTTGTAGCGTCTGATATTTTGCAGGAAATGTTTAGCCTCAATGGTATCGCCAGTTAGAAAAGTACGTAGGGGCTCGGGAGGATTCATTAACGGCATTAGTTGAACCTTTCCTCCACTACAGCACATACCTGTGGTTTCACCTTTCCACTTCCTTGCTTCACAGTGTTGGCATGTTATAGACATAGATCCGATGTGACACAAAGGATTGGAGGCATAATCCGCTGATGGCTGGTAATCGAAAGCTGCATTCTCTAAATTTCTCCAGATGCGCATTCTTGAAGTAGTTGATGAAATTCTAACTTGCTGTAGTCTGGATTCACTTTGTGGTATTGTTTCAGCTTCTCTTCTTCTTTCATGTCTTCTTCTTTCTTCTATTTGTCTTGCTTCTCTTTCAGGGGTGGATTCCGCTTCTCTTCTTCTTTCATGTCTAATTCTGTCTTCTATTTGTCTTGCTTCTCTTTCAGGGGTGGATTCCGATTCTCTTCTTCTTTGTTCCCTTTCTCTGCTCTGCTGTTGTCTTGCTTCTCTTTCAGGGGTGGATTCCGATTCTCTTCTTCTTTGTTCTCTTTTTCTGCTCTGCTGTTGTCTTGCTTCTCTTTCAGTGGTGGATTCCGCTTCCCTTCGTATTTCATGTCTTCTTCTGTCTTCTATTTGTCTTGCTTCTCTTCTTCTTTTTTGTGTTTCTCTGTGTTCTCGTACACATTTCTTTTTCCGAGGAGGCTGCGGCATCTTTGTTATATACGAAAATGTAAGTGAATAACCTTACACGCAATTCCAAGTGTTAATTTGCAGCTGCGTTGGAACAAAACGATAAGAAAGTAAGGAAATGAATATCGGGTATATATTCAATAAATATGTAGTTAAAACGATGAAAAGTAATATGAATAACTAATGAAAACAGATCTTTACGTGCACAGATATATGACGAACATTTAATGCATGTCAGTAACAGGAAACAGGTTGCCTAGCGACTATGAATGTGTACTTTTGAGTCGTATTCATTGCAGAGGGCAGGATTCTTATTCTTAAGAAGGATAATTGGTGCCACAATCGTCCGCTCTAAAATGTTCGAGGGTACTCCAGGTGACTCCAAGTCTTTCAAAAGCTCTGCCGTGAGGTCGATAGACTTGTAACTTTGTAGAACATCGGGTAATTCTTGTAAAAGTTGCTTATTCAGAGAGATAAATTACATGATATATGATAGTAAGAATGAAGAGAATTAAACCCGGCGCCGGCACATAGCCCACTCCTCTCGAATAGCTCAAGACTTTACGTCCCGATCCGACGGACGAATCATATGCCCTCACACCATATAAGACCAAAAACAGCTTCCTACGTCCTGGACGTAAAATGGCTCCTTGAATATTGTGTTCTCTACCTATCTTATGTACGTTGCCTAGCGACAGCGACTCTATGCATTTAATCTTGGTGACAGCACGTTGGATTGTCATATCCCAATGCACGTTTTCCGATGGTTTTTCGTTCATAACTCACCAACGAAAGCGAAAATGAAAATTCCGGCTTCGAGGTGCATTCGAACCCCTTTCCATCTACCTATGTTCAAAATTTCAGATCTCTACGTGCTGTAGATTTTGCTGGGCATCGCGCAAAGACACACACACACACAGACAGACAAACACTTCCTTTTATAGTATTATAGATTTTCTCAGACACTTCTTTTTCAGATGTTACTGTTGTCATTAAACGTGTTTATGTACCAATTGGTTGTCTTAAGTTTAATAAAACCTTACAGAAGTTGAAATAACATGTGCATTTACTTCATCTACTACCACATTAAATACTATACCTAAACCTAATCATTTTTACATCAACTTCACGTCCTTCTTTTCTCCTAAATTGACTATAGTGATAGTAGGACAACACGTATCCTGTCCTTCAATATTTACATCAGTGCTTACTTTATTTTATCTTATTTTCTTCTGCCACACATTTAAAAAAATACAGAATATTCTGCTGGTTTTCTCAGTGTGATCCACTCTTGGTAATATAACCCGCGGTTACTCGCATGGAGAGCGCGGCGCTCACCTCAGTAGTATATTGCTTTTTGTTGGCAGTATACAACGGTCCAGAAAGCCAAGAATAACGGCCGAGAGGATCCGTCGTGCTGACACCTCGTAATGTGCAGACCTTCGGCCTGAACAGCTTGGTAGGCCATGGCCTACATGTGAAATGTTTAGACTGTGTCTGTTATTAGTGAATTGTTAAGTTATGATGTCATCCACTGATCAGATACTTTCATGTTTGGGTGAATTGGTGGAGGAAGTGGACTTATAGAACGAACGTGATGGTTGATTGAAAGCTGTATTCTATTCGTCTTAGTAAAGAATGGAATTACGTACCAAATTTTTAAAGTGCTCCAGAAAAGATGCTGAAAGCGACAGAAGTTGTGACTGGCCGTGTAAAATTTTTGTTTGCTAATATCCAGGATTATAATTTTGCATTATTTACTTTATACTAACAATATACGTCCTACCTCAAATTCGTTTAAATTTCAATATTCGTGTTCCTGAATATATCGTCTGTTTATTCCCTGGTCCCGTTTGTTGATACAGGGTCAGGGATGAGGTGAGATTAATTTATATCGCTTGTTTTACGGCCGGATGCCCTTCCTGAAGGCAAACTGTGCTTAGCAACTAATGAAGATAAAATGAATGATGGTGAATGAAATTGGGTGAGCAGATGGAAGGAATAGGCTGTAACTGTCTCTGCATGTGGAAACCATTCTCAGGACAGCTGACGCTGGGGTTCGAACTCACGCGTCTCCCCACTGTAGAGTATGGCTCTTTGCACTCCGCTTGGTCGCCTTTGTAAATAAATATGTGGGCATATAAACATAAAGGTAGGAGCTGTAGTCACTAGCGAGTAATGCCGGGTTAACAGGTGTATGACATTATTTCTCTCTCTCTTTCTTTTTATACCCAGATATTTATCTCTAAATGCTCGAGGCTCCCTACATAGGGACGCCGACGATTCGCCGCCATCTAGCACGACGCTTGACATCACACACAGCAGAACATAGCCGACTCTGCTCCGAACCGGAACGTTATCTTACGAGGTCAGCGACTGTGTGCGCGCACTGGGACTCGCATTACTGGAATAATAATGTACTCAAATACAGAATTATATACTGTCGATTGTACAAGTGAACTCATTGTATAATACAATACATTATACATTTTTAAATGACGACATGAGACCATCTCTGTTAGTCATAATTATTGACATTCAGATATGGAAATATAAACTATTCAATGAATTTGATATCGATTATCACTTTGTCAGAAACATAGTTTTGAACTTACGGCAACATAGGAATATACCATAAACTGTTGTATTATTTATACTTCTTTAATCAGAATCCTCCGAAACCCCTTTGTGAATGAATTTATTCACTGTTAAAAGTATGTTACTAAACCTTCATGGCAGCAAACGATAAGTTTACAATTCAGTGTAATTTTATTATTGAAGGAGAAAGAAGATTCGTTTCGATACTAGATCTTAATAAATAATAAAATTGTGCAGGGGAAGTATACACAGATTTTATTCATGAGTTGCCAGTTATCTCCCTAGGAATCTCCTTGCTATCCTAAACATCGTTGTTGTTGTTATCGCTATTTCCATCTCCATGACAACGTGAAGGTGGTGGTGTTTATTGCTTCAAGAGTATACAACTGGGTAACCATCTCCTTGTTAACGCTAATCATAGGGAAAAGGAAGATGTCCAGCACTTCGAAGAATGAAGGTGTCAGCGAAAGGAGAGAATTGGGAGGTTTCGCAAACCTGATACCGCTGGGGTAAGTTGACCAGGGGAGGTCGGACGGTATACAAGTAAGTGAGAAGCAATACCAGGACTCAGGTAAGAGCTCTGTGGCCGCCAACCCACGTTCGCAAACTTAAAGTCCCTGGGGCCCCTTTTAGTCTGCTCTTACTAGAGGCAGGGGATGCTTTGGATATATCCTGCAGGCCCTTCCTCTCAGAGGGCTATACGACAGCCGTCAAATATTACCAACAATCATTCTATACAGTACTTCAATGTAACGTTAACGTTAAACTGAATTTAAGATTTCTACTTTGGATACAAGTTCTGTTTATAGCTACAACTGCGAAAAAACATTTGAAGACTGCTCTTCGAAATCTGCTTCCTTCCACTTTCTAGAAAAATGAGGTAATGGCGGTTTTAATCTCTAAATGAACTTTTCTAACAAATCTGTTACCATGGCTGTAACTTAGCTTCAAACCTGGTGTAATTTTTCAAACTCTCCGCTCCAAAACTCTCTCTTTTCCTACATGAATTATTTTCAGGACGTCTTCAGTCCATAAGCAAGATCAATATTATTTGTTGTTTGTGTTCCAAAGATCTCTCCATCCTTCTTTTAATATTTCCTACAATGTCAATTTAAGTTCATGTTTTCAACACTTGCTAAAACCGTACATCCTATATTGCTATCGCCTCCTGGTAGAGGACGAAAGAGACTGAATTATCCGTCGAAATGGAGGAAAAACCAAGAAAAATATAAAAGTTAAGGGTACATATGATTTTTAATTTCAAGTGTGCAAGACCTAATGATTTAAACAATTTTGAGTAAATTGAATAGTTAGTATAAACAACACAAACAAGTGTAAGTATGAATTACTTTTAATATATATATATTCAGTAATAACAATAAGAGCTTTACGTTCAACTAACTACTTATACGTTTTTCGGAGACGCCTAGGTGGCGGAATTTCATCCCGCAGGAGTTCTTTTACATGCCAGTAAATATACGGAGAAGAGGCTGACTTATTTGAGCACTTTCAAGTACCAACGGACTGAGCCAGGATCGAACCTGCCATGTTGGGATCAGAAGGCCATTGCCTGAATAGTCTGAGACACTCAACACGGCTATTTCTTTCCAGATATACGCTGCATGTGTGACACTCTAGAGGCCACCGGATGAATTAAATACGAACTTGCCGCTTCATTCAGTTAAGTGGAATCATGTACATTGGGTGCAAGAAAACGCAGAAAGGAAAAGGAAGGGGAATTCCGTACTGTGTTGTGTTGTAGCGTGTTCCAATAGCTACAGAAATACTACTTATGTAATATATTCTTTTTCTAAGAGGATAACTGAGGCAGAAACATGGCAAAAATGGATTCAAGCAGTGAATCGTAAAAAGTAAGTTTTGTCTTTTTTCACTCACTGACAAAAATTAGAGATTAACACATAAATATGTTTTCTTCTTTCTATTAGTCATGATGGATCGTGTTGGGTAATAAATATGCGGTCTGGTCTATGTCCCTACGATCTTTCCAAATGAATATAAGAAAATGATTTGGCTGTTGAGCGCTTCAAAAGGGCGTTAAATAGCACAAATATGAAAATAAAAGAGAATGCGATCCTAGAAGTAGATGGTAATAATAGGAGTAAAGTCATGGTGCATTTACGAAAACTGACATAAGTAATAGCGTGGCACAAGAGATTATTTATATCTGCATGACTGATGGTAATGTAATGATATTGCTCCTCAAACAAGTATTCCGTCAGCTTTCATTTAGGTAGGTGTGTTGTACAGAAAGTTAATAATGATGTTGAAATAATTGAATATATAGGCTTTGAAGGTTACTAGTATATTAAAGAAGATTCTGAACGTAGAATAGTTACTGGTGTAAATACAGAGGTTTTTGAAGAAGTTACCAGATCTGAATGAAGTAAAAGTTGCCAAAAGTAATTCGCTTACTTCTTGTTTGCCTTATTCAGTATTGATGTTTTGTTCGGTATCCATCGCACTAGAGTATCTAGAATTTTTACGCCGACAGTTATGACTCTTGCAACGACTATGGCGAACTTTGTTTTCTGGTCGAGTAGAGAAAGTGTCAAAGAAATTCTGCCCTCAGAATTTCAAAATGAATATCTCCATTGCAGAGTAATAATAGACTTCACAGAAATATGAGTTGAACAACCAAGCCGAATTTGGCCATAGAATATATCTGTACTCACATTACAAGGGACGTTACACAGAGAGAGTTCTCATAGGAATCACACCAAAAGGTATGATCAGTTTTAAACCTAAGTGCTAGGGCGGAAGAGCTAGAGAAACATTTATTACTACTAATGAAAGCGGAATGCTGTCGTCGTTAGAAGCTGGTGATGAGGTGATGGCTGGCAAAATTTCGCTGAAATAAAAATAAGCATGGCAGGTCGCGGCATAGTTGTTGTGACGCCACCTTCCTTACATGATGAGAGACTGACTGCTGAAGAAATAAACTAGGCTTACAATCTTGCTAGCGTCAGAATTCACATTGGAAGATGAATTCAACATATTAAAGTATTATGCAATTTAACTAAATTGCCTATCGAACTTCTCCCATATGCGGATGATATAATTCACAAGTATTGTGTATTAACTAATTTTGAAAAGCCAGTAATTCAAGAATAACATTATTTACTAATGAATGTACTGGAATTTAAGAACAAGTGTCAAGTAACAATGCAAATATTAGAACTTGGTGGCACCAGATATCGGCAAACTAGTCTTGGAGAAGGAACACTCATTTTTGATAAAGTAGAATGCAACTGAAATGTGTATTCATGATCCTCCTCCTCATGCAGGCCAAAACACTGCGCTCCGAATCAATCTAAACAAATTCCAATTAAAAGAAAATTTAGAAGTTTCGTATTTATTTAGTGCAAATGGATACCAAAAACATAGATAATTATAGAGTTACCTGGAGTTTACTATGTGCAGTGTTAGTGTCACAGACGTTTACCGTAACACATTTGCAGAAATAACGAATAAATCATCTCTTCTTATTTCCTTCACTTCATTCACATGTCCACTTATGCACAAAGTTTCACACTTAGAAAGTGATGCGAAAACGAATAGTATACTTCTGATAGGTAGAAATTCGGATTCAATGCTCAGATCCATAATCTATTAATGCCGCTCCGGAACTCCTCAGTAGATGCAAGGTCTACATTTAATTCGCCTCAGTAACGCTGTGCTGCGCCACTAGTACATCTGCATGGTGCCTATAGGCCTACTTCTCTCGCTAATATTCCAGGAGTTATTCAAAAAATATGTTATTGGCTGCGGTGATTTGACAATGTAGGTTGTACAAAATGTCATGCAGCCTTTTATACCGACTATTAAAAAATGGAAGAAGATAAATTCATATAGAAGCACACATCTCCATGTATTCCTACAAGTAGGTGTTCCGTCAAAGGCATTCGACCGGCAAATTGAGTTACTATATGTTATTTTGCACAAAGTAAGCAAAGGTATGACTTCAATCTGTAGTACTGACTTTCTGAGTATACATGGAATAACGAGATTTCGCATACAGAATCTGAGTTGGAAATTTATGAACAGGGGCAGCATCCCTGAAGAAAATAACAGTGCTGATAAATGTAGTAATATTTTCAGTTATTACTTTCATTTCCAATCTAAAATGAGTTGATTCGCCCTGTGTTAGAGAAAGGTATGCACGGCAATATCTTTCTAGTGACAGGAGCATTAAAATGCGGTAGAAAACTTATTGCAGAGAAAGCGAGGATCTGTCGATCATACACGAAATTTTTGGTAGGTGTTTTTTCTATCCTTCAATATTGGCTTCAAATCTCCAACAACGGATGCCTGCTCTGAGTACATCAGGCTTTAGGGCTTAATTGTCCCATGTAAAGTGCCCCCTGAAAAACCTGAACTCATAGCAAATTTTGGGGTTCATACGCAAAAAGCAAAAGCATTTTATAAAGACCTTAAGACACCTGAAGGAAAATCAGTTCAATTATCATTTGATTGTTTGAAGAATATGCTTCTTCCCCGGGTTCCTGATCAATTTGCCAATTTTTCTGGACAGAGGAGTTTCAATGATTTATGATGTCCGCTGAGAGGAATGTATATAATTATAATATTATTTTAATAAAAATGAAAAAGTCATTTTCAAAACTCTCTCATTCCAGTGTACAATTCCAAAACTTTCTACACACAAACAAAACTCTTTATAACTTCGAAAATATCGAGCGTTGATGTTCATAATTATGACTAATGGCTTTGCTGGCAGGAGCTAGTGTTTATAGTGCACTATGACTTCCGATATAGGCTAGAGCAATTTTGTTACTTTCATTGATCTATTTCGTCTCATCCTTGGCTTTGACTATATGAAAGAGACTGAGGTATGAGCGATGCTAGTAATGCCATTCCTTATGCAGCCATTCCCTGTTATGAATGATGTGAGGATGTTGCTCATAGGGTCGGTTGGTGCATGCATTTCAGTGGGCTTGGTGGACTGATAAGTGAAAGCAACTTCTGGCTCGGTGAGGAAAGCAACGTGAAACAACCTCACCCTTCATTTCACTAGTACGCTAATTCAGTGACGCCTAGGCCATCTATGACAGCTGATGGCGGAGCTGTTGAGGATCCAAACAGCCTTCGGGCTGAGGACTGAACGTACGCACATAACAAATGTGTGTTCACCAAGCTACAAAACTGAAACAAGTTGGGCACTGCCATGAAATTGAAAGGAGTTATTAGATTTCCGCGATGTTTAAAAAATCATGCAGGCAGTTTTGGAAATGGCGTCTTCATGTGAACACTACCTGTGCACCCATCATTGGCGGGACAATCATATCTAACTCTCCAACTACTTTCCTCCAATATTCAGGAACGCTGTGTTTACTCGGGACGCAGCACTAAACCCACCTATCGGAGATGAGTGGCAGCAGAGGGGACAAATTACATCACAACAATGGTCAATGCTGTGTTATTGTTGTACACAAGTATAAAGTCGAGAGTATTCCAGCTAATCAATACTTCAGTATTATATAATATCTAAAAGATTTCAATCACATTAAAAACACAGTACCGGTTTCTACTCATATTAAGCTGCTGATGAACCTGCTTATTCATATCGATTGAACAATATAAACATTGAATATTGAATTTTCACGACCGCATTGTAATCGAAACAGACTTTCAACGTATTAGGTCGTGTTACGTACATGTAGTACGTGTTGAAGAGATGTTAAGTACAGAACACCGACGCGAAATCGGGAGGTTGTGGGTTCGGATCCCACTGGTGTCCGGCTGGCCATTTTTGTTCTGTACTTAACATCTCTTCAACACGTACTACATGTACGTAATACGACCTAATACGTTGAAAGTCTGTTTCGATTACAATGCGGTCGTGAAAATTCAATATTCATTGACATGCCCCACAACGGGCGACTTAAACGCACTCTACAGTGTGCTAGCAGCAGTGCCAGACCTGTAGCTCAGATCCTTTCAAACAGAACAAAGATGGCCTAGGCCACCATAGCTCAATTGGTAGAGCAACCGACGCGAAATCGGGAGGTTGTGGGTTCGGATCCCACTGGTGTCCGGCTGGCCATTTTTGTTCTGTACTTAACATCTCTTCAACACGTACTACATGTACGTAACACGACCTAGTACGTTGAAAGTCTGTTTCGAATATAAACATTACTTAGCCTAAACTGAGTGACACAAATTGCATTAAAATATTACTTAATGATGTTAAAATATGCTTCAGGGTGCAGTTCTTAAAATCTAAAAAGTCATTGGCATCCTTATGACACGTTTAAAATATCGTGTGTTGTATTGATAACATTATGTCCACTAGTTGCTTTCTAAAGTACTTTGCTGAGTTGCAGTTGTAAAGAAAAAATTTTGGTGGTATGATGGGGCTATATTCTTGCTAAGTGCACACATTCATTTCTTAATCCATTATTGTGCTGATAAACATGCTTCATTTTATACTAGAGCTACATATTGAGATAAAAGTTGCTGTGTTATGGAGTATCGATGTCAATAGTAGTAAGTGTGAATGCGTGCAGCACACTCCCAACAACACACAACACAAGCTAAGATTGCACATCAATTATCATTGTCCAAATGAAACACAAGTACGAAGAGGGGGTTGTATAGAAAGATAAGCCAACGTCTGTAACGTGTTTAAATCCGGGATATTTTATGTCCTACAGGTAGGTTTGTGCTTGGTATTATTTTCCACATACACCCGAATTTAATAAACTGTGGCTCGAAAATAAATACCTATTGTGTTTTAAAATGATAAGCTAAAAATATGAAGTAAATTGAAATTTCACTTATCCCTGTCTTTTGAGTAGCTTCGGAGCTTTTTAAACACTCCTGAAGTTGCTTAGTTAAATCTGAGGCCGCTTAGGAAACATAGTGTAAATCACTAAGAAACATTTGGTGTGAGAAACTTCTAAATAGACCGATGTTTTTACAGACTAACAATATGTGTCTTATCGGTCATAGTGCCCGACTCGTTGGCTGAATGGTCAGCGTACTGGCCTTCGGTTCAGAGGGTCCCGGGTTCGTTTCCCGGCCGGGTCGGGGCTTTTAACCTTCATTGGTTAATTCCAATGGTCTGGGTGTTTGTGCTGTCCCCAACATCCCTGCAACTCACACACCATACATAACACTATCCTCCACCACAATAACACGCAGTTCCCTACACATGGCAGATGCCGCCCACCCTCATCGGAGGGTCTGCCTTACAAGGGCTGCACTCGCTTAGAAATAGCCACACGAAATTATTATCGGTCATAGTTGTACTCACGTTACCTTGGTAACTGCCCTCGGAATAAGTTATCACCCACTTGTTTTAACAAATGTTATATTTTCATGTCTACATTTTGATGCAAAACAAGGCTGATCATGAGGCACCTCCCTCTGAGATGGTTGTGCAAAATTTAATGAAATTCTGTTTAGCGTTTTAGGCGTGATGTCGTTACGGAAGGCGGACGTAGTGAAGATTATCAAGTCCACCACTGACGTGAAAATATCGTCATGATAAGGAACCAGATGGTAGCTATTGTCAAAATCACGAGGTCATCTGCCCCAATTCATAATGAGGGTGACCATCAACATAAGAAATAGAATTAGGGAGCATTAAATCTCCAAGCCAACAGAAAACAAAATATGATGCCCTGAGTCCTTAAAACTAACTACGAATTACATTATTATTTCATACTCTGAAGTAATGGTCTGTAATTACTTTTCACACTATTCTATTACAAATCGTCTCTGATTGGTTGAACTCAGCGTGTTGAATTGTTTCTCCACCAGATTGCAGCACCATCTCCACATTCCCAGCTCAAGTAATCTGTCGCCATCATAATACTAATGCTAGGTTAAACCCGTCCGACAGAAACATATCACATATGTCACATATATCATAAAGTTGGTTTCACCTTCATTAACACAGGACCTGAGGACCATGTTTACGACTCTGGTAGCTTAGTGGACTGTTCACTGCTTCAAATAACATTAACATGTATGTCTAACTGGAAGAGTGATCGGGGTAGTTGCAGCCTTTCATACGAGCAGGGGTGAAGGTGAGTACCAAGTAAGGGGCAGGCAAGCAGGAGTATAGCGAGAATGTACACTCCTGATATGCAAGCTGAAGTGAAACAGCAAAGCATGGTTTCTTTGTATAGTATCCCCATTAAAATACATTCCCTCACATGAGAACGCAAGGAGTGAATACAGTAAGTGTTACATTCTCCTAACGAGAAAGGTACACTACAGCAGTTAGTTCCTATTTGAGACATATCTTCAATTCACACGGTAGTATTTCTCGAGAAATTTTGTATATTGATACTATGCTTCCCCTTCTGGCATTTGCCTTCCTAGTCTCTACAGTTACTGTAAGGAGTGGCAATACAACCTTTAGAATTCTAATAAAACGAGGAAATCTAATTTTCATTTAATTACTGGTATGACTCACCTAGGAACTGTAAACGGGAATAAATGATATATATACTTCTTTTTACCCGACACTGAAAAGATGTAACTAGACGTATTTGAGTCATTAATACGACAGAATGATATTGTAATAACTGTTCCACATTTTGTTAATAAATCTGTGTGGAAGTTAGTTTTGTAACTGTCACATTGAGTCTAAACTGTTCTGTCCTTAGCTGCCCGATACGCCGCTCACCATTGTCCTAATCCCTTTAGGGCACAATACACATTTCATTCGCAATTTGGATTTAGTTGTTTATTCCCAGACTTCTGGATTACATTTGTTTTCTTTCCATCAGATTAAGTGCTGCTTGTGGGCGGAGTTAATGGGCTTCCCGAGCTACGTCTCAGCTTTACAGCTCGCTACTCATTTGACCAATATTTTGTCAACCCAAAGTAGTGGCTTTTGTATTTCACTTATACTGGGATCTATAACAACTTCACTCGTTCAAAATTAATTCAGGAATTGCACGTAATGCGATGTCAACGTTAATAAGTACTGTAAAATGTTTTAATTATGTTGCTGTTAAATGCATACCTAAAATGTGTAGTGACTGAAGTAGCGGGTATCTGCCAGTAGAAGTATCCTAGTTATCTCGGTACAAACATAGGATGAAAGATAATGTATATATTCTTACAAAATGGGTGTTGACGTATCGGACGATATATTCAATGAAATGCAGAATATCATGCCAAAGTGTTGTCTCAGTTCTTTCCATGTAACATCTGGCATTCAGAGTAAAATTTTCGAAGAGTAGACTTTTGACTCAGATAATATAAAATATGGGTAGAAATGTCACATGACATACAAAATATGGTATTGGAGTGTTTGCCGAGTACTATTCTTGAAACATAAATGGTAAACTATACGAGTGTTTAAGTGATTGACTACAAGAATTTAATGTGACTCTGCTTGTTTGCAGCACTTCAACTTATTTTGTCATGGCCTACTGTAAATATATGCTAGAATCATGTAAAACGGAACAAAGTGGATTGGATAATGACATAAATGCACATTGAAGTTTTCCACAGTTTTATATTTATTTCAGTTCTTCTGAAAATTCAGTCACATTTTTACAATTTCGGAAATTCATGTGGTAATTGAGGAATTAATATCAAAACTTCCTAACATACGTTTATAAATAGTAATTTTTATGTCTATTATGAATTATTTAAATCGATGTCAATAACAAAAAATTGTGCATACGAACTTACTCAAATATATTGGAATACGTAGAATTATATTAACACGATCACTACGACTTCACATACCTGTCAGTAATAAACATCGACTCCCTCTTTCTAGGTGTGTATATTGTCCCCATTGTTTATAACAGCAAAGCCAGTTACAAATTATGGCGGAACACTTCCTTTCCATAATGCGTAGAAACAGTAAGAGAGAGAGAGAGAGAGAGAGAGAGAGTTATGCCGTCCTTGGACTGACGGATGAAACAGAGCTTTTCTTTATTCAGCTGGTTTGAGAAAAGAAGAACTACTTCAAATACGAATTAAAAGTAAAGGTTAATAAATTGAAAACTTTAAATAATTTGGAAACACATTATAATTACCAGCAAGTAAAAAGCTTAATTAAATAATATCGAATCGTCCAAAAACGCATATCTCAATGCTGCACACGTTTCCCTGCGGCATCCGTATTTGGGAAAAGAAACTGAGTCTACTGATGTTCAGCAAAATAATGGAATTAAAACATAAGTGAGACCTAGCCTTCAGCGTGAAAGATTATTACGTAAAATTATGAAAAGGAATGGAAAGTTTAGAGATAGAGAAACCCATCAGTCAGTGAAGCAAAGAAGCGCGAGCGAAGGAATTCTGCAGATGACAGCGGGGAATCACTAGAGCAATCTCATTGCAAAGCGACACGCAATAGGACTGATCCATACAGAACAGTGCTCAATTGTTTTCGCCGGACGAAGCAGAATTCATGTTGCCCCGAGCCGCGATCGGATTCACAATACTTATGTGTTGTCAGAGAGTCCTACTACGGGACACAGCTTTATTTCTCCCATGTTTGCGAACTTGTCGTGGAGAAATTTATCTCCCATAAATGAACAGTACGAGAGTTTCAATATACTTCACCATGGATCAACCAGGTGAACCAAATCTGAAACCATTATTTCATAAAAACTCAGTACGATAAGAACAGCCCAAGGTGCGGTGATATTTGCGGTACATGATATGCATAGCTTTTGTATCTCAAGTACAGGCGTTAGCTGTAAATATTGTCACCCTAGTACAGAGCTAAGTATGTCAAGTAGGTCAGCCCAGCCATGACGGAACAAAGCAGGCAGATTCTAGGAACGTTCGAAACGAATGCGGTTAAGGATCCAGATTAGTGTGTACAGTTTTCTGGTGTTGTTCCGTGTAAATTAAAGTGATTAGGTGAAGAATTTTCATTGTGATGTGTACCACCTTTGAAAGACTGGTTAAACAGTTTTATAGGCGTCAAGAATCAATCTCCAGACCCCATTAGTGACTGTCATGAAGAGAGATGAGCGAATCCGACAATAATTTTTCACTAATGTGAGTACCAATTTTGAACATGGTTGATGTTCTTAGAAAATGTAAATAAGGGGCTGGTCATGATTTCCATGTACTTCAGTTCAGAAGTGGCCGGAAATCAGGAGGATGCACACTAAAATCGAAGTCAATAATGAAATGAAGCTTAGATTTTTCAGACAATTTTAGGTCCAAATAAAGTCGAAAAATTCGCTTTGTGTCGAAATAGTTATTGTACCGGGCGGTACACATCCACGCCGCGAATTCAAATATCGCGCCAGTTGAAACTCCTCTCAAGGAGAAAGCTTGAACTTTAATAAACTGTATTAACTGAACGGTTTCTCGGAAGATGTCACTAGTGTAAATTTGGTAATTTCGAAGTGTTCTGAACTGTGTCGATTTTGATTTGTGTTTGTTTACTCCGCATCAAGAAGTTTGGACATTCTCTAACAGATGTCTCTACCAAAACTATGATAACGCACTCTGGTGTAAAGGAATGTACCTCCTTGAAGAAATTTTTAATTCATAAGTTTTGCCCTTACTAAATTTTGTTTTGTCAGTTGTGGGTTGGCAATATAATTCCTTTCTTTCCGCCTGTTTTGAATATAGCCAATCAAGAATTTCTGTAATTAATTTTCCACCAATAAGGTGTTTCTTCTTCGTCTTGTGTATTAGTTTTTGCTGTTATCAAATAAAATTCTGTGGGCGGGTCGTAATTATTCATGAAAGGTCTCGAATGTTCCACGAGGGTATATAAACTGCTGATTTTCTTGTCTCGGCGCCTCTTCAGTAACATGTCTCTTAGGGTGTGAATATGTAGCAGGGGGCGGGAAGCGCCTCTTTCTTCAAGCAGCAGTTCATCTACAAGGTAATGGCCGGTTAACATCCTCATTTCTTGCTATCTCAGCAGTTTAACTCTCGGGGAGGGTTCGAAGCCTTTTGTATGTAACCTAACCTTTTCAAATGTAAATTCCTCTCTGTCTATCTATAAATTACAAATCTGTAAAGCGGGGATAGAGAGTGTTTCACCCCCTCGAACTCCCCTTCATTTTTTTGAATTTGAGGTGACTATGTTTTTGTAACCGTTTTTCTCTTCCTTCTTAATGTCTTAAATTTATTTTGCCGACTAGTCACCTCCATCGATTGGGATTAGCCCCTGTATTATCGGCCTAACGCCACATAGGGTTTTAAACAAAACGTTACCGAGCTCGATAGCTGTAGTCGCTTAAGTGCGGCCAGTATCCAGTAGTCGGGAGATAGTGGGTTCGAGCCCCACTGTCGGCAGCCCTGAAGATGGTTTTCCGTGGTTTCCCATTTTCACACCAGGCAAATGCCGGGACTGTACCTTAATTAAGGCCACGGCCGCTTCCTTCCACTTATAATTATTTCCTATCCCATCGTCGCCATAAGACATATATGTGTCGGTGCGACGTAAAGCAAATAGCAAAAAGAAAAAGAAAAAAAAGTTGTGTAGGAGAGCAAGTTTTCGCCTCCATCCAATTTTGTATCATGGGCCAGTAATTTAAACTGATGTTTTGTTTTCCTCATGTAAAGGCCCTGTAGGTTGGGTACATGCTACCCCTGTTTTGTAAGTGTGCCTTGATGGCAGTCCGAAGCAAATCTGGTTGCGGCCTTTGATAGGCTTGTTAAATTGAGGGCGAATCTGCTCTTTTGGGTGTTTTGAAAAGTGAAAAGTGCCTTAGAAAGGCTTGAGATATAAAGGTTGGGAGCTTATGCTCTATGTCTTTAAGGGTTTTCTGACCTTTTGTACTTTGTGGGTGTAAACTGTGAGCTCAGACTTTGGGGCTTGTAGCCCAGATTTTGTAATATTCTTGTGTACATGATTTTGTTATTTCACCTTGTGAAAATTGTTACACCTTGTTGTCTGTTGAAAATATAACCTTTATTTAAATTTTAAATTAATCTTCGGACTTGTAGTGAGACCTATTCCTGCCCGCACCTTCTTTCACCTCTTACTACCACGGATATCGCAGTAACAAGTGGTAGCAGAGCGTGGTTGAATGGGTCTCAATTTAGCCCTTTTTGACGGCTAAACATCGCTTTGTTTTGAACTCTAACTATTTTCCCGTCGCTGGAATTTTTCCGATTGTTCTAAATTTGTAAAGTACCTGTCATCATGCCCGGCCCTCGCGATGTCCTCCATCTCGGCTATTTGCGCAAGGAGGAGTTGATCTATGAATTAACAATTAGAAATGTGCAATATGGAGGCACGGTTGCGGTAGACACCAATAAGCTTAGAGAGTCCCTTGATTTGCCCATTTCCATCCCCACTTTGGGAGAAAAAGAGATTGACGATGCTTTCTCCACGATCACGGACAATATCACTGAGCTAGCATCTGTAGTTAGTTTTTTTGAAGAAAATGACCCTTCTTCTAATCAAATTAAACGTGTGCAAGCCAGGTTATTTCATTTCTCTAATAGAGTTAACGATCTGTTGTCTCTGAAGTTGAATGACATTCAAAAGAAGGAAGCTAGTGTTCTTCTCGAAAATATTTCAGAATTGTCCAGTAAGGTTAGCCTAGTGTTAACTGGGGCAGTCCCTCCCAAAACCGACCAACCTGCGACGGTAAACGTAGTTAGCGAGGAAGACTCCCCTAAAGGAGAAGAAAATAGGAAATCAGTAGGAGTTCAACAAACCTCTTCCCCATTAGACAACGAGTCTGAAAGTCGTACCTCTCTGAATAATGCACGTTCCGAATTAGCTTCTTCACCACTTAGGCCTCTAACTACTATGTCACCAGTGTTCAGTAGTTTGCCCCATCCATTAGCAATGTTGCTCAGGGGTATTTCTAAGTTTTCTGCTAACTCTACCAGTGACGTTATTTCATTCTTAAGGTTTTTAGTTGAGTTTCAGGATCATGCCCTTGTATTTTCTCTTTCTCCGTGTCAAATTTTGCAGATAATTTATCCCTATGCAATGGGGGTTCTATCGGATAAAATAGTTAGAGCAATTGCCGAACAGTCATCCATAGAAGACTTCCATGCCCATCTGTTGGCAAATTTTATCTCCGCTCGAGCTAGGTCATCGCTCATACAAAAATACTACTACCGTGTACATCGTCTGGATGAAAATCTGGCCGATTTCATACAAGACATTAAATTCTATACCAGGGTGTTTGCGCTTCACTTCCCTGAAGATCAGATTGTTCAGGCTATTGTGCAAGGGATTTCACCATCCTACAGGTCATACTTGTGTTTTTCGTCACGCCCTCAAACTTTTGCCGAGCTAGAAGCCATGGCTGTGTCAGCCGAAGGGGTAAGATACGCCGACACCTTACGTGTCGCGAAAGAACCCCCTCCATCATCTAGTAATTTTCGGCCTCCATCTCGCCGACCCGTCACTCCCTGTAAATGTTACGCTTGCGGTTCGCCTGATCATCTTCGGAACAAGTGTCCTTTAATTAAAGCTAATAGGACAAATAATGGAGGAGGTTCATCCCAAGGCTGCTTTATATGCGGCGTATTTTCCCATATAGCTAAGAACTGTCCTAATGCGAATAGCACCCCTCCTGCTCAACTTCTGGTGCAACTTCCACTAATGCCAATAATAACAAGTGACTAGGGGTTTCGGCTGAGTCGGCAGATTCATCTTTACAACGCTCACCCCAGGTTAGATCCAACGAAAACGCAGGGAAAAATCAGAACTGTTCTACATTCCCATTTGAAGGTCCCAGAGAAAGTCTTAGGATTGCGGCGGACTCACCCGCACCGGTTCCCTTCCTCAAAATTGAATTAAATAATGAACCCGTAACAGCTCTATTAGATTCTGGTAGTGTGTGTTCCATTATTTCGGATGAATGGTATTCGAAATTGAAATCTGTTTGTAAACTTCCTGACTATTGCCCGTCTTCGGTTCAATATGTTTCGGCTAATTCCTCACCATTAGAAATTTTAGGTTCCTTAAATGCCAAAATTCGTATTTCCAAATTTACTTGGAAGGTTAAACTATTTGTGGCCAAGCACTTGTCTTGCCCCATTATATTGGGAGCTGATTTCATGTCTCACACCGGTCTAGTGCTCGACCTTCAGAGCAAGTCGTGCACTTTCAAATTGGATAGTAATTCCAAAATCCCTTTGTTAAAATGTAGTTCTATGTCATGCTCATCTGTTTCGCCTACCCAGGATGAGACGTTGTTAGATCTTAGACATCTACCTGAGGAGCAGGCTGATAGTATTCGTAAGTTATGTCAGTCGTTTCCAGAGGTTTTCTCGGACACTCTTTGTGTTACTGACCTTATTGAATACAAGATTGAGGTTAGGATTCGATCCCGGTTAGATTCCCACCTTATAGCTATCTCCGCCTAATGTGAAGGCTCTGAAGGAGATCATTGATCAGATGCTCAAGGATGGCATTATTCGGCCCTCTAAGTCGGCGTATTCATCACCTGTTTTCCTTGTTCCGAAACCGCAAGGTGGCTTCAGGCCTGTGATTGGCTATAGGGCTCTCAATTGGAAGGTGGTGTTACAATCTGTGCCCCTTCCCGACCTTCATTCTTGTTTTTCATGGTTTCGTAAAGCTAAGCTCTTCACCATCTTAGACCTCAATCAGGCGTACAATCAGATCCCTCTAGCCGAAGAATCTAAACATCATACAGCGTTCGCAACGGACTGGAATTTGTACGAATACAACCGCGTGCCTTTCGGGCTCCCCACGGGAGCAGCTGTGCTTACGAGGCTGCTAGATAGGGTCTTCTCCGACATCAAATTCGAGTATCTATATCATTATCTTGATGATGTCGTCATATTTTCTGAGACCTTTGAAGAACACTTTCATCATCTGAAGGAGGTCCTTAATCGTCTTCGTAAGGCAGGGTTAACAGTTAAGTTGTCCAAGGTGGCCTTCGCTAAACCTTCCATGTCATTCCTAGGGCATATTGTGTCGCCCGATGATGTTGCAGTCGATCATTCTAGAACTCAGGCCATCCGTGATTTCAAGCCTACTAAGGACATCAAAGGTATTGCCAGATTCATTGGCATGGTGAATTTCTTCAGGAAATTATTCCTAACTTCGCTAACAGAGCGGCGCCCTTGAACCTTCTTCGTAGGAAAGGCGTCAAATTTGAGTGGGGGACTTCTCAACAAGCCGCTTTTGAAGACCTCAAATTAGCTCCCTGTAATGCCCCTGTTCTTGCTATGCCGGATTTCTCTAAGAAATTCATCGTCCAAACCGATGCGTCGTCGTCGGCTGTGGCCGCAGTCCTTCTTCAAGAGACCGAACTAGGGAGACGACCCATTGCCTACGCATCTAGGACTCTATCGGCTCAAGAAGCCAAGTATTCCATCTATGAGCTTGAAGGTTTGGCAGACTTATTTGCCTTAGAAAGGTCCCGTCTCTATCTGGAACATGTCAAATTCGACTTGGAGACAGATAACCAAGCCTTGAGTTGGGTCTTGGCGAGGCCGCGTCGTACGGGTCGTATAGCCCGGTGGGCCATCAGGATTTCTGCTTTCCAGTTTGATGTTATGCATATCAGAGGCACTGAAAATGTTGTGGCAGACGGACTAAGCCGTATGTTTTCCAATGATGTAGAGACCCATGAACTGGTCGATAGTTCTTCACCTCCAGAGTCCATACTACCTGAAGTTAATGCCATTCTAACAGATGCTCCCATGCTCTTCAGGGATATTGAAAAATATCAACGTGAAGATCAGACGCTGGCCCCTATCATGGAAACCCTTTCTTCTGGGGAACATGTTGTCCCTTATGTGTTGAGGAATGGTGTTTTTTGTTGCCCGTCGAGGCATGATAATAAGATGAAAGTGGTGGTTCCAGCCGTTCTGGTACCTATGATCTTAAAGTACTATCATGAGACCCCATTAGGAGGTCATTTAGGCATCTTCAAAACCCGTGAAAAGATCCGGGAGATGTTTATTTGGAAGGGTATGGACGGTGAAATTCGTGAACTAGTAAAGGCTTGCAAATCTTGCTGGCTTAGTAAACCCACCATGTCCACCAAGGTTGGCCTATTGTCTTCTCATCAAGCGTCGCGCCCTATGGAGCGCCTGTATATCGACTACGTAGGACCCTTCCCCCAGTCAAAGGGGAATGCCAACAAATTCATTTTGGTGTGTGTAGATGGTTTCACAAGATTTTCATGGTTATTTCCGACTAAGCTGGCTACCGCTCAGTCCACTATTGCTTGTTTAAATTCTATCTTTGCTTCTTTTGGTCCATGTCAATATATTGTTTCTGATAATGCTAAAGCTTTCACATCCAATCTCTTTCGTAAATTCTGTTTTGATCTCTCCATCTCGCATGTGACTACTTCTGCTTACTATCCTCAACCATCTCTTGCTGAAAGGGTCAATCGTAATCTCCGGTCGGCGCTAGTTGCCTATCATCACGACGATCATTCTAGGTGGGACAAATCCCTTCATTGGTTAGCCTTCGCTTTGAATTCGGCGGTCCATGAATCTCATAAATTTACTGCAGCTTCATTAATGTTTAAGTTTGTACCCAACACGCCGCTCTCTAACCTTTGGTCTCTTAGTGACATCCTGCCGGAGACAATAGATCCAGATAATATTAGAGATCTTTGGAAGAAGGCTAAGGCCAACCTTAAAGTGTCTCATGAAAAGGTTAGGGAAAGATATAATCGTGGACGGAGAGCCACCAATTTGAATGGTGAAGAATTTTGTTCCCGCGGGCAAGCTTGCCCCCAGATTTCATGGGCCGTGCACCGTCTTGGATTTTTTAACGCCGGTGACATTGTTAGTGAGCAATCCAGCCACCGAGAGAATCTTTGGGGTTCACCTGTCCCAGGTGAAACCTGTGTAAATTACTTGCTCATTGAATCTTTTACTTTTTTAGAATCCTGAAGGTTATAATTTTAATTTCATTTTAAGGCCTTCTGCCCCTTATATTTTTACATGTAGTTGAATCTGCCTTGTATAAATATTGTGAAACCCTCCTCTGCTGTCCTCTTCATATGGCCATTACCACGCTCCCGTCTCCTGCTCAACCACACCAGTGGCTACGTAATATGAAATAAAACTTCCACGACACTGGCCCCTCAGCCTCACCACAAAGACTGTACCCTAAAAACATTATGGTCCAACAATAGTCTGCCGCCGTCATCTCAGTGTTTCAGTGCCCCCGCAGCCGTGCGGCGCCGTACCGCCACTGAGGTGGGGTACGGGCCCGCTCCACTCCAGTGAGGTCAACCAGTGTACGGCGAGTCGGAGTCCTCCTTTCGGCCAAGGCTGATGTGCGGCGCACCACCTGCAAACTGCCCGCGGACTGTAAACCATCGCCGCGTGTGCGGCGTGCTTCACCACCACTACCCCTCTCATAGTAGCGGGAGAGGTGTATCTCAGAGTACTTGAGGGGTCCGAGCGGCCTCCTCTGGACACTAGCAGCGGCGGCTGGTCTGGCCGTCAAACTTAATCAACAACTAATGTACTTATTCAGCTACATGGACATTCCATATCCACAATTACTGCGTTTTTGGAGTCAACATCAACATCTGGTGGACTTAGATAATTTTTTTTTCTTCTTCCAAGAATTAAAGTTTTCCTTTGGAATTCAACTACTACAACCATAGAGACCTGTCATCAAAAAACTACTACAAAGAAATTCCAAAACTGGATTTTATTTAATTCCACTTATATCAAACTAACTTCTGAGACCTTCGACTATTGTAAAGTTATATTTTTCTCTTCTGAATTCTTCAACTCCGCAGCTAAACTTGGACTTTTTCTTAAAACAAATTTTTGGTTTTCTCCTGTGTCACCCCTTGGAAGGACTTTTGGGTGGGGAGGAGGTCTGTACCGGGCGGTACACCTCCACGCCGCGAATTCAAATATCGTGCCAGTTGAAACTCCTCTCCAGGAGAAAGCCTGAACTTTAATAAACTGTATTAACTGAACGGTTTCTCGGAAGATGTCACTAGTGTAAATTTGGTAATTTCGAAGTGTTCTGAACTGTGTCAATTTTGATTTGTGTTTGTTTACTCCGCATCAAGAAGTTTGGACATTCTCTAACAGATGTCTCTACCAAAACTATGATAACGCACTCGAGTGTAAAGGAATGTACCTCCTTGAAGAAATTTTTAATTCATAAGTTTTGCCCTTACTAAATTTTGTTTTGTCAGTTGTGGGTTGGCAATATAATTCCTTTCTTTCCACCTGTTTTGAATATAGCCAATCAAGAATTTCTGTAATTAATTTTCCACCAATAAGGTGTTTCTTCTTCGTCTTGTGTATTAGTTTTTTGCTGTTATCCAATAAAATTCTGTGGGCGGGTCGTAATTATTCATGAAAGGTCTCGAATATTCCACGAGGGTATATAAACTGCTGATTTTCTTGTCTCGGCGCCACTTCAGTAACATCTCTCTTAGGGTGTGAATATGTAGCAGGGGCCGGGAAGCGCCTCATTCTTCAAGCAGCAGTTCATCTACAAGGTAATGGCCGGTTAACATCCTCATTTCTTGCTATCTCAGCAGTTTAACTCTCGGGGAGGGTTCGAAGCCTTTTGTATGTAACCTAACCTTTTCAAATGTAAATTCCTTTCTGTCTATCTATAAATTACAAATCTGTAAAGCGGGGATAGAGAGTGTATCACCCCCTCGAACTCCCCTTCATTTTTGAATTTGAGGTGACTATGTTTTTGTAATCGTTTTTCTCTTCCTTCTTAATGTCTTAAATTTATTTTGCCGACTAGTCACCTCCATCGATTGGGATTAGCCCCTGTATTATCGGCCTAACGCCACATAGGGTTTTAAACAAAACGTTGTGTAGGAGAGCAAGTTTTCGCCTCCATCCAATTTTGTATCATGGGCCAGTAATTTAAACTGATGTTTTGTTTTCCTCATTAAAGGCCCTGTAGGTTGGGTACATGCTACCCCTGTTTTGTAAGTGTGCCTTGATGGCAGTCCGAAGCAAATTTGGTTGCGGCCTTTGATAGGCTTGTTAAATTGAGGGCGAATCTGCTCTTTTGGGTGTTTTGAAAAGTGCCTTAGAAAGGCTTGAGATATAAAGGTTGGGAGCTTATGCTCTATGTCTTTAAGGGTTTTCTGCCCTTTTGTACTTTGTGGGTGTAAACTGTGAGCTCAGACTTTGGGGCTTGTAATATTCTTGTGTACCTGATTTTGTTATTTCACCTCGTGAAAATTGTTACACCTTGTTGTCTGTTGAAAATATAACCTTTATTTAAATTTTAAATGAATCTTTCGGACTTGTAGTGAGACCTATTCCTGCCTGCACCTTCTTTCACCTCTTACTACCACGGATATCGCCGTAACAGTTATGACATTTTTTCTTACTAGAAAAGGTAAGAATTAAATAACTGTGTTGTTCTATCTAGTTTCAGAGCCAGTAAAATTATCTTGCAAGTGTGGTTTGTAATTATTTTTCAATTTATTTTGTTTTAGGAATGTTACCAGGGGCCTAATTTGATATCCAGTGACAAGAATATTGAGAGAAATTATCTTAAGTTGAGAAGTTTATTCTACTATGATTATTAGTTTTCAGGTACAGTTGAAATAAATGAAAAGTATTCTTGTCAAATCTTTCATCAAGACAAGTACCGCAGTGGTATTCATGGAACAAGTTGAGCGTGTAAAAGTTATCTTCAGTCCGTTTAATGACAGCCTTCAGTAACGAGTTATAGTAAATTACAATCACATCCGTTAACACAGTTTCTGTGTGGTAGGTTTATTAGATTTCATCTCTACGATCTGTTTGAAGTCTTAATGTACATTGTTTGACATATTTTTGTGTATGTATTTATGTTAGAATAATCTGGGTTCGAGCAAGTTCATTATTGTTACCATTAAATTTAATAATGATCTTAAGTTAAAATTTTGTAATTAATTGTTCATTTGTTTACCAGTTTTATTTCATTAAATTCAGTAGTCGAGTAGAATTCAGTTCTTTTATTTTCAGTACTTTAATTTCAGACACGTAGCCCTCGTACCCCGTCAACAATATAAAAAAAAAAAAACCAACGCCAGCTCAAGAGATTAAGAACCGAAATCTTAATATTTGATTCCTGTATACTTCATTACTTTGATTCATTCTTCAGGGAAGAATTTCCGGACGACATAAAACAATTAGTGTTCCAAGTGTCGAAAGGGGGAATTTGTGTGAACTAAAATTGTACCATACCTGAAATATATTAATTGTTTTGCGTTTGCTTCGCTAACATTTCGGAATTATATGTCCAAAAGTTCATTAAGGTGAAAATTTATTTGCGTTTTGGTGTTGATACCGGTGTCGTGCTTCGTGTATGTCGTATACAATCGAGAGTCCCTTGGCGAATGCTCATATTTCTCTAATTTATTTTAATATTATTCCCTTTATTTATTTGGTACGTCAACTTGCGTGTATTTATTTTTATTCTTATTTACGACGAGCTGTATGCTCTCATTTAACAACTGTTGAAGTAGACGGTCACGGCGCATGACGGACGCCTTCGCCCGGACCAAGATTCACGGAGGAAATACCTCATAGCGTATTACATAACACAAGGCCTTGACAGGAGCGAGAAAAACCGACCCCGATGTAATGCTCCCCTTTGTTGCTGAAGTCACAGACATATTCCGTCATTCACACCGTTTCACTGCTGATGTAATGAAATATTTCCCACTTCGTTGAGAAATAACGTACATAATAATAATACTAATAATAATAATAATAATAATAATAATAATAATAATAATAATAATAATAAAAATAATAATTTTGTTTTTCCTGGCTGTGGCCAACTTAGGGCTCGCAAAATAACCCACTGATTTCATTTCCGTGTATTTCTTGATTTTTTTGCATTGGTCATTATTTGACTGCTTTTTCCTCCTTTCTTCTGTCCTGATGTTATTCTGTTTCTTCTTTCCTTTCTCCTGGAAACCGTTGAAATTTGGTATCAATCTCCTGAAACGTGATATCTCCTGTATTCAGAGTTGAAAAGTAGGTAATTGAGTAGAAGACAGTAACGTAGCCGGGATCGGTGGGGTGGGGGTAGGGGGTTGTTTATGTTCACAAAATGCTGATAGAACGTAAGGAAGTTGATAGTGTGCTGCACGCACGCATGACTCTCAGATCTATTATTAGTTTATTTCTGTTTATTTTCCTTCTTCTTTCCAACTTCCGCGCAAACCCTGGTTACGCCTTTGGTAAAAGTGATCAGGTTACTTGTAACGATTCCACCCTCACTCATTTTTAATTCCAATTTTTATTTTTACAAAAATGTAACATTTAAATACTTGAAATTTACTTCTTGAAGTAAGATTTTAATCATTGTTACTTTCTAATAATTAAAAGGGTGTGGCCAGGGGATTGACTGGGGTTTAGAACCGCACACCCCTCGCAATGGGATTGTTGTAAGACAAACATAAACAGAAACTGGCAATAAACTATAAGAGACGCAGAACTGTTGAATATACTGGATTTTAGTTTGTAAAGTGAACACAGAGTACGCTGATCGTATTGTTCTTGTTCTGTATCTCAGTGTACCGGTGCTGTAATCTGAACATCAACATAATTCACTTGTGTCAATGACATACGCGCACGACACATATGGGCCTTTAAGGGGCACCATAGACTTCTCGCAAAAAGTACTGTATGGGCTAAAGCCACTCTGCTTGGCCATGATGAGGGCTGTTTTGTGGAATCAGTCGAAGTAGTTGTTTGTTTTTTTACAATTTGTTCATAGAGGAATTGCCACTTGGTTGCATCTAGCAGCAGGTTGTTGTGTTGAGTGTAACGCAACACAGCCCTTGCCGTCTCTCGTAACACCGCGACACGCTCCTGCACCAAATTATTGAACAACCATGAACATTGGTACCAAAATACTATATCTTAGTTACTAAATGATACTTTGTTGATGTGTAGTGTCCCTGAGATCGTATTATGCACAAATGTTGGTGAGCACTTACATTTGTCACACATTTATTAGACACAATGTATAAAGCAAATAACTAGTTGGTGTAGTAACTCTGTTTTTAACGAGCGCTCTGTACACGAAGTTAATAATATATTAGGCTTATCGGTTGTGCGGTTTGATATTATTCAAAATTAATTCGAACAGTATTTGATTTAATTTCGTTCTTTTTTTATTTATTTTGATACTGGAATAAATTCTTATAACCGAGATATCGATTTACTGAAAAGTGAAACCAATCAAAGTTACGTACGGACATCTAAATTGGCAGCTTAGCCGTTAATGTTAAAGTAGCTGAATAAATCAACTATTTTCTCAGAAGCCACTGAATGTAGAAATATGCTTTTTAAATGATGTTAACTCGTGTCTTTTGCATACACTGATCTATAATAGCTTTAAAATATGTGCTGCGAAAAAAATTATGACATTTTAAAAACAGTCTCCGTTTTTAATTTTTTGCAGGTATCCTTTATAAAATATGAAGTATTCAAGAAATGTCAACCAAAGCAGATCCGTGCTACCAGAACACTATCATAATCATTTCATCGAAGTGCACTTAGTAGTTTTTGAGAAAAGGGAGCATTTGTGTCGGAAAAACTGATTTTGTGTAAATTGCATTTAAAGTAAATGTTTCGGTAAAGCTCGCCTACTACAGAATAGAAACTTTAAAATCCTCCGCCAAAACAACACTGCATCGCGCGGTTGCAGCTCATTCAGGGTGACCAAATAATAAAACGAGATATTTCTCTTCAAGACTCGCCAAGCCACAGCCGTCTAGAGTGAATTCTCCCTCAGATTTATGTGTAAATCAGTAATACATTGCCCAATAGGTGTCTTGAAATAGAAGTGCACCAATATATTAAATAAATAGTGAACATTCGAACATTTCAATGAAACAAACGCCACATTACACAGAATGATTCACGCGTTAATAAACTGTTAACAAAAGAGAAAATCTCAAACTTCGATGATTTGGACCTTTACGACTTCCCTTAAATGACGCAGGCAGTAAAATACAAGCTATAAAGCATTTACAAAATTATCTTACGATAACGATTAATCCCGTCGTTTAGATAACTTGACAATATATTGCATTGCTTCTGCCTGCTGTAATTACATTCATATCAGTTTCATTTGAGCGGGGCCGTATCGCAATCAATACGCACCTGACCGCATTATGTTCTATCAGCATTTTGTAACCATAACTCCAACAACATAGGTCGGTCCCGGATACGCTACTGAGTAATTGATATACACCGCACGGAAGAAGAAACGGGTGAGAACTTTAAGAACTAGTTATTTTTTCTGTAACCTAAATGGCAAATTATTTGAAAGGCTACGAGTAAATAAAATAATAATGTAATGAGGCTACTGTATGGTAAACTGCGTGTTTTTGTGTGAGTTGTATTAACCATTAACCATTAACCATTAACCATTAATGGTTTAAAATATCCGATCCGGCCAGGAAGAGAATCCGGGGCCCTATCGACCGAAGATGACTACACAGAGCATTCAGCCAACCAGACATGTGAGAGCTGAAGATAATTTCGAATCTTCCTTTGTCCCTCTATGCTAAAAATAATAATTTCCGTGCCACCTTTGGTATTCTTACAGCACCGTGTCAGCAGTGTTCTGTAAAGTAATTGTAAATGAGCAAGACGTTTCTCAGATAACTGTAATTCAGACCAATTACTGCCTCTATCATATCCGCTCTCTTTAGACTTTACATCCACTGATAGCCATTCTTACTCTTGTAAACATGATTAAAAGTATGTTTCGTGAGTTTGTTATTGTCCACCCTCATGTGACGGAAGAAATTATCTCCTTTCTTCCTGATCACTTCAGAGATTCTTTCAGTTTCTTTATTTTTCTACAGGTGCTTCATTCTTTCTGTGTCTGTACTAACCATTTTCATTCCTTGATTGGCCCCAGATTTTTCCTAGATTCCTTCTTACCTTTTCCTCCAGCTCTTCTATTCCTGATGATTTCATCGAGAACATACACTCTGTAGCATAGGGATAGCCTGCTTTAATTACCGTTTTATAATGCCTGAATTTATTTTTGTTGGAGAGATTCTTCTTATTACAGGTGTACTTGGTCATTTGGTAGGCTTGTTCCAATTTCCTTCTCTTGATTTATTTGCTTCTTGGTCTAGATCACGGGTCGGAAATGCGTGGTCTGCAAGGCTTACACAGTTTTCGTCATGATATACTGAATATATCTAGAATGAACTTGACACTGCATAAAACACTTCAGATGTTCTGCGACGTGAGAGAACCGTCTCTACCGAAGTGGTGTTGTCTGTGTAGTAACTCAAGATTTAATTAAACATTTCATTATATAGCAACGTAAGAATATGATCGATTAGCAGTGAGAAAGGAAACTGATGACTATTTTAGTACGTATTCTCCCTTGCTACGTTCATCAGACCATGCACGACAGTTCTCAGATTTGTGGAATGGGTGCCAATGTCGTAGTGATTCGGCAGCAGCATATCATTTTCCACCCACTTCCTGTAGTAAGGCCTGACATGTACAGAGAGTGGCTGCAGGTCACGCATTCAGTATGTTGCCCAGCATGGTAGGAGAGGTGGTTGTATATAATTTCTAACCACTAGATTGCGTGCCTAAAGCCTGGATTTGAATCCAAATCTCTCTGCAGTATTCACAAGGAGTGATAGGGGTAATTCACGAACTGTGAATTTTCACTGAAATCTAAAAATTACGAGTAACGACTCTTGCTTCCTACACTGTCACTGTGTTTAGCAGTGTGCTGGCGAATTCTAATCCAACTTATGGTTCCAAACTGTAGCTAGCTTCAGGTAGTTCCAGTATGAAATTTTAGATGGCGGTGGAGGTCATTCACAACGGGTAGATAAATGTAGGAACGTTCTGTAGATGGCAGGCAAGTGGGCATGAAAAGGGTGATTTTTGTAATTAAAGGCCGTATGCCTCGAAGCGAAGTATTTCATGTCTAACCTCAGTCAGTGGGCCCTTATGACAAAGAATAAGTCGTATAACATCAAGTAATATGAAGATAACACTGCTGGATTGCATTGAATCCGACTTTACCCAATCTATTTACATTATTCGAACTAATATCGATTTTAAGCGATAGTTCTCATGATGCTACAGTATTTGTGTTGTTTGAATTCCAAGGGCCCATATACCTGCGCTGTAAATCTTTGTCCTTGTGCTTGTTTATTAGAAATATATCTTGGCCAGTCCTCCAGAAATCCTGTATTTCCTCTTTGAGTACAGCTCAGGGGCTGAAGCTGAATAGTTTTATTAATGTGTTTATATATATTTCCTGTCTCAGTGCACTTAATTCTGTTATTTTAATTTTAATGTGGTACTTAGATACGGATGTGATACCCATATTTTGCGTATGTTTTGCTCTGCTGTGTTGCTTTTGAAGGAATTTAATATTTGTTTAATATCAGCTTTCTGGTAATGTGTCATTCATTCATTTCAAGGTAAACTACTTTGTTGTATGAGGTTATGCTCTCAATAACATAGTATACCGTACGAACTAGGGGCATCACATCATTATCATTATTTAGGACATAGCAGCTTGAAAATAATAGCATATGAATCGTAATGTTTTGGGAATGGAAATAGTACAACTGCATTATAATCGTCGTAGTAGGTGAGGGGGTGTGGTGAAGGAGGGGGAGGAATAGGATAGAAGGTGGAGGGAGGGACGTATTGTGGTGACCATAACCGGATGTGCGCCACTACGGCGGATGTCACTTCTCTGCGCTATCTGTTGATAATAATAGTAAGGTATTGCACACAATGCGCATTACAAGGTGCCATCTGTCTTTGAGCCGAAATTTATTACAGACTTTCGTCTCTGTCCTGTTATATCCTTTTGGTGCTGACATAACGTGAAGTTAGGTGCACCACAATATTTGCGAGCGGTATTGATTTTTGTAGAGTTCTAAAAGAGAAAAATTATTGTAAGTATAAAACTTAAAAATAATTAAACCTCGTCATCGCTGGCAGTATAAATTTTAGAATTTTGTCGTGTTGACCATAGTGTAGTATTATTATATTATATTATTATTATATTATATTATTATTATATATTATTATTATTATTATTATTATTATTATTATTATTATTATTATTATTATTATTATTATTATTATTATTATTATTAAACGCACGTTCAAAATAAGGCCTGCTAGGCAGGATGAGGAGAATGTTGCAAACACTTACAAGCACTAAAACACGAAACATTTCATTCTTTGTTTAATAATGTGTTTTATGTCGTAGTGTGATATTTATATTGAACTCGTGTGTTCGACAGACTGAAAAGCTGTACTTGACATAAAACTCAATCCACTCTTGTATGTTAGATGTTTATTAATGAAAGTACTGATCAATTTGTAATTTCTAATTAATGTTAAGAATCTATATACCGTATCTTTGCGGTAAAACTCTCAAAAATACTCTTATATGCAGGACTTAGCTCTATCTATTACGAAACTATGCAGTTCTCATGATGCTGTGTAAATTTTTAAAATAATTTTGGAGTCAGACAGTAGTTGTCGTAGTTTGCAAGCAAAATCATACCCAGAATATTTCAACGAGTATACTTCTCATTGAACGTAGCTTTTGACAATCCTCATGAAAACTTGCCTTTTCTTAAGTCAACCATTAATTGTACTAGGTAGAAGTGAAAAATGTGGCTTAGTTAATGGGAAGTTTGGGTATGTCAGGCGGAGTTCAGTCGACAATGTTGGTGAGCTCAACGGGTTTGCTTGTATTATATATCAGCAGCAAAAGCCTTTTGTGGCATTTCCAGTGCCTTTTTATTTCGTTCATTTAAGCAAATTGTATTACTTACTCCTGTAAATAATATCACAGGTAACGATCTAACATCCTACACAACTGAAACATGAGAGTTTAAAATTTGTGTGAAAACTGCAGGCAATAACAGGCTGAGCCATGTAATGTTTAAGGACTTATTACTATCTGACAGTTATGAAGGTCATAACTCAGACAATTTAAAACTTTGCGGTTTGAGAGTGTGTATATTTTAAAAATTGTCATAATCAGCTGAGCTTAACCAAACAGACTCTGAAAAAATCTTTAATATTTCCATCGTTCTATAACATGACAAAATAACAATTGCCAAGTTCTCAAATATCCAAAGCGTATACACAAACAAAGTGCTTTTTTGCTGAGAATGGCTCCCAGACTAAATTTGGACAGTTTTCCCATGCATACACGTTGAACAGCACCTCTTGTGCAACTAATGAGTTCTATGAAACTACATTTGCTGTGATAAAGCAAGAGTGTAGTACCGAGTCAAAAATAGTTTGTGGTAACCTAGCAAACGCGTGGGCTGTGATGTTAAGTATTGATGGAGGTACATGGCATAGAGATCCATGGCCTGCGCAACTGCAAGGGAACTGTTGCTAGGTGATATTACGTCACACATTTTGAGATAGAATCAAAGTGCAGCAAAGCTTATGTAGTGAGCTCGCAGTTGCAATCAGCAGTATTCTCCAAGGAGAAAAATCAACTCACGCAAGAAACTATCCTTATGTCTGCCTGTTTTCAGGCAACCTTTGTTGTACGGGAGTGGAAGCTGGGTGAATTCAAAGTAAAAATACTGGACATGAAATCAGCGTGAATGATCGCTGATACAAATAGGTGGGAACACAGGAAGGTACTCAGAGAAAGGAGAAAAGTCTAAGGTAAAAATGAACTCTTATGGATGAAGCTGCGCGCTTATGGCAGCTTCAGTGGTGGGGTTATGTGAGGCGAATTGTGGTGGATAGGTTACCTAGGAGAATAATTGACTTGGTCGTGAAGGGTAACGGAAGTAGGAGGAGACCAAGAAGGAGACAGTTTCCAATAATTTAAAGAGAAGAGGTATAGAACCAAACAACGCCACAGAGCTAGTTGCAACGAGCTAGAATAACACAGAGAGGCGGAAGCGCTTTCCCGCTGAATCAAAGGGACGTTCAAACTATCACGATACGCCAGTAGACTTCGATTTAAAAAGAAGTTAAAGAGAATACATGGTATTTCACTTGCTAATTACGGTACTCAACAGCTTTTGGATTGTTGAGGATTGTTGCTACATTCCGACGAGATCAAAGAGTACATACACATGGTAGTGGTGCAATCAAATACAAAAATCAGCTGATTACTTTAATCCGATAATTTGTAGTCTAAGATCCCGGCACGTGTGTGTATCTTTTAGAGCATAGTACTCTCTCTCTAAGCGTTTTGCTTTGCTGGTATTCTTTGATTTGTTCTTGCAAATTTCATTCCTCTTTGTGTTAGTAGAAACCTAAGACATTGTAACTAGGATACGTCTGAAAGTAGTTCACTGTACAGTAGCATACGAGTAATGTCTTATTAGATATTAGCGTGCTTATTCTATTACTGTAAAATGTTTCTGTAGTATAGAAGAGGTATCCGTAGAAAGTCGGTATTCAGTAATTAACGGCGGTTTTTATCCTGTTAGGGTGTTGTAGGTTAAAAATAGAGTACGAATAAGTAGTATTGTAGTGTAGCAGTATATTAATTACCTTATTTTCGTGTGATCTTTGTGCTCTACCCTAGAAAATATTTCTTTTCTTTCATTTTTTTGCACATAATAAGTTATTTTATTTTTCTTTACTCATCATTTTCTGTACAAAGTGGATAAGGAGTGCAAGTGTAGGAACTGTGGGTGTGGCGAGGCTTTGAGGTGTATTAAGGAGGAGTTGGAGAGTTTGAGGGAGATATTTATGATTCTCTGAGAAGACAGGAAGGAAGGTAGGCCTCCCTCAAACAATGTACCGGATACAGTAGGTTGAAAAGTGGGATGGGAAGGAAAGGGGGAATTGTAGCAGACAGGTGGTCTAATGTTCTAAGGGGAAAGAGGTTGCAGAATGAGGGCTCTATATTTAGGATCAGAATTCAGGACAGGTGTCTGTGATAAATCGGTACGAGTCACTGCAGGTAGAACAACAGAGGGAAGATGGGGAACAGGGAATTGTTGCTGAGATATGTGGAAGTAGCAGGAAGGGAAACGGTAGGAAAGGGAAACGTAGAAGAGAAGACGGGAAAAGACAGGTGGAACAGGGTCATGGGGGAAAGGGAGGAGGAAGTAGATCCTGCAGGTGTCAGTAAAAATGGGGTTGACTGGGAGGGGAAGAGATCAAATGAGGTGGGTAGGGTTGAGGCCCTGGTCATGGAGGATTCTATTGTTATACATGTGGAGGAAAGGAAACCAGGGTAGAGTGTTATCCAGGAATTAGGTTGAGTCAGATGTTGAGGAAAGTAGAAGAGAATAGGGGGCAAGGAGAAGGTGGCAGTGTTTCACATTGGTACCAACAGCGTAAGGCAAGCTGGTATAAGTACCAACATAGTTGGTGATGTGTGGGTCTTTGTAATTGCAGTACGGGTCAAGTTTAAGGAAGCAGAGATTGGTATCAGTGGAATACTGCGTAGGAGGGATACTGACCGGGGGGTGATTGGGGATTTAAATGAGACTATGTGGGATACTTCTAGATCCTAATGGGTGGGTAGGAAATAGGGATCTGCGTTCAGATATCCTTAACTTAAATTGCAGTGGTACATTTAAGTTAGGAAATTTATTTGTAAGGGTAATGCGGATGCACATTCAGGTAAACGGGGTGGTCTAGGGAGCGGTGATAAGGGTACATGGATCTGGAAGTTACGTAGGGATGACATAAAAATATCAGTGTTGAACTGTAGAAGTATTGTAAAGAAAGGAATAGAATTGAGTAATTTAGTAGATATAAACTTACGAGATGTTGTAGTTGAATCATGGAAGAGAGACGATATAATGGACGCAGAAATGTTCTCACTGAATTGAAGTGTGTATCGTAGAAATAGGATAGGAGTGGTGGGAGGGGGAGTATTAATTCTGGTGAAAGAAGAATTTGTAAGCTACGAAAAACCTAAAGAAGACAAACATGAAATTATATGTGTAAGGCTCATTTCTAAACATAATTGGCAACTGGATGTCTTTGGAGTGTGCAGACGGGGAAAGGGTAGCGTTGACGCTGATTCAGAATTATTTGATAAGATAATCATTTATGTGTGAAACGACATGGAAAAGAATGTGATTGTAGCGGGAGATCTGAATTTAGCAAATATCAATTGGGAAGGTAATGCGAACGACCAACAAATGGCAAATAAGCTAATATGGGAAGGACAGCTGATTCAGAAAGTGACGGAAACAACGTCTTGGACGTGGTGCTAGTAAAACCAGATGAACTCTATAGAGAAACAAAACGAATAGATGATATTAGTTATCATAAAGCCGTTTATGTCGTAGTTAAAAGTAAATGTGATAGAAGTAAGGTCTTAATAGTAGGACTATTAGGCAGTAAAGCAGGCATGAGAGAGTTTTTAAAAAGTAAGTATGATCGATGTAAAACGGTAAATAAAAATGTTAACAGACTTTGGGATGGGTTTAAATCAATTGCTGAGGAATGGGAAAACAGGTTTGCACATTGACAGGTGGTTAGATTCATATAATAGAGAAATAAAGTGACTGAGAAGGAGGTGCAGACTGGAAAGAAATAGAGTTAGAAATGGCTGTGGAATAAAGAGATATTGAAGGAAATTAAGAAGAAATTGAATCTAGCAAATAGGGCAGCTAAAGATTCCATGATGGCAAGCATAATTGGCAGTCGAAATTTTTGTGAAAATGAATGGGTATGTATAAATATTTTAAAACAGAAACAGGTTTCAAGAACGAAACTCCAGGAATCATTAATGAACAAGGAGAGTCTGTATGTAAGGATCTTCAAAATGCAAAACTATTCAGTCACAGTATGTAAAGGTTGTTGGTTACAATGATAATGCCCAGATAGTGGAAGAGACTAATGCTAAAGAAGTACTAACATTTACATACAATGACATTTACAATAACATACAAAAGTTGAAAACTAGAAAATCAGCTGGAATTGATAAAATTTCTGGGGATATACCAAAGACAATGGATTGGGGTATAGTACCATATCTGGAGTGCTTATTTGATTATTGTTTACATGAAGGAGCTATACCAAATCAATAGAAAGTTGCTATAGTACCCCCTGTGTATAAAGGAAAGGGTGATAGAAATTAAGCTGAAAATTACAAACCAGTAAGTTTGACATGCGTTGCATGCAAGCTTCGGGAAGGCATCCTTTCTGATTATATTAGACCTGTGCGCGAAAGTAATAACTGGTTCGATAGAAGTCAGTTTGGGTTTAGGAATGGTTATTCCACTGAAGTTCAACTTGTAGGATTCCAGCAAGTTATAGCAGATATCTTGGATTCAGGATGTCATATGGACTGTATCGCGATTGACCTGTCTGAAGCATTTGATAGGGTGGATTATGGGAGACTACTGACAAAAATGAGTGCAATTTGACTAGACAAAAGAGTGACTGAAAGGGTTGCTATATTTCGAGAAAATAGATCCCACAGAATTAGAGTAGGCGAAGCTCTATCTGACCCTGTAATAATTTATAGGGGAATTCCTCATGGCAGTATTATTGGACCTTTATGTTTCCTTATATATAAAGTGTATGAGTAAAGACTTTGAATCAGAGATAAGGCTATTTGCAGATGATGTTATTCTGTACAGAGTGACAAATAAGTTACAAGATTGTGAGAATCTGTAAAATGACGTCAATAATGTTGTGAGATGGACAGCAGGCAATGGTATGATGGTAAATGGGGTTAAAGGTTAGGTTGTGAGTTTCACAAACAGGAAAAGTCCTCTCACTTTTAATTACTGCGTTGATGGGTTGAAAGTTCCTTTAGAGGATCATTGTAAGTATCTAGGTGTTAATATAAGGAAAGATCCTCATTGGGGTGATCACATAAATGGGATTGTAAGTAAAGGGCACATATCTCTTCACATAGTTACGAGAGTGTTTAGGGGTTGTAGAAAGGATGTATAAGAGAGGGCATATAAAGCTACGGTAAGACACCAACTAGATTATGGTTCAATGTATGGGACCCTCACCAGAATTACTTGGTTCATAAACTGTAAAAAATCCAAAGAAAAGCAGCTCGATTTGTTCTGGGTGGTTTCCAACAAAAGAGTAGCGTTACAAAATTGTTGTAAAGCTTGGGCTGGGAAGAATTGAGAGAAAGAAGAAGAGCTGCTCGACTAAGTGGTATGTTCCGAGCTGTCAGCGGAGAGATGGCGTGGATTGACATTTGTAGACGAATAAATTTGAGTTGTGTCCTTAAAAGTAGAAAAGATCACAATATGAAGATACAGTTGGAATTCAAATGGAAAATGTTTGCAACTATTCGTTTATAGGAATGGGAGTTAGGGATTGTAATAAATTAGCAACGGGGATGATCAATATATTTCCAAATTTTTGAAATCATTTAATAAAAGTCTAGGAAAGCAACAGGTAGGGAATCTGCCACGTGGGTGACTGCCCTAAATGCAGAGCAGTATTGATTGATTGATTGATTGATTGATTGATTGATTGGTTGATTGATTGATTGATTGATTGATTGATTGATTGATTGACGCGGTTCTTAAATGACGAAAATTGTTGAAAGTACGCATTTTGAAGCACATTTGTAAAATTATAGACCGTCAGTCGAAAGCATACAGCATTGTTATCAATCAATATTCTAAAGTCTAATGCCTTGTCGATGCAACCACTCTTTTCTTTCATTGGCTGTTCGCTTCAGTTCCATGTAATTGTTACAACCTAGCCTCTTCTTGATGTCGTCCAAATACTTCATCCTAGGTCTTCCTCTCCCTTTCTTTCCCATCACTTTCCCTTCAAGTATGTTAGTGATGAAAGTATTGTGTCTGATGACATGTCCAATACATTTTATTTTTCTGTTTTCCATTTCCTTTAAGGATCTTATCTCTTCTTTAACTTCCCTTAAGACTTCCACGTTGGTTTTTCTATCCGTCCAGCTCGTTCTGGTCATTTTCCGCCATATCCACATTTCAGCAGCTTCGAGTCGATTCCTTTCTAATTTACGCAGAGTCCAACTCTCACTTCCATACTGAAGTGTACTCCATACATATGATTTTGCAAAGGATTTTCTGACATCTATATTCATGTGTGCGCTGGTTAAAATGTTTTGCCTGTTTTGCCAATGTTATTCTTCTCTTTACTTCCAGGAAGCATCTATTATCCTCTGTTATCATACTACCAAGATAACAGAATTGTTATCGTAGAGTAAGAATTACGCCACTTCAGGGAGCGGCCGTGGCCTTAATTAAGGTATAGCCTGGTGTGAAAGTGGGAAACCACCGAAACCATTTTAGGACTGCCGGTGGTTCGATTCGAACACACTATCTCCCGAATGCAAGCTCATAGCACCCCTTGTGTGTTGGGGTGGTAGAATAACAACCACGGTATCACCTGCCTGTCGTAAGAGCCGACTAAAAGGTGCACCGCGGTATCTTCACTTGGGAGCGTGGGTAGGCCATCGCAGGGCACTTAGCTGAGGCCAGGTATTGATTGTGCGAGCCTCCTCACCATCCTATACGACCTCCATTGGTCAACTCTTGTTCATTTCCGTCCCCGACCGTATTTGGTTTGCGAATACTAAGGGAGTCTTTCATTTTCATGCCTTTCGTCCCATTTGCCACTCTAAGGCAGACAACATCAGTTTTCTAAGCGTCGGACATCTTCCGTTATTTTCCTTTGATTAGTGTAGAGATATGCTTCCTATTCAAGCAACCACCACCACCACCACCACCACCACCACCACCACCACCCCCAAGCTTACAGATGCGCGACCTTAACAGCAAGGACAACTTGCTCGGTACTGGGTTTACTAGGTGAAAAGTAACCTTAAAAGATGTGATTTATGAATTCTAGCCTAATTTTAATTATTAATGCGACTGGCATCTACATTAAACACTTTAAAAACTTCACAAACAGCTGTAACGTACAGTTCTTACTATGCTTGGTGCACCTTTGACTCGAACTCAAACCAATGCCCAAGCACAAGACATAGAGAGTGACACACAGCCTTCAGGACCTTTATAAAAGAAGAAACTAGAATATCAAACTTCAGTGAATCACATACCAACAACAGATGGAAACAAAATTAAACTCTCAGGGACAAGAGGTAAACAGGTAGGCTAACAAGAAATAATCACTTGTGATAAGTGGGAATGAAGAAACGTTATCTATCGTCATTCATACAACTCAAAATATGGCTGCCCTTGATGAAAATGCCTCCGTTAGCGATGATGTCAGCCATATACCCCATCCATGTTGCTCTAGCACGTTGGATATTTACAAATAGAGGATTCTAAGTGTGTTTAGTAAATTCACAGGGGCTTGCCGATTGAATGCTGAAGGCTTAACAATATACAATTAAGATGTATGTATGGTTGTAAAAAATGTGTAAAATTTACTTTGCACAGAAATCCTCTCTAAGCAGATTTCAGTTATACAAATGATATATACATCAAACTTCTTTAAAATTTCTGATCATATCTGAAGAGTTACATACCACTTCATTTGAGCTATGGCACACTAATGACAGATACTTTCAACTGTCACTAGGGAAACTGAAAACCGACAACGTTGAGAAATGATTTAGCTGTTACCAGGAGCACTCAGGGAGATAATTATCATCCAGCAGTCACTCAGCTCATGGAGTGGGAAATAAAAAACACGATGGTGAACATGGCATGTCACAAACGATATCACCACTCTGATACACGACATACTTAGCTAATGGTTGCTCACTTAGCGACATTTGACAACAATTCCTAGTGTATTAGTTGTTCACGTGTATTGCTGTTATTTAAATTATCTCTGCCATCAGTGACGAGATTTCTGTTAATTTCTTGTAATTCATTCGAGTCCTGAAGTCCAGACATATTGTATAACTTCTCTTGGTCATTCACCATGCACTTTGAAAATAAGCATCTACAAACCGCATCGCACACGAGTTATATAAACCAGCACGTAGCACCTACTGTCGCGTTATCACGCGGAAAAGATGATCTCTTGCAAGCAGATGTAGTAGAAATAATTCCATATGCCTCTAGCAATAACGGGCATAAGTATCTACTTACTGTCATAGATGTGTACTCTTAGTTTGCTTTTGCACAACCTGTGTGTTCTAAGACAGCAGTTCAAGTCAAAGACGCATATAACATATTATTGAACAATCGAAACACTGCCCAATGCTTCTTCAAATCGAGCAGTGTAAGGAATTTTGCAACGTAATTTTTCTTCTTACCCCAAGTTCCTTGGCATTCAACACTACTCTACCTACAGCAATCTCAAGGCAAGTGTTGTAGAACGCTTTAATCCTATACTCAAAACAATGATGTGGCGAGAATTTACAGCTCAAGGTTCTTATCGTTGGATTGAACTGGTACCTAGACTCGTGTCTACCTACAACAATACACCTCATCGCATTATCGGCACAATGCCAGGTGTTGTTAGTAAGAATACACCACGCTTAGATGCTATTCATCTTGTAAGCAAAACGGCTGATCCGCGCCGCCACCGCTTTGAAAATGTGATTTCGTCCGCTTCAGCAAACACAAGTCTATCTTTACAACGGAATACACCCCTAACTGGAGCACAGAAATTTTTCAAATCAGGGGTGTTTAACTTGCTAATCCAGTTACGTATTTACTTCGCGCTCTCACAGGACCTCCTATTTAAGGAGGATTCCACATAGAAGAACTGCAGAAAGCAAAATATCCTGATCACTATTTAATCGAACGTGTTATTCGAAGTTGTGGAAATAAACTGTATGCCAAATGGCTTCGTTTTAACAACTTCAATTCATGAATTAATAAAGAGTATGTACTTTAAAACTTGAGGGGTGTTATTCTCGAAACTCTACCTCTCCATTCTTCTACGTCATAAGAGAAGATTAATCTTGAAAATCAACATTATTACTACTAGTTAATTTAGGACATGCTGTAGGGTGGGATTAATATTAAATAATTTAACAACACCTGTAGTTCACAATTCCTATTTATTTCAGAATACACACATTTTTCTTTCTTCAAGTAAATCTGTTCTGTCATTTCTTACATAGATTTTTTCTACTGTCTTCACTGTTTAATGCCACTACCCAGTAACGGTATTCCTTTCGTTGCAAAGGCAACGACAATTGCTGCTATCATCTCAGCAACTGAATCATTAGGTGACGACACACGCTGCATAGCTTTACGAAGCAGATTTTCATCAGCTACACCTCTAAGTTGAGGATTGATTTGACGATAAGCAATGTAATGCTCTTTGCAGGCAGCATCTAACATATTCATAGCAGGAACACCACGTGACAAGCCGACGTCAAGTCGTGTTAAGGGACGCAGTACTGGTAACCAGGATGGCGAAGCTCTAAAGAAAGAAGATTAATTACCTTGTTGATGAGTGTACGCCCAGCATGTTCCTCACCTCCCTCCCAGCACATTTCTTTACCTTTTTCTGCGACAACTTGCTTACTCTTTTCGCAGCCATGATAAGTGTTTATAAGCGAAGACAACTCGTTAGTTTTAGGTCCGTGATAAAGTATAATTAGTTGACATCTACGGCACTGTCTCATTGAAGGTCTCCTTGTTAAACGCACTTGTTTATGATGTAAACTACACGTTTGAAGCTCCAAAAACAGTATCTTGAGTCCACTCACGAGGCACCTTGTACCAGATATTCTTTACAGCATTCGCAGCTACACTGACCAAAAATGCCTTTCGTAATGCATTCAACTCCACTTCATTAAAAGTGTTAAATTTTTTGCAAGCATACCATTTTACGATTGCCTTTTCAATTGTGTTACACTTAGCATCAGATAGAAATGACATGATGTCTTTACTGTACAAATGTTTCTTTCACACTGACTTCATTTCGACACTGCAATTTACATATGTTGTTCACCTCCCGGCATGCACTGCAACACAACCAACCAAAGAGCATGCACACATGTCGTAAAGACTGTTTAATAGTTTCACCACTATGCTCCTCGTGAAGAGCTATAAATGGTGGGCATCCTAATTCATGCATGACGATAATTTCATATGTTCATGGCAGATACTCACGCAACCATTCCTTATTTTCACAAACCTTTAAAATTATCAATACCTGCTCTTGACAAATGAACGTTCATGATCGTAGATAGGAAGCGATAAGGTACGTATTCCTTTGTCTTCCCAAGGCAGACTCACTTTTTCTATCTATTCTGTCTGCTTTTGGTCTTCATCTGTTTGCAAACAGTAAGGGAAGGTGGGCTCAATTCTAAAATGACGAGTTTTGGTGCCCAAAACACAGTGAAATCCAACACAGCCACCTCCTTGAACACAAATTTGTTGCCGTTCACTTTAGAGCCAAGTATTGTTCTTGTCATGGTGCAATTAAGCGCTCTACCCTCTATAACTGTATATCAGAGTCTAAAGAAAAACTCACATTTATGCCGTCTATAAAGGCACCAATTTACTAGAGAGTTACCTTGGTAACGAACAAGTCTAAACATGCATAACCATGTCGAGGTAATCGCCGCATGTTAAAAATGGATTTTTAAGTCGCCCGCGCTTATTACGTCACAGACCTGTAACTACTCCAAGGAGGTGACTAGTCCAGATGAGGAGGAGGAAGAATATCTGACCGCAAAACTGGGCGTAGGTGGCGACTGTGTAGTTAGGTCCCTCCATAATTGTGTCTGTAAGGAGGAAGGGGCATCTGTCCGTAAAACTGGGCCCAAGATCTGTCACTACACCCCAACAGGGGGACTAGGCCAGATGAGGAGGAGGAAGGCCACCTGACCGTAAAACTGGGCGCAAGATGGCGACTGTGTAGTTAGGTCCCTCCATAATGGCGACTGATAGGAACGAAGGGCATCAGTCCGTAAAACTGAGCTCTGTGTAGTCAGGCCAGTGAAAAATAGCGACGAGAAGGGCATCTAATCGTAAAACTAGGGCAAGATGGCGACGCTTTAGTTGGGACCCTCAAAAATTGTGACGGGAAGGGCATCTGACCGTAAAATTGGCTCTGTGTAGTTAGGCCCTTTCAAATGGCGACGGAAAGCGCATGTGATCGTAAAACTGGGCATTGTGTAGTTAGACCCCTCCAGAATGGCGTCCGGAAGGCAAACTGGCCATAAAACTGGGTTAGGCCATATGTGCCCCCTCTGGTGGAAGGATCAAAATGGTGACGAGAATGGCATCTGGCTGTAAAACTAGACCAAAGATGGCGACGGTGTAGTTACGCCCCTCCAAAATGGCCCCGGGAAGGGCATATGACCGTAAAATTAGGCTCTGTGTAGTTAGGCCCCTCAATGGCGTTATGCATGCTCTATTATGCGAATCCCCATTGCCCTAATACCCAAGATGGGGTCGGCAAAATACGCGAATCACCATGGTCCTACTACTCAAGATGGCGTTGGGAAGAGAAACTGGCCGTAAAAGTGAGGTTAGGCCCCTTCATGAGGTTAGGTTTGCTCTCTTACGCGAATCTCCATTGCCCTACTACTCAAGATGGCGTCACGGAAATCCCCGTCGCCCTACTACTCATGGTAGCGTCGGGAAGGTCATCTGGCCATAAAAGTGAAATTAGGCCGTCCAAGGTGGTGACTGTTGCCGTCGGGAAAGGCTCATGACCCTAAAGGTGAGGTTGGGTCACACCAAGATTGACACTGTGAGGTTAGGCTTGCTCTCTTACGCAAAATGCGCGTCGGGAAGGGCATCCTGTCGTGAAAGTGAGGTTATGGCCCTCCAAGATGGCGACCGTGAGGTTAGGCTTGCTCTCTTATGCAAAATCCGGAGGGGGCAGTCTGTATATATGCTAAGGGTCAGTGATATTGCCAGGGGTCAAAGACCTCGTGGAAAAATGCTGACTCAGCACCCACTGTTTCTGAATTCCCCTTGCTACACTACTAGTAGCGGTGTAGGGAATGCGTGCCTGCCTCTTACCAAAGGCTCCAGTTTCGATTCCCGGCCAGGATCTGAGGGTTAGTTCGAGGTACATTCAGCCTATTTGATTATAATTGAGGAGCTATCTGGCGGTGAGATGCGGACCCGGCCATGAATAACGGCCGAGAAGATTCGTCGTGCTGTCCTTACGACACCCCTTAATCTGCTGGACTTCGGGCTGAGCAGCGGTCGCTTGGTAGGCGACGGCACTTCGGGACAACTGAGACACGGTGTTTGGTTTGGAAAAGTAAACAGAGAAGGAAGTGACATCCCTGCAAGGCTCTTTAGTTTCCAGCTAGTTCTTCCTTCCGGTCTCGTGCATTTAGGACAGTTGGAAAATGTATGTCTTAACAAATGCTCCTCATAAAACCGTTGTAAAAGTACTAACTGTCTCTATATATAACAATCAGTACAAACGCCTCATTTTGATGTGGCTCAGTTGGTTGAGTCGCTGTCCTTCTGAGTCCGAGTTCACAGGTTCAAATCCTGGCTTAGGTCATTGGCCCTTAAAAGGGGTTGAAATGGTAACAGCTCTTTGTCGTTGGTTTCTGGCTCGTTGTTAAGTATTATATCAGGCGGCTTGCGAGCGCCGTGCAAATGTCCCTCATGCACTATTGATGCAGGGGATAACTAATAACTTCTTTTCGAAGGAGTGCTACAACGTGCTGTATTTCGGATGTTGTGAAATAAACAGCAGTCATTTAACGGCACACGTTCCACAAGAGGGTGCATTTGCAAATACGCCAAAGATGCAGAAAATAAAATTTAATAACTTATTTATACACGTGCAGACATTCCGTTCTTGAAGGTGTTGTTTGTACGAAACAAATACTGTTCGGTGAAATACATGTCTAGAAGGCAGACGTCTGTTTGGAAACACTAATGCGTACCGTCTGCGAGCTTCGGCAGCATTCCGAATACATTTCCCATAGATTAAAATAATGTCTGCGTATTTATCGTTGCTGGACACACTAGCCCTTGCCGATATATAGGCAGCAAACATAATGCTGCTGTACCATACACCAGCCTAGCACTATGCGGCCAAAAACGAGGTTTACCAATGCAAAGGTTTGCATTAGACGAGTAGCACTAAAGGACATGTTGCGAGCGACCGTCCAGTAGTTATCTCTTCATATTCTAACGTAATCTGTCTAGTGGCCGTAGCGCCCCTGTGAAAATCATTTAGTAGACTTCCCATTGATCATTAATGTATGCGGGACATTTATAAGTAAAAAGAAAGGCGCTCACGGTGCGCCTGGTACATATATATATATATATATATATATATATATATATATATTAGCGTCACAAAGCCGTAACTATTCTTATAAACTAATAAACAATGAATAGTATAAATAACTAACTCGAGACATTGATAAAACATAAATTTGAAGAGATCATCCCGAAACTAAAAGACATAGCTGAGAAAATAGCCTTGCCAAGTCCAAGGAAAAAGCATCAATGGTGGGATGAGGTATGCGATAAAGCACTTGAAAGTAGACATCAGGCATGGTTAAATCATCAAAGTCAGAAAACAAAGACATCGTATGAAGAATTTATCAAGCAAAGAAAAATTATCCAAATAAAACCATCAGAAATATTAAAAGACAACATCAAGAAAGCATTATTCAACAAATAGAAATGGATCAAAAAAAGATCAATTCTAGGGATTACTATAAATACTTAGTAAACAACTTCAAAAATATGAACCGCCAACACTTATGCTAAAAGATAAGAACGGAGGGATGGCACATAATAATAAAAATTATATACAAATTCTAGCAATCACATTCAATAAATTATTGAATTGTGAAAAACCAAAAGAAGTCCTTCATATAAACACAGACATGCCCATTAAAACTCCACTAGAAAATATCGATCCACCCAGCTTTGATGAAGTTAATCAAGTTATTAAAGAACTGAAAAATTATAAATCTTGTGGGGAAGACCAAACATTTGCCGAGTTGTGGAAAAATGCAGTGGAATCAATTAGAGAATCACTTCACCAATGCTTGGTTAAAATTTGGAATGATGAGAAATTACCGGACCATTGGATAACTGCAGTAATCCACCCTTTACACAAAAAAGGAGATAGAACAAATCCTGATAACTATAGAGGACTATCAGTCCTTGATTGTACTTATGAAATATTCTCGAGAATAATTTACAATCGGTGCAAATGTCGACTGGAAAAAGAATTAGGGGAGTACCAGGGAGGATTTCGACCATGGCGTAGTTGTCCACATCAAATCATAACACTAAAATTATTAATGGACATCTACAAAAGAAGACAGAAACAAATGATTATCACTTTTGTAGACTCTAGGAAAGCTTATGATTGGATTCACCGACCTTCAGTATTAAAAAAGATTACGAAATTTTGGAGAACATCCTAAATTAGTTAAAATGACAAGCTTAACGTTAACAAACAGTAAATCAAGGTGAACTATTGCTAGTGAAATAGGATTAAGAATTTCATTTAAAAAACTAAAATAATGGTAATAGATCCCCTTTTAATAAGCAGTGTTCTGATATGTGGGAATGAAATAGGAATTGCAAAACAGTTTAAATACCTTGGAGAAACTATAACATACAATTTAAATGAAAACATTTCTTGGGCAGAGAGAACGAATAAATTATCCAGAGACCAAAACGTAGCCAGAAATACATATAACATGAAATGTTTGTCAATAAATACAAAATTGAAACATTATAAGACAGCAGTTCAACCTGAACAATTTATGGAATTGAAACATTATTTAAACAAAAGCAAAAGAATAGCATAGACAAAATTTTAAAAATAGAAAGAAGAATAGTAAGAACATGCATTAATAAGAAGTACCAAAAAGAAGGAGAATGGCGAATAATCCGAAATGCAGCAATATATCAGGGAATAGAACCTAAAACGGATTTTATAAGAAAGAAGAGAACATCATTATGTGGACATCTGCTGAGAACACCTCAAGACAGGTTATTACGCAGAATTTAGGAAAAGCTTTGGAAATAAAGACAACAACCTGTCTGGATAAAAGAAATAAAAGAAGACATGAAAGAATTAGACATAACACTGGAGGATTTAAAGAATAAATCAAACAAAGTAAATAAATTGAAGAATAGTAACATTAGATTCCTACCAAAATGTGATAAAAGAGAAACAAATAAAGGGTATTTTCAGAAGAAGAACGGTAACGAAGATCGGATAGAATGAAGAAATACTGGAAGAACAGAAAAGAAAAACCATAAAACACCATAGAAGACCGGACATAAATTGACTACAGTGGTCCAATGTGGCCGTAAAAGCACAATAATAATTCGGTATCCGAGGGTTACGATGGAAATTAATAGGACAAGGTAAATCCTACCTAGCACATGTTGTGACATGTATTTCTGTTTACCAACTAACAAAATATCTATACCCTTAATCGTTACATTCTGAACCGGGTGGTTCACCAGCCCCTTATTATTTTCGGAGGTACAGTAGGTAATTCAACTAACGTGTATATCATAGTTATCCGAAACACATTAGTACCTGCTCCTTTATGACCCTAGATCGATAATACCGTTTATATAATGCTCATGAATACGGTAGAAATCATTAACACAACTGCAAATAACAATATCTTACGTTTAGTCAATAAGTGTCTATAAGGACTACAACTTGGTAGCTAAGCACTACGGCTCGCTCTAGTTAAGGAGGCTAAAGCACGCGGTACTTCTGTTGCATCAGCCAAGCCGCGTGGCAGTAGGTTTTATTCAAAGAGTTAATTGTTATTTGGTCCTGAAAAGGACCGATTTTTCTGATTATTCGTAACCAGGTTGGAAGACGATGTGATGGTCTGTAGGTAGGAAGGATTGTACCCTGCAAATTCAGAGTAACAAGTGTTCGAAGTGCTCACCACTATATAGAGTTCGTCTAACATTTACAATTACGGAGCACGTTGCATACATTTGAATTCGACCGCACTTTCTCCGTAAATTAGCAACAATTCAACGTACTCTTCATAGGAAAACATCGTGAGGAAATTAATAAGTGCTGTGAGTGACCTGGTATGTGTGTGCGTTGGATTCCGTAGGTTGTGGATTCGAATCCCATGCTGGCCGTCCTGAAAACGGTTCTTTCAGTTTCCCATTTTCACCACCAGGCGAACGCCAGGACTGTACTGTACCTTAACAAATGACCAAGGCCGATTTCCTTCCTAATGCTTCCCACACCCATCCTTAGGAAAAAGACGCTAAATCGGAGCGCACCCCTTCAAACTATTAGCAAAAAGTATGGATTGTTATTGTATCCCCACTAAAATGGAGCACTTCTGTCGCTAAAAAATGTTCTTATGCTATATTCGAACCATTACGCTGCCAATATTCACACATCTCCTGCTCCTGCCCTTAACCGATTCAGCCATGCTTAAGTGTGGCTATTCCACATCGAAAGTTATCACACCTGTCAAAGTCTTCAGTGAAGGTTTACGGTGTTCATTTAACTTCCTTACGCTAGAGAGCACGCGGCATAACCTATCAATTCGCTCGTATTATGGGTACCTGTGTTATTTCAAGGCGCAATAAATCACGTTTGCAGAATGGCCCTTATTATTTGGCGCGGAAATGTGCATAGTATAGTCCGCGCAACTTCTAGTGATATTTCTTTGTACGGGGTTGAGGAGAAAGGAGGGAGCTAGCCTGTATCCGGGATACTGCCAACTGAATGGAAATGAAATCTCAATTGAACTGCTAATAAGATGGTATGATCGATATGATTTTGCTACAACTTTATTGACATGAATTTTCAGACAAATCACTTTCACAATCTTCACTGCTCTCATAAGTACTATTAAGGGGAGTCGGAAACAAAAAAATTAAAAACTGACTTTTTCCAAATGTTGCCTCATTCTATTATTTGGACTCTGCTGATTAAAATGGCGTATAATTTATTTTAATACGACACATGGAAGCATTTTAAAGAAATATTTTAAATTCAATGCACAATTGTCAAATTGGGCAACTTATACATGTTTGTTTTGGAAAATATAAATATGTGGAACCCTTTAATCTGGAAGGCTGTGGTTTTCGCTGTTCTATTCCTGAATGTTATGCGCAGAGGTTTCCGGCACTGTCATAACAAACATTTCAATATTTTCTATTAAATAGTGTTGCATTTTAGGCACTATTGTGGGTAAATGTGTGAGTGAACATTCTGATTTACTTTGAAATCATATTCTGAAAAATGACTTTCTTTACACGTTGGACCCATTATCTCAGAAACTACACTGGATAGGCAGTTCATTGTTTGCAGAGAGTCACCTTGTGCCATGACACAGCCACTGAACCAGATAAAAGCACTTCACATACATAGTTTCTGACTTACATACATTTATAATGACATTTTTTGTTAATTTGGAACTTATTAAACAAATTCATAACTTTACAATCGTTTGCTGCAATCATTCCAGCCTGGCTAAGTACTTATGGAATGGGTGTAAATAAAAATAGTAAAAATATCAAAGCTCTAAACTTAATACTTCCTGCGATAACGGGGCATCTTTTCCGTCAAATTAACATTATCAGGATAGGGCTTTCCGACTCCCCTTAATAATAATCTCATCTACGGCTATCTACGGTCATGCCTCCAGTATTCTTCTTCCAGTTTTTCAACATTTCTGCCATACTCTTCCCAATCTGCGGCAGGCCCCTCTAGCCACTGGGCCATTGTCACTCGTGTATCATACCTCGATGGTATTTTATCTACCTGTCGAGAATGATATGGTGCATTATCCTACACTATCACAAATTCAGGGGTAAATTAGGGAGCACAGATGTTTCGAACAATTTCTCAAAGTTATGGGAATTCATTTGTCCATGGTAATCGCCTCGGGTACTTCTGGCTTCAAATATTAATTGTGCTTCTCCAACGAACCCTTTCTTAGATGCAACACTTGCAATGATTGGCCTTTTCGAAGAGCTTCCCCATGCTGTAACATATTTTCCCCTCTGCCAGCATTTTTCAGTTGTTGCATTATTATAAATCCAGTACTCGTACAAGTAAAATACTTCCTTGCCTTCTTCCGCAGCATGTTTAATTTGGACGAGGAAACGTGCCCGCCAATTAACTATGTCTGCCCGCTCCAGCAATAAAACACGTTTGTTTGGGACCTTCTTCCGCACAAAACCCACACTTTCCAAATTTTTCGGCGAGACGTTGGGCTCCACTTCCACTTAACTTCTATTTTCCGGCACAGGGATCAGTTTCTTCAAGGCAGGGCGCCTCTTTTGGGACGGTATAGAAGTTTTCGATAGTGTCTTTTATCACTCGTTTGTCGAAATCGTCCAGTTCTATCTTTCCTTGCGTTCTCTCCCTACGAGAAAGAGAACACCATATAACACTTGCACATGACAACCTACTAGTATCCATAATGATATTGTTTAGAACAGATTAGGTAGACTGGTTAGACAGACCTACCTATTTTACCAGGTGTGCATGTAGAATCGCCTGGTTATGAGGCAGAGAATGCTTTAAACCTATTAATAGTTGCAACAGATTTTCCAGTATTCGTGGCAGCGCGTTGATTAGACTTGTTGAGAGGAAAGAGCAGCTGTTTACTTTTTTCTCCATAACCACAGCACTTTGTAACTTGGGCTATTATTTTTCGTCCCACTATGCGTATAGCCCTTGATGGTCGTTTCCGTGTTGCAGTTCCAGGTGACTCCTGTGATGAACTTGGGTTTTCCGCACTCATGTTCACTCCTAACCTATATTTAGGCTTTTTGTGTGAACAACAACAGTACGTAAAGTGTACGCCAGATGTCCCACGGCGATGCACAATCGATTCATAGTTTGTGTTCAAAGGTTACCAATATGAATCTCGAAGGTTGCCAAGGCCTACCGATTCAAAACTAGGGTGTCCATGTATCACTAAAAGTTGCGCGAGTGGTAGTTTTTCCTTTGAAAGGTCCATGGATAAATTCCCAGTGATAACACATATACGGGAGAGCCTTATTGACCATAAGGAGAAACCTCAGATTATTTGGTGTTCGTAAAACAGAATTATAAATATCTTTAGCATTTACGAGTGATTTGGGTTGCCTGTCTCCAAACAAATGAGGGGCTGGTGAACCACCAGGTATATATGTTGTTTGTGTGTATTTTTTTCGCCGCATTACTTGTATAAAATATAGCTTATTTTCAGCTTATCACATGACCACTATTGCAATAAAATTACCGTATTTATTCTAAAGCATAATATTGCATCTTTACACAAACTATTTATTATTGCATTCATTTCAGTTGTATTCGGAATATATGAAATATGACAGTTATGTTGGGATGGGAATAACAGGGTACAAGGAGTCCAGAAACCCCAGGAGTTTTTACGAATGTACTCTTATCCAGCATTTTATAAATGATGTATATTATTATTATTAGCCTCTGGAATCCGCACGAGTCCACCACTCTTATTTGGAGCCAAGGACACTCAATTCCTAATTACATATTCTATACCACCCATACTCTCTGGAAGTTTGGACACCAATCGCTATAAAATTCTGAATGAAGACCTACCTTAAAGGAAACACCAAACTGAAATCCTGGCTACGCTATTTCTATTAGCATTTTGTGTCCACACAACCCCCCTCCCCGGCCACGCTAACCCAATCGGCCGACCCTGGCTATACTACTGAGCAATTGATATGCAACACACGGAAGCAGAATCTGGGGGAAAATAAGAACGATTAAAATTTTAAGAACCAGTTATTTTCTCTGTGATTTAAATGGTAAAATACATTGTACAACAAAAACGGTTGAATGTTTCCTTCACTTCGTGGGTCAATTTTTACTGATTTAGGGTTGAGAAAAATGAATATCACATAGAAAAAGTTTTATTAGCTCGTTTATGTGATATACAAAAACTGGAAGTAGTTTAACGGATCGAGAGAAAACGATACAGTTTTATTACATATGCCAACAACATTGAAAGGCTATCTGAACGCACGGTTAGTACTTGAACAAAATTAAATAACATTGCACCAATCACCCATATGAAGAGTACATAGAACCAAAAAAGTTAATCCGTCAGACGGCAGGCACAATGTAACTAAGAGGCTCCACAGCCATTTCAGTCCCATAACTAGGGTGGACGGTAATCATTTCTTCTAGCCATTATGGCTAGACGGATTGGCACAGCAAACACAGCCATCTTGGAGACGATTCGAAGCCAACTCCCTGTTCACAGAGTAGGAACACAGGTCAACGCACGTCGACAATTGACTCACGCCCCGCGGAGTCAGGGAATAAAAGCCATAGACTTCACTCCACGACGTCCAGTCAAGATATTAGATATACCACAATTAACAAATTGCAGCCAATCGCTGTTTAGCTGTTCATGGGGCATAGTTAAAAGATACATTATAAATTCCACACATACAACAGTTATAGATGGCAGTAGTAATACCAGTCCCCTTTAAATTATACCGCTATAGAAATCAATAACGAACATGTTGGTGCACTTATTGACACGGGTAGCATTGTATGTCTGATGAATGCTGAATGGTATGGAAGTATGTCTAGTTTGTGTAAACTTCTTTCCATTGAACCCGAGGTCGTCAATTGTGTCAGTTCTGATGGTGAACAGTTAGAAGTCCTGGGATCTATTTTAATTAAAATTCCCTTCTTTAATTTCTCTTGGAAAATTAAAAGTTTTTTGGTTCGGAAACTATTTTGTCCATTCATCATTGGTGCGGACATTATATAAAATGTAGGGCTGCTGTTGAATTTACGAGACAAGTGTCCCAACTTTAAATTTTGCCCATCTCTTAGCTTTCCGGTGCGTGTTACTTACTCATGTACCGCTATGTCTATCATGGATGTCGACGATCTTGATAACTTGGATCAAGATTTAAGACATCTGAATGATAACCAGGCTAGTGAAATTCGTGAAATATGTGACGATTTTAAAGATATATTCACTGATCGCTTAGGTTGTACCAATGTACTTACTTACAAAATTGATGTTTGCGATAATATCCCGGTTAGACCAGCACCATATCGTTTGGCTCATCCCAAAATGAAAATTCTAAAAGGTATCATTGATGACATGCTCCGCGTAGGCATTATTCGACCCTCCACTTTACCATATGCTTCCCCAATATTCTTGGTGTAGGTCCCGCAAGAAGAGCTTGCCAAAGAAAGCTGCGCAGAACATCGGCAGTGTTCGGGTGGGCTCGGTAGTAGCACTGCACGCCCTCCCCCCTCACTTCGCTAAATCGCGTTACTGCAAGCAGTTGTTAATGAACCGTCTGCGCTGGCGGTCTCGCCATCTGAACTGTGACTGGCGTTCGAGTGAAATCTCAGCGCGTGTATGTAATGCTTCTTGTAGTTATAACCAGAGCCAGGACATATTACCCTATAGCATAAGGATATTGTTGGACATGACCGCGCATTTCTCAAAATCGTCTAATTCACACTTCTTGTCAGACTTCGGTGTTCACTCTCCAGGCGTTGAAAATGAATCCACTTCACCCCTTTCGATCTTCTTTGCGTCTCGTATTACATTCCGCACGGACCTTTCCGACACACCCGTTGTTTCGGCCACTTTCTTTTGAATAGCACATAAGTTTCCAGTTGGGTGGGTTTCGTTTTTCATGAATTTATACATATAAATAACTTCTTTAGTTTGACTGTGTAAAGTTTTAGCACTCCCTAATTTAGAACGAAACGGGGACATCGCTACGTACACTGAATATTATACTACAACAAATTCACTTTCAGATACGAAATATAAATAAAATATTAATAATACAAGCACACGCTTCTTGCTTCTTTTCAATACAGGCTTGATAAAGAGCTGTACACTGTGCCTCTTAGTGAGCGGTTGAGTAACAATGAGCCCGGTAATCAGCATTCGGGCGACACACAGGAGCCCCGCAACGAGCTTAAACTTCGCCAACAGATATTGGTCTCTGCGCACGTTTGAGTTTCGGCAAGCTCTTGTTGCGGGACCTATACCGAAACCCTCTGGTGGTTTCCGTTTGGTAATTGATTACAAACAGTTGAACAGTAAGGTAATACTTCAATCTGTACCCCGTCCTGACCTACACTCATGTTTCGCATGGTTTCATGGAGTTAATATTTAGCACGTTTGATTTTAATAAAGCCCATCATCAGATTCTCCTCGACGAGGAAAGCAAGCGTCTCAGAGACTTCTGTACGGATTGGAACTTGTATGAATTAAAGATTTTGCCGTTCGTTTTATCCTCAGGCGCTACTTTCCTTACCAGACTCTTGGATTCTATCTTGGGGGACATTAAATTTAACTACGTATACCACTATTTGAATGACGTTATTGTGTAGAGTGAAGCCCTTGAAGATCATCTCGTACATTTTAAGGAAGTTTTAGAGCGATTCAGGAAGGCTGGATTAACTGTCAAACTTTTCAAGGTTAACTTCGCACGTAGCCAAAACTAATTTCTAGGCCAGATTGTATCAAAAAACAGTGTCTCAATCAATCATTCTAAAACAATAGCTATTGAGGAATTCAAGCCTCCCAAAGGTGCAAAATGTGTAAGCAGATTAATTGGCATGGCTGGAGTTTTCCGGAAGTTCATCCCTAAATTTACAGATATTGCTGCACCCGTAAATTTGCTTCGTAACAAGAACCTAAAATTCATCTGGGAGGAACCCCAACAAAACGCTTGATGAGTTGACAATGGCTCTGTCCAAAGCTCCAGTTTTGGCTATATCTCACCTTCCCAAAATCTTTATTATTCAAACTAATGCTTAAGCTAAAGCTGTTGCCGCTGTACTATTGCAAGACTCCGATCTCGGTCGTAGAGTAATCGCCCATGCTTCTTGATGCTTGTCACCGCTTGAAATTAAACATTCCATCTTTGAATTGGAGGGATATACAGTCCTTTTCGCCCTCGATTAATTTCGCATATATGTCGAACATGTCCACTTTTAGCTTGAAACCGAAAATGTGACATTGTCATGGTTTCTCAGTCAACCACGTAGATCCGGTAGATTGACTCGATGGGTCTATTAGGACCTCGTCTTTCAAATTCACTGTCCGGCACATCAGAGGATCAGAAAACGTTGTTGCCGATAGCTTATATCGCATGCTTGACGTTCATCAAGATAACCCTGATTCAACTCCAAGTTTCCTAAATTTGCCTCAATTTTGTTCAGGCCCAACTGTCCTTATGAATGCCATTTTACAGACTTTCCGGTTCTGTATCAGGACATTGGTAAGTTTCAGGCTAACGATCCCGAGATCGAGAGTATTATTGATCAAATTTCTGCTGGTACTATCGTCAACCCCTATTCTCTTGTCAATGGTGTTCTGTGTTGCAAGAAATTCAAAATTGTTGCTCAACCTGATCTCATTCCGGCTATCTTCGAATATTACCATGAATCTGTTTGTGGAGGACACCTTGGCGTATTTAAAACCCGTCAAAGGATCAGATACTATTTCATTTTAAAGGGGATGGATGTTGAAATTCGTGAAATTCTTGCAAAATTTTTGCCATAAGCAAACCTAATCTGAATACGCGTGTTGGTTTCCTGTCTTCTCCATGTGCTATACGTCCTATGGAGAGGTTATACATAGTTTACGCGGGTCCGTTCCCAAGGTGAAAATTGGGTCACCAGTTCGCTCTCGTGTGCGTTTTAGCTGGATCTTCCCAACTCGCCTTGCTAACGCTCAGACCATTATATCTAAGTTGACATCCATATTCTCTTGTTTTGAATCTTGTAAGTTCATTGTTTCGGATAACGCTAGAGCCCTTCGGTGTAATGAATTTAAGAAATACTGTTTCGACCTGTCAACCTCTCATGTTACAACTACCGCCTCCTACCCTTGCCCCTCCCTTGCGGAGAGTGTTAATCGCAATTTAAGATCACCACTCATTGCATACCATCACTCCGATCAATCTAAGTGGGACACCAGTCTTCATTGGTTGTATTATGCCTTAAAATCCGTTGTTTATGTATCCCACATGCAATCTCCTGTTACTATGATGTTGATTTAGAGACCATATTCTCCACTGTCAAATGCATTGTAACTCGATTATATTCTTCCTGTCAATTTGTGCTCTCATGATATGCGCAAGGTACGTGATAGTGCCAAGTCCAGATTAGCTGTACCATATGAGAATGTGCGTAAACAATACGATAAAGATCGTAAGCCATGTGGTATATCCGTAGGCTGATCAAGTCTTTGTTAAGATTTATCCTTATAGCAAGAAAATTGACAAGTTTGCGGCCAAATTGGCGCCTCGTTCCAATTTTCTTTGCACCGTCTTACAATTTTTGGCACTTATCTCTTTGCTGGTTTGTGATCCTCTTGCTAGAAGAATAAAGTGGTTTCGTTTGAGCCAGGTGAAGACTATGTAAAAATTTGGTAAACTAATCAGCTTAACTCAAGTTGTAATATTTCGTAAACGCACGGTTGTAAACTTCATGTAATTGTAGTAACATAAGTCGTTGTATTCCCATTGTAAGAGTGTCAGGGAATATCGGAACCACAGTGATTTCAGAGGCTCATTTCTCAAAGGTCTGTGCTGAACTGACATTAATGAACAGTATCCGTATGGCAGGCATATATTGTAACTGATGGATGTTCCCCACTGCAACGTACCAATGTTATCCCTGATGCTTCTGCTCTCAAAAACTGTTTCTGCGACGTGTGCACGTGACTCGATTGTTTCAAGGAAAACTCCACCATCTATACTGTAACATGAGCGAGGTAACCCTTCTACTATGCTGTGTGACGATAGCCAGTGTCTGAGCTCGCATCGACTATGTAAGGACAACATCTGAATGGCAGTATGAACATAGTGCTGGCCACACCGTATTCGTCATTTCAGGGCCACTACTACTTCTGTCGACGACATTGCCTCTGTGATGCTGCCATTACACCATAAAGCAAGAAGACTATGAGAAACGTCCATCTCAATGAGATTTGCCCTGCGACATTTTAATTCAGTCGCAACAATATGCGTGAATTGTCATGATTCGCCAGTCACTAAATATATTAACCCATGTACTCAAACTGTGCTTATCGCCCTACCCTGGTGTGTTCTTTCGGAGGGTGAGGAGATAGCGGTATAATTTGAAGGCGATTTCTATAACTACTGCCATCTATAACTGTTAGTATGGGTGGAATTTAAAATGTATCATCTATCAATGCCCCATGAACTGCTAAACAGCAATTGGCTGCAATTTTTTAATTGTGGTACATCTAATATCTTGATTGGACGACTTGGAGTAATTTCTACCCTATTATCCTTGACTCAACTGTGCATTTGTCAACTATCGAAGTGTGTTGACTTTTGGCCCTACTCTGTGAACCGGGAGTCGGCATCTGATCGTCTCCAAGATGGCTGTACTTCAAGAGACAATCTGTCTAGCCATTATGGCTAAGGGAAATGATTACCATCCACCCTAGTTGAGCCTATAATTACCAGAACCTACCATGATACGTCATCTGGCTGTTTAAATTTACTCTTAAAATGGCTGATTAGTGCTGTGTAATACCAATTCTTTCTGTAAACTAACAGTGAGTGGTAATACTATTTTATAACATGTGACGAAAAGGATCATTATGGACCTCTTCTTCGGTAAATTTTGTAAGCTTCATACTTTGGAAAGTATCTCGTCTACCATGACTGTCTTAACACAAGGAGTTTGCACGAATGCATGCATGTCTGACTGAAATATTTGCTATCCAGCGCAAAAGCGAAGTGTTGGTATATCCTGTGGTAATGCGTGAAAATGCTTCAAATTTGGTATTCATCGGTCGAGAATTTATTCGAAGAAAGTTAAAAGAGTTCCCATCTAAACTTTAAGGTTATATCCGGTATGTACTCTGACGGCCTTGAAACCCAAACGCACATGTGGTCTCTGTATTTGTTCTAGTATTATATTCAAAGACTATTCTTGGCTCAGCTAAGGCCTAGTAGCACATTATTATCATTGTTGATACTTAAATTTGTCGTTCTCAGATGTGTTCTACATAATTTAATTTGTTAGGTGTATTATTATTAATATCTTTTCTTGATAGCTAAATCATTTATTTTCTATATTATATTCAGGGTACTAACCTCCTACCCAGTGTTCTGATAGTCATGATGTCAGCATATGTCCGAAAGGTAAAGCTGAATGCGTGAATTGTAAATTTCAAAATCAGAAAAACGTCATGAGAAACATTTCGGAAACTTTAGATTCTCAACATTCTGCTGTCATCAGACTGTCCGATCTACAGGAAAATATTTAGCATCGTTAAATCAAAGTTAATTATGACTGAACTTTTCATTTATCAACAAAATTTACATAAGTCTTTAGTCCATACTCAAGAACTACTTTTAAATATTGATCATAATGAGAGGACAGTTCTGTGCATACAAGAACCGAATGTTAGCAATAATTCAGTCATTGGCTTTGGATTAGATTTTCATGTTTACACTGCAAGAAATAATGCGCCTGAAGAGGGAAATCGTGCGGCTATATTTACTAAATCTAAGACGGTCATTCTGTTGGGGCAATACTGTTCTGCTGACAGAGTAGTAGTGTGCACAACGTTTAATAGAGGGAGCTTTATATATGCAATCTGTACTTTCACTCTACACGAGATATGAATATGGATATTAATTTCTTGGAACGTATCTGTGAAGACCTGAGAGGGAAACCACTACTCATAACTGGCGATATTAACTCCAAGCATAGTTTCTGGGGTAGTCCTGTTAAGGATACTCGAGGAAGACTATTTTATGATTTCTGCAGCTCTCATAATTTGACTATCTTAAACAACGGCAATAAACCAACTTATATACGTTGTAATTCTCAGAGCTTTTTAGATGTTAGTGTTTGTAGTCCCGCGCTTCTTTCATTTATTTATAACTGGAAAGTCAGTGATACACCAATGCTGTCTGATCACGCTTTATTAATGATATCTCTAAAACCTACAGCAGAAATACTTACAATACAAGCCAACAATTACATAACTCGTATCTATAAGACAAAGAATATTAAATGGAATTATTTCCGTCTGTCTTCTAAAAAAATTGCAGACAGTAATGAGAGACATAGAACTCTGTAGTACAGCGGACGAACTAGATCAAGCTGTTAACAAATTAAATAATGATATAATTAATCTAGCTGAAACTAATTTACCTAAACAATCTCAGAAATCTTGTAAAAACTTCTGATGGAATTCTGAACTTGATCTTATGAGGAAACGTGTTCTTGCCTGTTATAGAAGATTTAAATGTAGTCGTTGTCCGCTGCTAAGTCAGAGGTATGAAGAAATATATTTTACCGCTAAAGGGAAATACGAAAGAAATGATGTCAAAAAGGAAACAAGAAAGGTGGAAAGAATTTTGTTCGATTCCTACCAAAAATAATCCCTGGGGACTCATTTGTAACTTATCCAGGAGGCCAGATAATTTTAATAATAATCTTACTACAATTGAGACTTAAAAATGGATTTCGAGATACCGCTGAGGTTTTAATGAACGGATTTTTTGCTGATGAAGTTGATGACACAGATTTACAAGAAGAGATTAGGGTATTTTCTCAAATTCCGCCTGATACTGTAGATGACTTACCGTTCTCGGACCAGGAGGTAGAACGAATAATCCTTTCACAAGATGATAAGAAAGTTCCTGGATGGGATGGCATACCTGCTAATATAATTAAGAACATTCACGTATGCTTCCCACAAATATTTGTTGTTCTATTTAACAGATGTCTCGCTCTACATTTCTTTCCTACTTCCTGCAAACTTGCAATAGTTAAGATAATTCCCAAAGATAGTTCCTTAATATTAGGCACAGTTAAATCATTCAGACCTATTTGCCTCCTTCCAGTACTAGGGAAAATTCTCGAGAAACTTATATTTGATCGAGTTATGTATCACATGTATAATCATGGTCACTTAAGCCAAAAGCAATATGGTTTCACACCTAAAAAATCCACTGAATATGAGGTTCTGTATGTGGTTGATTGGATCAAAAACATCTTCAAAATTAAGAAGGTAGCTATATTGATATCTCTGGATATAACAGGTGCTTTTGATAATGCCTGGTGGCCTAAAATTTTATCTCAGTTGAAAGAGAAAATATGCCCTAAGAATTTGAATACATTTATACAAGCTTCATTCAATAATCGAAAAGCGAAACTTCGGATTGGAACCACGAACTCCGAACGAAGTATTAGCAAGGGATGCCCGCAAGGATCAGAATGCAGCCCTGGTTTTTGGAACATCTTATATGACGAACTTCTACAATTACCTCTTCCAACAGGGTGTAATATTATTGCTTATGCAGATGATGCCCTCCTTCTAGTTGAATCTGATAATGTACCTAGCAAATTCAGCTTCACGCACCGTATCTCAGTGGTGCTCTCTAAACAAACTTCAATTCAATCCTTCAAAAACTAAAGCCATGTTTGTCTCAAGAAGGAAAGTTAAAAGACCCAAAATTGTTATGAACAATCACAGAATAACACTAGATGATCAACTTCTATATTTAGGTGTTGTGCTTGATAAACAGTTGACTTTCAGGGCACATCTAAATAGATTAAAATTGAAATCAAGCACACTTTTACAAGGACTTACGATTGCTTGCAGACTTTCTTGGGGACTTAACTCTGAGGTTTTACGAATAATGTATCATACAGCATTTGTACCTTTAATACTGTAGTGTGTGTCCGCTTTCCGTAGTACACTGGAAAAGGGATGGGCTCAGGATAAGCTGTTGAAAATTCATAGAGGGTTTGCTCTAAGAATTTCTCGTGCATATCGCACTTCATCTACTCATGCAACACTTGTAATTGCTGGAATAGAGCCGCTGTTTTTAACAGGAATTGGCAAAGCCGAGCTGTCGTTACTGAAGAAAAAGAGAGTATCACCTTCGCCAATTTTGAACATTATTTTAGAGCATAAGTGTCACTTTTTGGAATCTGCTCATCCACGTCAATTCAAGAAACTTATGCGTAAAGATTGCTATAACACACATGACTGTATCATATACACTGATGGCTCCCGCATACCTAGTTCTGATGGAATTGACAGTGTTGGCTGTGCATTTGTAGTCTATGAGAACGATGCTGAAATATTTGCAGCTCAGTGTAAACTTTCTCCCAACTGCTCAATTTTCAGGTAGAACTTTGGGCCTTAAAGTGCGCGTTGCAATGGTGCAAAACTAACAACAAAAGAGCACGAATCTTCAGTGATTCACAAGCTGCATTGAACTCAGTAAACGATAAATATGACTTAAATCCAATAGCTGTCAATATCAGAACAATAGCTCAGGAGTATTAGCACATTTGTACATCTTGGATTAGAGGTCACACTGGGTCTACTGGTAATGAAAAATACATCAGCTGCTACGTCTCTCTTGGTTATTGCATATGATAAATCTCCAATCCTATGTTCAAAGACAAATCAGGCAACATATTTTACATCACTGGAATATTTTATGGACATGTAGTTTAAAAGAATCTGTTACACGAGAAATATTTTTTCCGGAAGTTCAAAATCGACTATTATGTGAAGCATTGGTTCCGAACTTTGTTTTAACTCAATTTTTAGCTGGTCATGGAAAATTTAAATTGTATTTGGAAGACCTTAAACTTGATAGTACAGACGGCTACTTATGCTTTAGTGAATCAGTTCAGACAGTGCATCATTTGATATTTGAGTGTCCAGTGTTTGAAATGGGAAGATATTTTTTGCAAGGTCAGCTGAATAATTGTAATCTGGAATTTTCGAAACCACTGTATAATGTACTGAGCCACACCCTCCCCATCTATCACTACATAAATCAGCGATCCAAGCAATACCTTAGTGAAATATTCATGGGGAACAATATTTGAGGCCCGGATCGTGTCGACTGGGCAAGGCACATACATAACCCTGAGCTGAAAACCCCCCTTGTAATCAGGCAACAAGGGCAAGACTACATCTATTTGAAATAAAAGAAGAAATGGTTTAAACCAGGGGATTTATTAAATAAATGTGAGAGAAAAAAAATTAAACCAAGAAAAGAAAATCACACAAAATAAATAGGGAAATTAATCGTAATACTGATGGACATACCTTGCTCTTTTTCACATAGTTGAAACATGGCGTGAAAACTCACTAATACTCTTCAAAAATATTGATACGTAATTTAAAATGCTCACTGCTCCTCGACACATCGCTATTACAATACCAGCAGCTTCCTTTCATCATAAACTATTCAACCAGGTCGCCCGTTTTACCAAGATTCAAATATCCAAGGCACTCCACCATACATCACATCAGGCACCTAACAATGCGAAACGTTCGCATAACAATAAGCAGTGCCGAAGAACAAAAGGCAGATAAGAATAACGACAGATGAGACTGAGCACAGCCTCCATGGACCAATCAAAGCCAAGACAAGACCCAAAGAATACAATAGGTACGCCCATGCGCAAATATGAAACCAACATGGCGGGTACTCAAGCTGAGCATCAGCCATGAATAATAAATAAATATAACTCTGCGCTGAAAACCAAACAAGGCGCAGAATTTGAAAGACAAATACAACAGGTCAATCGGCATATCAACCTTTCCTCTCCCACACATTCGAACTCACATGCATACCACATTCACGCACACACAATGAGGGTATCGGGAAAATAAAACACGAACGGCCGCTCAGATTTCGTAGTCAAATACAAACCATAAATCATGACTCCACGGTCATTATCAGTGGGTCTCACGTACTCAAATGTTTGCGTGCGACGTGCAATTACACATAAGGTCAGAACTGGACATTACTTTATTCACATCACTGGCATGTTGCGCCTTGTACAACCTGGATTGGTATCTCCTGCGGTCGAGACAAGGGGCACATCACGAGGATCACGCAGTATTAAAGCACGCAGTGCACCAAATCATAACCACAGAGACCCTTTTTCAATTATCACAACAAGACCACAAATACATTCATTCAAAGCACATCGTATGACGGAGCGGAAAGTTGTATGCCATCGACCGTAACATACGGGAATAAATCGTCACCAAATTTAAATATAAACCAACTATCGCGTACCTGTGATTATCAATGGTAAAATCGAATAGCAGTTAGCGTGAAAGGTCCAGGCTTGAACACATTAAATGAATATTTAAAGCATAAAAAGGCCACACCAAACATAGCGGCAGCCATTGTTAGTATCTGCCCCACATAGAACAGCAGAAGAACTCCACAGAGTAAAAATTATCGCTCAGCAAAACGAACGACCTCACAGATAAAAACATAGCGTGTGCTGCTCCCTACTGGACGTCATTAGACTGACACACAAAACTGAAGGAAGCTATTTACATAATTAAATGTCAAATCGTGGAACATGCGATAAGCATGGTTCAGTACTCAAGAGACAATGTTGTTATGTGCAGTTTCTCACATTCATTAACACATTTTTTTGTAAACTAAATTAATAAGAACATCCCTTTGTTGTAATTTTAAACTATAACCCTAATATACCTATGGTAAAATAGGGTTCCTGTATTGTTTATGGATATTAAATAAATAAATAAATAAATAACCTCCCCTCTGGAGTTTCTCATTTCTTAACATTATAGTTTTATTCTGTTTCTTGTAACCTTAATTCTTGCTATTGTTCTTCCATCTCACAATGGTTATGTCATTGTTATGTCAAGTTGATGGATATTTATATAACATAATTTGATAAGCATTGCGTCACCGTTACGAGCTCACTGTCCCTCGAGTAACGTTGTGGATCAGACGCTTGTGGTGTGGTGGTCATTCAAGACATGATTGAGGATGACTGTGGTTTCTTGTACCTCATATTAAGTTGCGATGCGATTTAAGGAATGTGATCATTACGACATTTCTTCGGTTTAACGTGCGATGTGATTTTGTGAAAATAATTACTTTTTGTGTGAATATGTCGCGTTTTGACATGTTGCCTACTTGTAAATTTTCTAGTTTCCTACTTCGCATCCTACCACTTGTAATATTTTGAATTTGTTGGTTGGGATGTGTCTTCTTCCCTTCTGGTTTATCTTCTTAATATTATTTCTTGTGTGACTTTTACATGGTGTGATTTTCAATGCACTCAATTTTCTAGTAGAAAAACTTTGTCTACCAAAAAGTGGTACCCCGCTCTTTTAAAAAAGGTTAATTGGGAGCTCTCAACCCATAATAATCATTATAGCAATTGATTTAAAAAGGTTTTGTCTTACCAAGAGAGAACTGCAGTTCGCTGCAAAATATTCTTTTAAAAAATTAAACGGTTTGTGATTTAATATTGTTCCAATGTATGATTTGATTTCTTCTTATTGTTTTTAATTTTATATTGTTTCATTTTATGAACTATTTATGGGTGTTACTCTCATTTTTTAAATATTCTAGTATATTAAATTTTCATGTGGTTAAAACAATTTAGTATTTGATGGTATTTCACATGAATTGCTCTATCGTATTCCCCTGGATCCACCCTCTGTTGAGGTTCTTTTTGACCTTTGGTTCTGCCCAGATTACATCGCTTCCCAGTCCTGTCTTGTAATTTCATCGAAGCCTACCCTAAGTGGTTGGCATGATTTCACATTGGGATGGCCTCTTGTCTCTCTTGTGGTAGTACTGGCAATCGCAATGAGTTTTTGCGGTCTTGTGGACAGTTGTTTCGTCGTCTTTGTGATCGATTTTCGGTACGTTACATGTTCAAACAGCGTGATGAGTACGAGACTGGGCTTCATACTGGACAAGAGTTCAAATTTTGGTGGATAATATTTGACTACAAATAGCGGAGGAGAGGAAATGTAACTTTTGTGGAACCTGGTCTTATTGTGTTTGTTAAGTGTGGTAATAACCTACAACTGGGGAGTGCTTACGCACTTGGTACTGTAACACTTGTGGCGGCTTGGTATTATGTGTTGGTGAGAGCTATTGGATTGCTGTATTTCAGACTTTCCGTAATTCATGTTCTGGAAAAGCAAGTGTGTGTTTCTCGAGTGATGTATCTTTAAACCACATGTTGGAGTCAGTGAACACAGTATTTTATAGGTACAAAACCTGTGTGATATAACAAGTGCCAATAATGAGATTATGCAAATTGTGTTCATACACATAGCCAGTGAAGGGTACTTATCTACATATATATATGCTCCATTCATCGGACTGACTGCAAATGGAGGCTTGGTCCTCACTTTTGGTTTCCCACAGTTTTTGTTGCCTATTATTGTGTAAAAATGGAGTCTTCCAGCGATTTTTGTGGGCGTTTTTTATGTATATCTTGGTGTGGTGATTAGGTGCCATGAACGGATATTGTTCAGAATATTTGATTATTTTAGAATCAGTGGAGTTATTTATGAACCTAAGTGCAATCCCTACCTACTTAGTCGTTTTCAGAAGGTTACATATGCCTCATGATGTACCAGTATGCACCTTTAGGTACACACCGTGGGAGAGAAAGAAGTATCATGCTTTTACAAAATTCGAGCGGTCCATTCTAGTGAACTCTGTAGCCCATACTATGGACACTTCTGAACATTGTTTTATTAATTTACTTTAATTCAATCATTTTAGTAATTATTGCAGATAGACTTTATTTAACGACCAAGCATGAGGCGATTAAGTGCTTTTTCATATTTGCATTCATTTTCATCATATTGCAGTGGTTACTTATTAACATTGTATTATAAATAGCGCCCAGCTTGGGGCTATTAAGTATTTTATTTCATTCATATCTGATTATTTTAAATTTTGTAGCAATGGTTATTATTGATATAAATTGTTATTCACATATATTGCAGTGTGTCAGATATTGTATATCCAGTTCGCACTCTAAAAGAAACTTCTTGGCACACCCAAAACGCAAAGATGCGGACGTGTCTAACAAGCGGTCATTTCTCACGCAAATACGATATACATAACCAAGTGCATATTCCACTCACACTTATGACAGAAACTGTTACACACAACGTCCTCAACAAGGGTGAAACTCAATATACCATATATCGTGTTTTCGAAAACTTCACTTAGTAAAATACCAATTATCGCATTTATGCCAAAGAATGTGTTGTCGCAGTACTTCTCTCTCAGAAAACTTCTACCGTCAGTCATCACACCAGTGTGTAAACTCATCACTATATGCAAGCAGATGATCTCGGATATAGGGGATCTGGGAAAATTCCCTACCACATTATTTACAATAATGAAGACGGTCATGAGTGTGTGTAACAAGGTGTTGCCGTTTATGTGCCTACCGCTCACTAGATTGCGTACGATGGTGTTCTAGAAGGCACGACTTGCTAGCAGTGAAGACAAGTGTAGGGGCGCCTACCATTATACGTAAGCAGGTGTTACAAAATTATTGACAAAAATGACGACGATCATCACTATGTGTGAGCAGGTGTTTGCGAAGATATCCCAGTTGAGAAAACTTCTTACCACATGTTTCACAGGAATACGGACGTTCATCGGTATGCGTGGGCAGATGACGCTGAAGATACATCTTCAGAGAAAATTTCTTATCGCACAAATGACAGGAGAATGGACGCTCTTGAGTATGTGTGCTCAGATGTACGCGAAGATCTGCCAGTTGAGAACACTTCTTACCGCACGTTTCACAGGAATACGGACGTTCTCCAGTATGGGTGAGCAGATGACGCTTAAGATACAACTTCAGAGAAAACTTCTTATCACATTGATGACAAGGAAATGGGCGCTCTTGAGTATGTGTGGTCAGATGTCCACGAAGATGACCCATTTGAGTGAACTTCTTACCGCATGTTTGACAGGAATAAGGACGTTCTCCAGTATGTGTAAGCAGATGACGCCGAAGATGCACCTTCTGATAAAACTTCTTACTGCATTGTTCACAACAAAGCAGACGCTCATTGGCATGTGTCGACATGTGTTCGCGAAGATATCTAGTCTTAGGAAACTTCTTTCCACATGTTTCACAGGAATGCGGACGTGCATGTGTAAGCTGGTGCTCGCGAAGTTTCATTGCATTGGAAAACTTTTTATCACACGTTTTACATGAATGTGGACGTTCACCACTATGTGTAAGCACGTGTTGTTCAAGTAGGGAATTCCCAGAGAACTTCTTATAACATTGATTACAAGAAAACTGACGCTCACCAGTATGTCGGCGCATGTGTTCGCGAAGGTGACTCTTGTGAGAAAACTTCCAACCGCACGTTTCACAAAAATATGGACGCTCAGCAGTGTGTGTAAAGAGATGCGCCCGAAGATTAGACCTTTGTGAAAACTTCTTACCACAAGTTTTACAGGAATATGGACGTTCACCAGTATGCGTACGGAGGTGTTGCCGAAGTTGATACTTCTGAAAGAACATCTTATTACATTGATGACATGAATGTGGACGTTGTCCTGTATGTGTAATCAGATGTCGACGAAGATTCGACTTAAGAGAAAACTTAGAACCACATTCATTACAACAAAATGCCCATTGTCTAATGGGATGGCTGGGGCTTACTTCAGGGTCATGTATCAAGTCTAGGTTGCACTCATTATGAGTGGGCAAAATGCACATTACCTCACTTCCGTTTTTCAATATTTTGCAGCTACTGTTACATGAACCCTCTGGAACTCCGGTGAATAATGCAACGTTCCCGAATCTAGAAAACAAACGGTTAATATATTTTACGAGTAAGACAACAAAATGAAATAAAATATCCAAAAGTAAATGCAATATATGTACCAAAATTGCTTCTTATCACGTTACATGGAACTCCAAATCATAATTTCCAATTGCTAAATAGAAAGTTTGCACTTAACAACAGCACATCCAAACAATTCAATAGGGTCCAATAGGGAAGGAATGACTGAGAATACTTATCTTAGTGATTTCCTTATGTGCAATCTTCAAGTTTATTTGTAACTGAAACTCATCACATTAGGGATGCCAAATAATACCTAATGTTTTAATAGCTTCAACCTTAGTGATATTACATGTTGACAACATTTCTCTGTCATCTACAGGGACAATGGCAAAGGCTCCTGGACAATTTGATGTTCAGTTGCTGAGATACACATGTGTACTCCAAAGCCAGGACGAAAATTCTGCCTGAAGCTACTCAGATACTTCAAATGAGCTAGTACCTGTCAACACGTCGTCAACGAAAAAAAAGAGATGCAAATAGGGTGAGATTCTGTGCGTTCCTCAGCAAGTTGAACTAGAAATTTCGGAGCAAGGAATGTGGCAGAACTTGTAACAGTAGTAAGGTGGCAGACCTTGATCTCTTCATCATAGGATTCATGCCGCAGAATATTCACAAGACCCCAGCGGTTGGGATGTATTAACACAAATTTTTATATCTTAGCAATATCCCCTGAAAGAGTAACATGTTCTGAAACATAAAAAGATAGACAGGAAATCAGGCTCAATTTCAGGGTCAACCATTTACAAAGAGTTCAAAGCTATCCTATTTCAATGTTTACAACATCTGTCAAACTGAACACTTGGCTTAGATTTCATGCTAGAATTTTTGAGCACACAATGACGGGGCATATAAAAGCTTAATGAGTTAGAAGTCTCAAGGGGTGCAATTTCCATGTGTCCCGTTTCACTGTATTCACCCATGAGAATTACATATAGCTGTTTCAAATGTGGAAATGCAGCAAACTTATATTCAATGTGTATGAGCGTTTTAACATCATTATGCTTAGACTGAGCTACTGGTGACACTTCAGGACGAATAAGAAATTTGCCAACAAAACCGCCAGAAATTATCCATTTGATCATTATTCAAGAAAATGTCCACATGCCCTTTCTTCAGGAGTAAGAAATGGTTCATGGAGTTCTTCAAGCTTCCAAAACCTTTGGAATTTTGTGTAAAGAGGATCAAGATTTATAAGCCTGGCACACCGAACCTTGGCGTTATTCTTAACACAAAACTCAGGAATGGTGCCTGACAATCACCAAGCAAATTTGGAAGTCTACCAAGGTGGGATAACCTTTCTTATGGAAGGTATTAGAAGACAAAATTTCATAGTAGACTGAAGTTATTCGCATGATATAAATAGCAGAATAATGCTTAAATATACTAACACTTAAAATGACAATCTGAGCAATATATCAACTGGAGCATTCAATTTCCTGTGCAGGACGTTGGCTTGTGGTTATATTCACGACTGCACGGTTCAACTTAAATGTATAATCTGACGCAATAGAAAAAGAATCAAGGTTGCATATGGACCTTCCAGTATTGCCTATACCAAATACAGGCAGCAAAAAATCTTAGTACAAATGTCAAGCTTCGTGACAAGACTTCAAGACAGTACGGATAAGTGACTCCCCCATTCCAAAAAAATCTTTAAGTAGTACAATCTCTCCCAAACTGTTCTTTTCTGCTAAACAAGCCATGCTTAACTAAATATTAGAGTGGGTGACACACTTGCAGAAATTCTAACATTTATGTCAAAATTAGGAATTGTTTGGTCATTACCAACTAGTAAGGTTGTCCATTGTACCAGGGGCAGTTGTGTCACTTACACTGTTTAGATACATGAAAAGCAAAAACATAGAGACCAATGGTTATTTCCCTCACAAACTTGCGGCAATAATGTTTGCTTTTTGTTTGTTCGAACTTTGTAAATCAGGATTGCAATGATTATCAAGTTTGCAACACTTACAATTAAAGGAGGTGCTCTTGTTGGTATTGTGAAGTAAAATCTAAATGAATGACAAAATGACCGTGAATCCAAAACAATCAGTACATCCTATTCACAATGCCTTATTTTCAGATATAATGCATGTTGTCCAAAAGGGTCCAAAATCCATGTCACTGCCCCTTGTAATAGTATTAATTACTGGTAAAGCAGAGCCATGGCCATCCTCCTATGCTGGTACTAATCACAGGTATCACACTCATGGCATGTCGCATGAAGGTATTAATCATAGATAATATAGACAAATGGCATGGCACACATAATGGCACCACTCACATGTAACACAGACCTATGGTGTTCCCCACATTAGGGTACTATTCACAAGCAATGCAGACCGATGGCGTTCCACACATAGTGGGACTAAACATGATCACCAACTAGATCAATGATAATTAAAGGAGCCTACCCGCTAGGTAACCAGACCCTATTGGTACGGGAAGCAACAAAATGAAACTTCAACACGTATTCATTGAAAATAATCTAAAGTGAATTATGATGACAAATTAGCATGAATTCAAAACAATCAGTGGATCTAATTGACAATGCTTTAATAACTTCTCTATGCAGGGTAAGATTAGAAATAACTTTAGGATAAAACATACAACTTAATTTGGTGTCCCAATGCTCAATTCTGCATCAGCCTGTTTGCATCCCAGAGTACACATGGTTTCCTTCTTGACAGAGCGAGTTTGCTACATGATTTATAGGTTCTAAAGAACATCCACTCAAGAGATGGTAAATTCGAATCCGCTGCTCAGAAGATAGTTTTAAACTGGTTTCACATTTTCATACCAAGCTGCTTAACATAATGTCCCTGTAGTGTGAAACTGCTTCTCCTCAAAGACTTAGTAGAACTTGATCTCCTTCTTATGGAGTACTCAGTACTCATTTCTGTTACAAAGTTTAGTGAACCGCATATATATCTCTCGGACCTCTTAAGAGACAGACAGACAAGATTACACCTTTATCAAATAGACCCAAATGAATTGCTGTTAAAATTTATACTTCATCCATTCAGATTAAAATAAATGCCTTCCTCACCACCACCATTAAGAATTAAATCCTGAATCTCTGAGTTTTGAGACAGAGAGATTTGAACCCCCAAAAACTACAAATTCTGTAACAGAAAAATGTGTTAACACATGTATTCACTTAGCTAACTGGTATTCATATAATCTTTTGACAAAGAATTGGTTCATCACGAGATTTGACTACTGAATAGTAAGAATGAAAACCTACAACCTGTTTTCCAGTCATTGACCGGGTCAGGGAAGGAATGAATGAAGCTCCCATCTTGTGGCGAGGATAGAAATTGTGATGGCTGCCGAGGCCTGTCACACTCCTGTGAGGCAATGATTAATGACTGACAGATGAATGACATGAAATGACATTCGAGAGTGTTGCTGGAATGAAAGATGACAGGGAAAACCGGAGTACCCAGAGAAAACCTGTCCTGCCTCCACTTTATGCAGCACAAATCTCACATAGAGTGACCAGGATTTGAACCACGGAATCCAGCGGTGCTACCGCCTGAGCCACACAGGCTACTATTGAGTAGTATCACTATCATAATCAAACTTATGTTTGAATGGTCCACCTTATCAATGCTATATTATGCAATGTGTATAGACTATATAGTATTGAAAAGGTGGACCATTAAAACATAAGTTTAATTATTATTGTGAACTCAATTTAATACGGATCAAAATCATGAAGTTCATATCCTATGATATTGAGTAGTATGGCAAGGCAAATATGAACTGTGACATAACAACTTCAACAGAAACAACAGAGAGCACCATCAGTTAGAAATATAACACCTGCAGGAAAAGCTTCTTCCATGGTGTCTGGAAATTCTATACCACCACCACCATGAGGACAACAAATTGTGATAGAGAAGAATGCAGAGAAGCAGGCCAGGAGCCTGGAAGACAGTGACTCCCCAAGCCCATATCACTGCATGTAGCTTGCTGTTGCTCCAGAGGAATAAATCCCACTTGCATTGCCTGGCAGAACACACACACACACACCTCTCAATCTCCACATCAGAGTGATATGGTAGCACAGTTCCATTTACCAGCTGCGAACTACTCATTGGTATTTACGCTATTAAATATCAGGAGCTAAGTAGAGGCACCAAAAAAAGCCACATTGCTCAGAAAAGTACAACAACGTAGTGGCACAGCAACAAACACTGGTCTTCTTGCCCCATTCTGAATACTGAAGATGAGAAATCAGAATCTGGATATCAAACACTCATTTCCAATCTACAATATTATCACCAAGCTTCTGCCCAATACCACAAGAGATTATCGCCTAGAAAATCGGGACAGCAAAGATGGCCATACCATCATAACTTCTAGAAATTATTACGCAGTACTAGTCAACAAAATAAGACTGGCGCATTTTGGACACATGCCGCAGCACAGAACCTGGCTCAACAATGCGGCGCCTTTGAGTCCAGTCTCCTCCTAGTCAGTGGTGGCACAAGGTTGATAGCAGCCACATGGACGATGTTATTGCTGGCCATCTTCAGAAACAAGGACATCAAATATTCCGGACCATTCAGATCCGGAATTCTAATGGACACACCTCGCTGATGCGTATTCTCTACCGGAATATGGCAATACGGCCTCATGGTCATCTTGACAACAGCGCAGACACTGCGATTACTGCCAATTGTATGATCACCCTAATATTACTTTCTTCAAAATATATGTGTGATTTGTAGTGGTCAACACAACTCAAGTGCTTGCACGAAAAAGGGATCACTCATACACAACACTTGCAGTGAAGATCATCCACCTTCTCAGTTAAGTGCAAGGGTACATATCAACCTTCTCCCACTCAGCCAGAAAAAGTGTTACTTATCACACCGACATCCCTACACCAACCTCCCCTTCCACTCTTCTCATCCATCTACTGAGAACATTCTGAAAATCATCACTATGGAGCTCCAGAATATTCTCCCATTCCAATATCCTGATGTTCTGTATCAGATCCAGCAAGCGGCGTGATTGATCTTCCAGACTCACTCCGACAGAAAGTTCTCTGGGTTGTGAAAGCACTGTGCATTATTTGTCTTTGATCCTAGTTCACTGTTTTAGTAAATGAAAGTTTATTATAATAACGTGTGTTCTTTAAGGGTCAAGTGACCGCTGCCCCAACAGATGTCACGGAGTAGCAATTAGTATTCATAAATCCATCCCTCCACAACAACATTATCAATCCTAAATGAATATCTATCTGAAAACATAAAAATATAAATCACAAATGGAAAGAAAATAATAGCTTTAGCAACAATTTGTATACCTCTTGGCTATTCCCTAGCTGAGATATTTGTAGAATCATAAATACAGTAGTTACATCATGATCATAGATTTTAAAATTACATCATAAACACAACAACAGCAACAACAAGAAACTATTTACGATCAACTATTACATGATGTTGACTTACCCTTCCCTTTCTCCAAACCGCCCTATAAAAATACGAGCCCTGAATGTCTGATCCTCAGCCCAAACCTAGCAATGAACTGTAATATTACCATTCTACCTTCAATGGGAAATGACCATGTCCCTGTCCTACTAAACATCAAAAATGAACTAACAAATCCATAGCAACATAACCAACATCCCCCAACAGTCACACGGTATACATGAGCCTATTGGGTAGCATACAGACCAACAATATTAGACATAATATGCAATGCTGAGCCACCTACTTCACAGCACGAATTACAAGATAAAGTTAAGAAATTAGTTTTCCCACTAACTATTGTCAACCGACTCCATATTCCTCACCACACCTCCAATCCTCCCAAACCTCCCCTGCCACCCTAAGCATTCCAAATATTAAAATATTCCCATAAACAGAAGGCATACCTTCTAACCTATGACCCAAATATTAGGAAATACTGTTAGAGATGCTTGATCATTCATCAAGAAGGCTATTAAAAGAAAAGCATGTGCAAATACTTGCACTGAATTTCCCAACACCACCGACGCTCGCAAATACCGGACCAAGTTAAAAAACTGACAAATAAAACGCAATCCTACCAGTATTATCTAATAATACACAACAAACCTTCACTCAGTGATAATAAAACAAAGACTGACATTTTTGCAGATCATTATAAAGTAATTTTCTCACCATCTTTCGATCCCATATCTGCCATCCTGCCCACAATGCAATATCAGAATATTCGGGTATCACACAAAATCCTATTTGCCCTACCTCTGAATCCCCTCAAGCTCTTGACTCTCAACATCACCTAAATGCTCCTATTACAGTCTAAGATATAAAAAACACACTCAGGACTACAAAGAACACTGCCCCTGGACTAGATCAAATTTCTCACCGATACATAAAAGAAGCTCCATATCCCTTCCTACAACTCTGAAATAAAGTATACACCATAATTCTTCCCCTCTCTTCCACCCAAATCGGGTACATGCCAAAATTTTGTTATTTTGAAAACCCAAAAAACTACCATCCCAATTAAATTCATATTGTCCCATAAGTCTTCCAACAGTGTTCTAAAATCTTTGAAATCATCATAGCTCACTGTATATACACCTATCTCTACTCCCTCCATCTCATACCACAGTAACACGCCAGTTTCTATCCTCAGCACTCCATAAATAACCGTGTCTTTCATATCTCTGTATCCATCATTCATTAAATCTCAGCCATAGACGCCCAAAAGAGTTTCGGTTTACCCGTTCTGTCATCTAGTGGGCCTACAGTGAAACAGAATGTCGAAATTCACAAGCAGACAGCCAGATGGCGTCAAATTGAAATGTCTGCACATGGTAGCTAAGGCCATACCGTTATTATTATTATTATTATTATTATTATTATTATTATTATTATTATTATTATTATTATTATTATTATTTATTTTTCTGTATCCATCACAAAATATTTACCTACAAAAATATGTGCAGCCCTTACCAGTCTTGATGTTGAGAATGCCTTTCAACGGACTGATATATAAACTCCATCACCTTCCAGTTCCAATGACAAACCCCCATTTCCTAGCCAAAATCAGTATCCATAACATATTTACCTACAACTTTCCAATTATAGCAGGAGTACCACTAGGTGTCCCACTGTCACCACTTTTGTATGTCCTGTGGCTGTAGAATCCAATAACTGATCCTTGCAATCCTGTCTTCAAACCAATTTAAACAAACTCGAACAATGGCTCAATCTCTGACAAACCAAAATTAATTTAAGCAAAAATTTTTTTTTTCCTAATCATAAGTAATCAACGCTAGCTGTAATGACCACACTTACATACCTAGGCATAATGTTTCAAAATAGTTTTCAATGGAATGTACATTTGGACCAAATTTTGAAAAAGGCATCCCACAGGATTCCCCTCCTGCCCTGGCTGATAGGTCAAACCTGGGGATTAAATGCCATACAAATTACACCTCCTACCAAGCACCACTTCCGATTCAGACAATAGATACATTTAAACTCAAAATGGAATTATGGACAAATACTGATCACACATCTCTGCCCGAGGTTCTTCTAGTTATTTTTCTCTTCCTCGGGAATTGAGACAACTTGGCTTATTCACATGGTGAGGAATTGGTTAATGATGTTATGTCATCGATTGTATACTTAAATTTAAAATATATATATAAACTAGCTGATGTACCCGTGCTTTGCTACGGGATTCTCAGAAAGATTGACTTTGTGGTTTTCCTAACTGAAGTCAACATAGGTCTTTACAAAAACGTCCTTAGGAAAGTAGCGATTAAGAGCAATGTTATCATATAATATACGCGATCAAATGAAAAACTGCGCATTTTCTTACCTGTAACGAACAGTACTACGGTGCCGATCTTACAGTCCAAAGTTGCAGAGCTGGAATAAGCAGACCGCAGACAGCTGTGAAAACTCCTCTGTCATTATTCCGTTAAATATGCACATAGCTAATTAAATCAGTGCCTCAGAGTAGGGATTGAATAGCTCGAATGCTATGATGCTAAAGAAAAAAGTTATCTAACTCCCCAGCTACTTCTCGCCAATATTCAGGCAGACTGTTGCACACAGTACGACAGGGCGAATTGGCCATGTGGTTGGGGTACGCAGCTGTCAGCTTGCATCCAGCAGATAGTGGATTCGAACCCCACTGTCGGCAGCCCTGAAGATGGTATTCCGTGGTTTCCCATTTTCACACCAGGTAAATGCTGGGACTGTACCTTAATTAAGACCAAGGCTGCTTCCTTCACACTCTTAGCCATTTCCTACCCCATCATCGCCATAAGACCTATCTCTGTTGGTGTGACATAAGGAAAATAAAAAATACTCGGTACGCAGCAGTGAGTGGCAACAGAAGACATAAATCACATCACAAAAACAATGTTCAATGTAATGTTATTGTTGATCAATTTATGAGCTTTCTATATTTTATTTATAGTGTAGACTGTAGTTCCTTATTTTCCGACTTTACATACCGATTTTCATTAAATTCTGTTTACCCATTTTCTCGTGACTTGGCGTTGATATGGACTTTGTAACAAAAATCCAAATTCATAAATATCTCTTTGATCGTAGTTGGTACAGTAAGAATGCATAAGACATAAATGATCGGACATTTAATACTATATAGCCCTAGTTATGCAGTAATTATCGATATGACCACTAATTACATAAAATCAGTTTCATGGTCCGTATCGCACTTCAATGGATTCACAATTAAGTATTTATTATTTTCCACCTAGTCGATACAATGATTGCTTTAGGCAATTTAATTGTTAAAAGTGGTACATGTTTCATGGCAGCAAGGAGGTTCTTGACACACCTATATACCCCGCTCCTCCACCTCCTCAGGTGCAAGAGCAAGGAAGAACGCATCATCAATATTACACCAGACACAAGACTGTGAAAGAATGACAGGAGTTACTGTTCCAAAAGAAAGCAGGCTTAATAAGAATTGACAACTAGGAATTAGTTATATTTTCATCTGCTTATTTTGATGTGCTGACCTAGTATTGGTGTTATTTAGTAGTTTTACGATCTCTATTTGCTGTTATTAGGGTTATATTTGTGAAAGTTTTACGCCCTAAGTGACAGCCATATTGGATTTCCCACAATCATTCCATAGATAACACTAGATAGAACGGCAATTTATTAAATCTATCTATAGTCTCTTGCCCTAAGTGTCAGCCATCTTGTCCGATTCAGCATAATTGCCATAGAAACCACGATTCATATAGGAACTTCACACTACATATCCGGTGTTACCTAGACCACAGAATCTGTTATGATATATGGAGTAGACCGTACAGCTAGTGTCTCAACGCCGAATGTTGGGCGGCGGGAAATAACCCGACCTTTAGGGAGGGATATGGCCCTCAGTGGAGGAAATGCCACTGGAATCCATAATGACGGAGGGCAGCAGCTTCGCCATTAGTGCACGTTGGCGTCAGCCAAGGTACCGGCTGATACGGTGATGTGACACACATTTGGGAGCGTAACCATAGTGGTGTAAGCGGTCTCAAAACTGCGCGAGGAAGGCAACGGGAAACCACCTCGTATTTAATCCCCAGGAAAATCTTTAGCATGACAGGAAAACATGAAACCAAGGCCCCCAGTCCCCGGCAGCCCTTCAGTGGGCAGGGGGTGCTAAGAATCTCCAGGCCAGTCAGGAGAAGGATAGCAACGTGGAATGTTCGCAGCTTGTTTCAAAGTGGAAAGACTCATAACGCCATCAGAGAGATGGAGAGACTCAAGATCGACGTTCTTGGCATTAGCGAAATGCGTTGGCCTCATTCAGGAAAGAGTGTGGTCAGTGGTTATCAAGTATACTATTCTGGTAATGACGATCCTCGCCATCTTAATGGTGTGGGTTTCATTGTACATAGAGATATCAGTAAGTCTGTGAAAAATTTTATTCCAGTATCAGATAGGGTATGTTTACTACAGCTTAATGCACGACCAATTTTAGTGAATATCATCCAAGTATATGCTCCAACATGTGATGCGTCAGACGTTGATGTCGAAGATTTTTACACGAAAATCGAAGCAGCCCTCTCATATACCAAACCATCTGAGATAAACATTGTGATGGGCGATTTCAATGCTAAAGTTGGCCATGGTCGACGGGCTGATGTAGTCGGTGACTACGGATTAGGAACAAGCAATACTCGAGGTGATCGACTGGTCCAGATGTGCCAAGAGCAGAGCCTTATTATAGCAAACACGTATTTTCAGCTACCTCCACGTCGCCTCTATACGTGGACCTCTAATGCTGACAACAGTATTAGGAACCAGATTGATTACATCACAATTAACAAGCGGTTCAGAAATTCCATCAAATGTGTGAAAACATATCCAGGTGCTGATATCAACTCAGACCATAGCCTGCTGTTTGCTTCCATGAATCTCAGGCTGAAGAAATGTCATTTAAAGGGCAGTTTTAGTCGGATTGAGATTCAGAAGCTTCAAGATCAAGGACTGAAGGATGAAGTTCAGTCAGCTCTACGTGTAAAACTTGCGGAAGTTCAAAACAGCGTTAATATAAATGATGTTGAAGGCACTTGGAATCACATCAAATGTGCAATTAACGACGTAAGTCAAGTAAAATTAATGAATGCTGGAAGAAGGAAAAACAAGCCATGGATGACAGAAGAAATCCTGAAACTGATGGACCAGAGAAGGTCTTTTAAAAACAAAGATCCTGTAAAGTACAAAAGTTCGCAGAATTTAATACGACAAAGAATAAGGAATGCAAAAGAACAACAACTCTCTGAGGAATGCAACGAAATAGAATTAATAAATTCCAAACATGATTTTTTTAACATGTACAAGAAAGTGAAACAAGTAACCGGTGCATATAACAGGAAGGGTAGTGGAGTCCTCTTTAATAAGAATGGTGACATCTTAGCGAACACAGAAGAGAAACTTAAGGAATGGATGGAATATGTACAAAATCTCTTCTTGGATCGCAGAAATGTGGATCATGGTGTTTGGGCAGACGATGGTGTGGAAATCACACGTGCAGAAGTAGAATATGCCATAAGAACAGCGAAGAATGGGAAGGCTCCAGGCCCTGATGAGATGTATGCCGAGATACTGAAACTCCTAGAGAAAGAAAAATCCCTTTCATTATTAGTTGACCTATTCAACATTATCCACCGCAGTGGAACCATTCCTCGAGACTGGCTCAAATCGACTTTCGTAATATTGCCTAAGAGAGCCAATGCAAAATTCTGCAATGAATATAGAACAATTAGTTTGATGAGCCACGTTCTGAAAGTATTCCAAAAATTGTTGCATGCGAGAATTTATCATAAATGTGAGGAGAACATCGGAACCTCGCAGTTTGGCTTCAGACATGGTTTTGGTACTAGAGAGGCATTATTCAGTCTGCAGGTATTAGTCCAACGGTGCCGAGATGTCAATGTCGATGTTTTTGCTTGTTTCATCGATTACGAAAAGACTTTCGATACAGTCCGCCATGATGAACTTATGAACATTCTTCGGGAATTAGGACTTGATGGACGGGACATTCGTATTATTGGTAATCTCTACTGGAACCAGTGTGCTGGCATAAGAGTTGATGGTTGTGTCTCGGAAGAAGTCTCAATTATGAAAGGAGTTCGCCAAGGCTGTATTCTTTCCCCCATGCTTTTCAACATCTATTCATAAAAGATTTTTCGAGATGCTCTTTACGGAAAGACTCAAGGAATTGTGGTTAATGGTATCATCATAAATAACATCAGGTACGCCGATGACACTGTGCTACTTGCAACCAATCTCCAGGATCTACAGGAACTACTTAATGCTGTCACTGAAGCCAGCAGCGCAATGGGCTTGAAGCTTAATGTAAAGAAGACCAAGTGGATGGTTTTAAGTAGGAATGAAGATGGCATTCGAGGTAATCTCACAACAGCAAAGGAACAGATCGCGAGAGTGGCAACATTTCAATACCTGGGATGTCACATCAATGATGACTGGGACCTTACTCACGAGATCCGATACAGAATTGAGCAGGCCAGAACTTCTTTTCAGAGACTTAGGAAACTTTTGACAAGCCGTGACCTTTCCATTTCACTACGGACACGACTACTCCGGTGCTACGTTTTCAGCATTCTGTTGTACGGCGTTGAAGCATGGACACTAACTGAGACCATGTGCAAGAGATTGCAAGCATTTGAAATGTGGACGTACCGAAGGATGCTTAAGATACCTTGGACAGCTAAAATGACCAATATAGACGTTTTGCACCGTATGAATAAAGAACCAGAAATTCTCACTACCATCAAGAGAAGGAAACTAGAATACTTTGGTCATATGATGCGGAACTCTAAATACCACCTTCTGCAAGTAATACTCCAAGGGAAAATTAATGGAAAACGTGGTCCGGCGAGAAGTAGGACATCATGGCTCGGCAACTTGAGCCAGTGGTTTGGGGTGACAAAGCTCACTCTGTTCAGAACAGCTATGAACAAACAACAGATCATGCTACTGATCGCCAACGTTCTGCGAGGACATGGCACATGAAGAAGAAGAAGATTAATAATAAGAACCACATTGTGATATCTGGTTTTCTTCATTTCAACAATTACTTATAAACTGTATAATTTATAATTTGACCCTTTTTCACGAATTATTAAGAAAAGAATATTAATTTAGGACATATTCTCTATGGAATATTGTACAAGTGTTTCCTTGACAACTGCTTTCAATTGTAGTAATAATTTATATATTTTCTCTTGAGTTTTTGTTTGTTTTTAATGTTGTCAATCTTATGTTAATTTTAAGGACACTTCCTCTTAAGCATTGCTTTGTCAATTTTATATATTTTTCATCTAAACAGTGTTATGTGGCTGAAGATGTTGATAAAATACGAAACATGTACCACTTTTAACAATTAAATTGCCTTAAGCAATCATTGTATCGACTAGGTGGAAAATAATAAATACTTAATTGTGAATGACCACTAATAACATTTAAAAATTTAATTTTTCATTTCCCCTAAACTACCATTTTACTCAGCATGAATAAAATGTTTTGTCACAGATTATAGCGATTTGCATACCGATTTTCATTAAGAAAGGATCACTAATAAATATTTGAGCATTACATTTTAGGCCTTCCCCTAAACTACAATTTTTCTCAGCGTAAATACAATTATTTACGGCCTAGGTTGTAGCGACTTTTTCCCCGGCTTTGCCTACCAATTTCGTTAATATACGACCATTAATATCAGAAATTTTCGAGAATTAAATGTTAGGCCATCCCCTAAACTACCATGTCACTCAGCGAGAGTACAATTACCTATGGCTTACTTTATAGCGACCATCGCATACCGGTTTTCATTAAGATATAACCACTAATAACATAAATATTTGTGAATTAAATTTTAGGCCTTCCCCAAACTTCCATTTCATTCAGCGTGAATAAAATTGTTTTGGGCGTAGATTGCAGCGACTTATTTACCGACATTGCATACCGATTTTCATTCAATTCCCTTCAGCAAGACAGACAGACAGACAGACAGACAGACAGACAGACAGACAGACAGACAGACAGACAGACAGACAGACAGACAGACAGACAGACAGACAGACAGACAGACAGACAGACAGACGGACAGACAGACAGACAGACAGACAGACAGACAGACAGACAGACAGACAGACAGACAGACAGACAGACAGACAGACAGACAGACAGACAGACAGACAGACATTATGGAAAATTAAAAAAACTGCATATCCTTCTTACTGTGGACACGACTGATATAGAAATACCATTCTTTTTAAATTCTGAGCAATGTACAGACAAAACTCTTATTTTATATATATAGATGTATCTAAGTAAAAAGATAAAATGAATATATTTAATTAACACTGTTTTACTTCGAGAAAAACAATGTTTCCTGTTCTGTTATTATATTTGTAGTGATTCAATATTTTAACAAGAAAACTATTTTTATTTCTGACAGCATGTTTTACAAAAGCAGAAGAAAATATTTTTTTAATTTACTTCCACAAAACGTGTGAATTTAGCACACAACCATAACTAAAACAAATATCTGTAAATGTAATTGGCCAAAGAGTCCATTTGTTAGACTGATGGCTCACTCCCGTAGTGGGGAGAATGAAATAACTATTAAATTAAAAAGATAGGTTCATCTCTCTTTGCTTCTCTCTGTCATGAGGAAAATATCCATGAAACAACCCACCCCGGGTTATATTTACAAAGATTGTGGAAGAGCGTTCCTCTGGGGATACAACAAGAGTGTGATAAGATCTCGTAATAGTACAATTTCTTGGTGCGAACACTGTAAGTCTGTTCAAGAACACTTCCAACAGCAAACATGATGAAGAAACCTGTAGTGTAGTTTCATCCACAAAGAAGTTTAAAGAGCTCAAATATACACTAGCAGATAATAATTTATTCATGAGTAGTAAACTTTTACAAAATATTTCCATCTCTACTTCAGTGTCTCTATTTACAACAAGTTATGTTTCTATGCTCACATCTCAAGAGGAAGAAAAAGAAGATCTGATTGGTATTTACCACCACATTTTTAATTTTATTTCATTGTCTAAGCCTACTAAATGTTCTATCACAGTGCAAACATCTAAAGAAGGAGAGCAGCCGGATGAGGTACAAAATGAAGAAGGTGATAAAAAAGATGACCGAGAAGGTCTCAAAGCCTTTTTCCAACAAAGCAGGTTAAATACAGTTTTCTACATATCAACTGTTTGCACGTAGTCTGAAATGTTAACAACAAGCCTCTGTTACCATATGTAGATATAGGATCCCAACCTACTCGTAGAATACTTGTAACAGATAAAAGCCAATCAAGATTGTCATTACACAATGTATGAAGCACAGATTCTAGAAGTAGGGCATAACTAAAGATGTAAAACATAACATTTCTAATCTTTTTGGCCGAACTTCAGTTTTCAGTTTTGCACAATTATATCGAAACAGATATTCATGAACACAAACTTAACTGAGTTGTAAGAAAATAGTTGTTTAAATGTAAAAAAAAAAAATGCTCACCTCATTAACCCGTTAAGTGGGGAGGTCATACACGAGGACTTCTTGCATAGTGGGGAATCATTTTCAGTAAATTTTTTCTTTAAAAAAAGAAATAGTTTTTGCAAACCTACACCCGCCTAAATATTATATTATGTTAAAATTAGCATAAAATTATACGTTGCGGTGTAAATTGCGCTATTATTTACAATTAAAACGATTTTTCAATTCATCCAGTGTCAGTGCAAAAATTGCATATGTGCCATTTCATATTTACTTCGATTCGGAGTATTATTTGTGTTGCTTACATTAATTCAACGTTGAAATACGTAACCCACAAACAAAAAAAGTATCATATACTCCAAATAATACAGACACATTCACTCAAATATCACATTTTCCTGAAATAAAATAGAAGAATGTACTCACCACGTAGGCCTATAACTTGCCATTGAAGAGGGCAGCGAGTAATCCATGAGTTCATTCATCACAATTTTGTCACCACATTACACAAAATTACACTACACTGTTCAACACTATTTACACTCAATAGCTATAACAAATGACTGGAGAGAAAATTGAAAAGAACTATTTCAGGATGGTGACTGATAGTTGCCGGCATGCAGAATGTACAGCGGTCACCGAGTGTAGACTACGATCTTCTCAGATTCCCAGAGTATGGAACCTGAGACTCGCTGGCATATTTGCAATGCTCATACTTCAACTGTATGGTATAGCCTGAAGCAAGGAGAGGGGCACAAAGTGACATTGCATACTGCACAACAATACTGAGTGTCCCGCCGCTGGCCTTTTGCCACGCAAACAACGCATCTCTTATTTGCGTGCAGTCTTGATTTCGAGGCTGGATTGAAATCTGGAAAATGCCTTCCCGAGAATCGAGTTGACAAATCAACGGGTGCGGGTCTCACTGATCGAATTGGCAAGGCTGCGTTAGGGGTAGCGTTCGCATACTTCTGAAATAGTTTCTGCACAATTTGAATACGAAACTCCAGCTGAGTGAATTTACCGCCGTGTTTCTTGTATATCACAAAAGCATTGAACACTGTTATATCCAGTAGGTGTCTAAAAATCTTGTGGTAATATTTCTTCATTCTTTTCCTCGCCATACTGTATGGCACGATACATTGGTCCGATAAGTCCACCCCTCCCATTGAGTCATTGTACTCAATACATACGACCGGCTTCTCTTTGGTTTCTCCTTTCTTGTTTAGAACAGTGCGCATTTCCGCGTCATGAATACTACTCAGCATGCAGACTTCTCTCTTGTCTTTCCACTTCAAGGCCATGAGTTTGTTTTTATAGGCAAAAGCCACCTCCCCTTTTTTCAGCTTTTTTCCCATGACGTCCTTCGGAAGATTTTTTCTGTTAGATTTTACAGTACCGACAGCGCCTGTCTGAAACTCATTGAGCTGATCGAAGAGTTCCGGGCTACTGTAATAATTGTCTAGAGCTATGAGATATCCCTTATTTAGAAGAGGTTCGGCTAGAGCAAACACTACTTTCGAGGGCTTGGTATACTGAGAAATATTTACCCCACAAACCTCATTTACTAGCTCAGTTTCCTTGCCTGTGTACCACAGGATATTCCACACATATCCTGTTTTAGCTTCACACAATTTAAAAGATTCCATCCCGAAACGAGCTTTCTTCTTCGGAATATACATTTTCCACCCCAAGCGACCTTTCCAAAGGAGTAAACTTTCGTCAATTGATAGACGATCATCTGGTAAATAGGACATTTTAAATTTTGATACAAGAATATCTAGAACTGGCTTCACTTTGTAGAGTTTTGGGGATACTTGCCGATCGTAAGCCTCATTATCTGAGAAATGTAAAAATTTCAGTAGAAGGAAAAAAACATTTCTCGGACATGGTCTCGTAAAACACGGGCGTAGCAAACAATCTATTATGTGAAAAATAATGAGATAGCTTCGGCTTTTGAATTATACCCTGAAGAAGAAAGATCCCAAATACAAGTTTTATTTCTTCCTTGTTAGTAGGAACCCAATCCCTCTCCCTGCTTCTCCTTTTCATCTTAGCTGTTCCTATACTAGCTTGTATTGACTGCTGAGCGTACAGATTAGTTTGCTCTGCAATAAGTTCGCACAGTTCATCGTCAATGAAATGCTCAAATATTTCGTCTGGTTCTTTTTTATTTAAAAGTTCGCCCTGAATTCCACTTTGATATGTAGCTGGAAATCGGGCTCTCCTACATCCCCTTACATCCCAGTCACTAGGCGGAGTAAGAGGCAAATCGCTCTCACTTTCTGACTCGCTACTCTGATCGGAGCTCGAACTCGACACCTGTCCACGGCATCTAGGCAACAGGCCTACTCCGACGGAAGCACTCGTGCTTGGAGCATCTAATAGCGGGATAGTTTCACCATTACTATCTAAACTAGAATCACTGCAACTATCTTCCTCACTGAGCTCGAGAATATCCCGTATATCATCACTCGGAAGATCTACAATTCTTTTGGACATGTTGACTACAAATATGAAACGCTACATGTAGAATTAAAACAATAAATCACAAGATAAATGTGTATACCAACAAAACAGCTTATGAGAGCTGAAAACATTCACACCGAGACACGAAATACTACGCTCCCCGCGGCACACTGACTGAGCTTCTCGCCAACCGCCACATAGGTTGTTCTTGCGCTACGCAACTATGTAGCAGATAATAAGGGGATTCCTAGACGAGAACTGCTTAGATACACGAAGGTGAAAAAAATTCTGTCAGATGGCAGCACCTCTCGGAACATACGGAGAAAGTTTCAAACCTACCGCTTGTTTCGTAACGGAGATAAACAATTAAAACTTTCCGCGCTTCACATGACGCGCGCCCACCATCGGGCTCGCTCCAGCCGCGTCACCTGAAGCGAGCCCCACTCTACGGGTTAAGCCACACTATTCAGTCACTGCTCATTAGCCCGCACTCATTAGTAACTGTTAAGAATCCATTGTTCAATTGCCCCCTGATCATTTGCAATTGCTTATTAGACCCTGCTCATTGAGTCATGCTTAATTGACCCTTGCTCATTAGCAACTGCTCATTGCTGATGACCACGCAGTTTCCAACAGTCTTACCCCTCACCCAGGGAGTTTACCAAACTTGAGAGATGGATGGGTGTTTGTACCATATTTAGAATTAGATGACATCTTCTCAGCCTAATTTAGTCTATATAAACTTGATATGCTATAAGTTTTTAAGTTCACTTCTATCATTCTTAGATCAGCCTTTCAAGCTGATGGTCATCCAGTATATCAAGACTCAAAAAGCTAGTGCTCTGCCACCTGAGCTACTCAGCCCAAGTTAGTCACACAGACATGAAATGCTGCTAAGTTTTAATATCAACTCTGCCCATTGATCATTAGATCAGCCCTTTAGACTGACGGCAGTGAAATTTTCAACATGCGAATAGCCACCACTCAGCTCCTTGAGCTAATCAGTCTAAGATAATCTACACAGACTTGGTAGTTATCTTAAAACACATTTTTTAAAGTTCTGAACACAAACCTTTATTCCCAAAGTGATGTAAATGTTATGGTAGTCCAGCCCCGCGGTGTAGGGAGCAACAGATCCACCTGTCACCAGGCAGCCCCGGGTTCGTTTCCTGGCCATGTCAGGGGATTTTAATTGTAATGATTAATATCCCTTGCCTGGGGACTGCATATTTATGACGTCCTTAATCTTCCTTTCCTAACATACAACATTCCACACTACTGCCATTCCAATTACATGTAGGTTCATACAATGTGATGCCAGTAGGAGCAAAAAATCAATGGGTCAAGGCCCTGAACAAATAGCATTTACAATAAAAAATAATAATAAAAACATTATGGTATGTAATTAGAAGTCTCTAAAATTCAAATCTATACGTTCAAAAAGTTAAAATCAACAAGTGAGTGACTCTGTGGTCACTCAGATCTGTGACCCTGAGATCGACCTCCATTACTCACATTTTTATGGTCAGAGCACACAAGGTTGAATTTGGGTTTCATGGCAATAAGTTTTCCTCCTGCTGAGTTTCCTGAATACTGTGTATGACTGAGGTACCACTTCTATGTCATAGATTTGAAAATTTTGCCAGGATTCACTAACGCACACAATTGGTGGGTCTAAAGCAGCAACAGTGGCCAGAACTGCCTGTTTATGCTTCACATATTTCAGGCTGCAGGATTAAATCAAAACACAGTAACTGTCCTGTTATGTGCAATCCAATATTCTGAGTTGCTAACATCACTATTTGCACTGTTTGAAGTCATGTTTAAAAAAGGATATTGAGATTGAGCAGAACTACATTTCCAACATGACCATGTCTGCACCTTCGAGTTAATTTTCTACAGTAGAGATGTCTTAATCATTATACATGTCCTCTGGACTGGTGAGTACACATCACAAATACCCAATTTACATGATGTTTAGAATTATACATGTTGCACAGGCATTTGAATTAGACTTCTGAGTTTGGTCCTGGGTTCAATTCCACATCTCTACTAAGAGCAACTGAACACATCACAAGGTGGGGAAATGCTATGGGTGGTTTGACAACTTTGCTCCCTCCAGCAACCCTCTAACCCCCCAGACGTCCGATACCCATTCCTGTGGTGGACGGTAGACCTTCAATTCTACACCACGCTCAAGAATTATCTCAGATTTAGATACTACTAATAAGCACTTATTAATTTCTAAATCTGTATACAATTCTCTGTTTGTCAAGGAGTGCTTTGATATTATTTTTGCAGATGTTATTACACTTAATACCATTAAAAACATGACACAAACTTGGAGAACTCATATCACTACGGAGCTGCTTCCCACCATACTGAACTATTTTCTGGTTATTTTGTTGTGATGCGCTGCAGATTAAAATATTCGAGAATACCATTCTTGCAAAACCAAACATTTCATTCCTTCACTTTCATCCAACAGAGCCAGACAAGTGGCAGTGTTGTCAACATTCCTATTCCAGAACATATTTTCCACCTGCCTGAACACTGAGGATGCCGAGGCCAATGTCCCACTCTGAATCAACCCCTACTTTGGTTTTTGTTTATTCACTTAATTTAAACCTACCAGGATGCATTTCTCAAATAGGTTGCTTACCTGTTACTCAAGACCATATTTCAGTTTTATTGATTTGATACAGTAGTTCTTAGAATATTTTGATGAGTGAGTGTGTAGTGTTTTGCATTTCTATTATACATTGCCCGATTGTGCAGAAATCAGCTAATAATTACAGGGTCAGATGTAAGAAAAAAAGATCGTGAAAGAGCAACAGGAGGCCAAGTTAAATGTTTGAGAACAACAAAGTCTTGACATTTAGACCATTAAATATCTCCAAATTAGATGGAGCAGGGTTCATAATAAGGTGGCAGAGGTGAAGAAGAATAAACAAAATACAGGTGATGGAATATAACACACCAGCCTCTGAGGATCATTGCTGGATTTTGAACCACTGGATCCCAAGATCAAATTTTCAAAGGTCAGATTAAATTCTGAGTATGAAAAGCAAATTGAGTACATCAGAACATGGTCGTCCAACTACAAATAATCAGGCCTTGAAATAGAAGAAAGATTCCAGGCAGGTATCTGATGCTATTCTTCCATCTAAAACAATATTAAGACATATGTACCTAACAACACCAAGATAAAAATCTACTATGCCATCATAAGAGCCATTATAATTAATGGCTTTGAAACTTAACAAGCCACTGAAGGCGACAGTAAATATATCAATGTCACAGAAAGAAGGTATTTGTGAAGAGTCGCTAATGAAAAAATTGGGGTTTCAACAGAAGAATGCAAAGACGTACAGAGGTATGAATGGAGACAGAATCAAGTGCCTAATTCACAGCAGGTTGATTCCCTGGACTGGTCATGTTGCAAGAATGGAAAACAGCAAGGTCATGGTCAACCAGACACCCCAGAAACATGTATTACAATATGGAGAAATACACTGGGCTGGTAATATTAATAATCATTGCACTGGGTCAGATACCGAGTGGTGCCAACTAGGTGGCCTGCTGATCACTAGATTATACAGGCTGGTTTATTTTAATTTTGTGGAATTTTCTCATTAGCCATGATCAAACCAATAAGTTCAGGCCATGAGTGAAGCAGAGGAGACAGAATTTGAGAATGATCTGGATTGAACTGAGCTCACCTTGAACCCAAGATATTGGGATATTGAGATCTTCACACTACCTCTTGTCTGAGCTGCTGAACATATAAATAGCAAATTCCATTTTGTCGAATATTAGGGGTGTAAAATCTAATTAAACTAAAGAGTACTTACCTGTCTTCTTCTTTGAAACAAGCGACCAACTGACCTACGGTGTGTTCATCAACACATATTTCATCCTTAATATTGGTGGAGGGCTGTAAGGAACAAATATGCAAAACAAAGTAAGAAATGTAGAGTAAGCAGATAACTAAAGTAAAAGTTCATAAATAGACATGACATACCTGACAAAATAAACTGCATAGCTGCACAATAAAAATATAAATTTATTATCTGAATGTGAAAAGGAAACAAACAAACAAGTGTCAAGTCAAAATTATATGAAGAACAGGAACAAGGAAAGGAACTCATGAAAGGATAAAGAAGACGGAACTGAAGGAGGGAGCAAAAGAAAAAGAAATACTGGAAGGACAACAATAATCTCTGCAATTTTTCAACAGCTTCCTACAACTGCCTGTCATTGTGTTCATCCTGTTATGTGTTCTTAAATGACTGGTCACTTGTTTGTTTCTTGTGTTCCCACAGATGACTCTGATTGTCAAACAGACATACATTGGATCTTAACCTGAGAAAGGACAAATTCTAGCCTACCACGTTCATGTTTGTACAACAAATAGTCAGTTGTTGGACTTTTTTATTGAATCTAGACAATCGGAAGACTTTATCAATATAGATTTACAACATTTACTTTCAGATTTTAAGGGACAATGCTGGCCATGTTTTCTATGGATAGCAAGTACACCATATTCCTGATAGCCCCAGAATTTGTTTTTGGACAAGTCACAGAATATTACTAGAATCTGACGGCTAGTTGCTGGTCCAGTCATGCTATATGAGAACAAAGAAGATGTTAAATGATACAGAGGAAGAGTACTTAGTCTAAAAAGGCAATAAAAATGGCCAAGAAATTCTGCTGGGCTCATCACACATTGACTTATAAACTGCAGGTCATCAGGCTGAGCAGCGGTCTCTTGGCAAAGTAATGCGCATTAGCACTGAAGAGCCATTCTCTGTTCAGAGAGTTTAAAACTACCTAATATGTTTCATACACATGAGCAGAAGAGCCTAACATTTTTAAAAATAATCATTCAACTTATGGTGTCTACACTTGACTTTGTATGCAATGTTAGATTAATGTTATCTCTCGGGTTTCTTGAAAGAGAGAAACCTCACAATTTGAAGTGAACTTTCCACTGTGCTAACAAAGGTGAAAAGATTCAATTTAGTTCAATGTCATTGAGTATTTCATCAATAGAACAATATTCAAATTAATTCATCAATCTATACCTTACTAATGAAATTTGAAGCATCATAACTAATGTCATATATTTTGAAATTAACAACCAACAAAAAAGAGTAAAATCCACTTGTCTTGTGTAGCAAATGTTGGAAAAAGAAATCCAAGATCCAAAGCACATGGCTAACACCACCTGGAAAATCTCAAGGCTCAACTCTTTTCAGATGATTCTCTTTGCGATCGGCTGCATCTATGGATATGCCACATAGCATTTGTAGGATTACACTGACTTTAATGTAAAATTTTATACCGGAAAGGCAACCCCATTTGTTCACATCAAAAAAGATTTAAACAACAATCTATATTAACTTCATGAGAATAAACATGCTTGAAAGAGGTGATTCTCCAGATATATCCATAAAATATTTTAAATGGACTGTCATATGAAGATTAAGTAGGCCACACGTGTATGAAAACAAAAATGATGTTTAATTAGCTCTAGAAAATGAAGGTGAACTGAAGTATGGGAGATAAGACTGTTGGAACTTTAATAGTTAGAGAAAGATAATGAGAATGATTTTTCTTCAGAAGACAGTGTTGTTTCTTACATTAATAATGATAGTGTTGGGGAAAATGATTCTAGTGATGGCAACTGCATGGACAATGTAAACGAAGACTGCGGTGGTGTGACTGCTTTAACGAGATGGATCATCAACATGGAATTGGACAACCTTTTCCAATACACCCAAAACAATTCCATTCACTGGTCTTTCTGGTCTCAGTGCCGTTGTTTTGAGAAGAATGTGTATTAGATGTGTGTTCAGAATTCCTTGGGGACAAGATCTGGGGAATGATTGCAATAGGAACCAATGACTATGCTGCTTTCCAGGCGAATAATTTGATGAGGAAATATCTGAAAGGTGATAGTAAATGGTATCCTTGCATGGTTAATGAAATAAAAGTGTACTTTTGCTGATGATTCTCATGAGTCGGGTAAGAAACCCTAAACTCAAGTTGTGCTGGTCTAACATGAAGTTTCAGAAAGTAAAATATTTTCAGAGACTATGATATTTGAACTACTCTGTCAAATTTCACAATTTCTGCACTTCCCTGATGACATGTTTACAGATCCATATGACTGTCTAAGAAATATTAGACCAGTTATTTCATATTTGCAAACAAAGATTCAGAATATCTACAACCTTGACACAGATACTGGTATTGACGACAGTGTTATGAAATTTTTAGTTAGGCTCCCATTTGTGCAATAAAATCCTTCCAAAAAAGCCAGGTTTGTTATTAAAATTTATAAACTCTGTGAATATGCTTCTGGACACTGTTCCCAGTTCAAAATTTATACCAGACAAGGCAAACAGGGTGTTATTCTAGCAACAAAGGCAGCAGTGTTGTAAATAATGGAAGCAAACTTGAACCAAGGTCATATATTATATCATGATGACTGGTATGTTTCCCCTGAACAATTTTGCACCTTGTTGGAGAATGGAACTCATGCTGAGGGTTCCGTATGCTCTAACAGGAAGAACGGGCCTCCAGAGCTCTGTACAGTACAACTGACGAAAGCTAATAATGTTCTCACCATAAATGGAAAGACAGAAAGAATGTGCATTTACATTCAACTGCTGATAAGGACTTGGACTTTGATTTGAAAATTCAAAGAAAACAAGGTGGAGGAGAGGAAGTGGTGAAAAACTGGGTATTGGAAGATACAACTGGAAAATGAGTGCAGTATATCATCAAGGCCAAGTCCTTGCATCTTTCCCCGTAATGCGATAAACTATCAAGGGTTAGAAAAAGATAATGCTGTGTTCATTGGATATGGCCATCTTCAATTCATACGTTGTGTTCATGAAGGTTACTAGCAGGCAGCTGCATAACACAGAATTTCTTACAGCAATTGCCAAGCAATTATTGCAGACGGTTACTCTCTCACCTAGGACAACAAAAAGGGAGAACACCTAATCAAGACAGCCACCTGCGGCTTCAGGCAAATGTATGGGGACATTTTCCAGTGCGTCTTCCTCCCACAGAAAGGAAGAAACATCTTACTTGACTCTGCAAAGTTTGCAAAGGTCATAAAATAAGGTCCAAAGTGAGGTGGCTATGTGAAAAATGTTGTGTTCCACTCCATCTGAGGAGCTGATTCTAAAAATATCACACAATGATTCACTAATGAACACTAAGAAAGAGCTAATGTACAGTTAGGCATTGACCTGTGATGTATATAGCTTTGAAAATATGCCACTTTTTACCAATCCTCACCAAACAAAATTAAAGCATAATTTTCAAAAGTAGAGTTTTTATTAGTCATGTTCCAATGTGTTAATTAGAGTATAGTTTCAGAATTTTCCTGGTTTAAAATTGGGAAACTACAGAAAACCATCTTTGGAAGAATGGCTGAAAGAGAAGTGCAAGGATGCTCAAGGCCTTATGTTCCTAGGAAAGATAGAAACTGCATGCAGGAAAATCAAGGAAGCTTTTGGAGAAAGGAAAACTAGGTAAGAAAGAGTAGTGATGGTGATACAACAGAACAATTACAAACCATGACTCTAATTTTTGTTCCGTATAGAAAACAGCGATTTCACTTAGTTCACAAAAAGAGTATATTTATTACCCCGCCTATTCCATGTAATGTGGTTAAATAAACATAGAAATTCCAAATTTTAAGGGGACATGTTTTGCCCATCTTTTATTGGGCATCATCAGCCATATTTAATCCTAAAACAAGCACTGTTTAGGGCACATTGACATTTATAATTTATAAAAATTGAACTATGATTTCTTAAGGTAATAACTCTAAGGAATAGTAGTTACAAAATATGATGTTGAGACATAATATATACAACACATGTTAAAATCATTGTAAACAAATTTAAAATCTTTGTCCAAAAGAAAATTTGTGTCATATAAAATTCTAAAAACGGCACCTGTCTGATACTAATAATAATAATGTTATTTGTTTTACGTCCCACTAACTACTCTTTTACGGTTTTCGGAGACGCCGAGGTGCCGGAATTTAGTCCCGCAGGAGGTCTTTTACGTGCCAGTAAATCTACTGACACGAGGCTGACGTATTTGAGCACCTTCAAATACCACCGGACTGAGCCAGGATCGAACCTGCCAAGTTGGGGTCAGAAGGCCAGCGCCTTAACCGTCTGAGCCACTCAGCCCGGCCTGTCTGATACTGAAGTGGATCCTCTTTGTAAGAAAATTTGAGCATACACTTGCTTGGGGCAGTTGTCAACACAAGTCTTCAATAGACTAAAATTGTTGAAACATAGAGGACGGATTTTGTTAATTTTTCGAGAAACAACGCAAAAAAATATTGTCCAGGTGGAAAGGCAAATGTTTTAAATTATCTTACTAAGTTGATTGATCTAAAAATTATTGTAATATAACCAATGCACAAAGACATTGGTATGCTGGTTGAAGCTGCTTTTGAGACGAGTATATCAGAGTATTTGACTGTCACATGAAAATGTAGTACCTTTAAAAGATATACAACACTGAGGAAAAGAATGTGTTTATACTTTAATGAAACCAAAAAAAAACCTGTATGACGTGTATGTTTTAATCGTATGTTAATGCCCAAGAATTATGTATTATATAAAACGGGTACTTACTCATGTCTATGTCTATCTTAATGTATTAGCAGAATTGGTCTGTCTGGAGTTCCTACTCCTCTCGTTGTATCGATGTGATAGAGGAGGAGGGGAATGCCGAGGGGAAGCAGAGGTAGGCAGAGCACTGCATGTCGATATTAATGTGGGAGGGGAATTGTTTGGAGGGACAAGTACAAACATAGTATTCGGTGAGTTAAGGGGAGTTTTTGATTAAAAGGATCTAAATATTCGTGGGACTTTGTTCTGATCTGGATTGATTATTTTTAATAACTTAGGTGTTAAAGTATATAAGGGACTTTTGACTTTTGTATTATAGTTTAAGGTTTCGAACAGTTTGTAGAACAACCAAAGGCTTTCATTATCAGATACCGAGAAATAATTATTTACAATCTGCACCAAAATCAGTCTGATGCAATAAAAATTGAAGACTTTGAGAAAGCATCAGTATTCCATAAGGAAGTGAGGCAGGACTGCAGATTTCCCCTCCTTCAGAATGTTCATATAGAAGAAAGAGGCAGTAAAGATAATCAAAGAGGAATTTGGAAAGGGTATCACAATCAAAGGAGAGGAAATCGAAACTCTGAAGTTTGCTGATGATATTTTATGTCAGTCTGCAGAAGATATGGAGAAATTGCTGAATGGTATAGACAGAGTCTTGGGGAAAGAGCACAAGATGAAAATAAATGAATCCAAAACAAAAGTAATGGAGTGCACCGGAATGAAGTCATCTGACGTAGGAAATATTAGATTAGGAAATGAACTTCTAAAGGTAGTAGGTGAATATTGTTACTTGGGTAGTAAATAAACTAACGACAGCAGAGTTAACGAGGACATAAATTGCGAGACTGCAAGCTAGCACAAGCAAGGAAGGCCTTTCTTCAGAAAACAAATTCGCTCCTTTCAAACATTCATAAACCAATTACTGAAATATAGTGTTAAAGATGAATGCTGAAGGTGAGTTGGGTAGATCAAATATGAAATAAGAAATACGGAAATAAACAGGTGAGAGATTAATTTGGCTAAATTTGACAAGAAGAGGCATATCTTAAGACACCCAGGACTTGTTCAGTTTGTTTTTTGAGGGAGGTGTAGACAGTAAGAACAGTAGGGGTAGACCAAGATATGACTATGACAAGCAGATCAGAGCAGATGTAGGATGTAATAGTTATCTAGAAATGAAAGGGATACCACAGGATAGGGTCACATGAAAGGCAGCAACAAATCAGTCATTGGACTGATGACTAAAACAATAACTAGTGAGAAATTGTGCCCTGGTTAACAGAGACTGCAATTCCTTTCCAAGAAGACATGCTGAGAACCTGGTTATATTCATTAATCAAGATGAACAAGCCAGTCCAAAGCAATTATACAATAAACTGTATTTAAGCTAAACAAGCTCATACCGTATTACACCTTTCTCCATATCACCCAGAAATAAATCCCATTAAGCTGATATGGGTAAGTGTCAAGAATGGCATTTAGGAATATAATGAGATGTTCAGAATTGAAGAATTACAATGATTTAATGTAAACAAATTGCTTCTATTAATAAAAAAGGACTGTAAGAAAAATTTATTAGCACTAAATAAATTTGAAAATCAGTAATTTCAAGTGAAGGTAAACCATGGTAAACCAAAACATGGGAAGTGAAATGGACAGAAATCATGTCAGTGATGGGAGCAATACTGAAACTGCAAGAGAAAGTGATACTAAAATAACAGACCCTGCCAGTGGAAGTGAAATGAACAATGATACAGAATATGTTGAAACAGTGGCAGGAGCAGTCTCTAAGAGACTATTCCTAGCAATAGTGACAGTGAATGATCCATAGTCTTCTACCAAGTCATTAACATACTTAGTTATGTGTATTGTGCATTCATATGTGTAATTATTGGAAGGATTTGGGAAATTTTCTTAGCAGGAATACTACAATTTACAATAAGATTGTATGTTTCATATGGCATGCCTTGTACAATATCCTCACATATACCCTCCCATGTATGCTCGAACCTAGTCCTTGTCACCTTCCACTGTCCTGCACTTGAAAGAGTGTTCTCTACAATTTGCACAAGCCGTACACAAAGATTGTGACTCATCCTCAAAACAACAAAAGCAATGTAAAAAAGAAACCTACACCACCTGAAATCTTTCTGATGTACAGCATACAGGCGGACAGGTTTAAAAAAATGGTATATCTAGGGAGTAACATAGGACCATTCCGCTAATATCAAACACTGTATAGAGAAAGCAGAGTCCATCTTCATTAGCATGTGGCAACAACTATCTTGAAATGATCTCAGAATGAAGCTCATAAAGAGAGAAACTAAGTGCTGTGTCCTATCCACCTTACTAAATACTGTACAGTTCTATAAATTTTATTACCCACAGAAAAGAGAATCCAAACTTCCAAGACGTAGTTAGTAATGGCAAATTGTCTAATTCCTGAGGGTTATTTTCATGTCGCAACAACAGAGATAGGTCTTATGCCAACCAAAGTATAGGAAAGGGCTAGGAGTAGAAAGGAAGCAGCCATGGCCTTAATAAAGGAACAGCCCCAGCATGTTACTCATATGAAAATGGGAAACTACAAAAACCATCTTCAGGGCTGCTGACAGTGGGATGCCCCACACAATGAGCTGTTGACCTCAGCTTGGCAAGACAAACTCAAGAAGCTGAAATACGTGTATCACATTATGAGGACTTCTAAACAGGACAGTCTGTTACAAGTATTATTTTGAGGAAAAAGTTTAGGCAAAGGAGGATTTATAAGAAGATGGACATCTTGGATCAATATTTTGAAGAAATCAGATAGAGTGATGAAACCAGCAACCAGAAGCCATGCAGTGGAGGGACTTTGAACAATAATAGGTGCTATATATTACCTAGCATATAATTTTGAACTATATGAAGAAAATATGAAAATCATTTCAAAATATTGGAAATCTCACTAGGCCTATACATCTTTCCCAGGAACTTCAAAATGTCTGCCTTAAAATGAGGAGTTGCTCAGTGAAGTCTACTCAGCAGTTTGTTACAATTTCCACTATCAGAAAAATGCCATTAAAATATTAGATTACCTCAAATGTGTTCACCTGTGTCTCTCTTGCCTCTGCCAACTCTGATTTCGGTTCTTCTTTCAAATGCATTTCTTCTGATATAATATTGTAGTTGTCCTGTGGAAAAGTTAATATATTAGGCAAATTTTTCAGACACATCTTGAAATGTAGTTATATATGAGTGGGATTAACAATTCATCATTTGCTAGTCAATGAGACAGTTTCAGTTTCAAATCTTCATTACATTTGTCAGATAATTTCTATGTCGAGTGTTCATAAAAGCATGACAACTAAGAGACTTTTAGGAGTGAAGGAATGTCCCGTTTGAATGCTCAGAGATATTCTTGAAGAGTAGAACAATTATATAATATAAAACCTTCTAAAATTACACCAAATGATCAGAAAATATACAGACATGCATACAAATAATCTGCTCATTATAAACAAACCAATTCTGAAATATTTAGAAGTTGACAATTTATCACTGTAATCATTCACATTTTGTACTGGCAAATACAACTCAGCAGGAAATATGTATGTTCCATATTCTCTCCTGTATATGAAGTGCTCAGCCTGAAGGCAGGGAGGATCCGCAACAGCTCTACCATCAGCTGCCATAGATAGCTGGGTGTCACCGATGAGGCAAACTAAGGAAATGAAGAGTAAGATAGTTTTCCATTGCTTTCATCTTCCAGGCAGACAGTGCTGTTACACACCAGTCCCTCATGTTCAATGAACTGTACACATAGATCACCTATATGAACATCAATATCACACCTTTTCCTATAGGATCTGGCTGTATTAGGAATGGTGTTACACATACAGCTCATATCTCAGTCACTTTCTTATCGTAAGAGTAACGGATGGGACTGAGACCCAAAATACAAGTGACAAACTTGTTCTGGGCCTATCCAGAAGACAACAGGCATTGAGCACACAGTATCTCATCAAAGATGGATTAGGGAAGGCCACCTCAAATGAAATCTGGAAAGGAAGTCATCAAGGACATAAGCTCTAAACAACATGAACCATACAAACAATTATTCCTATAGGTTATCTACAATATCACACAGGGCCTGTATGCCTGACATCAGTGCTGCTTGTGAAGGTATGAGTACATATGGCCAGCTGACAGGGATATGCTTAATGTTGCACTGACACAGATAAGTCTTTTGGCAATGATGCGATGGATAAGGCCTAGGAGTGGAAAGGAAGTGACCATGGCCTTAATTAAGGTACAGCCAGAGCATTTGCCTGGCATGAAAACAGGAAGCCACGGAAAACCATCTTCAGGGCTTCCACACTGGGTTCGACCCACTATTTTCTGAATACAAGCTCACAGATATGTGACCCCAACTACATGGCCACTTGCTCAATACAGATATATTGTGCATTGTGACTGGACTTGACATGTATTGAGAAGGAAAAGGACAGATTGTTGTCACAAGAATGCCAGCCCTATGTTCAGCATATGGCTGCAAAGATTAGTGTATATCAGGATACATTTTGTTTTAACAGTTACTGAATTATAACTGATGCTGCTTTAGTAATTCCTGTTGGAAATTTAACCCATTTTAATGTGTAAACAGAGGAAGCACTGTCAGACACAGTTATTATTTATTTGATCATGTTTCTGATTTCCTTTTTAAAGAACTCAACAATGGCTCTGCACACTTTGATGATCAGTACATGTATCAAATGACCAGAGGCTATTACTGCCAAGCATGGATCTTAGCATTTCATTTTCCCTCATATTTGCAAACAAAGGAAATAGCATGCTCACTGCCAATAAAACATAACCAAAAAACCCACCAGAGGCAACTTGTTAAAATTAATGTATATAAAGCAGGGACTACTAACCAGTTTTAAATGATATTTTCCTAACTATTTTCTGCTAATATTTATTATGAAAGTTAAAACTGTATTGATCTGGATGACATTATTTTAAAATTGTTTTAATTTTACCTTTTAAATCACCAAACCTATGACCAAAACTACAGCTTTTGTCTCCTCCCTAAGAAATAAATGCAGCAATTGGTGCAGGCTACCAGGAAAATAAAATGGCTGACATCATGGCAAAGCATACGAAGAGGAACAGGAGGAAAGTCTTCCATCAGCAAGAAATCACTGAAGGTCTTCACAAGAAACATAATGATTTGGGTCTCAATGTACCAGGTAGCTATTTCCAAGAGGTGATCCTACACTTTGTCAGGCTTCAGGCCAACCATACATCAATATCCCCAGTATCCCTATTGTTACCTCAGGAAATTTTCACACCACCACATCTTCAAAATCCTTGTCAGTGGGCAACATCTATTGATGGCAGTCCAGGTTTTACAGAGCAGAGTTTTGAGAAGAAATTTTAAAAAAAGTTAGGGCTATTTCACAATCAATCCTCAGATCTTAGATGCTTAATGAAACAGCTGTTAAGAAGGACTTGGTGCAGGGCAATAAACAGCTTTGTGTCTATGTTAACTTAGGTCAGGGATATTTAGACACTGGTGAGTATGATGTGGCCAAGGAAGCATTAGAATTTATGGTGGCATAACTGAATAGGACCTCAAAAATACCAGTGAATGGAGAGACTGTACAAAAAAATCATTTAGTCATCAGTTATGAAGGGATTGGGACTAATAGTCTTAAGAATGAAGTTTGTTGGGCTGAACTCCCTGTGTCCTTTTCCTCACCCAGCAGAATTTGAGCAAAAGACATTAACTTACCTTGATGCTGCTCACAATAAAAAATTTGCTATGAATTCCCTAGCAGAAAAGCAGGTTCTCGTAGATGGTAGTGCTCCAGACCAAGAAAATATTACTGAGGTGAAATACCTGGAAGAACTTCGCATTATTACAGGAAGTGAAAGGCCTGCACACTGGTTATAGATTAAGGAGAAAGAATTTAGATTGGGTGAGGCAAAGATATATGTTTTCCCATTGCATAAAACTTCAGTAATTCTGTCGCTAATACCCTTAAATTTTGCAGAGATCTGGGTGATGAAATGATTTCTGATTGTGAAAGTACCACTAAGCTGGGTGATGAAATGATTTATGATTATGAAAGTACCACTAAGTTGCAATCTTCCTAAATCTTGCATTTGATTTAATAAATTCATGCCATCCTATGGGTGAGTGAACCAAGGCTGCAAACAGATATTCCAACAAGGCCAAAATATTATTATCTTAACAATATTATGCTAATTCATAGTTCATCCCTAACTCTAAGAAAATAACTGCAATGAATGGTATCATTTCTAAATTGCTAAATGTGCAAGGTTTTACAGAAACATATGTCTGGGGAGAGGATTCTAAACTTAAAAAACCTCCTCATATGGAGGTTAAGCCAGGATCATCTGGAATTATTATTTTCATGTGTGAGGTATAGAGAAGGAAATAAAATGCTGCTCAATTCAAAGCCGCACACAGGAAGTGTCTGATTGGTCATCTTGTAGTTCTAATATATTTGTTTGAAAGGTACAGTTTTACTGAACCATGATCTTGTGCAGATAATTCATAAAGAAATTGATTTTATGAGACTTGAACAAGGTTATATCACCAATTATGAAGTCCTTTCTTTATATAGTGAATACGCTGATTATATTGCAAGCAGTGTGGTAAAATGTACTACTAATTCAATTAAATATCTGCAGTATTTGTGTCTTTCACAGTGTTATATAATACCAGCTTCATATCCGTATTGACAGTACTTCTAAAACTTAAATACTTCCTCCTCTTCAATACAAAATTCCAGGTAACTTCACTGATTCCTTGAGGCCATGCTGCCAGCAGGGGAAAACACGGACACGGAACTTATGCAATTCTCTTCTTGTACTGAATATGAGGAATTAATAGAGTCTTAGACATTCCTATTTTCTTATAGGTGACAGCTCAAAAAACAGTTGTTGTTGTTATTATTATTATTATTATTATTATTATTATTGTTATATATAATTCGCTGGGGCCATCAAGGACCACGTTAAGTCTTGTTGCATTTGACACTGAACTTCGCCTTCTTTAAAGCACAAATTTCCCTCATTCTTTGTGAGTGGGCCTGCTTACACTCCTCTGCCCAAGCGGCACCGTGTCTTCTCTTCGGTTGCTTGTCTCGGTTTAGCCCGTTCGTCAATATTTTCTTGCGGAAGAGATCTCTGTTAAGGGCGTCTTCAGCTGAGATATGTAGCATTTGCAGGTCTTCTTTGGTATTTCTAAACCAGGGAATTGTGGTTTCGGGGTTTGAATCAAAAAGGTGAAAGATACCTTTAGTTAACTTTCTTCCATCCATTCTTTTCAGATGACCGTAAAATCGTGCCCGTCTTTATCTGATTGTGTCGGTAATTTTCTCTATTTTGCTGTAGACTTCCTCGTTGAATCTCTTTTGATAGATTCCATTTCTGTACTTTGATCCCAAGATTCCTCTCACAATTTTGCGTTCTTTTTTCTCCAGTTCTTCAAGGAGTCCTTTGTTGGCATTTAGAGACAGGGTTTCAGCTGCATATAGAACTACTGGCTTCAGAACTGTTTCATAGTGACGTATCTTGGTGTTTTGGGAAAGGCATTTTTTGTTGTAGATTGTGCGGGATGTTTGGTAGGCTATTTCCAGTTTGCTTACTCGCTGCTGAAGTGCTCCTTTGTTTTCTCAAACGATATCTGCAAACCAGATTGTTCGGCAATTTCTTTTAAAATTTCAACTTGAGCTCTAGCGGTTTCTATGTCGTTTGAGAGAACAGCAATATCATCGGCAAATGCTAAGCAGTCTGTTGCGATCCCCTTGGATTTGGTTCCTATTCTCAATGGACTGTAGTTGGTATCCTGTAATCTCACCCGCCAGGTTCTGATGATCTTTTCAAGAACACAGTTGAAGAGTATTGGGGATAGCCCATCACCTTGTCGGACTCCTGTTTTGATGTCAAACGAATGCGAGAGACATCCGTGGAACTTCACCTTGGATTTTGTATTGGTCAGGGCGGCTCTAATTATTGCCAGCTGTTTCAAATCAACTCCAATTTCATTCAAGATGTTTAGGAGGACTTCCCAGTCAATGGAGTCGTACGCTTTCTTAAAGTCCACAAAGACAGACACATACTGCTTGGACCTTAGTGTACAATATCTGATGATCGTTTTGAGATTTTGGATTTGTTCGGCTGTTGAGCGACCTTTTCTGAACCCTCCTTGGTATTCACCTATTTGATGTTCGACTTGTGCTTCCAAACGCTCCAGGATGGCAAGTGATAGAATTTTGTGTCACGGGTAGCAAAGATATTCCTCTGTAGTTGTTGATGTTCTTCATGCTGCCTTTTTTGTGTAATGGATGGATCAAAGCTATTTTCCAATCTTCGGGTAGGGTCTCCTTGTTCCAAATTTCTTCTATTTGCTTTTGCAAGATATCAAGTGATTCCTTTGGGGCATATTTCCATAGTTCTGCTACTTCTGAGTCTTCTCCCGGCACTTTGCTATTTTTGAGACGGGCAATGTGGCGCTTGATTTCAGCTCTGTCGGGTGGTCTGTGATCTGGGTACCTGAGTAAGGGTTCCTTGGTCTCAATGGGGCTTTGTGGTTTAGAGCAATTAAGTAAATTCTTGAAGTAGTCTGCCAGAATGCTGCAATTTTCTTCATTTGACATTGCCAGTGTGCCATCCTTTTGCTCAAAGCATAGAGACGGTGGTTTATAGCCAGTGAGTTTGCGTTTGAAGGCTCTGTAGTACTCTCTGCTTTCATTCTTCCTAAAGTTTTTTTCTACCTTTTCAATGAGAGATTTTTCGTATTTACGTTTCTCAGTTCTGAACACCCTAGCTGCTTGGGCACGTTGGGTTTTGTACATTTCCCAATCATTTTCTGATTTCGTAGAGTAGTACTGTTTCCATGCATTGGGTCTTTCTTGGAGGACTGATTCGCAGGTACCATTCCACCAGGCATGCTTTTTGCTTCTCTTGATTTCTGCAACGTCTTTGGCGGCCTCAACAAGGAGACTTTTGGCACTGTTAAAGTCACAGTCATTTGGTCTAGCCTTCTCCTGGAACTCCTCGACCCTTTGCCGAAGTTTATCATTGTCGAAGCGTGTGATCTGTTTGGTTGTCTTCCTTATTATTATTATTATTATTATTATTATTATTATTATTATTATTATTATTATTATTATTATTATTATTATTATTATGGATGGCTAAATTAAGATGAGAAGGATTTTTGCTTGAAAAATTTTGCTTGATGCTCTTTCTAATAGCAAGACATTTCAATAATTGGGCTAACTGATGATAAATCACCACCAGGGATGTGATCTCAAAGTGAACAAAAACTGAAATCACATAGCATTTTTGTATATCATGTAATAAAGGCAATGAACAGATGATTGTATATAAGAATGCATTTAGTATTTTGTACTGCATAAATAATAGAGGAATCTTCTGGATAACTTCAGGCCATGCTGCCAACAGGAGCAAACACGGACACTGCGCTAATGCAATTGTTATCTATGAGAACATTAAGAAATGTCCTGTTAAAGGAATACACAAACACATACATCTTATTATAGACTGTTATTCCTTTCGTGTTCAGTCTGCAAGCCTCTGTGAGTTTATTTATCACCACAACAAACCCTATTTGCAACTAGTTCTATACTTTTTATTTTATATCATAAGAAATTGCATCTAATCACCATCGCCCTTGTCTCCCTGCACTCCTCTTACCCCCTATGACTGACTCCATCATTCTGCTAGGTAACCTATCCTGCTCCATTCACATTGCATGACCCCAATCACGGATTCGCTTCATGCATACAGCTGTATCGATTGAGTTCAATCCTAATTTAGCCTTTCTCTTATCATATCAATTACCTTCCTGCTGTTTGTTAAAATCAATTTCTTGCGGAATTATCCTTACTAGATCATGGTTCAATAAAACAGTACCTTTGAAAAAAAACCTGTTTTGTTCCTACCTGTTTTTACCAGCAATCATTCTCACTACATTCATGTCTCTTACTTCTAACTTGTGAATAAGATGTCCTGCATCAACCCAGCTTTCACTCCTGTAAAGTAAAGTTGGTCTGCAAACACACAAATGTGAAGATAGCTTTGTCTGAGAGCAGACTTCTTTTTTATAGAATAATCTTGATTGCAACAGTGAGCTCAGTGCATTAGCTTGATTCATGTTTACTTACTATATTACCAGCCTGCGAGTACACACATCCTAAATATTTGAAATTGTCTACCTGTTCCAACTTTGTATCTGCAATCTGACACAATTCTCTTGGATCTCTTACCTACTGACATCAATTTAGTCTTAGAAACACTAATTTTCCTACCATACTCAAGGCACCTATTTTCAAGTTCCAAGAGAGTAGACAGCAGGATTTTGGCAAAATCTGCCATTAAGATATAGTTGTCAGCATATGCCAGATTGCTTACAAATTTTAATCTTACTGAATCCCTCCCTGCCACTTCTTACCTTTTAGCAGACGATCCATGTAAACTACGAACAACGAAGATTTAAAAATCTGAAACTGATAGCCCCTTTGTGGTCTGAATCCACACCACTTTTCATCCAACTTCCTATCTACCACCAATGTCACCCTCCCTTCCAAGACACCAGTGAATACCTTGCCCAGTACACTCATCATTGAGATACTTCAATAATTGTTGCTATCCTTCCTCTTTGCTTGTTTACAGGTAGGTGCAAGTTAGAGCTTTCATCCAATCTGAAGGTACCTTATTAATACCCCATGGCAATCTTACCTTATGCACCCACTTCAACCCTTCCTTCACACTGTACTTCATCATTTCTGGTCCAATTTCATCTATTTCTGCTGCATGATGACAATGGAGTTTTTTTATCATCCTTTCCACTTCCTTAAGAGTAAGTTCACCAATATCATTGTCCTCTTGAGACAAGAGTTCAGAAACAATAGGGCTTACAAATAATAATGCTGTACTGCAAGAATGGGCTACAGATGGTATTGTTGATGAGAGATATCATGAAGGGGCTAGAGGTAAAGGCTACATTCTACCAAATTGGGGTGTATTTAAGGACAGTGCAAATTAGACCCATATTTGATGCATCCAGTACAAGGAAGAGGGAGTTGTCACTGAATGACTGTATCAACAAACTCCGAACTTAATCAAACTTATTCCCTCTGTTCTGTTCAGGCTTAGACAGAGGCCAGAGGGTGTGATCTCGGACATAAGGAAGGCATTCCTACAAGTGTCAGTAAAGAGGGTTGATCGATTTCTGTGGTGGGAAGATCATACTCATACGAGCTACAAGGAATTTCGTCATCACCGAGTGGATGGGAAACTAGCATTCTTTTTTCAGACACAAAAAAACTCAGTCTCTCCACTACTGGGGCTGCTAGGTCTTGTAACGAAAAATTTCAATATACATTATGAGCCTGTAATGCTATTGGCTTTAAGTCGCACTGACACAGATAGGTCTTATGGGAATGATGGGGCAGGAAAGGGCTAGGACTGGGAAGGAAGCGGCCATGGCCTTAATCAAGTTACAGCCCCGGCATTTGCCTGGTGCGAAAATGGGAAACCACGGAAAAACATCTTCAGGGCTACCGACAGTGGGGTTCGAACCCACTATCTCCCGAATACTGGATACTGGCCACACTTAAGCGACTGCAGCTATCGTGCTCAGTGAGCCTGTAATGAGACGAGGTATTCTACGTGTCAGAGTGTCTTTTTCCCCAATGGTTTCTCCTGTCCTGAGACTCTGATGCTGAAGGTTCTGTTGCAAGACAGTTGGGAACAGAGAATAAGTTGGGACACAGAGGTACTACAAGACACAAAAGATATCTTCATAAAGTGCAACAAACAATGCCTATATCGAGATGATTTATCATGGCTGACTGTAAGGAAGCCTCATTAACTTCAGTAAATATGCTTATGCTGCAATTGTACTGTTAGGAAGCAAGCATCCCGATGAAATCAGTCTGCAGGTAATATTCACAAAACGGACGGTAGCACCATTTAAGAGAAACCATCTAGAATTACCTTCCTGCTGTATTGGTGCTTGAATGTTAACCACTGTAAAAGACAGTCTCAAGCTTTTTGGTGTGCAATGCTATTTTTGGACACTGCATTGATATGGATAAAGAAGAGTGTCTTTGTACGATTCAGAGTGAAAGAAATATTGACTCTCTCCCATTTACGAGGAAGACATAATCCAGCTGATTTGCCATGACGAGGTTGCAACGTGGATGAGTTTCAGGGGAATCCAAGTGTTGAGGAGGTTACATAGTTAAATCCCACAACTACTACCGTAACGGTCAGCCCAAAATACGAACTAGCAGTTACACTACTGCCCCAGTTCGTGAGTAACAAGTGGAAGCACAATCAGACACTATACACTCCACACAAACAACAAGAGAGCAGGAAAAACTTACCTTAACAAGTGGAGAAGTGTCACAACAAACCATGGATAATTAAATAAACCACTGTACTGAATACCAGAGCACATTAAATGAGTGAAAGAAAGAACAACAAAATTTTCTTAAGAAGGTTAAAATAATTTAATCTTGATACCCAATGTAGAACAACTTCATAGGAAAAAAACATACTGTCCATTGAAGAGAAAAAGAAACAATAATATAAGGTAATTAATGACATGATAAGATAAAATAAAAGGAAAAGCAGGAATAAAATTAAAATTAAAATTTAATTTCTGATACTGTGGAGAAAACGCACATGGTCCTTAAACCTACCCAACAGGTGGAGTTCCTTTGAAGTACATTTAGAGGGGATACAGCTTATCTCTCAAAAGTCCACACTAATAATACTTTCCATAATTCCCCAAATTAGATGAAATGTAATACCCCTTCATACAACACGTATCCAGATCACTTAGGATATATACATCATATATATATATATATAAATTTCTACAGAGGACACCCGAAAACATGAACAGCTACCGCCCTTTTAATTTTTGAACCAAGAGTTAAGATTACGGCAATTTCAAAAGTCTTAAACACACCAAAGTTCTACAAGAGCGCATGTTTTCCAAAATATCATTCCAGTCTTCGAAGACAAGGTTCAATTCAAATGAAGAAGAAACTTACAGTTGCAGCATCAGGCTTGTAGAAAAAACAAAGCGTCAGTTGCTCCATACTCATGTAATGATAATATCATCAAATATTACATTTACTGCAGAAAAGGAGGACGGTCTTCAAATAAAATAAATAAATCCTTTAAGGATGGCAGAATGCCATTGCACTAATATATTATGTCGGATCCATAATGTGTGCTAAGGCCAGAAGGCGGAGAGAGTAAGTAACATGTCCTTCCTCCACCATGGTCAAGCAATTCTCACTCTTAATAGCCGGCCATACACGGAAAGGAATTCTGACAGGCGAGGTCTCTTGTGACGCATACCGACAGGCTAGGGCTGCTCGTTAGTGAGCAAGGTCAGTTTGAGGCGTTATCCGCTACAGACTAGATCTGTTGTCAGCACCTCAACGGAAAGACCTCGCCTCACAGATCAAGCCTTCTGTAAGGAAAGCATGGAGTGGACAAAGGCACTGGCTAGGGAAATTTATTGAAATGTACAAAGAGCGGCTGTGTCTCTGACAATTAAAACATGAGGTGTCGCAATCAAGCGTTCTTCAGTATCCACCTTTCCTCCTTCAGCTTAGAAGCTACAATATCCACAGTAAATAAGCTTTCAACTAGACTGTTCTCCAGTAAGAGCTACGCAAAATAAGTCATTTTTTACTAGTGGCTTACGCCGCACCGACACAGATAGGTCTTATAACGACGATGGGATAGGAAAGGCGTAGGAGTTCAAAGGAAGTGGTCGTGGCCTTAATTAAGGTACAGTCCCAGTATTTGCCTGGTGAGAAAATGGGAAACCACGGAAAACCATATTCAAGGCTGCCGACAGTGGGATTCGAACCCACTATCTCTCGGATGCAAGCTCACAGCCGCGTGCCACTGACCGCACGGCTAACTCGCCCGGTACATCCTTACCTAACATCATATCATAATCGCTGTGGTCCATTCGCAAGTAATTCTTGTAATCGTCCCATTCATTTTCTTTCATGTGTTGTATCAGGCTCATGTGACTAAAGCTGTCTCGCTCTCCTATCCATGATTTCATCCACTTCGATCGATTTCTTTGTTTGCATGATTTAACATATAGCAAAATGCACATTCCAACAGCCGCAACAGCATTTTTTCCCCCTCTGGACACCGTCTGCTTCGATGTCCATCGCACAGTTCTAAGTACGGCAGACCCGACCGGCAAGGATTTCAAACTAGTTTGAAAGGCCAGCGGATGAGGCTTGGCCTGCTGAGAACAATGGGATCATGCCATTAACGAGAGGGTCTGGAATGTTGACAGATTATGTTGCACAACACGACAGGCTTGGTGTCACAGTTGATGGCGAGCAGCGGGCCGGGTCTCTGAAGGTCACGCCTGGCAGGCGGTCTCTCGGATCTGGCCCCAAAGGCGAGGCCTGCCAAAGAATCTGTCCGTGTATGGCCAGCTAATGGCAGGTTGCTCCCGCTGGAAGAGAGCAGATCATCATGATGGCGAGGAGCTCCCTGATTGGTTGGAAGCGAGGTCACGTTTTGACCACACCATAGCAGATGGCAGCACATAGTAGAATAAGAGTTAAGTATCGAGAGCAAGTCCCAGGGAATAAATTAATTGCTTAAGAAATGTGATGACCTTAAAAATAGGAGAAGAGCCAAGTTGAGAATGAAGATGTGACACAGTTTTCTACAGCGAATATGCCAGAACTAAACCGTTCCTTGGGAAGGGAGTTTTAAATCCGTAATACTGTCTCAGGTCCTGCCCTGTTAAACCTGGGAGAAGAAAAGTGACCTTGCGGTGAAGGTGCAGTGCAAGAAGAGGAAATCAATCGTGAAAGAAATAAGGAAACTGTGACTTATGCAGCCTCGTCTGGGGCGGACATATTCTGAGGCATGGCCCTCCTTGTGTTCAGGCGGCTAGGACTATGCAACCCGCCGGTGGTCCATAACCCGTTAGAGGAGAGATCCTCACTTGGACTATGAGTAAGTAGGCCAGCATCCTGCTTCAGGAATTTACCGAGCTTAGAACATTTTAAGCAAGCCTCGGACCTATGGGAGTAACGGAGTCCCACTTCCATTTGACAGGCGAGGGACTCCTTGGAAACAACTTGGCGAGCGAAATGGAATTCGATGGGGAGCTATCAATATAAATGGGGCTTATGGAAGAAAAAAGTAGAACTGGCTGAGTGAGCAAAGAGGATGCATCTAAATGTATGAAGAGTAAGTGATATTCGGGTAAGGGAAGATAACGAGGAAGAGATAGTGTACTTGACGGGTGTTAGAAAGGCAAGGGCAGAGTCTGGGGTAGGGCTCTTTATCAGGAATACCATTGCACGCAACATAGTTTCTGTTAGCCACATAAATGAGCGAATGATGTTGGTAGATTTGGGAGTTGGAGGAATTACGATGAGAACTGTCACAGTGTATTCACCAGGTGAGGATGCAGATGAGGACGAAGTTGATAAGTTTTACGAAGCATTGTGTGACATCGTGGTCAGGGTCAACAGCAAGGAGAGAATAGTGCTAATGGTAGATTTCAGTGCGTGAGTTGGAAATAGAACTGAAGGATGCAAAAGGGTAACTTGTAAATGTGCGGAAGATATGAAAGCTGGACTTCTGTGCCAGTATGGGTTTAGCAGTTATGAATACATTCTTCACGCATAAGGCTATTCACCACTACACATCGGAGGCTAGGGGTACCAGATCCATAATAGACTATATCTTAACCAACTTCGAATTCAGGAAATCTGTTAGGAATGTATGAGTTCTGAGGGGATATTTCGATGATACAGACCACTATCTGATCTGTAGTGAACTAAGTATCCCTAGGCCTAGGGTAGAGAAAGTGAAATCTATCTGCAAATGAATAAGGGTAGAAAATCTCCAGGACAAGGAAATTAGACAGAAGTACATGGATATGATCAGCGAGAAGATTCGAACAGTAGACAGTAAGCAGGTTCAGGATATAGAAAGAGAATGGGTAGCATACAGGGATGCTGTAGTAGAAACAGCAAGGGAATGCCTAGGAGCAACTGTGTGTTAAGATGGGAAAAGGCGAACATTTTGGTGGAATGATGAAGTGAGAGCAGCTTGTAAATGTAAAAAGAAGGCTTTTCAGAAATGGCTCCAAACAAGGGCCGCGGCAGACAGGGATTTGTAGGTAGATGAACAAAACAGAGCAAAACAAATAGTTGCTGAATCCAAAAAGAAGTCATGGAAAGATTTTGGTGATAATCTGGAAAGGCTACATCAAGCAGCAGGGAAACCTTTCTGGACAGATATAAAGAATCTTAGAAAGGGAGGGAAAGAGGAAATGGACAGTGTTTTCAATAACTCAGGTAAACTCGTAATGGATCCCCGGGAATCACTGGAGTGGTGGAAGGAATATTTTGAACATTTTCTCAACGTAGAAGGAAATCTTCCTGCTGGTGTTGTGAACAGCCAAGCTCATGGGGAGGAGGAAAATGATGTTCATGAATTTACGCTTGAGGAAGTGGAAAGGATGGTAAATAAAGTCCATTGTCATAAAGCAGCGGGGATAGATGAAGTAGACCTGAAATGGTGAAGTATATTGGGAAGGTAGGGATGAAATGGCTTCATAGAGTAGTAAGATTAGCATGGAGTGTTGGTAAGGTACCTTCAGATTGGACAAAAGCAGTAATTGCACCTATCTATAGACAAGGGAACCGGAAGGATTGCAACAACTATCGAAGTATCTCATTGATTAGTATACCAGGCAAAGTATTCATTGGCATCTTGGAAGGGAGGGTGCGATCAGTGGTTGAGAGGAAATTGGATGAAAACCAGTGTGGTTTCAGACCACAGAGAGGCTGTCAGGATCAGATTTCCAGAATGCGCCAGGCAATTGAAAAATGCTACGAGAGGAATAGGCAGTTGTGTTTATGTTTCGCAGATCTAGAGAAAGCATACCACAGGGTACCGAGGGAAAAGATATTCGCCATACTGTGGGACTACGGAATTAAAGGTAGATTATTAAAATCAATCAAAGGCATATATGTTGACAATTAGGCTTCAGTGAGAATTGATGGTAGAATGAGTTCTCGGTTCAGGGTACTTACAGGGGTTAGACAAGGCTGTAATCCTTCACCTTTGCTGTTCGTAGTTTACATGGATCATCTGCTGAAAGGTATAAAATGGCAGGGAGGGATTCAGTTAGGTGGAAATGTAGTAAGCAGTCTGGCCTTTGCTGACGACTTGGTTAATGGCAGATTGTGCTGAAAAACTGCAGTCTAATATCTTCGAACTTGAAAATAGGTGCAACGAGTATGGTATGAAAATTAGCCTTTCGAAGACTAAATTGATGTCAGTAGGTAAGAAATTCAACAAAATTGAATGTCAGATTGATGCTACAAAGCTAGAACAGGTCGATAATTTCATGTATTTAGGTTGTGTGTTCTCCCAGGATGGTAATATAGTACGTGAGATTGAATCAAGTTGTCGTAAAGCTAATACAGTGAGCTCGCATTTGCGATCAACAGTATTCTGTAAGAAGGAAATCAGCTCCCAGATGAAACTATCTTTATATCGGTCTGTATTCAGACCAACTTTGCTTTACGGGAGCAAATGCTGGGTGGACTCAGGATATCCTATTAATAAGTTAGAAGTAAAAGACATGAAAGTAGTGAGAATGATTGCTGGTACAAATAGGTGGGAACAACGGCAGGTGAGTCATTGGAATGATGAGATAAAGGCTAATTTAGGAATGAATTCAATGGATTAAGCTGTACGCATAAACCGACTTCGGTGGTGGGGTCATGTGAGGTGAATGGAGGAGGATAGGTTACTTAGGAGAATAATGGACTCTGTAATGTAGGGTAAGAGAAGTAGAGGGAGACCAAGACGATGATGGTTAGACTCAGTTTCGAACGATTTAAAGATAAGAGGTATAGAACTAAATGAGGCCACAGCACTAGTTGCAAACAGAGGATTTTGGCGACGTTTAGTAAATTCACAGAGGCTTGCAGACTGAATGCTGAAAGACATACCAGCCTTTAATGATAATGTATGTATGTATGTATGTATTGTACCAGGAAGGCCTAGGTCCTGGTCCATATTAATTGAAAGAAATGTTATTTCCAGCATTAAAGATCCGACCGACGTACGAACATCCATGTAAAGAATGTTCCAGTATGTGCCAGACCCTACGAGTGCACTAGGCGGAGTCAAGTGACGTCACCTGTCGCTCGAAGCTCACCTCCCCGAGAGATATTTCTCGAAAGAATTTTTCTTTTAACAGCTTTTTAACGCCTTAACCAATTTCAACGGGACAAACGCTGAATTATAGCGGACGTCATAAAAGTTAATCCCTGTAAATTTCAACTTAATTCATCAAATGGTTGTTGAGTTATGATAATTTAAAGTCTCAACGAAAATTACGTAATCCTGGTCACATGGCCGAGAGAGCTGCCACCCCTCCCTGCGCTGGTATCTATATATGTCAAGGCCAGACAAGCAGCAAACCAGTACGAGGACAAGCTGACAGCTGTGTGAGTGAGACAGCGGAGAGACCGGCCCGCGTACAGTATGTTGGCGCAGTCACGGTAGAAGTACTTTCCGTTGTATTTCCGGAACGCGAAATTATATCGCCGATAGAATTATTAAAGGACGTCGCACTGCAGTTAGTACATCGCATCGCGATTACAATATAATCCTAAAGACATTTAAGAATGTAACACGAGTGAAATTATTAAAGTACAAGTATTAACTTTTTTCACAGAACATGTCATTACGTGTGGACTTAGGTAATTTCAAATAACATTGAACTTCTACAGAACCTAACATTTAGAATTATCAGAACTCATTTCTCCTCGAGTATCGAACTATATTTCTTCATTCACGTCACATCAATATAAGACTCACAGTAGTAATTTGAGTGAAAAAGTAAGAACTTTTCTGAGTTAATATAACATTATAATAACAGGATTAGCAGAAAATAATCCCTAATAACTTAATGACTGTATTCAAAGACTGTGCTTATCGACTTGCTTTTTTTTCAAGTGTGAACTGTGTGTTTATGAACGTTTCAATAACGACTGTAAATAGTATTTCGTACAGGAAGGACTGTGATTCTTCATACGCCATAAATAGTGTTCAACAGTGTCAGTGATAACTACTCACACTAAGTGAATTTTCGTGTGCGAAAATCACCCGAACAAGCTACAATTCTACCTGATCCAGTTCCAGCCGTCATCACCTCATCGGGAACGTCAACATCGCCGATCCTGATTCTACATGGAACATTCCAGCGGTCCATCCTTCGACATTTTGTAGCAACAGTTCTTGTCATAAGTGAGTAACAAACTGACTAAACTTTTTCATTTATTTTGAACAGTGAAAACTTCAGTGTCGCGTGTGAACAATTCGTATAATTTCTCAGAAGTGATTAATTTAATTTCAGTTTCATTTCTCGTAGAAAGACTGTAGGCTTTTCAAGTGTGCTATATATCAAAGTTGACGAACTGAGAACTGAAACTTTTAATAATTTCTCATATCCATTTACAATTATAAAAGTGTGCTTAGGTTTAAAAAGACTTTAGGTGGAAATTCTCACATATGAAAGACTTTGAAACCAATGATATCTATGCCATTTTTTTTCAAGAAGACTATTTTCGACATTTAATTTCAATGCAAATTTTGAGTCAGTAATCATACCGCAGGGTGAAGAATTAATAAATTGTTTAAAAAAAATTATTTACCATCTATTATTCGCTCTGCGAGACTATCCTTCTCTGTATCGGCTCCAAAACCAAGTTCCACTCCCTGAGGTCCTACTCATGCCCTTTGCCCACAACTTTTCCTGGTACACAGAGGATAGTATAATAATAGATGGCGCCGCAACTTCAAGGGCACGATTTTGGAGCCGTACTATAATAATAGATGACGTCGCAAATTCAAAGGCTCGATTTGAAGCCGTGCTATAATAATAAATGATGCACTTGTAATAATCGCAACATTCAGGGTTCGATTCAAGTCATTATATTTTGAGCACAGGATTCGACTGCAGAGAACTTGTTGTATTTGACTTATTCGAATATTCCGGAAATATGGATAACTTATTTGCAGCAATCGAAGCTCTCAGGCTTAGCATTAATGATCAGAATGCTAAGATTGATAGGTCTAATAACCAGATAACACAAATGCAGGCTCAAATGAACACGCAAATAGATCGAATTAATACGCAAATGGTAGAGTCTAATAACCAAATGCAGGCTCAAATAAACACACAAATAACCGCACTACAGTCACAAATAGTTGACTCTAATTCTCAACTACAGGCACAAAATACTCAACTACAGACGCAGAATACTCAACTTCAAGCGCAGTTAACTGAGTCGAATAGTCAGGTTGAAGACTTAACTTCTAAAATTGACAGGACCTTGGACACTAAGTTTGCTTAAGCGGATAAAGTCATTAACAAAAGACTCACTGAATCTAGTGCCCTTATCGAGCAACGATTCCGTGAAGCTGGAACTCGCCTCGAAAAGAAACTTACTGATTCTAGTGCACAAGTCGAAGCCACATTGAAAAATATGCGGGATCAGTTTGTTGAAAACTTAGAGTCTATTAAGGAAGAAATAAAGACAGAGGTCGTCAAGTCTTTAGACAAAGATCTTAGAAATGTTCTTCCTTCCGTTCAAGCATTTTCCACTGAACTTAAAGATTTACGGACTGAATTCCAAGAATCCCATGGTAACATCTCACAAACCCAAGCAAAGCTAGCTCAGGTACAGGAAACCTTGCGAGATGCATTAAAGAGCGACGTGGGTAAATTACGAAGCGAGATAGGATTAATTAAGAGCACACAAGGAGAACTCGACAAGCGTATTACAGGACAGCTAGACAGTACGCATACCCAGATAGCTGCTTTCTGTAAAGACGTACAAGTCATTAAAACTGACTTGAGAAATGAAATAAAAAATTTAGACACTTCAATTAATTCTAAAATTAAAAACTTATCTGAAGAAATGAACCAAATTAAACTTAAAGAACATACAACTGACGTCACAATTCCTGGTTCGTCGAGGGAAGTACACAGCACCACAACCCTTATTAAAGTACCAGATGACAAACCAGTCAAATTTTCAGGACGTGATGAGTACACTGCTCGAGAATTTTTGTTAAATGTCGATGATTACCTGGAGGAGAATAGGGTAGATGACGATAGGAAACTTAGAGTAGTATCCAAACTTCTAGAAGGACGAGCCTTATCATGGTTCATAGCTTTTAAGAGCAACTTTAAAAACTATGACGACTTTAAAAAGGCACTTCTTAAACGCTTTTGGGATTCAGAAAGACAGCACCTTGTCAAGATGCAACTCTACTCTAGTAAATACAATACTTCAGTCAATACTTCCCGATATTCAGATTACTGTCTAATGCAATTAAAGAAGCTCCAGTTTTTAGATCCACCTTTGCCAGATATTGAACTTATTCAGATCTTGACACTTCAATATCCGCCTCATGTTCAAGAGATACTAGTCGCTGCCAACATTAAAACATTGGAGCATTTTGACGCTACTTTGCGTAGGTTAGATACGGCTAATACCCAATCTAGTCCGAAAACTAACAGGAGTCGAGAAATAAATACGAACTCTGCAGAAATAAAACCGCCGGAGAGAGAGGAACCCAGGACACGTGAAGAAGGCAGATTAAGCCCTACCAACCCAACCAGATTCCGGAATTTTAGACGTCAGAGGAATCAGGATAGACACCCTTACCAACCTAGGAATTCATGGAGACAGCGCGAAAGCACTCCTGAAGGAAATCGTGAGGCCAGACGACGAGAACTTGAAAGTAGATGGAAGGACACACGGGAATACATCAGGGAGAGAAACCGTAATCCTGATGAGCCTGGAGCTACATCCCTGGAATACCAACGTCAATTCGGACCAAGAGAACAAAGATCACCTGATCCTGAACTAACAGGCGCTATAAAAAAAACGCCGATCTCGCAATAGGGAGATTGACTACAGAACACGATGAGGACGAAATGTCAAATTATTGTACTGCTGTTATCAATTACTGGCATATTGACGATTCCGAATTACTATTCGAAGACGCACAAACACTAAGGCCAATTATTACACGTTCATTACCTGTCATAACAGTACGCACAGGCAACCTACAGGTGATTACGCTCATCGATTCTGGAGCGCAAGCTTCTTTAATTTCTGATAAGCTTGTAGACTCGCTTAAAGATCAGAACAATGTTTTATTATTACCTGCAGCTCAAATTAAAGTAAGAGGGATAGTTCCTGATAAGATTGTTAAGTGTAAATCCCAGGCATTTTTAGAGTTTGAAATTAACAGTCAGATATTCGAACACATATTTTTGGTAGTATCACGTCTTAACTTCAACTTAATACTTGGATCAGATTTTATGATCAAATACAAAGGAACCATTGACTATGATGCCAACCTCGTAAGATTCAAGAATAATTCCGTAGGACTACAGCTGGTAGGACGAAGTGACCTGGAAGTTCAAGAAAATGGAGCCCGTTTCGAAGGAGCCGGTGGTGACATTATTAAGCCCGCTGTAAGTGAGGTTGCGCCAGCCGTAGCGGAAAGTAGAAAGGGTGACCAAAGTGAGGACGATGCAGAGTCCATATTTAATGAGAACTCCATTATAGGTCCGGACTATATAATGTCAATAGCCAGTGTGGTTGAAGACCCGGAAATTAAATTAAAATTGGAGGCTAAAAATGACGTTCTACAGAAATTTGCATGTGTATTCGATGACAAGCCTGGAGAGATAGCTGACTATGAATATCATCTTGATGTAAATGACTTGTCTCCTTATCAGAAGAAACCATATCCCGTACCCGAGAAATATCTAGAAGAAGTTCGTAACTTAATTCATAAAATGACAGATGATGGGATAATTTCGCCTTGCGTAACTAAGTACTTGAATCCATTGGCCATAGTACGTAAGCCTAACGGCAGTATTAGAATTTGCCTCGACGCAAGGGTCCTAAATGACCGACTGACCTTAGAATATGACCGTCCTCCATTACTTAAGGATATTATCAGAAGATTCCACGGCATGAATTTCTTTAGTTGCCTTGACGGAACTTCTTCATACTATCATATAAAATTGGATGCTGAAAGTAGGCTATTCACAGGCTTCTTATTTGAAAATAGGACCTATGTTTTTAACAAAATGCCCTTTGGAATTAAGAACTCGGGAGCTGTTTTGATCAGAGCCTTGGAAAAACACTTATCAGATGATGTAAAGGACATAACTACGATTTATGTTGACGACATTTTGATTGTCTCGAGAACTTTCGAAGAGCATGTGAGAGATGTCAATCTGGTCCTGCAGGAATTGGAGAAGAAGAATTTCAAGATAAATGTCCAGAAAAGTCAACTTTTCCAAACATCAGTATTATTCTTAGGACATGTAATTAGTGGTGATGGAATTCAACCCAACCCTGCAAAGATTAAGAGTATCATTGACTTTCCTAGACCTCAGCGCATTAGAAATGTGAGACAGTTCCTAGGACTTTGTCAGTTCTTTTCTCAACACTGTCCAGACTACACTGAGACGGTAGCTCCTCTTCAGCAACTACTACTTAAGAATAATAGATGGAAGTGGACTGAAGAATGTGAACGAGCTTTCCTTGCCACCAAGGACATGTTGAAAAACTCTGTTAAACTAGTTTATCCGGATTTTTCTCTTCCATTCTTCATAGAGTGTGATGCCAGCTCTGTAGGAATAGGCGCAGTGCTGTATCAAACTAGACCTGAAAATCCCGATTACAGACTTTTCATCTCGTTTCTAAGTAGAAAACTACGACCTCACGAAAAGTCTTATACCATAACTGAACTCGAAGCTTTGGCTGCTGTTTTTTCTCTCCAGTATTGGAAGAAAATCATCTACGGCTATCCCATTACGATTTACACAGACCACAAAGCTCTGACATTCATACTGTCATCTGACATGACAAATGAGAGAGTTTCCCGATGGGCTCTTTTTATTCAACAGTTTGACCTCACAGTAATACATAGGCCTGGCCGGAAGAATGCATTAGCAGATGCCCTCAGCCGTAACCCTGCTGAAGTTATTGAAGTTCACGAGGTTAACATCATGACTGACGATGACGAAGAATGTCTTCGCAAACTTCGTTACCTTGCCCAGATGCAACGAAGAGACACCAATTGTAGGGAATTAATTCGATTTTTATCAGGTTCGATTCCCGCCGATGATGATGAATTCCCACGTCTCCAACGACTTTCTTCAAACTTCTGTTTACGGGATGGGTTTCTTATGAAATACATTGACTTAGCCAAGACGCAATGCAGGATTTATGCACCTGTTAAAATCAGGAAGGCTATCATATGGCATTGTCACTCAATTTCAGGTCATGCTGGTACGGATAAAGTTCTCAATCTTATTAAGGAAAGGTTTACATGGGAATACCTTAGGCGAGACATTAGGAGAATTTTACGGTCCTGTGATTTATGCCAGCGGATCAAGCCGAATAATTATCTCCTCAAGGAATTTCCCAAACCGCTGATCCCGGAAAAGCCCGGAGAAATAATGGCAATCGATCTGTACGGCCCTTTGCCAAAGGCGACCAGGGGGAACAGACATGTCATTGTAGTTGTGGATGTCTTTTCCAAATATACTATGTTATTGCCTATCCAGAAAGCTAACGCCGGTAACATCTTAAGGAGGCTGAAAAGGAACATCATCCCTGAGATGGGAAAGCCTGAATACCTACTAACGGATCACGGAACGCAATTCACTTCCGTAGAATTCCAACAGGCTTTGGAAGAACTCAACATTCGACATATCATGAATTCTATTAGGCATCCGGAAGCTAACCCTGCTGAAAGAATAATGAGAGAACTTGCTAAATTCTGTCGAATTTATTGTAGTGAACATCACTGGAAGTGGATCGAGGTCTTACCAGTAATGCAAAAAATTATGAACTCCATTGTGCATGAATCTACTAATGACATTCCTCTCAGCCTACATCACGGGTCAAAACCAGAGCGACCTTGGGACAGAATTTTACCAGCCCTACCAAATGCTATTGTGCCGCAGCAAGTCAAGATCAACGACGCGCTGACCAGGTTAAGACATGCAGCCGCCATCAGAGAACGACGCCAGCGTAATAGGAAGTTCAGAAGACCATTGAATCCTGGAGACCTTATTTTAATACGGAGACCAGCTACTTCCAACCCTGAGAGAAGGATTTACGCTAAGTTCTGTCCACTATTCGTAGGTCCTTACCGTATCCGCACTGTATTGAGGGGCTTATGAAATTGTACGATTGGACGGCACTTTTGAAGGTATTTATAACTCAGCCAATTTAAAACAATATGTACCACAGGAAGAGTAAAGCCTGGAAAAGAAAATCCTGCGTATTTTCTTTTCGTCCAACCAAGGGGAAGATGTACCAGGAAGGCCTAGGTCCTGGTCCATATTAATTGAAAGAAATGTTATTTCCAGCATTAAAGATCCGACCGACGTACAAACATCCATGTAAAGAATGTTCCAATATGTGCCAGACCCTACGAGTGCGCTAGGCGGAGTCAAGTGACGTCACCTGTCGCTCGAAGCTCACCTCCCCGAGAGATATTTCTCGAAAGAATTTTTCTTTTAACAGCTTTTTAACGCCTTAACCAATTTCAACGGGACAAACGCTGAATTATAGCGGACGTCATAAAAGTTAATCCCTGTAAATTTCAACTTAATTCATCAAATGGTTGTTGAGTTATGATAATTTAAAGTCTCAACGAAAATTACGTAATCCTGGTCACATGGCCGAGAGAGCTGCCACCCCTCCCTGCGCTGGTATCTATATATGTCAAGGCCAGACAAGCAGCAAACCAGTACGAGGACAAGCTGACAGCTGTGTGAGTGAGACAGCGGAGAGACCGGCCCGCGTACAGTATGTTGGCGCAGTCACGGTAGAAGTACTTTCCGTTGTATTTCCGGAACGCGAAATTATATCGCCGATAGAATTATTAAAGGACGTCGCACTGCAGTTAGTACATCGCATCGCGATTACAATATAATCCTAAAGACATTTAAGAATGTAACACGAGTGAAATTATTAAAGTACAAGTATTAACTTTTTTCACAGAACATGTCATTACGTGTGGACTTAGGTAATTTCAAATAACATTGAACTTCTACAGAACCTAACATTTAGAATTATCAGAACTCATTTCTCCTCGAGTATCGAACTATATTTCTTCATTCACGTCACATCAATATAAGACTCACAGTAGTAATTTGAGTGAAAAAGTAAGAACTTTTCTGAGTTAATATAACATTATAATAACAGGATTAGCAGAAAATAATCCCTAATAACTTAATGACTGTATTCAAAGACTGTGCTTATCGACTTGCTTTTTTTTCAAGTGTGAACTGTGTGTTTATGAACGTTTCAATAACGACTGTAAATAGTATTTCGTACAGGAAGGACTGTGATTCTTCATACGCCATAAATAGTGTTCAACAGTGTCAGTGATAACTACTCACACTAAGTGAATTTTCGTGTGCGAAAATCACCCGAACAAGCTACAATTCTACCTGATCCAGTTCCAGCCGTCATCACCTCATCGGGAACGTCAACATCGCCGATCCTGATTCTACATGGAACATTCCAGCGGTCCATCCTTCGACATTTTGTAGCAACAGTTCTTGTCATAAGTGAGTAACAAACTGACTAAACTTTTTCATTTATTTTGAACAGTGAAAACTTCAGTGTCGCGTGTGAACAATTCGTATAATTTCTCAGAAGTGATTAATTTAATTTCAGTTTCATTTCTCGTAGAAAGACTGTAGGCTTTTCAAGTGTGCTATATATCAAAGTTGACGAACTGAGAACTGAAACTTTTAATAATTTCTCATATCCATTTACAATTATAAAAGTGTGCTTAGGTTTAAAAAGACTTTAGGTGGAAATTCTCACATATGAAAGACTTTGAAACCAATGATATCTATGCCATTTTTTTTTCAAGAAGACTATTTTCGACATTTAATTTCAATGCAAATTTTGAGTCAGTAATCATACCGCAGGGTGAAGAATTAATAAATTGTTTAAAAAAATTATTTACCATCTATTATTCGCTCTGCGAGACTATCCTTCTCTGTATCGGCTCCAAAACCAAGTTCCACTCCCTGAGGTCCTACTCATGCCCTTTGCCCACAACTTTTCCTGGTACAGTATGTATGTATGTATGTATGTATGTATGTATGTATGTATGTATGTTGTGACGAGAATTTACGATACCCTCATTTGTAGGACATATGTATTTGTGTGTGGAGACCTTATCTGCAGTTCTCGGTCATTGTTTGAATTGCCGTTAATTTATGTGCCTGAACTATGCCTATTTAAAATGCATATTTTGTCATTATTACATCAATAACTTTGATTTTCCTCATAGGTTCAGTAATCAAATCTTTGACTTCAGCATGCGCAATCTCTCTTCAACTGAGTGTTGCACGGCTTGACTGGCCTGCACGCCAGTCTGTCCCCGGCAGATCGCCATGATGGAAGGGTTTGGAGGAGTTGTGTACAAAATGCGATTGAAAGTTGTTGGAGAGGAGTCTGATAAACCAGGCTAATAGCCTCGTTAATTAAGGCATTTGCCTTAGTTGAGCGCAATAATGTTGTAGTGTGTTTCATATTTACAGTTCTTTAATATTAGTATGACCGAACTATCTGAAGGAGGGTTCTTCATTGCAAAATGGGCTAGAGCGTAATCTACTGGATTACCGTATATTAAACTGGACACCCAAGGATGTAAGTACAAGTATCTTCTTAATTGTTTCAAAACTGTTCTGCTTCCAGATTATTTGGAGAAGAAGAATGTGTGTATCAAGCTATCTGTGACATCTATTATATATATAAAAAAGGGTTTTGGCAATGCTGTTAATATTATTTCGTGTCTACTCCACTACTGCAATTGAAATTAGGCCTATAGTTTATGGACATGTCGACTGCCGTTTATTCATTAAATTAAGCTGGAATTTCTTCTTCATCGGACATTTTAATGATATAAATTATGCAACCCGACAAAGACGAAAACAGAAATGATAATAAAAACCCATAACTATCATTCAATGAGCACAAGAAGCAAAACACCATCGAGCAGCAGCAGCATTAACAAAACCAGCGTGGAGGGCACAGAATATAAGGAAAAGGGCTGGATCAAACTACCTACTTGAGGTGTCACCAGGTCAACATTACTAACTACTAAATGAAAGGAGGATAAATGTTTAAATTACTTGAACTTTACTTAAGATTAGGAAAAAATTTAAACAGAATTGATGAATGAAAACTGAAGAACAAATCATAAATTAGTAAATAACCTCTTTGAATTATAGATAAAAATTAATATTTAAAGCAAAATACATTATGAATGCGCACTCGGATAACAATGTAAAATAATGTTTATGTAGTAATAAATGAGTAAATGGAAGGAAGAGAAAAATTATAATAATTGAATTCATTAACATAGGAGGCAATGTCTATTTTTAAGATAATTAAAATCGTGAGTGTACACTCAGATAACAATGAAAAATTAATCTTATGCTGTAATAAAATAAATCATAGAACTTCTACTCCAAAAAGGAAAAGTTCTTATTAATTCTTTTTTTTAAAGAAAAATAATTAGAATCATGAAAACACACTCAGATTACATACTAAAGTAACTTGTACAGTACCAAGAAATAAGCGAAGTCTGCAGATCGCATCAGAATCACTCAATGACAAATGTTAAAATGGATCCGTGCATTAAACATTAAGCTCACAACTGGCCAGCTTTTCTTTGTAAATAGGTATATTACAATTAATCTCACTAAACTGGAATTTGTTTCCAGAACTAGTACACAAGGATTTCAATCATCCAGAAACACGGAAATACACTCAATATTTAAGGCACGATAGCCGACCTAAATTTCCACACGAAAATAATGAAAAGAACACAAGATAAAATAGCACGAACCCCAGGAAAAAAAACACAAATAATTTACAAATTACGAAGGCAAACACTTAACATACCACAGAAAACGAACAATGGTACACACGAAGCATGCAGCTTCCCAAAAACCGAAGCCAAAATCCCAATTAAAAAGACAATAGGCAAGGCCCACAGAAAATTAGCGCACCGGAGATAAGATAAAAATATGACACGCAATAATGAAAGAAAGGAGGAAAGAACGCACGGACACAAATAACCTGAGGAGGGCAGAAGTATCATTAAGAAATGGGGAAACAGATTCCAGTTCCTTATAACCAGGATATTATAATAATTATGTATATTATTTTAAATTTAACATTTTCTCCAACCATAATATTAATGGAGGATTTAAATGCCGGTTATACAATTTTAATTTTAGGAGGCCCTGGAAAATGGTAATGCCCGAATAAGTCCAGAAATAAACCATCCCATTAAGTAATTAAACAATGAGCCATTACGAAAACAATAATAGTACATAACGTCTTTCAAAACATTGTCAACAGTCCAACGGATATCACAAATATGAACCAAGACAAGTAGAAAGAAATCCACCAACAAAATTAATAATAATAATAATAACTTTAAGAAACAGAAAAAGGCAGCACAATGATAATCTCAGTTAAATTAAAGTAATGGAATAATAGGCCTATCACCCACGCATATACCATGTTCCAGAATTACTCCATCATAATAATTTGCAATTTAGAATATTACAAAAATCTCGTGAGGTTACATTTTAATATTCTGAAGGTTCAATTTATATCATTAAAATGTCCAATACAGAAGAAATTCCAGCTTAATTTCATAAATAAACGGTGGTCGACATGTCCATGAAAAGGTAGGCGTAATTTTAAATTACCGGTACTAGGTTGGCTTGATACGATTCAAACAGTGTTGCTGAAATACTTCACAAAATTAATGTCACACACATTCTTCTTTTCCAAATAATCTGGCAGTAGAAGAGTTTCGAAACAGAAGATGATACTTGTACTTACATTTTTGGGTGTCCAATTTTATATACGGTAATCCAATAGCTTACGTTCTAGGCCATATTGCAATGAAGAACCTTCCTTCAGATAGTTCGGTCACACTAATATTAAAGAACTGTAAATATGAAACAAACTACAACATTATTGCGCTACAACTAAGGCAATTGCCTAAATTAACGAGGCTATTAGCCTGGTTTATCGGACTCCATTCCGCCAACTTTCAGTCGAATCATATACACAACAACTCCTCCAGACGCACCCATCATGGCGCTCAGCTGGTCACAGACTGGCTTGCAGCCGAGCAAGCTCCGTATCGCGCAGTTTAAAACAGTAGACAGGATGCGCGGCACTTCAACAAGTTTATTGGACGAATCAGAATTTAGAAGCTACCGACATAACAATGAATTTAAAATTCATTTTAAATAGTCACAGTTCAGGCACATAATTTAACGGGACTGCAAACAATGGCCGAGAATGGCAGACAAGGTCCCCACACCCAAATACATATGTCCAACAATGAGGGTATCGTAAATTCTCGTCACAGATAACTCCCCTCCGAAAGCCAAAACATGGGAAGGCGTAGGGTCAAGACGTAGTTATACAATATAATATGGTACAATTTCAATGTCCAAAATAAATCTTCACACGTTGATTACAGAAGATGATAGTCCAACACATCAAGTACAGTAAACATGGAAAGGTCTTACTTGGTTGAAGGATAGCAGAACTTCACCATATACCAGTAGATAAACACGTTAAGTGTGACCCAAGAGATACAACGGGACCAGTGTCACACCACACACCACACATGTTGACAGTACATAACGTAGTTCAATCACACCAGCACATAGCGTAGTAAGCAACTATAGGTGTTCAACAAACTAGTTCTCCGTTCAGCAGATGCATGGGTGTAATGCCGCGCGATTAAAACTGAAACACCACACACACAAGCAAAAGCGACGGACCAGGTGCATATTTATAGACCACAATGAACCAATATGGTTCAACCACACATGTTAGAGACCATAAAATTTTTCCAACTAGCTTTCCAGGACACTTTTGAATATTCCAGTATGTCTTGAGAGATTACGCAACTCCCACATGCCCGAATTTACCAGAGATAATAGTTCAAAATTTTCACCCGAGTTAGACATACAAGTACCACGGTTAACGTCATTACACCAGACCATTAGTTTGTATCGGCATTTGAAAAATTACCAAAATAATTTAGTTATTTTACATTGTTTGTTGGCTAGCAAGCAAACATACACAGTTTTTTTAATAACTAATTTATGAGTCATAGTATTACCCATCCAACCTTTGAATAAAATGTACTAGTTAAGAAAAAGGGAAAATAACTCAACTGAAATATTTCAAGACTTCAACATACTAGTATCGAGACTAACCCAGACAGATCAGAAAAAATAATTTTGCATATTTAAAGTGGCTCATGGAATCCAGTGGCAAGTTACAGTAGTTTTAGTCCCAGCAAGTTAAGTAAAATTCAATAGACTCAACAAATTAATAGGCCGAAGACCATTATAGTTTACACATTCATTTACATGAAATACTAGCATTCTTCCACACATTACATAATTTCACAGGACAGTACCGATACCAGAAGGATCCCCAGACAATGAACAGAGAAGATAAAGGACCAGGGGTACAGGGAGGTAACAATTGAAAAATATATTACTAGGTGGACCTTGCAGTATACATAATGACAAACCATCTACAGAAATCAGGTAACCCAGAACATAAAGATTAGGAAAATAGGTAACGAAGAGGCAGAAAAATTACAGAAAATATAATCCCCGTAACCATAATGCAGCAATCACATGGATAATCGACCCAGAATAAGAAGCAAGCAATGGCAATAACTGGGGACTTTGCATGCATAATAATTGATGGTGGGGAGATCTCAAAGTGTGTCTGCAAGAGATTACCATGCAGCCATTACCGAGGCCAACAACTATACGACAACTAACAATTACAATCAGGACAGTAGGGAACAACTGATAAGCCATGGAAATTACATTACTTCAACCAGTACCAGCTCTACGGAGCATAATAAGGGCAAAAATTCAGGGAAAATTACATCTCCATATAAATAATCTTTGGATATAATTTAACGGGAATGCAAACAATGGCCGAGAATGGCAGATAAGGTCCCCACACCCAAATACATATGTCCAACAAATGAGGGTATCATAAATTCTCGTCACAAATTGTATCTGCTAAATATTAAAATGTAACTTAACATGATTTGGTAAAGTTCTATATCCAAATTATTATCATGGAGTAATTCTGCAACGTGGTAAATGCGCGGGTGAAAGGCCAATTATTCCATCCCTTTATTTAACTGTGATTATCGTTATGATACTGTTTTGTTTCCTAAAATTATTATTATCATTAATTTTGTTGGTGGATTTCTTTCTACTTATCTTGGTTCATATTTGCGGTGTTCCTTTGCTCTGTTATCAATGTTTTGAAAGACGTTATGTGCTAGTATTGTTTTCGTAATGGATCATTGTCTAATTACTTAATGGGATGGTTTATTTCCGGTCTTATTCGGCCATTACCGTTTTCCAGAGCCTCCTAAAAATTAAAATTGAATAACTGGCGTTTAAATCATCCATTAATATTTTGGTTGGAGGGAATGTTAAATTTAAAATATTATACATGATTATTGTAATATCCTGGTTATAGGAAACTGGAATTTGTTTCCCCCATTTCTTGGTGATACTTTTGCCCTCCTCAGATTATTCACGTCTGTGTTTTCATTCCTTCTTTCTTTCATTATTGCGCGTCATATTTTTATCCTATCTCCGGTACACTAATTTTGTGTGGGCTTTGCCTATTGTCATTTTAAGTGGGATGTGGCTTGGCTTTGGCAAGCTGCACGCTTCGTGTGTACCATTGTTCGTTTTCTGTGGAATTTTAATTGCGTTTCCCTTCGTAATTTGTAAATTATGTGAGACATATCTTTTTCCTGGGGTTCGTGCTATATTGTCTTGTGTTCTTTCAATTATTTATGTGTGGAATATTTGGTTGGCTATCGTTGCCTTTAATATTCTGTGTGACTCCGTGTTTCTGGGATGATTGAAATCCTTGTGTATTGGGTCTGGAAACAAATTTCAGTTTAGTGAGATTTATTGTAGTACACCTGCTTACAAAAACACTGGTCACTGGTGTATTAATTTCCTAAAGCACGGATCCGTTTTGACATTTGTCTTTTATTGATTCTAATGCAAGCTGTAGTTTGTAATCTGAGTTTGTTTTCATGATTTTAATTATCTTAAAAATAGACATTTGTCTCCTATTTTAATGAATTGAATTATTACATTTTTCTTTCTTCCATTTACTCATTTATTACTACATAAAATTATTTTATGTTGTTATCCGAGTGCGCACTCATAATATATTTTGCTTTAAATATTAATTTTTATCTATAATTCAAACAGGTTATTTACAAATTTATTATTTGTTCTTCAGTTTTCATTCATCGATTCTGCTTAAATTTTTCCTAATTTTTAAGTAAAGTTCAAGTTATTTAAACATTAATCTTGCTTTCATTTAGTAGTTAGTAATGTTGACCTGGCAACACCTCAAGTAGCTAGTTCGATCCAGCCCTTTTTCCTTACGTTCTGTGCCCTTTACGCTGGTTTTGTTGATGCTGCTGCTGCTCGATGGTAAGTATTTTGCTTTTTGTGCTCATTTGGTTATATTTATGGGTTTTTATTATCATTCCTGTTTTTATCTTTGTCGGGTTGCATATGTATGTATGTATGTATGTATGTATGTATGTAGGTATGTATGTATGTATGTATGTATGTATCAGAATTGCCACAATGGTTACCTGGATGTTTCAGTTTACTATTAACAAAAGGAACAAGAATGAAACACTTGTGGGAGAGAAAACCATGGATGATATAAAGGCATCAGGAAGGTTACTCATTTGATTAGTTCAAGAAGATGTTTCTGGGGGAGAAGGGATTTCTAGCTGGAAGTCACTTTGCACATTCAAAGACTGTGAAGGAAATTTGTGAGTACAAACAATGATCACTGAATGAAAAGATAGTGAGAACTTCAGATGCCCAGGGGTACTACCGAGTAAATATTGACTGGTGCAACTTCTGATTCATGAGGAACATGTTAGAATGTTACACGTTGGCACTCGCATGTTACTGTTGCCTTTGCGGGAAAGATATTCGGTTATACGAGGAGGAAGGAGCAGCCAGGCCATGCTGTCAATATGTGTGAGATGTAAACAGCAGGAAGATAAGAAGCCTGATGCTAATCCTGGAACTCTATCGGAAAACAGAATATAAGATGCTGTGGCATTTGAGGAGACAAGTGTAGACCTTGCTGGACCCTTGATACTGATAGCAGGAGGAGAAGGGTGGAATGTCCCCTTTACATTTGCCATGAATAGAGCAGGCAACTTGGAACAGGTCAGCAGTTTCTTAAGGTATGCATTTTTACTCACTGTTCGACGGCTCATCGCTCGATGAGGAAGACCGAAAGCTGTCTACAATGACAATGGAACAATTCACCGGTACAGATAATGTGTTGCGAACTGTTGACTAAAACCACACAGAAAGAGAGCACACAAAGCATCGAATACAGTGGATGATTAATCCTCCCACAGCAGGCTGGTGGGGTGGTTGGTGTCAACGTCTGATTCGGGTAGCAAAAATAATTCTGAGATGTGTCCTCAGGAGAGCTTCACTGTGCTAAGAAGAGATGACGACACTACTGTGCAAGTGTGAACCAGTGGTTCATTCCAGTCCCCTTACCTGCTTGCCTGAGAAGCCTGAAGATCTCAACCAACATTCACCTTCAAGTTTTTTGCAAGACAATGTCTGCATGGGAATACTAGATTTACTGGATTATGTGGAGTTATCAAGAAGATATTGATTTCTACTACAGTATTAAACAATTAAAAACAGGAAAGAATTTCCACCAATCAATACTTGTTTTTTGATTGCTTATATTAAGCTACAGGACCGGTTTCGATACCATATACAAGGTCATCTTCAGCTGAACCATGAATACATTTTATATGATGAAGCTTTGATTAAATTGCATTGTCAAAGGAATGTTATATGATGATGTGCATTTAGTCACATACAAATGGGGCATGTCTTATCGTGAATTGGCATATATGTCAGTTTGTACAATGTTGCAACTGTATGTCTAAAATATTATGTTGAGGTCCTAAAATTAGTGTATAAAACATATCTTCACTTAAACTAACTTATATATATATATATATATACAGGATAAAATACAATATATAAAAAACATTTCGTGTACATGAACATTCGTATCTTGCTTGTTGGTCAATTCATCAACTCTCGTATTTAAGTCCCATTTACATTTGTACACTCAGCTACTGTTCTTGGAGTTTAAAAGATATGGTTGTAAAATTGCGGATTTTACTTCATGTGTTTGAATTTCAAGGAGAATTAAATTTAAATATCCAGACGTCGTTTTAAATTAACGATTTCGCCCTACAGTGTCAGTGATGTATATATACTTTAGTGTTGGCTCAACGATAGGTTTGGGATGCTGCATGTATATAATTATTGTTACAGGTGTGTAGACACTGTATTGTTGGTCTACGATAGGATCAGGGCACTGTTTGTACATAGCCAAGTCATAGGTTAGGCATTTTTACAAATCGAACTGAACGATGGTAGTGTCTGGAGTGATAGATACAGGTTCAGAAGATATTAACAGGTACTATTTAGGCCATGATTCAGCATAACCTTTAATAGATGGAAGGTGCTCCCATAAAAGCATCGCATTAATAGTGGCTTAAATGTAAGCGTTGTCCCACATGAAAATCTGGCTAATGGAGACTGGTCCCTACTAATTAGCCGCGTGTGTTCATGTTCGATGAACTTTCGTTTTCCATTTGACATTGTTTCTTTTCCTTTACTTTGAGATTTACTGTTCGAGTGTATAGTATGTTACGGCAGTGCAGTGTGTTGACAGTTGATTCATAACTACGAAAGCCGATTCATTCGTCAGCTGTTATAATATTTTATTTTTATTTTCCGTTATTCACATTACTTAGGTGAGACGTTGATCTACCGATCACTTATAGTTTAGTTTAAGGGGACAAGTGTAGGTAGACAGATTTGTAATTGTAGTTGTGGTTATGTAGAATTGGAAAGATTTCATGCTGTTCATTTTGAACAGTGGACTTGTATCTTTAACGAATTTAACAACGTAATGGTTTCACACTGTCAGTGCCGTGCGCATTTGTTAGGTAGTAGTACAGAGTGCCACCAACCTTTTGTCCGTTTTGCAACTCTCTAGAAAAAATTCATCACTCTCTCAATTTATACCCAATCTCAGTGAAACTTTTTTCTATTATACAAAAGGAATGTTCCTTTGAGTTAATTGCACTTTATACTTTAATACATTTATATTTATAATTACAATAAATCACGAATTTAAAAACGTAATATCGAATTAATGAAAATCGATATTTTAAGGCAAATATGTGATTCTAAAAATAAGTATGAGACATTAACTGTTCATATTTCATGTAGTACAGCCTCTTGACTGTTGTTTCGGATAAAATTATGTTATTTGGAGTGGTAATATGTCATAAAATCAAAATATAAGCTATAGGTTCAGCATCACGAAGAGGGCCATGTTTTGGTAGCTTGAGGAAAGGGGTAAATGGTTGGTATAGTAAATCACCATCAGGGGTACTTCACCTGAATATTGGCAATGTGTGATATTGTTAATACAAATATTACTGTGGAAATCTTCATTACATTCCTCATTATCTCTAACCATGGTAATTGGTGGTGTTCTACTTAATAAATAGTTTTCAGAATCACTCTCACTGACTACAACCTCACTAGAAGTGTTTTCAATACTGCTATGAAGTCCAGTTCACTTTCTAACTCGACATAATCATCGTCATTCTCCAAACAATGGATGTAATCAGATCATCGCCCTGTGTAAATAGGTCGTCCTGTCGACATGTGCACAAAATGTGCGGACACGACCTTCACGTTTTTAAATATTCGTCGCACGAAAACAAATAATTTCATCCAACTCCTAGTGGTAAATTTGGGGACTACACACAGTCCTTGTTAAGAATATACTGATATGTGCTACCATCTAATGGAAAAGAGAGAACTACGGCGGTCTCTAAACAAATCTACATGAGGGATGATATATCATTCCTGGCACTTTTGGCGAGTTCACAGAGGAATAAAAAAATCATCCCTTGGTACTCAAAGAGTTCATAACCTGAAAGTTGGTTTAATAAGAAGACTTCTCCAGTGATTTATCACTTTCATTTAACTTCAGTGTTTAGTGTTTCTTCTAAATGGTAGTGAATCAACATTGCCCTGCATTTCGCAGTTTTGTTCCTTCAGAATGATGTAACATAAGATCCCTCAGATCAAGTGTTGTTGGTTCATTCTTTTTTTTTTTGCTAGGGGCTTTACGTCGCGCCGACACAGATGGGTCTTATGGCGACGATGGGATAGGATAGGTCTAGGAGTTGGAAGGAAGCGGCCGTGGCCTTAATTAAGGTACAGCCCCAGCATTTGCCTGGCGTGAAAATGGGAAACCACGGAAAACCATCTTCAGGGCTGCCGACAGTGGGATTCGAACCCACCTGTCTCCCGGATGCAAGCTCACAGCCGCGCGCCTCTACGCGCACGACCAACTCGCCCGGTGTTGGTTCATTCTGAACATCTATTTGGGATGTTGCATGTTTCAGTATTGGGACTCATCTATAACTTAAGGGTGTCCTTAGATGACAACACACGGTAGAATTTTATTTCAGATTGTGATAATTGCCGTTTACTTGTAATAAAAACCATGCTTTCAAATAATATTTCCCAACCTATTCAAAGCAAATGATATTTAATTTGATTCGATCAACGATCCGTTCGGGGGATGTTACGGTATCCAAGAGGATAGTCGACTGGTGGATAACCTTAATTAAATGCAAATCTGGAATTCTACTTGTTGAAGGCCAGATTTTTTACACGGATCGTGTGGGTCAATGTTGCCCGATTTTCAGGGTTTCTATTCTTTTTCTGGTTTTGCTGTCCAAAAACCTTGCATTGCATTTTCACATGTTGAAAGACACTAATGTAAATAATGTCTAGATCCTTTCACCATTCACGTTATGGATTGTGACTGCGTTATAACATGTTGCGACAAATATAACTGATTTTTTCGAATTCATTAAAACATGATTATCATGATTGCACTGAACAAATGTTCAGTAAGTACAATTTTGTTCCTCATTTGAAGTAGTTGTGCTCGCCTCTGAACACTGTCAATGAAGTGACTGAAAAGAATCCTACACGACCCTAGATCTAAGAATCAATATTGTTCCACCGAAGTACCCGAGACAGACAACCGACGATGGAACGGTAAGTTCAAGGGTTCAACAGGGAATAAGAATAGTAATCCTGGAGATTTATCTATCTGTGCAAACTCAAAAGCAAAGGTGTAGGAAGCCTTAAGAGTATTGCAACAGTCATGTTATACCTTGAAGCATTGCTGTTGTAGATATAATTCTGGTAATTTCGAATTTCCAACAGGTTGGGACTCCATTTTATTGAAGAATAGAAGTTGTATTGCTACCTGGATGAGTAACTCTCAGCCGCTGGATTGGAGTCAGTACTGAGGACCAGCTGGAGTTCACATCTCCTTCTAGGTTGCATCATTTTTTTGTTGGGTGGACAATTTTAAAGCATTCTTTAAGTACCACTACTGGGTACTTAAATTGCAAGGAGAGTAATTTCACAAACTGCTCCATCCAGGAGTGCTGTCAGCATTGCTAACAAGCCGTGCCATCCTGAGCACTTGTTCAAGTAGAGGAGTATAAATAATAATCCATCACACTCACATAGCTCTCTCTTAACATTGTTTTTCAGTGGCTTCCAAGATGTTATCCTTGTTTTTAAAGAATATAATTCACAATACTCAACAGAATGGTTCATAGGAAGGTTAATGTAGCTCTGACATAAGAAATGACTTTAAAATCAGGAAGTAAACAAATTCACAAAGATATTATTGATATCAATAAAAAAGGTAATATAAATTAAATGGAAGCAGAGGGAACAAAACATGAGAAATTGTTCAAAAACAACTAAAAATTTGAAAAAAAATCACAACAAAAATGTCCCTGCATGACTAAAAATCAATAATTAGCAAACTACCCATACACACATCAATATAAATCTGTCGGTGCCAAAGAGGATAATATAGAATTATTAATACTGCAATGATGGACTAAATCGACTCATGACTGTAGGCAAAAATGACCTGACCAGACACAATGACTGATTTTGTAATTAACAGTAACCTAAATGTCACTATAGCAGTTTTACCAAATGAAGAAAAAGTCCATAGCAATGATAGGATGCCAAATCACCACTAAATTTCAGATACTGATTTCTCAAACTCACTTGATCTTAAGAGGGTTCTGTAGGTAAGATGAAGGTGCTCATTCTCTAAATAATATGGCCTGCTCAGTTAATTTACATTGAAAATTATTAGTGTTATGTAACCAATCATTAAACTATCCCTAGGAAAAATAATGCACACAAGGTCCCAGTGTCAACAACTATCCACTAATTTAATTAGAATGGATGATATCCTACATGCCATCACCACTCATTGATGGCCATTGACAGCTACAATAAACATCACACATCATAGACTTCCACCCAGATATGTCATGCTATGAAATTAGAAAAAAATGAAACACCTTGACAAAGTACCTTTTAAAAGTTGGAGAGTTAAAGCCTCTTGTTATGCACCGAACATTATTCCAGATTAAATACCTTGTAACTTACAACTCTGAAAATGTTTTCAATATAAATTAAATTCCAATCGCTATACTTATGTAGAATGGACTTGCCGTGCCTTCAAGACAGAAAGTTTCCTCCTTGATCTCTATTCTCTGGTCCATTTCACACTGCAAGAGAAGTCCTTATATGAAAATGAGCCAAAAATTACTCCCACTGAATTTTTACTAAAAATAAAATGAACTGGAAATATATAATATTATTATTATCATCATCATCATCATCGTCATCATCATCATCAGGGTCATAGTTTATTGACCAATGAAGTGAGAAATATCTTTTTCACAGCCACACAGCCTCTAGTCTTCCATGGAGATCAAATCACAGGGACAGGGCTTTTATTAAAAACATCCCACATGCACTGCCAGGAACTGACTGTTAGTGGAACGGTACTTTTTTTGAAAACAGAGAATTCACTTCTCCTTTAGCAGGTTAGCAATCCCTATCTACTAACACTGTGGGACCATGCAGTTGATCTGCCACTGTTAAGCAGAATTTTCGAGGGGCGTGCCAATCAAACTGATAAGACAAAATGGCACGTCTGGGCGAAACTCTCCAAACACAGCCAGCCTAACCACCCAAAAGCTGGATCTGTTTCCAATATTTTAAGATCTGCGGCATTGAGAGCCATTTTTGGAATTACATCTCCACGGGGTGTACATATTTTTGAAAATGGAGAATTTCACTTCCCCTTTAGCAGGTTCCGCATATGCTGGCAGGACCTAGTGTTTACAGTGCACTGTGTCTTATGGTGTAGGCTAGAGCAATTTTGTTACTTTCATAGATCTGTCTCTGTCTTATCCTTGGCTTTGACAATATGAAAGTGACTGAGGTATGAGCGATGATAGTAATGCCAATCCTTATACAGCCAGTCCCTGCTATGAATGGTGTGAAAATGTTGCTCATGGAGTCGGTTGGTATATGCATTTCAGTGGGCTTGGCAGACTGATATGTAATAGCAACTCTGGCTCGGTGAGGAAAGCAACGGGAAACTACCTCACTCCTCATTTCCCTCGTATGCCTCTTCAGTGATGCCTAGGCCATCTAAGACAGCTGATGGCAGAGCTGTTGAGGATCCCACCAGCGGCATCGCTGATGGACTGAACATACATACATTTATCGGGTTAGCAATTCCTATTTGCTAACATGGCAGGACCATGCATTTTGTCTGCCACTGCTAAGCAGAGTCTTCAGGGGCATGCCAATTCAACTGATGAGCCCAAATAGCACACCTGGGCAAAACTCTGCAAACGCACATGGTCTAACCATCCAAAAGCTGGTTCTATTCCCGATATTTTAAAATTTCTCCAACTCGATTTTGACTAGCATTAGGAAAAGTGGTCTGTCTTTATACTGAAAACTCCCCATCTCTATTGTTAATGGCAACTGACTTGTGAGTTTACCATTATGGTGCAAACTCTTGAACTCTGTTTTGAATGGTGGTAGGAAATGTGGCCTGCCAATATCAAAACTCCCCAACAGCTACCTTACATTGGAAACCATGTACGGGATCCTATGCGTTTTGTTTCTCGAATAGCGGTAAGGGACGCACAATTTAATATAACATTTATCACTGCGTGTATAGTAATTTACATAGAAATATGTACAATAAGTAGAATATTGTAGCAAAGCATGGGTACATTAGCTAGTTTCTAATATTTCTTCAAGGAATGTTTGGGATTACAAAACCATATGTGTAATTGTATGCCACATGCTATTTTTGAGTTACTTGTTTTTTTGTCATTATTCTCATTGTTTCCTTCTTTTATTTTCTGATTTCATGTTTAATGGGTTACTTATATTCGTATCAAGGCAACTTTTTATTAACCTTACACCAGTGGGTGGCGAGGGAATTCCTTAATTCTTGATTTTGTCACACTGCACAATTGTTTTGCAAGTTTCTTATCTTCTACATCACTGTTGCATGTTGGTGAAGGTTTGTTACTTTCGTTTGCGGTGCGTTGTTGTCATCCTTGCCGTTCAGTGAGATTTTCGTTCACCTTGCACTTTATTACATTGGTATTTGTAGCTTTATTGAATACAGTAAATATATTGAATATAATTGAAAATATTGAAGTATGGTTGTCAAGAACGCACAGAAGCTCTTTCAATGGATATATTGTTGATTGGAAGTGATATGCCTGTGATGGTGCACATCGATTTATTTAGATTTTTGTGAGCTTCTCTTGGTGATATTATTCAATTATAATTACTTTTATTCTAAATGACAGTATTTATATTATATATTTCAGCCTTATTCTTGGTTTCAATGACTTGGGAACTTATTAAGGATTCTACATTTTAATATTCATCATTCTAACCGTGAGTTGTGAATTATGTTTAAATTCAACTGCCTTAAACTATATTTTATTAAGGGATCCCTAATCATTATTTTAATTTAAAATAATAATAATAATAATAATAATAATAATAATCGTATGGCCTCAGCTACGTGTGCAGACATTTCAATTTGACGCCATCTGGCTGTCTGCTCGTCAATTTCGACGTTCCGTTTTACTCTAGGCCCCGAGTAGATGGCAGAGCGAGTAAACCGAAACTCTCTTGGGCGTCTATGGCTGAGATTTAATGAATTTTGTCGGGTAAACACCAAATGTGTCACCAGAGATCTTCTACATGTCGACATTGTACGACATGGAGTATCGAATGGACTTTTTTCAGCCCTTCAAAAATGCGACTACCTCTGCCGTGTTTGAACCAGCTATCTTGGGATCCAGAGGCCGACACTCTACCGCTGATCCACAGAGGCAGCTTTTAATTTAAAGGAAATTCATTACTTTCATCCTACTTACCAACGTATCATTAATAATGTTTTACCATTTCAATTGCACTATTCAAGTTGTTTTAATTTATAAAATCCATTGTTAATGGTAATGGGTGTTCTCATATCTTCCATTCAGGCAAGGGTACAAAACATATTACAATTCATTTTGTATTCTCATTTACACCCACTTTATTGTTCTCCAGGGAATGGGCCTGTCTTCAGCATTACTTCAGTTGGGTATCTTTGAGTTGGGATGCCTTCAAAAGGTAGGTTTGTTAAATGATGTTCCTTGTACTTGTGAGTTTTCTTGTTTTTTATGCTTATCATGTGGTGATGAATTTTTTATGTTTTGATGAGCTCTGTTTTACTTGTTCTGCTTATGCTACCTCTAAATATGCTGTTCACACACAGAAGCAGTAAGGGGTAACATAGCCTGTAGTGCTCGGGAAGTGCAAAATAATACTTCAGCATAAAGGATGACACTGTGCAGAACTAATAAATGAAGGAAAAACATGATAAATCAGTGATATCTTCTTACCGTGAAGTTGAAAAATTAACTATGCCTGTTTTCTGCCCTTACTGCCAAGGAAATGTCTTGCTCCTAGATGGTTGCCAGAGATAGATGTATTGAGAAAACAGGTCAATGCATCAAAATAAAAAATTAAAAGATGTAGCAAATCTACTGGCACGAGGCTGGCGCCTTCAAATACCACTGGACTGGGCCAGGATCGAAACTGAGTCAATCAACCCAGGATGAACAACAATAGATCACAAAAAGTAATATCAAGTAACAACTTGAGCTACACAGATGGAAACAGTCTTGCGATATATGAGGTAGAGGTACTATAAAAGTCCGCACCAGGTGGTATGGATGACAACATACTGAAATAAGTACACAACTTCTGGATGACCCTGTTTAACAAGTGCTTACTTCTTGAATGCTTTCTTGAATTCCTTACTTTTAACCAACTATATTTTATCTTTATCTTATGTTTCTTCCCTTTCCTTGTATTCATCTGCTTTTCCTCTAATCCTACATTTCCTGCATCAAGACTGAAGAAATGTGAAGGTGGCCCTTCATTGAGTGCTGATGCCCACCCTCCTGATGAAGTTGAGAAGCACAAACCAGCTTGTTGGAAAGTAAGTAAGTAAGTAAGTAAGGCCCCCCCTTTGTTTGTAAAAGAAATTGGAAAATTCTTAGGATAAGGTCATATTTGTATATATTGGTTCCAAATGTTTAACTCAGATAAGACATGGGTCTTGACCTTAAGACTGGCAATAGGCTGAAGACACCAAAAACAAGGCGAAACACATACCTATGCAGTGTGTACAAATCACTTAGAATTTAATCACCACAAATGGTGAATTGTATTTAATAGGTGGCTACAATAAATTTTATTCTAATAGAATCTTACTTATAGTTATTTCAATACAGAACAAACATGGAATTAGTTACTTACATATGTCTGAATCGTAATATTTGATTTTGTTTACTGTCGAGTTACCACCCTAATAAACATATTAATAATAACAATAATTGTTTGAGTCATCAGTCCATAGACTGATTTGATGCAGCCCTCCATGCCACCCTATTCTGTGCTAATCTTTTTATTTCTATGTAACTACAGCATCCTACATTTGCTCCAATCTGCATGTCATATTCATACCTTGGTCTACCCCTACCGTTCTTACCACCTACACTTCCTTCAAAAACTAACTGAACAAATCCTGGATGTCTTAAGATGTGTCCTATCATTCTATCTCTTCTTCTCGTCAAATTTAGCCAAATCGATCTCCTCTCGCCAATTCGATTCAGTATCTCTTCATTTGTTATTCGATCTATCCATCTCACCTTCAGCATTCTTCTGTAAAACCACATTTCAAAAGATTCTATTCTCTTTCTTTCTGAGCTAGTTATCGTCCATGTTTCACTTCCATACAATGCCACGCTCCACACGAAAGTCTTTAAAAACAACTTTCTAATTCCTATATCAATGTTTGAAGTGAGCAAATTCCTTTTCTTAAGAAAGCTCTTCCTTGCTTGTGCTAATCTGCATTTTATGTCCTCCTTACTTCTTCCATCGTTACTGCAGCCCAGCCCCACTCCTTTCTGTATTGCTGCTTCTTTTTCAAAGCCCTCGATTCTTATCACTGCAGACTGACTTTATACTGATTGTAGATTATTCTTCATTCTCGGTATCTGATCCCAATCACCTTCAGAATCTTAAATAGCTTGGTCAAATCAACATTATCGAATACCTTAACTAGATCTACAAATGCCATGTACGTGGGCGTTTCGTTCTTGATTCTATCCTCTAAGGTCAGACGTAAAGTCAGGATTGCTTCACGTGTTCCTACATTTCTTCTGAAGCCAAATTGATCTTCTCCCAACTCAGCTTCAACTTGTTTTTCCATTCTTCTGTAAACAATATGTGTTAAAATTTTGCAGGCTTGAGTTACTAAACTAATGGTGCAATAGTTTTCACACCAGTCAGCACCGGCTTTCTTGGGAATAGGTATAACTACATTCTGCCAAAAATCAGATGGGACTTCTCCTGTCTCGTACATCTTACACACTAAATGGAATAACCTTGCCATGCTGGTTTCTCCTAAGGCAGTCAGTAATTCAGAGGGAATGTCATCAATTCCAGGTGCCTTGTTCCTATTGAGGTCACTCACAGCTCTATCAAACTTTGACCTTAAAATTGGGTCTCCCATTTCATCAGCATCAATGCCCTCTTCTTGTTCCAGAACCACATTATCTACATCTTTACCTTGATACAACTGTTGGATATGTTCCTGGCATCCTTCTGTTTTGTCTTCTTTCCCTAGAAGTGGCTTTCCATCTGTGCTCTTACTATTCATACACCTAGATTTCCTTTCTCCAAAAGTTTCCTTGATTTTCCTGTATGCAGCATCTATCTTTCCTAAGACCATACAACCTTCGACATCCTTACACTCCTCCTTCGGCCAGTCTTCCTCAGCTACCTTGCACTTTCTATCCACTTCATTCTTTAATCACCTGTATTCTTTTCTGCCCTCTTCATTTCTAGCATTCTTGTAATTTCGACGTTCATCAATCAGGTCTAATATCTCCTGAGTTATCCACTAATTCTTAGTTGATCTTTTCTTCCTTCCTAACATTTCTTCAGCAGCCCTGCTGACTTCATTTTCCATGACTCTCCACTCTTCCTCTATTGTGTTTCCTTCAACCTTTTCATTTAGTCCTTTTGCAACATGTTCCTTGAAACAATCCCTCACACTCTTTTCTTTCAACTTGTCTAGATCCCATCTTTTTGCATTCTTTCCTTTCTTCAATTTCTTTAGCTTCAGATGGCATTTCATGACCAACAAGTTGTGGTCAGAGTCCACGTCTGCTCCTGGAAAAGTTTTGCAATCCAACACCTGGTTTCTGAATCTCTGCCTAATCATAATGAAGTCTATTTGATACCTTCCAGTGTCTCCATGTCTAGTCCATGTATAAAGCCGTTGCTTTTGGTGTTTGAACCAAGTATTGTCAAGGACTAAATTATGATCAGTGCAGAATTCAACCAGCCAACTTTCTCTTTCGTTGCTTCGTCCCAATCCGAATTCTCCTACTGTATTACCTTTTCTTCCTTGGCCTACCACTGTATACCAGTCTCCCATCACCTTTCACACACTGTATTAAATTTTCTATCTCTTCATATGTCCTTTCGATTTCATCATCATCCGCTGAACTAGTAGGCATATAGACCTGCACTATTGTGCTGGGCACTGGTTTGGTGTCTATCTTGACGACAATAATTCTTCCACTATGCTGGTCATTGTAGCTTACCCTCTGCCCTATTTTCTTATTCATTATTAAACCAACCCCTGCATTTCCTGTTTGATTTTGTGTTGATAAGTCGGTAGTCACCTGACCAAAAATCCTGTTCTTCCTGCCAACGTACTTCACTTATACGAACTACATCTACCTTTAGTCTATCCATCTCCATTTTCAGATTCTCTAATCTACCACAACGATTCAAATTTCTAACATTCCATGCCCCGACTCGCAGAATGTCAGTATCCAGCTTCCTGATGATCGTCCCCTCTCGTGTAGTCCCCACCCGGAGATCTGAATGGGGGACTAGTTTACCTCCGGAATATTTTACCCAGGAGGAAGCCATCATCAGTACATCATTCATACAGAGAGAGCTGCATGTCCTCGGGAGTTAGTTACGGCTGTAGCTTACCATCGCTTTCAGCCGTGTAGTGGTATCAACACAGCTAAGCCATGTTGAGTATTATTACAAGGCCATATCAGTCAATCATCCAGACTGCCGCCCATGCAACTTCCGAAAGGCTGCTACTCCCCTTTTGATGAACCATTCCTTAGTCTGGTCTCTCAACAGATACCCATCCGATATGATTGCACCTGCGGCTCGGCTATCTGCTTCATTGGGACACGCAAGCCTCTCCACCGCGGCAAGGTCACATGGTTTTCAGGGGATTCAGAGTATAAACAACAAATAATTGTTTTGTCAGATCATCCTAATTCGAATGAAAAGTGGGTGTTTATAAATAATAATCAATGAAAATTTGAGGCTACAGAAATCTAACGCCACGTTCAGATGAATAATAATAATAATAATAATAATAATAATAATAATAATAATAATAATAATAATAATAACAATAATAATGAAAGTTAGCATCGAATATTGGTTTGTCAATATATTCGGGTCTTGTGAAAAGGTGTGTATTTTACTATATTAATCGTGATCATAGTTTCGAGGCCACTTCAAAGCATAATCAGTTTCATAGAATAATAATGATTATTCTACTGTATTTTTCAAACATGGGTAAGTGGAGATAAGATAGCGTGTTGATTGTCAAATAACGCAGTGTAATGCAGTTGTTGAACTTAAACTATGACAATAATAATAATGACTGTTCGGAATTTAAATTGGATTAAATTAAAGCAGTACACGTAAATTTTAGTTGACGAATAGTGTATCATTGTAAAGGCAATCATATGTGCTGATAGATACTCGTTGGCTGAACAGTCAGCATACTGGCCTTCAGTTCAAAGGGTCCCGGGTTTGATTCCCGGCTGGGTCAGGCATTTTAACCATAATTGGTTAATTCCAATGGCACGGGGGCTGGGTGTATGTGTTGTCTTCATCATAATTTCATCCTCATCACGATGGGGCAGGTCGCCTACGGGAGTAAATAGAAAGACCTGCACCTGGCGAGCCGAACCCGTTCTGGGATATCCCGGCACTAAAAGCCATACGACATTTCACATTTCATGTGCGGATAGATGGCCATGATAGAGGCTGTGTCAATGAATCATTGTTAACTCGCAAAATACAGAAATAAATTAGATACAGGTCCGACTGAAAGCTAGAGAAGCTGATAAGTGTTGAATGTATGATATCCCTGAAAATGTGAGAAGTAAATTTTGTTTTTAATGTAAAGGACTACTGAAGTTATTATAATTGAAAATAGAAGTGAGCCAAAGACGGCTGCACACATATGCGTCATGACGAATGAGTAAAATAGTCTTCTAGGGTAAAGGACGAATAAGGAAGAATATTAATAGCTCTATGGATAGAAGCAAATCTATGATGATATATGAGATGAATAAATATTAAAGATGCAAACGATGAACAGGGATAGTAAGAAAAAAAATTGAATATAACGGACCCATATGAGATCAGCTTATAAGTGAGGTAGCGATGAATATCATCTAAGTGTTGCTTATGAAAGGGTAAAAACATCTGATGACAAATGATAAGATAGATGATGCTTTGTAATGTGAACTGATTGCCGACAATGGTAACTAAAATTGATAAATGTTGCAACACTGAATATTATAACTGTAGAGAAACACTGTATGCTCAAAATGGATGTTTGCTTGTGATTAACCGTGGTAACTCACGAGTAAAAATAATTGATTTGGTAAACATTAAAACTCTTTACACGAATTGTTCGTCTTTAATAACAATCGTGAGTAAACTACGGGATGTAAATTATCATACATTTTTGCAGACATTTGCGTCACTGGTAACAATTTAAATCAAGGGTTTGATGATTATTGAAATAAGCTTGGAAGGTCGTGAATATTAAGTTTTGTAAATAATAGATTGTAGATAAATTGAGGTGTTTTGAGTCATGTCCTATTTCTGGAACACTACGTTGTTAGTGTTGGATTATCATGTTGTAAATATTCATTTTTCTTGTAGTTTTATATTCAAACAGATGATAGAGTAAGGTAGAATGGACAGCCAGTTAGTCTCAGTCAGAAATAATGGCAGCTTTAACTTTACTCCCTAGAACGATAACACAGAACCTATGTAATTTAAATGTCACAATGAACTTAGTGAAATAATAAACTTAAGGTCAGGTCAACAAACCGACTGGTCATGTGTATATAAAAGTAAACGCCCCACACTTAGGTATGAGTGTGAAACATATTTGCTATACCCCTAATAACGAAAGTTGGTGTCTGATATTTCTTAGAGGGAGGTCCGTTTACTGCCTGCCGTGGCGGGATAGAGGGAGTGGGGGTATGGTTGCCATGGAAACGAGAGTGGGGTGACTGCGGTCGCCATGGAGATAAATCTTCTGGCCAGCTCGTCTTGCTGGGAGTTGCCAAATCTCTCACTTCACTTCTGAGTCATATCTTGTCAAATGCAGTTCAGTGTGAGTGGCATTCTATTTGCGATCACTGTCAAATTATCAGCAGCCTGTCAGGGTTTTCCAACATCAATGCAGCAAGGGGACAACTAAGTGATAAGTTTTCTCCCAACCCGTACCCTCTCTCTTAAACATTTTTTGAGACAATATTCGTCTATACTTTTTAACATACTGTAATTATTCCAGCTGAAGACATCCATCGTTGACATAGCCGGCTGGTTGGCGTTTGACATCCAACAGTTGTTCCTCACTCTCCCTGCACGCTGTTACATTCAACCTGAGGTCCGTACTGGTTCGAGATTAACACTATTTACGGCCCATTTCCATCTGGCACATAAAATAATATTCAAGATCTTAACCATAGTTTCGGCCTCAGCCACACAGTTATTTGCATTGGAAAATACTAGAAGCAAGATTCAAATACTCAAACAAGGAAAAAAACACATCAGAATCTGCTACTCCTTACATAGTCAAACAGACTGTTGTGTCAATAAGTGTTAAGGAAGAAGAACCTGTATTTATTATCTAAAACAATACAAGTCGCATATTATGAGGAACTAAGAAACTGTGTTTAAAAAAATGACAGAGGTTTTTATAGAAACATTCATCAATTTTATAGAAAATTTCCTGTGTATCAACTATATCAAAACCATAGTCTTTTTAAGCACCTAGACGCACAAATAATACTATATTTTTTAACAAGACATATTACTTGTATTAAAAAAAAAGATTAATACTAACTAGCCAAGTTTTAATATTTTCCATGTAAAATACGACTTGTTGTTTTAAAACTGTGGTTAAAATGGCAAAAGTAGATTCTTTTATCAATTTTACATGATTCTATTGTACATAAGCTACACCAAATCATAGACTTTGCCAATTATACAAAAAATAATTTTAGATGCACTAAATAATATTGTATTTTTCAAAAAAGACATGTTATTTGTATAGTACAATGGGCCTATGCTATTTAGCTATATTTCTAATGTTTTTCATGTAAGAATAGGACTTGCTATTGCATATTTTTAAATTTTGAATGTTCCTTGCTATAAAAAACTCAATGGCTGATGATGGCATAGTGGATTGCCGAAACCGGTCCCAAAGATGTGTTTTATGATAAGTTCAATAAATATGTAATGTTCTAAATAGACCATTACGATAACGTATTGAATAGGTGGAACCTTTAGCTTTACTAAGCATTGTAAAATCTTGAGTCAATACGGACAAAAAATGAAGTTTTTAATACTAAATAGACATAGCTTTTGTTGTTGTGCTTTCTGCATGCTTACTTTTGACATGCAGGTCAATTAGACGAAGAAAGGCAAGACTTAAGCTTTATGTAATGGATACTCTTACAGAAATTTATGGAAAAGTCAGGGATGTTTGGTGACATGGGTTTATTTTACTGCTGGATTTACATTGCAGCAACACAGATTGGTCTTATGGCGACAATGGGATAGGAACGGGCTTGGAGTGGGAAGGAAACAGCCGTGGCTTAATTAAGGTACAGCCCCAGCATTTCCTTGTTGTGAAAATAGGAAACCAAGGAAAACCATCTTCAGGGCTACCGACAATGGGATTCAAACACACTATTTTCCAAAGCAATATAATCTTTTTGTGCTATCATTACACAATTATCATTTTTTCAACTTATTTTAATCTAATCATTTTCTTAACATTAAGTTCTGGAAACTTGTACATCTAATCCAAGCGTACGGACAAAAATTATAATTTTTTTTATATAGGTGTAAGTAGGCCGAATGGCCGCATGTTGTAATGTGCTATGGCTATGGAGCCAAGCTCTGCATATGGGAAACGCGTGAGTTCGAATCCCACCATCGGCTGTTCTCAGAATAGTTTTCTGTGGTTTAATATTTTCACTTGCAGGCAAATGCTGGTACAATTCATATCCGCAGGCCAGAGCTGAGTCCTCGCACCCCTTACCCAATTTCATTCACCATAACACATTTTGTCTCCATTAGCTCCTCAACTGAGGTTGGTGCCAGGAAGGGCATCCGGGCATAGAAACATGCTGAATAAATTAATCTCATCTCATCCCGACCCGGTATCAAGAAACGAGACTGAGGGGTAGACATACATACAGATAGAGGAAAGTAGGCTAATTATATTTTCAGCAGCTGCTTACTTAACATCTCAGTATGAATATTTGAACAGCTTCAGCATTACGTAAGCATTAATTTTATATTAATATTGTCCACTTTTGTATAAGAAAGTGTAAGTTAACTGTTAAGTATGAGGTGAGCTACAATTGCTTGAAGAAGGGTAGCACTGTGTCAAAGAAGTTAAGTGTTACAGCAAAATCCTTTGTTTTGAATTTGGAAAGTGTAAAATTCAATGGTTTTTATACTCCTACCTTTTGTCCTAATTCATAAAACTCATTTAACTATCTTTACACCCACAACCATCTGGTAACTCTAAATAAAAGGTTTATTTGAGTCCTCTTTATTCTCTGTCAGTTCCAATTGAGACAGTATTAAGTAGTTTGAGACCCCCCCCCCATAACCTTTTCGACCTGGCATGTGTGTTGCCATTTGGAAATTCTATGTCAATCGGCTTTCGCCAATATCCCCTTTGTTATGATATGCCGCGCGCTGTTGAACGGAGTATTGGTCCGCGCCTACTGCGCGTGCGTGCGCGAGTGGTGAGGCGAGTCTACTGTTGACTCCTAGCAACTACTTCCGAGCGAGTCGGCGTCCTGTAGCCGCCATGGATGGACGTGAATGTGTGTGTTCCGCTATGCGGCGGGTGGTTGTGCTGAAACCCCCGTGAAATCCAACTTAAGAGGGATTATCCCTTATTCCATTAGTTGCTGGCCTCCTACTGTTTCATTGGACTATGTTTTTGCTACGATAATCCTCCAGGATCCTTGGTGAACAACTTTAGTTCACGGCCTCGTGGTTGCCGGTCTTCAATAACAATGGCCAAGGTTTGAACTTCTCAATTTTTCTGGACTTAAAGGTATGTAACTGTTTTGGATTAAAGTAATTCTGGGGAAGCAAGAAGATTTATGTGTTTCGGCGTACTTCAAGATAACTGTAATGATAATAATAATAATATTTGGATTAAGACTTCCTTTTCGAAATTTGTGCTGGATATCGTGTGCGTCTATGAACCATAGGAAACGGTTTCGGCGATTAATCATTTTAGAATGCTGTTCGCACGGTGGAAAAATTTAGTATGTTTATCTTAAAATTCAGTAAAAATTTTTTTTGCACTTGATTGTACCATAAGGTGTGAACCAAGGCGCAGTTTCCAAGGTAGTGGGGTTAGCTTTCCTTCGGGTTCCTTGCCTTCTGGGATTTTTTTCTCCTTTTTGATCTTTTTGCATTGTTTCTGGGATCTCTGTTTTATTTTTAATTTAAAACCGTTGGTTTTATTTCTCATTTGTAGTCGGTGCTTGGCTTGTCCGTTACTATGGCAACGTGTGTTTGGGGAATTGTTGTGGGCTTTTGTTTTTAACGGGCATTGTTGTTGGTTCGTGTGTGCTGCTGGGATGAATATATTTTTGTTGCCTGGTATCGTTGGCTTTTCTTTTCATATAATGTGATTTATTTCGGCCTACCTCTTTGTCGTTTCGTCCCGTTCTTTGGTTGGGCGAAAAGTGTAACTTCTACCTTTATTTTCGTGTGCCCTTGGAAACTGCCCTTGGTAGAAATTGGAACGAATTGTGGTAAAGTTAAAAGGCAACCGGCCTAAAGGTCATGGAACTACGTTTGTTTACTAAGCATGGTATTTGTTTTTCTCTTAAACGCGTGATTGATCACATTTAAATCAATATTTAATTATCTTGTTTGAGGTATGGAGGTCACTGTTGTTTTTTTCTTGTTGATTTTTACGATTTAGTTCCTTTATTATTTGTTAAATGAAGTCTGCATTTTCTTATTTAAAGTTGCCTCATTGGGTATTTATTTACTAATCATATTAATTTCTTGCAAGTTAATGCAATTATTGTTAATCGAGTATTTACTTTCTTTTAAACAATATGGTTCAAGGTATTATCTGACTTAATAATGAACCTAGGTCCACTCCAGATATTATCTTTTGAAATGTTACCTTTCATTTAAATGTCTATTAAAGTTTTCTTTCATATCACTTAAAAGTTGGTTTTCATTTACCACATTTGGTGCAGCGCTGCAACTATTTCTTTGTTTGGGTGTCCTCGGACCTTAAGTCGCTTTTCCTTCACGTTTTGGGTAAGTGTCTCTCTTTTCTTCCTTTTGGGTAATTTTAGTATCATGTGGTTTGCTGGTGTTGTTTTTACCCTTGAATTTTTTGACGTACTGTGACTTGTTGTTCCACCTTCCGCCTTGTTCTCTCTTGTGTTCGCTTAATCTACCCATTTGGGGCGGACACAATAGCAACCTTCTCACCAGTCTCTCTCTATCTCCCTTCCTCTCTCCTTCTCTCTCTCTTTTTTTTCTCTTCCTTTTTTCCCTCAGCTGGTGGGTAAGGTTATTGACCTCATCACCGCTAGGATGTTACCGGGGTCCTAGAGGGTGGTGCCGGTTAGAGTGGTATCAGAGCGGTGGTTGTTTGTTGTTCCACTGTTGTTCTGAACCTGATTTGAGTGGTAGCAGACCTGTTGTTGTTGTTGTTGTTGTTGCTCTGCTGCCTAATCTCAGTTGTTTCTGCCTTGTGCAGCCTAACTTTCCTCCCCTCCTACCCTTGCTTGGTGCAGTGCTGTGGCGAATGTAGGTGGACGGAAATCAAAAATTAAGAAGCTAAAAGTGTTATTGTCAATAACTATTGTGAAAGGGAGTGCAAGGATCTTGTGTAATTTTTTTAAATTATTTTGTTCCATGTTTGCTACCATGGCGCGTGCCGTTACGAACCCCTCTTTCCTGCGTCGTGCCGAACTGGAGTACGAGTTATCCATTCGTGGCCTTGAACCTGACCGTACTGTCGCTGAGTGCGCTGCCTTGCTATCAGCCAACTCCCAGGTCCCCATTAATGTATTTTCTATTGACAGGAGTCGAGTGGGTGAGTACCTTAACCTAATCTGTGACAATCTTAACGAAATTAACATTATTCGTGAAGAATTTATTGAATTGCCTCCGTCCAAAGCCCAAGTAAACCGGCTGAGGGCCAGAGCTGACCACTACTCGGGCCGAATTTAGGATATATTATCTATTAAGCCTGATTCTGTTTTTGTGTCAGAATGTGCTAGATTGTTAACGGTGGTTTCTGGCATCACCTCTGATTTAGATTTGCTGTTAATTAACAGAGATATGGAGAATTGTTCTATTTCTACTGCACTTAACCCTACTGTACCTACCCTGAGCGTCACTTCCCACCAAATTGCGTCCTCGACCCATGCCCAAGGTCAGTGTTGTGTGACTGCTCCTTTACTGGAAACCTTAGTCTCTAAGCTAAATTCGACGTCATCGCCTAACTGTTTAAAGGAAGTTTTTCGGGGAGTGAAGTCCTTTTCTGTAAATTCTATCGATGAGTGTATTCGATTCTTACGGTTTCTGGTGGAGTTGACCGAGACTGGTAATGTGTACTCAGTCGATGATTTGGGGATTTTCCGCGCCCTCTTCCCTCATTGTGAAGGGATTCTAAAGAGAGAAATTTCTGAAGCTATCTCTAAAAATTTATCGATTAGCACCTTTCATGAACTTGTCCTTTCCAAATTTATTCCCTCTCTTGCTCTCCAAAGTCTTGTGCCCCAACACTGTTTCCGGACCCAGTTCCTGCATGAGAACTTGCTAACTTATGTGCTGGATCTGCGATTCTTTTGCAAGGTTTTTAGAATTTCTGTGCCAGAATGTGAAATGGTCTCTAGAATTTTAAAAGGAATATCTCCTGCGTACCGCTCCTATCTTTCCTGAACCCGTTGCCCTACTACCTTTCAAGAATTGGAAGAGGCTTGTTCCTTTGCTGAAGATGTCAAACATGGGGATGCCTCCAGACCTGTGAATTTCCCTCCCCCTACTACTACCAATTGTCCCGTCCTTCCGTCAACACCTAAAGTAGTGAATGCCCGTAAATGTTACAACTGTGGGTCCCGAAATCATCTAAGAAATTCCTGCCCTGACGTTAGACGTGGTCCAGGCGCTTGCTATTCCTGTGGCTCTAGGCAGCATGTTAAAAGAAATTGCCCCTTGGTAAACAGAAATGGTACTCAATGACTAGAAAGGGAAAGGGCAAGGTCTGCCAATACTAAGTTTGTAAACCCTGAATCTCGTAAAAGAACGGTGTGTCCCCCAAGGTGCAATAGTATTTCTGCTCATGCCCCCTCCTCTGGCACGTGCACATTTGTCGAGGTCAACAATGAAAGCCGTAGATGCCCTTCTTGATACTGGAAGCGTAGTATGCTTGATGAATTATGCCTGGTATTGTCAAAAGAAATCCTCGTGTAAACTTCCGGAAATAAAACCCACTAATCTAAGATGCGTTTCGGCTAATTGTCAGTTTTTAAATATTTTGGGGACTGTGAAGGTCAAGTTGAGGATTGGGAATTTCACTTGGAAGATCAAGTGCTTGGTGACATCCAATTTATCATGTAACATTATTCTGGGTACCAATTTTCTATCTTGGGCCGGTGTTGTTTTGGATCCTCAGTGTCGAAATTTCTTTTTTAAATTTTCTCCTGACCTGAAATTTGAATTGATTAACGTTCCCTTGAAAATGCCTAAAGTTTTGTGTGCGGGTTATCCTGAGTCAGATGAGTCTAGTGACATTGATCGGCTTGACCTGAATCATTTAGGAGATGCCGAAGCACGGCAAGTTCGTGATCTTTGCAAGGAATTTCCCGATGTGTTCACTAGCAAGTTAGGCTTGACCGACGTACTCGAGTATGACATTGAGTTGTCTGACCTGCAGCCTGTTCGATCCCCTCCTTATCGCCTTTCCCCACCCCGTATGTTGGAACTAAAGAAAATCATTGAGCAAATGGAGAGAGACGGAGGGATCAGACCTTCGACTTCCCCGTATGCGTCCCCTGTGTTCTTGGTACCCAAACCTTCTGGTGGTTATCGTGCTGTGATTGACTATAGGGCCCTAAATAGTAAGATTGTACTCCAATCCATTCCTCTACCCGACCTTCATACTTGTTTTGGATGGTTCTCAGGTGCGAAATTTTTCACTGTCCTGGATTTGAACCAGGCTTATTACCAAGTGCCTTTATCGAAGAGATCAATTCCCCTCACTGCTTTCATCACCGACTGGAACTTGTATGAGTTCCTCAGACTTCCGTTCGGGCTCAGCTGTGGAGCGGCCGTGTTGTCGAGGTTGTTAAATTCCATTCTCTCTGACATTAAGTTCAGCTATGTCTTTAATTACCTGGACGATTTAGTAATTTATTCGAATACCTTCGAGGAACATATGGTGCACGTTAGGGAAGTATTGCTACGGTTAAGGAAAGCCGGCCTTACAGTGAAGTTATCAAAGGTAGCTTTCGCCAGACCCAGCATGTCTTTCTTGGGACATGTAGTTTCTTCTGAGGGCGTTTCCATAGATCATTCCAGAACTCAAGCCATTAGGGATTTTTCACCTCCCAAAGACGTCAAGGGCGTTGCTCGATTCATTGGTATGGTCAATTTCTTTAGAAAATTCATCCCTAACTTTGCTGAAGTGGCTGCCCCGTTGAACGACCTTAGGAGAAAGAATGTAAAATTCACTTGGGGTAAAGCCCAGGAGGAAGCTTTCAATTCATTGAAGGTCGCACAGACTAATGCACCTTTGTTAGCTATTCCTGATTTCGAGAAACGTTTCATTGTCCAAACTGATGCCTCCGGGCGTGCTATTGCTGGCGTTCTGTTACAAGAACATGAAGATGGGCGTAGGCCCGTGGCCTACGTATCCAGGGTCCTCAATGATCTGGAGTCTAAGTACTCCATTTATGAACTAGAGTGTCTAGCTGTGCTGTTTGCTCTGGAGAAATTTCGATCTTTCATTGAACACGTCAACTTTGATCTGGAGACCGATAATCAGGCTCTTTCTTGGGTGTTGAACCGACCCAAAAGGACCGGTAGGATAACTAGATGGGCATTACGGATCTCATCCTTTAATTTCAATGTTCGCCACATTCGTGGGTCTGAGAACGTCATTGCCGATGGCTTGAGCAGGATGTTTGAAGGTAATCCTTGTGTGGAAGCCAACCCATGTGTCGATGAGCTTGCTGTCAATACGGTTGGAGTTAGTGCCATCCTCACCGATTCCCCATTGCTGTATCAACAAATTGGAGATCATCAAAAAACTGATCCGGATCTGAAAAGGATCATTGACATGATCAGTAGCGGGATTGAAGTAAAACCTTACTCCTTATCTAAGGGTGTTCTCTGTTGTAAGGGTCGCAAGGACCATAATTCCAAAATTGTCGTTCCTAAAGTTCTGGTACCTGTCATTTTCAAGTATTACCACTGTTCACCCCTTGGCGGTCATCTAGGAAATTTCAAAACTCGTTTGAAAATCAGGCAATTCTTTGTTTGGAAGAAAATGGATAGTGATATCAGGAACATGGTCAAATCTTGTAAATCTTGCGCCATCAGCAAACCTAATTTGAATAATCGGGTGGGATTATTGTCTTCATCACAAGCTTCGCGCCCCATGGAACGACTGTTCATAGATTTCGTAGGACCCCTCCCCCGATCTTCCTTGGGAAACACCCACATTTTTGTCTGTATAGATGCCTTCTCCCGGTTCTGTTGGATCTTTCCCACCAGGTCCACTAATTCACGTACTTCTATCTCCTGTCTTAATTCCATTTTTGCATCATTTGGTCCACCTAAGTTCTTAGTATCTGACAATGCTAGTTCTTTCACCAGTAACTCCTTCAAAAGGTATCTGTTTGAGTTGGGCATTTCACATGTCACCACTATTCCATACTATCCAAATCCTTCTTATGCAGAGAGGTTGAATCGGAACTTAAATTCTGCGTTGATAGCGTATCATCATGACAACCAGTCCAAATGGGACTCCTGTCTGCATTGGTTGGCTCATGCTTTTAATTCCGCTACTCATGAGTCCCATGGTAAGACGCCTATGTCTTTAATGTTTGGCTATACTCCGTACTCTCCTATGTCTAACCTGCTATGTATTGAGGATCTTCTCCCAGACCTATCTAGGCCTATTGATGTTCAAAAGATCTGGAATGAAGCAAAAAGGAATCTAGCTGTGTCATACGAAAAGGTCAAAAGGCAGTACGATAAAGGTAGGAAACCGTCAAAATTTAATGTTGGTGATCTCGTGTATGTTAAGTGCTACCCGATGAGTAAGGCTGTGAATAAGTTTTCGGCAAAACTTGCCCCTAGGTACCAAGGCCCGTGCACTGTGTTGGAGTTCTTGTCTCCCGTTTCAATTTTGGTAAGTGACCCTGTAGCAAAACGAATTAGGCGCGTTCATGTTTCTCAAATTAAACCTGGTTGATCTGGCAAATTGTACCGCATCTTCCGCTGGATGGATGCACCTTTGGTAACTGACCTGTATCGTTAGTGAATTTAGCACACATACTGTGGGATGGCGAGCGAGCCAATCTGGTCCTTTCTGTGCCTCGTGTTGGTGACTCTAATTTAGTACTCCTTGTATGTTACGTTTCTAGGTGTGGATCCTTGTAGTTAGAAATTGTCTTTCCTTAATTGTCTTGTGATGGTGGTATTAATACCTTGGAATAGATATCCTCGTTATCTAACCTTATGCTTATGTGGTGCGCTACCGAAGTTCCATTAGGGAAATCTAATGACATCTAACTTAATTTGCGCTTTGGTTGTCCCTCTGTTTTCTCTAGGCTTTTAGTATGTAATTTCAAAGACTTATTTCTTCTGTGGCTCCGCATCGGATTCCTTCCGCTGAACCCTTCAATCATCTTGTGACTTAATCATTGCTGAGCTATGGTGTGCTTGGGATGGAATGTACGGGAGTGTGTCTGGTGCCTGAGTGTTTACCATTTTGTCATCCTTTCATTGTGTGCGCGTGTCTGAAGATGCGTGGTGCTTAGTCAAGATTGGGTTGCTATTTGTGCCATTTTAGTATTGTACGATTTCTGATTGTGGTGTGTTTCGATCTATTGGTGTCGGAAATGTCCCCTGCTTGCCTTCTGCATGGACCGCGTGTCTTAAAGGTGTTTCTTTTCCGGATACTGATGTTTGTATTCATCCATGATTGAGTGATCTGACACTCCTCCTTTTGGGCACTCTTCGCGGCTGTTCTAAAAGTGGTTTCCTATGCCTGAACCATTTATATTATTTTTCCTGTAATGGGTTTTTGGGCTGAATCTATCTTCCTAACCTTTTGATTTTGGGGGTCGTTTTGGGGTTATGTAGAAAATCTGTCTCCTTTTTTTTTCTGTGGGCGTTCGGTTGGTGCACTCCTGCCAGCATTATGGTTGTATCTCCGGTGTTGTAACTTGGTAATGTTGTTGTAAGCTGTTAGGATTATTTTGAATTGTGGACCGTTAGCAACGTAGTGTAATTTTCCTTATCTACCGGTTGGCGTGTGGAGTTTTTGGTGGTACGGTCGGACTTCCTTCCTGAGGATATTTCTCCTTTTGTGCTTCTGTGGGATGGACCTAGTCCTTAATCTGTACCGGGTTTGCTGTCGTAATTTCTGCTTTGTATTGTGCTGTTTGGTTGTGGTCTGTGAACACGCGTTGAGGATAGTTATCCTTTATCTCTCTATGAATAACCCGTGTTGCTAGCTTGTCATTATGTAGGTAATCGTGTTTGGGATTACGTTGTTTGCTGTCAAGACACCTTGGTTGGGATGTGATTTGTCCTTTAATTTACCTCTGTGTCACGGTAGATTTGGCTGTTGGTTTGGTATCCACTACTCCGAGGAAGTACACCTTCGGGTGGGCAATTCTTAGTTATCTGTTGGCTCTGGGATTTTCGACTTGTTCTTCCTCACGCAGAATTAGGTTTGTGGCTACTATTCTGTACCACGTTGCCCTGTGCATTTCTCTTGTAGTTGTACTTTGATGTGGCCGTTATGGATGACTGACTGATCGCGATTTTTCCATCTGGTAACCTATAGGAGTCTCCTGTTTGCCCATCGATGCTACTGTTGGCTGTCCTACCTCTCTGTAACTCGAGTGGTTTCTGCGTCCCTTCTCTCTGATGGTTTTCCGTTGGTCTGTTCAAAAATTAGTTTTCTATGCTTGAGTCCTCACCTGTGTTTTGTTGGTGAACTAGAATAAGTTGCCGATCCCAGTGTGGTTTGTATTTTGCTCAACCCCTCGTTCTTGACCCTTGGACCGATTGACGAGTTCACCACTCTGTGGTTGTGTGTGTGTCATTCCAATATCTAAAGTGTAATTTGATAGGTCATTCATGTGTCCTCTTAGTTTAACCCTTGCTATTCTAAACCATATGTTCCAAGGACGACTATTCGTTGGAGTGGTCCTGTACCTTTATTTATATATTTTTCTTGTGGGTGATTTGTGCTTGAGGAATATTACTGCTTTCCCTTCCGTTATGTTCATGATCCTTCGGGATATCTGTCTTTGTCCTAGTTGGTATTATGTGTTGGATTGTACCCTATGTTTCTATGTGTTCTTGTCAATTCTTTCTCTACGTGTCATGGCTAAGTGTCCTTCGTGGCAGAGTAACAGGGTATATTTTATGTAGTTTCCCTTTGATTTCTTAATTGTCGTTGAATGGACCCTTCTTTTCCTTCGGCGCTATATCGGACCAAGTGGAAAGCTCTGGGCTTCAGCTAGTTTGTTGGTAACTAGTTTAATGTAAAGTTAATTGGCGGATCTATGGATCCTGTAACTGAATACTCACTTACTTTAAATTTCCTGGTCTGGTTTTTTTTTCCTCCCTCTTCTTGTGGTTTCGCCCCCCATTCGGGTTTTCCGGTGCGTTTCATTCCCCTGTTGTCATCTTTTTGCAACACGAGATCATGCATTTCCTTAATATCAAAGGAGACTTGTAAAGGTATTCGTGCATTAAAATTAATTTACCACCGTGCTTGAGAAAATAACCTGGATGCGTGGACTAATAATCATGTGGTTTTCGTTTGATTTTTGTCAGTATATCTGTGATTAGTGTGAGAGTTGCCAAACCTCAAAGGTGAACTTGTTAATGTGTCAAAAACTATATCATTGTGTGATGCATTGAACCAATGTGTATTGGGTGAACCTGAATATTTGGTGAACTCTGGTCATTGTGCTCTCTATTTGATGACAAACATTACTCTGGTGAACTCCGAGTGCTCGGTTAACGTTTCTGGACACTGATGTTGATCGCACCCCGTCAATTATTTCTAAAAACTATGTGATATGGAACTGTGTCTTGGATTATTAACCTGGTCATGTGAACTCCTAACTAAAATTAGTTAATCTTAGTGGTCGTTTCCTGTTGGACTACTTCGCCCAAATTTAGTATATATGTGACCACCACATCATCATCGTGTTATGCTTCAGATTTGTCGTCTTTCGGGGCGGGAGGACTGAGACAGTATTAAGTAGTTTGAGACCCCCCCATAACCTTTTCGACCTCGCATGTGTGTTGCCATTTGGAAATTCTATGTCAATCGGCTTTCGCCAATATCCCCTTTGTTATGATATGCCGCGCGCTGTTGAACGGAGTATTGGTCCGCGCCTACTGCGCGTGCGTGCGCGAGTGGTGAGGCGAGTCTACTGTTGACTCCTAGCAACTACTTCCGAGCGAGTCGGCGTCCTGTAGCCGCCATGGATGGACGTGAATGTGTGTGTTCCGCTATGCGGCGGGTGGTTGTGCTGAAACCCCCGTGAAATCCAACTTAAGAGGGATTATCCCTTATTCCATTAGTTGCTGGCCTCCTACTGTTTCATTGGACTATGTTTTTGCTACGATAATCCTCCAGGATCCTTGGTGAACAACTTTAGTTCACGGCCTCGTCGTTGCCGGTCTTCAATAACAATGGCCAAGGTTTGAACTTCTCAATTTTTCTGGACTTAAAGGTATGTAACTGTTTTGGATTAAAGTAATTCTGGGGAAGCAAGAAGATTTATGTGTTTCGGCGTACTTCAAGATAACTGTAATGATAATAATAATAATATTTGGATTAAGACTTCCTTTTCGAAATTTGTGCTGGATATCGTGTGCGTCTATGAACCATAGGAAACGGTTTCGGCGATTAATCATTTTAGAATGCTGTTCGCACGGTGGAAAAAATTAGTATGTTTATCTTAAAATTCAGTAAAAATTTTTTTGCACTTGATTGTACCATAAGGTGTGAACCAAGGCGCAGTTTCCAAGGTAGCGGGGTTAGCTTTCCTTCGGGTTCCTTGCCTTCTGGGATTTTTTTTCTCTTTTTTGATCTTTTTGCATTGTTTCTGGGATCTCTGTTTTATTTTTAATTTAAAACCGTTGGTTTTATTTCTCATTTGTAGTCGGTGCTTGGCTTGTCCGTTACTATGGCAACGTGTGTTTGGGGAATTGTTGTGGGCTTTTGTTTTTAACGGGCATTGTTGTTGGTTCGTGTGTGCTGCTGGGATGAATATATTTTTGTTGCCTGGTATCGTTGGCTTTTCTTTTCATATAATGTGATTTATTTCGGCCTACCTCTTTGTCGTTTCGTCCCGTTCTTTGGTTGGGCGAAAAGTGTAACTTCTACCTTTATTTTCGTGTGCCCTTGGAAATTGCCCTTGGTAGAAATTGTAACGAATTGTGGTAAAGTTAAAAGGCAACCGGCCTAAAGGTCATGGAACTACGTTTGTTTACTAAGCATGGTATTTGTTTTTCTCTTAAACGCGTGATCGATCACATTTAAATCAATATTTAATTATCTTGTTTGAGGTATGGAGGTCACTGTTGTTTTCTTTTCTTGTTGATTTTTACGATTTAGTTCCTTTATTATTTGTTAAATGAAGTCTGCATTTTCTTATTTAAAGTTGCCTCATTGGGTATTTATTTACTAATCATATTAATTTCTTGCAAGTTAATGCAATTATTGTTAATCGAGTATTTACTTTCTTTTAAACAATATGGTTCAAGGTATTATCTGACTTAATAATGAACCTAGGTCCACTCCAGATATTATCTTTTGAAATGTTACCTTTCATTTAAATGTCTATTAAAGTCTTCTTTCATATCACTTAAAAGTTGGTTTTCATTTACCACATTTGGTGCAGCGCTGCAAATATTTCTTTGTTTGGGTGTCCTCGGACCTTAAGTCGCTTTTCCTTCACGTTTTGGGTAAGTGTCTCTCTTTTCTTCCTTTTGGGTAATTTTAGTATCATGTGGTTTGCTGGTGTTGTTTTTACCCTTGAATTTTTTGACGTACTGTGACTTGTTGTTCCACCTTCCCCCTTGTTCTCTCTTGTGTTCGCTTAATCTACCCATTTGGGGCGGACACAATAGCAACCTTCTCACCAGTCTCTCTCTATCTCCCTTCCTCTCTCCTTCTCTCTCTCTCTCTATTTTTTTTCTCTTCCTTTTTTCCCTCAGCTGGTGGGTAAGGTTATTGACCTCATCACCGCTAGGATGTTACCGGGGTCCTAGAGGGTGGTGCCGGTTAGACAATACAAACACATCAGTCTCATATGGTAAATATAAGTAATTTAATGAGTTTTCACATATGATTCGTAAGAATCCCAGTTTCGCCAGTTACTTGAAGGATGTCTTCCTGTACCAGTCCTTCAGTAAGGAACTCCCTCACAGTTTGTATGCCACAGTTAAGAGTGATCAAAAGAGTGACAACACCGACGGGCCAGGTAGTCTACAACAGATCACAGCGGTCAGAATGAATGAGGGAACAAGTGAGCTGGAAGTGAGGGGTAAGAGAAAGGAATGCTGGAATGTGGAAAAAATATGAAATGGCACATGTAATGCTCTTCCTGCTAAACCTAGGTGTCAGACGCCAACTTTACTTATTAGAGGTATAGTGTCAATGATGTATAATGCAGTGTAAATGAATGGGTGTGTTTATGTAAGCTGCAGCAAATGATAATAATTCTAAATAGGAGAGGAGGCTAAGTTGACTACTGACCCACTGCATATAATTATTTTGTTAATTTTGTTAGTATTGGTCCGATAAGTCCACAGGGGAATAATATTTAATATTATCATGGCTGATAATTGTGTTTTTAATATTTCATTTATGGTAAATGTTAAGACAGCCATGACGCAATATGCATCCACTGAATAATCAATAGATGTGTAAGACTCCATTGAACTGAAGTGAAATTAATGAAAAAGCGTGTTCATAGTTGTGTTTCATATTGTGTGAGTATAATATTTGACTGTTTGGAGTCATTAATTAATAATGCTGTGACAAATAAAATTTATAGTTTCACTCTTAACAACATTATGTAATTTTAGTTAGTCTTGAGTCATAAATTCTTTTGGAATTCAGTCAGAGGATGCTGTTGTTTGTTAACTGTTTATCTTGACTTTCTGATTGTGATTTATGTTAATGTCATGTTATTATGTTAGAATTTTCTGCTACTTTATTTAATTTCACTTTTATTTAACTTCAATTTAATTTTCTTTCATTAGCAATTTTATTTAAATTCAACTTCATTTTTATTTGCTTTGATTAATAAAGTTTGCTTAATTTAATTTTATTCAGTCTTAGAGTTACATTATTTAGTAGTTTGCTTGACCCTGTAGTTAATTCATGACACCCCAATACCAGCCCTGTACGAGGAATCATCGGACAGTCCAACACCCTGAGAAGAGAATCTACGTGGTGGAAAGTTATGTTCATTCTCAGCTAGCTGTGGCAGGTGTTGGAAGAGGCTCATCACCACAATTGCTCTGGTCGAAAGGGCCCAACATATACATGTGTGTGCCTTAAGAAGAGACAGCAAGATACACATATATCACCTGAACAACTGATAAAAGTAGAGTTATGTAACCAGTCAAACTCAGACGAGTGCTAAGGCTTTACGTGCAATTTCTATAAAGTTATCTGGAATGATACTTACGCATGAAGAATTTGATGTTTCCTCAAAGGAGACTGGTTCCTCTTTGATCTTTACTTCGAAGTCCATTTTAAATAGCGCGTGAAGGTTTAGATAGTTTTGGGATGTAGATTACTTCCACAGACCTTGCACTGAAACATGAGCAAAAAACACAGTTTTTTTTGTCAGTCAAGCCTGTATTTCTAGATGACTATTGATATTGTGCTCATAGCCACTGGACCTCCATTTTTACCTGGAAACTGAACCTCAAGGGTAAACATTTTTCACTGAAAGAACATCACACATTCACAGATTGGGATTGATTTGCACACACCTTGTGAAAAGCCTGTGAGTATGCAACTTGCATATCGCCCACTGCAATGGGGGAATAATGACTGGTTTGATGTATCCCCCCATACAACCCTATCCTGCGCTACACTCTAAATGCACTCTAATTTATTAATTAAATTTTGTCCTCTATACTACAACTTATCTTTGTTTAATAATTTGTTTTACACCACATGGACACTTATGGTGTTATGGCTAGGAGTAGGAGGGAAGTGACAATGGCCTTGAGTAACAAACAGTCCCAGCATTCGCCTGGTGTGAAAATGGAAAAGCACGGAAAACTGTCTTTAGGGCTGCCAGGCCGCTTACTTCCCACTCCCAGCCCTTTTCGTATCCCACCATTACCATAAGTCACATCTGTGTTTGTGCGATGTAAAGACATTTGTAAAAATATTTTACAACCAAAACTTCAAAACTATTCATTTTCTAGCACAACCTGAATGGCAAATGATCTGCATTTAACCAATGTAAAGACAAAACCTCCCCACCCTGTTCATCCACTAAGTCTATTGGCTATGTACATACTGTACTGTATTTACATGAGAGTCCAGTGGTGATTCAGTTACAATATAATTTTGAAAGTCACTACTAGGAATGTTCTGATGTAGTTCATCCAGTTTTGTTTTAAATGAAGAGCCCGGCAGTTTTCATCACATTTATAAATTATGTAAATCATCCTGGATGTTAATAGCAATTGTTTCTAAGCCCTGTGCCTTACGTATTTTAATAAGCCCGTTTCTTACACAGATATAGGCATAGTTCTTCTCTCAATGCACATACCTCACCTGGGCTAGCAGCCCCTTTAAGAGCTATGTTGAATTCAGTAGCAGTTTAGCCAGATTCCTTATTGATGAAACAATTATTTGATAAAGGATAGGCAGGTACCCATTGGCAATTTTTACCAAAATTTACAATCTTTACTGATTATGTTTCAATACATACTATAAGTTATGTTTGTCACTATGAGCTCCTTCATTAAAACAAATAGTTTTCAATTGGCTATGGACTCCTTTGTTATAACAGAGAGATTCAAACTGGTTATAAGCTCCTTTATTAAAACACACCAATCCAAACTGGCTATTAATTACTTTGTTACAATAAACAGTTCCAAACTGGCTATGAACTATTTTGTTACAACAAACTGTTCCGAACTGGTTATGAGCTCCTTCATTAAAACAATCCGATCCAAACTGGCTATAAACTACTTTGTTACAATAAACATTTTCAAACTGGCTGCAAAGTATTTTGTTACAACAAACAGTTCCAAAACTGGCTGCAAAGTATTTTGTTACAACAAACAGTTTGAACTGGCTATGTACTCTATTAAAATTATTTTAATGAGCATACACAAAGCAGAATGCTTCCAGAACTGATTGTTAATAATGGTTTGTTGGAATTATTAAATGGCAAATGTGAACTGTATCAACGCCATCTACGTATTGTTACAAAACATTTAATGGATGATAGAGGACATCACCATTCCAATGTGAAGTATTATCTGCGTGCTTTTTATCGATAGATAAACTTGAAATAATTGATTATAAAACTGAACACAATAGATCGATTCTCTCGCCGTGACCATTAAAGCACAAATTCATAAACTTAATACAATAAGCCCGTAAGATAATTGTGTACGGGTTTGAGGAGTAAGGAGGGAGCAATTCCGGTTTCAGTAGTACTGCCAACTGAATGGAAATGAAATCTGAATTGAATCGATAATATGATCGATCGATATAAATTTTGCTAAACCTTTGTTATCTTAAGCCAACAACTATGTCACACACACATTATATAACATTATATAACATTTCTCGATGCGAATCTTATTCCTAGAGTGAATTCTATAGTTTGGCTTTCCTGTGTAAATAACAACAGTACTAGTACGTAAAGTGTACGCCAGATGTCGCACAGCGATGCATAAGCGATTCACAGTTTGTGTTTCAAAGGTTGCCAGTACGTATCTCGAAGATTGCCGAGGTCGACCAATTCAGCACTAGGGTGTAAATCTATCCAGAAAAGGTGCGCAGATAATACTTTGTTGTTGCACCACGTACGCGTCGAATTAAACGTGCATGTATAGAACACGCAGTCCCTTGTATTGAATGAGAACTGCTGGCTACTTGGCTACAAAATGGTCCTGAATGTAGTTAGAACAGCATGAATTCAGGACTCACAGTTCAGAACCAGTTCTGAATTTCTGCTCGAACAGCACGTATACTACTGCGCATAAGCATGCCATTCACAATCAATCTGGTACCATATTAAAACAAACATGCATGCATTATCACTGAGAATGGCAGCTAGGTAATATTTAACCCTAGAACACTAACCCTTCATATATTTTACGACGGTAGGTAGCAGAAACGTATAGTTTATTGCCTTCCGCGCCAGCGTGCCTGCCGCCATTTTGTGTGGCAAATTTTTTTCGAGCAGTTATTGACTGTGGCATGTGCGTTTGTTGATATCTTTGCTCATTCTTGTAATAATTGGGCGGGTGTAGTCATACTGACGAACGGTTAGTGAAAGTGTGAATTCTTGGGTTCACACAACAACTCTGTTTTCAACTGATTTAAAGGTGCGTACGTTATTATAACGATTTAAACAGTCCCTTACCGTTTCTTAAGTATACACGTATAGTTTTAAGTCACTATCTACCCTTTGTCTGTTATAATAGCGCACTGCAGGAGAGCAATCTGAAGATCAAATGGCTACCAGAATACCATAGAAAATAATTGGAAGACGAAATAAACCGATTATTATACGAATCGGAGAAAGAGACTGAAGAAGAGGACTTTGTGCAAGATGATAGTGTTCATGATACCAGTGATAGTAAGGAATGTTTCAATTATGAAGATGAGAATGGGCATCTAAGTCCAGAAAGAGGAAACGCATTTGGCGTTAGCGGTACATCATTTCATCTGTTTACATCTTCAGGCACTCAACAGATCCCAATTACATCTGATTCCTCTGAATAAGATGAACCGGATTATTCTGATTTTGATCGCAATATAATATTTATCAAGAAACGAATCGTTAGAGGAAGAAATAGTCACCCTTGGTCAACAAAACCAAAATGTCGTTCTGTTCGTTTTCCTGCCAAAAATAAAGTTTCGTTCTTCAAGTGTGTACCTGCAAATAATGCTAGAGATGCAACTACTCCAAGGGAATGCCTTGAGCTTTTTTCGACGAAGAAATGATCGCCAAAATCGTACTTCATACTAACGAACAAATGGATCCAGTAAGAATTCACTACAAGGATAAAAAGTTTACATCTCACACCAGTAAAGTTCAAATGCATGCTCTCTTGGGACTTCTTGCACTCACAGCTGTAATGAAGAACAATGATCTTAGTGTGAGAGAACTATTCAACATTACACTCTGTGGCACGAAATGAAAATCAACAATGAGTGCTGAGAGATTTCAGTTCGCTATGAGCTGTCTACGTTTTGACAACAAAGAAACACGTGAGGAAAGGAGGGAAACAGATAAATTTGAAGCAGTGAGAGAACTGTAGGACAATTTTGTTCAAAACTGCCGAACTAAGTACGCGCCAGGTGTATTCGTAACGGTAGATGAGCAATTCCTAGGTTTTAGAGGCAAGTGCAAATTCCATATGTTTATACCTAACAAACCAGCCAAATACGGTTTGAAGATTGTGATGGTATGCGACGTAAGCACGAACTACATGACGAATGAAATCCCTTACTTGGGAAAGAATACCAACACAGGGGATTATTAAGTGAAAGATCTGACGAGTCCTATCCACGGTAGCTATAGGAACGTTACAACAGACAATTGGTTCTCTACTGTTAAGCTGGCAGATGATCTACTAAAGGCACCATACGATCTGACAACTGTTAAAACAACGTCAAAACAAATGGGAAATTCCTCAAGAGTTGCTCAATACACGTCCCAGACAAGTGGGTTCTTCCATATACTGCTTTGACAAAGAAAACGTGTTAGTTTCCTATAAAGCCAAACAAAACAAAGTTGTTTGTTTGTTATCAACTACTCATGAAACAATAGAGCTAGACCCACGAACAAAAAAAGCCGAAAATGATTCATATGTATAACTACACGAAATGTGCTGTAGACACCATGACCAAATGTGTCGCACAATTACAAGCAGCCAAAAGATGAAACGTTGGCCACTTTGTATTTTTTCAGTATGATGAACATTGCTTTTGTGAACGCATACATCATCTATCGATTGAATACACTCACAAGAAAGGGAAAACCAGTCAGTCGGAAAGAGTTCATGAAGTCCCTGAGTGATGATCTTGTCGCCCCGCACATGAGGAGCCATCTAAACAATCCATCACTGCAACGATCATTGTGCCAAATGATCCATGAAAATCTTGTCCAGACTCCACGAGTACAGGGAAAGAAGAAGACCTGTCACCTCTGCCCTTCATCGAAGAGGAGGACGACATCTTATTGCAGTCATTGTCATAAAGCAATGTGTGCCGAACATCGAGCCATGTCTTGTGTTAAGCTACCTCTGTTGATGAAAGCTAAGCTATAGTAAAAGTGTGTTGTTCGCGTCTGAGAGAAACAAGGAGAAGAAAGAACTTGAAAGTAAATTCATTACTGTAGTGAATATTTATAGTATCTTAGGCTATATATTGTTTTCCAGTGCATGCCCGGGTTGTATAAAAGATGTATTTTCAGAGGCATGTATACAAATTAGAACTACAGATAAAATCTTGCAGCTGAACGCATAATGTGTCTTCATGCCTTTTTTACATTTATATTAATTTCATTTATTTTCTTGCTTTAACACGTTCATTTAATAGTTTTGTGTGTCAAGTTTTCTATATTAAGAAATCACATAAAATGACTTAATATCTATGTGTTTTGATTCATGTTAAGTTTACGACACTATAGGAACTCTAAATGTAAGCTGTTACGTACAAAATATAACAATTATAAATTGGAGTAGTCAAATTTACGAAGGGTTAGTACAGTAATATGTGGCGAAGTACAGCCTACATTCGGCTGAAAAACAGAATTATCTGCCGCTGTTCTTTTGTGTTTAAATACGAACAGAACAATAGAGCTTACCTTACTTGCTATCACGTACCGTAAGATCCTAAGTTCCTTATGAAGATGTAGAAGACTGAGACTCCAACTTTATTAGCAGTATGTTCAAAGATTTGAACACAGTGTAAAACGTTAGAAACTGCAATTACCTGATGAAGAAAATCTTAAAAGAAACAGGACAATCCACAGAAAAAACCTGCACAAGCTGCCGCAATATGTCTGAGATGCACAATAGATAAAAAATTAACTAGGATATTAAATAACAACAAGCCAACCACTTCGAAAGTAAACCAGATATAGGGTATACGGCTCCTAAAAACCTTCATAACCAGTGTGTTGTTCCTCGACTGTATACACACACTCCCGATATGATTCACTTATCTCCAGCTAACTGCTGTAGGCCCTACATGGATAAAAGTCATAAGTCTTCTTCCTCTCTAGGGGAAAAGTAATTGGCATGTTTATTTCACACACTCACTAATCTTGAAGTAGGCGGACACACGCAAAATGTTCACAAACAAAACGTCGCTCCGCACGTATCTAATCTCATATTCAAAAGAACACAACTCACCTTCAGGAAAGGATGGAATAGTGAAAGACAAAAACACCAGTGAAAGTAGGAGCATATGACCTAGGACCGAGAACAGAACACTAAAGCTTATAAAACAATCTTAGCATCATCCAGGAATTTATTAATAACCGTACTTACGGCTGGAGTGGGATTGTGTTGTAAAGAGGAGACACTGGTTTGAAGTGGAGACTAAACTTATGAGACGACGTAAAAAAGTAGGCGAGCAGAAGCATATGAAGGGCATTGAAATAAGTGATTGGCATCCCCCTCTCGTGCGCCGCTTATACATGTAGGTAGGTTGGTAGGACGAAATCTGTATTTGTATTGGAGTGTTACCGCATGGTTGAAACGTAAAAGAATAGTATTGCTGATGTGACGGCGGGTATACGAGCCAGGATAGTAATCCGGGGGAGGAACGGATATTCGAAGTCTATCTATCTATCAAATGCTTTCATTCCCCACCCTGAAGGGGTGGGGCGGGCCACCTAGAGGGTGTCGCCCTCTCTCTGGCCAAGAGATGCGGGCAGGTTGGGGAGATGTGACGGAAGAAGGAGGTGGGTAAAGGATGTGAATGTGTAGGAGAGATGGCGAGGTGCTTTATTATATCATAGTTTGAGTGTTTACATTGATGTTATCTTAAAGCTATTTTACATTCATATAGATTAGGAGGGTTATATGTTGCTGAAATGGAGCGGGGATGGGTAGGTGCAGTTACTCTAGCATAGATGGGTTGATATGCCTGGAATTAGGTATGAGGTTAGGAGGTGGAGAGTAGTTGTGCATTGTTGGAGAGAGATGATGAGGATGCGAAGGTCAGGTGTGGAATGTCGCGGGGTGATGTATGCTATGTTGGGAGGGGTGAGGTAGACTGTTGGATATGCTGGGATTGGAGTGGGAGGTGGTCGGGTACGGGGGTGTGCGTGGTCAGGGGTACGGCGGTTGGGCGGGGAATAGGAAGGTTCTACTCTATGATGTTGGCCAAATACTTGAGCTCCTGAGCTGATGAGTTGCTGGACGTGTAGTTCGGATGGCAGCTGTAGTCGGACCATGTAAGTGGGTCCGTGGTTGTTGCGTATCCTTATGGCCCGTTGTGCTGGGATGCCTGCAGTTCGGAGTTCGTGGAGTATTTCCGGCTCGGCGATATTCGGAGAGATTCCACGTAGCACGCAGCTGGGCCTGGGCTGGGGCGATGGTGACTGTTGGATCGATGTTAGAATGTTCGAAGTGTTGACTGACGGCGATGGCGGAGGTAGTTCCTGCGGAGTGATGGGGGGTTGCAGGGGTGAGCGTGACGTGGGATTCGGGGAGATGATGACATGACTGGGGAGGGGTGGCAGGTTACGCTGGTAGTGATCACGGTTGATGCCAGATTGCAGGGAGAGGTAGTAATTGTGGTGGTGGTAGTGGTTGTTGTTGTCGGGGGTGGGGGCTCATGGAGGAGGGGTATGAGGCCAGGATCTTTCTGTAGCTGGTTCAGTATTGATTGGGGAGGTGGTATCACAGAATAGTTCTTGCCTCGGAATGTTGCTCCGGAGGTGAACAGGCGGCGCTCTGCTTCTTCTCCACTGGTTTGTATTATGATGTGCGCTGTAGGCATCCTGGTGCGGTAATCGTCTGGTCAGAATACATTAACCACCTGAGGGTCTGCTGCATTGAGCTCTTGGTAAATGTCACTTTCTGAGATTGTAAGGTCTATTCCTGGGATGAATACGTAGGGCATGGTGGATGGGGGAGGCGACAGCCAACGAGGCGTCTGCCTGTTTATGCTTTGTTGCGGTCGGCTGAGCTGCGATTAAAGGTGAAGGCTGCCCGGCCGAAAAAAAATTCTGGGAGTAGATATATGTGATGAGGTGTTTCTGCCAGAGTAGCGACCAGAGTCATTCGAAGTCAGGTGTTGCTAAGCGAGTAGCTTGTTTGGCAAAAAAGTCTGCTTGTTCATTACCTTATATACCGATATGACTGAGGACCCAGACCAATGTGAGGGAGACACCTGATTGGTGGAGAGTAAAGAGGAGGTGTTTAACATTATATCGGTACCAGTTGAATGAGAAAGCAGTTGCCTGTGGTGCACGTTGGAGAGTGGACGTGTGACTATCGGTGCTAGTATATTACTCCGTGTGGTGCGAGTAGGTTCGGGTGTTCAGTGTTTCGTCTTACTTAGCTTCCTTGGGAGCGGTACGAGGTTTTGTATTACATGTATTAAATTCTAACTCACTCCCCACATCATGGCGGAGTCGAGTGGGGGTCAGAGTATGGAGGAGGAGTCTGTAGAAGTTGATACTCGTGAGTACTCTATGGACAATACACTTGTGTTAAATGACCCAACCCCATCGGATCGTAACCGTGCTTCCTCTACTAAGGTTGATGTGTATGCTCTTAAACCTGAAACGCAGACATACGATGCTACCCATAAAGGCCCCTATCTAGTATTTGTGGAGGCTATTGATGTAAGTAAGAAATTGGGCAGTATACATCCCATGGCTTTGGGAAAACTTTTTTATGACCGTCAATTTTCAGGTGTTACTCAAATTGCTCGGTGAGGTCGCCATAGGATCCAAATTGAGTTTCAGACAAGCACAAAAGCTAATAACTTTCTCACCAATCCTATCTTAAAGGAAAAAAAACTTAAAGCGTTTATTCCTTCAGCGTCACTGTATAAGATCGGAGTTATTCGAGGGGTTGATAAAGATTTGTCCGTAGAGGATATTTGTCAGGTTGCTGAATCGACCGCCCCTATCGTTGGAGCTCAGAGAATGAACCGCCGCTCCGTTCAGGATGGCCGGGTCAGTTATATTCCAACTGGCACCATTAAACTCACATTTCGTAGCCAGACTTTACCTGCCTTCGTCTCCATTTATCGGGTTCGAACCCAGGTCGACCCGTTTGTCTTTCAACCGACTATCTGTCGGCGATGCCAACGATATGGCCATACCAGAAAAAACTGTAGGGCTCAACTTCCTCGCTGTGCCAATTGCGCACAAGATCATGAAACTACAGTATGTAAGAATCCTACCAGACTTTGTCTCAATTGTTCCGGGGAGCATTCTGTGGGATCTCTACAATGCCCAGAACATAAACGACAACAGGCTATGAAAAAACAGCAGGCTTTGGAAGTTTCTCCTTTATCCTCCGAGTCCTTTTTTACCCCAGTGTCCAATAGATTCAGCCCCCTTTTGACCCTACAACAATTTCCTCCACTCCAGAAATCTGCGCCGGTTCTACAGCATCAGCAGCCCAGAAAACGTAAATTTACGGCGGTTGTCTCATCCCCCACTCCGAGTCTGGATAGGTCCCCAGGGTATGATGTCCAGGGATATCGGGAACTCCTCAAAATACCTCCCTCGGCTACGACTGCCATTTCTTCCACTGCCTCTGTATCCGGGACGAGCGCTCCCTCTCCTTCCCAGCAGGCTGTGTCGCCTGCGATCGTAAAGCCAGAAACATCCCGGGCTTCGAACCCGGTTTCGAAATTCATTCCAGCTATTTCCGATAAACTTGGGGCGTATGCTAAGGCAGCTGAGCACGATGCCACATGGTCAAAAAGGCTTCTTACTCTACAGGAGGACGCTGTGGCTCTTTTACGCAACCTCGAATCTTCTATTGCTTCACAGAATAGGTCTACCAGGAATGCCGGTAGTAATGTAACCAAATAACACGTATTCCCTCTGATAATGGTTGTCTATCTACCTCATATACTATTCATTCCCAATTTCGCGGTACCACAATATAGACGTGTTTGATTCTCGATATCTAACCGTAGTTACCTTATCCATTTCTTTTCTCTCTCCCACCCGGTCTAGTAGTTTCGATACCTTTCTTTGTCCCCTCGGTGTTGACCCGGTCTGTTTGTGATTAGTAGAATGTCGCCAAGTATCGGTCGCTTTGGCGTGAAGTTTAGTCCCCTTGTGTCCTTGTGTTTTTCCTGTGTAGTCGTGTTGTTTCATTCCTTAATTTCCCACTCTTGTTACACTTTTGACGCTATTTGTCCACCTCCTCCATACTTTGGTTTCTTTGTTCGATTACGTGACTGGGTATACCGCTCTCAAGCGAAGCCCATTAAATAATGTAGACAAGACAAGACAAGAATGAGAAAGGACGAGAGGAGAGCGATTGTAGCGCACTAAGAGGTCTGTATAGATCGTAGCTTGATGAATTGTATGTTGCCGGATATAAAGAAGGGCTTGTCATATTGCAAACAGTTCTGCGGAATAAATAGAGAAATCATTCGGTAATTATATTGTTTAGCTACTTGTGTATTAGCTATAAAGAAAGCTGCTCCAACCCCATCGAGATTTTTAGAGCCATCCATAAACATATCTATGCCTTGGTCACCGAGAGATATGCGAATTTTCTTCACGGACGGTTCAATAGCCGGGTGACCGGAGGCAGGCCAATGAAAGCGGGTTGCGGTTGGTATGATGATACAAGAAAGGAAATATAGACTAGCAAAGAAAATGAATAAGGAGGGGCAGGGATACTTCTCAATATCGAATCGCAAGAAGTATGGAGGGTTTGATAAGCAAAATATAACGCCGGCTTACGACATCGTCGAGTAGTAGGGAGTTGATAGTATTCATATAGTAATTGCAGTTTTGGGATCAACGAATGATTCGCTATGGCAAATCTTTTTTTTAAAATATTTGGTTGCAAGTAAATGTCATCAGATTAATAACTCAGTTTCGCCAGTCTCGAGAAGAAGAGCATTGGTAGGCGTGGTTGTAAGAGCTCCGAAGCAAATTCGCAGAGCCGTAAATTGAATTGTGTTGAGGTGGGTTACGGTAGCCAAAGGTGCGGTATCCATAACGTGCGCACAGTAGTCCATGTACGAGCGAATGGTGGCCATATAAAACAACTTGGCAGTGACTGGATAAGCGCCCCAATTCCGACGAGTTGCCGTTTATAAGACTTTAATATGAACGTCAGCTTTTGTACAAAGTCGGAAGATATGCTGTTTCCAAGTCAATTTATGATCCAAAATTGCTCCGAGATATTTGTGATGGGTACAAAGGGGCATTTCGTACGTAGAAAAAGCAATCGGATCTGCATTATAACGACGTTTATGAGTAAACATCATGGCAGAACATTCTGGAATAGATAGTTATAGGCCATGTGGGTGAAGCCACGTGAGTAAGGTACCCATGAGGTGGGGTAGGTGATCTCGGCACCTATCAACGTCTTCATGGGAATAATAAAGTACGAAACCTTCCTCAAAAGCAAGGAGGCGATCCGAACGAGTAACTAATTGCTCAAAATCGCTCAAGTAGAGTGCAAATGGTAAGCTACTTAGAATGTCGCCCTGGGGAAGCCCATGTGCTGTTTGACGAGAAGGAATGGACTATTGAGCTGATTTAAGGATAAGGGTACGATGCACCATTAGGTTTCGCAAAGTACGTAAAAAACCGGTAGACCATTTAGTGCAAGGGTGTTGCAAAGGAGGTTAAGAGGAACCGAATCATAAGCTCCTTTTATATCTAAAACGAACGCGAGGGTACTATGCTTACGGTATTTGGCTAATAAAATATCAGTAATAAGATTGTTTACAGCGTCATGAGCACTACGGCCTTTAAAAACGTGTATTGATTTTTCAGTATTAGATCATAACACTCAAACGCCCACGTAAATCGCTGTAAAAGGATTTTTAAAAATGATTTCCGAAGGCACGATCCCAAAACGATTCCATGAAAGATACAAGGATCAGTAGCAAGGTGACGATGTTTGAGAATGGAAAGTATGAAAAATTCGTTCCGTGAGGAGGAGTGAGTGTAGTTTGCAAAATATGATTTTACAAAGCCAAAAGCTCCTGTTTGGCACGTAGTGGAAAGCGCCGAATCATTACATAGGGATGTAATCGGGGCCGAGGGGAAGAGTCATTATTCGTATGCAGGGCCGACTCGAGTTCGTTAAAATTAATAGTTGACACTAATACGGAAAATTGAGGGATGGTGGTAGTATGAAGTGGGTTAAAATCTGGTACAACGTAATCCGGAGCAAGTAAGATAAGAAATTTAGTTAATAAAGAAGTGGTGAATACTGATGGCCATACAAGTAGATATAATGGATGGTTCGGTGGCCACCGCCAACGCCGGCTCCCAGGGGCCTCCTCCACCGCCACCACCTGGGGGGCCTTCTCAGGGGCCTTTTCCTCCTCCCGCGGGAAATTTGTATTTTGGTGCGAGATTTGAATTGGTAAACAAAGCCACGTGCTTTTTGACAGCTAGCATCGACAACAACGCATCGCCAACCTTACTGCTGCTATGTTGAATGGGCGTAACCTCAGTGCTGCCAACTTAACCTCACTAGCGCGAGATTTGAATTGGTAAACAAAGCTACGTGCTTTTCTGACAGCTGCCATCAGCCGTCCTGCATCGCTAACATCAGTGCTTCTCTCTTTAGCTAATCATCTCTGAAATGTAGTGGCAGCAATATGAAAAATTCCACGTGCTCTTGTTTGGAAACAAACTTACGTGCTTTTTTGACAGCTGTCATCTTCAATAAACAGAGCACCGTGCTGTCATCTTTAGCTACCGCCAACTTACATCGCTTACCTCGGTGCTGTTATCTTTAGCTACTTACCTTTGAAATGTGGTGGCGGCAATTTGAAAAATTCCACGTGCTTTACAAACCCACGCGCTTTATTGATAGCAGCCATCTTTAATCAACAGAGCACCGTGCTGCTATCTTTATTGTAGTAGCGGGCAATTCCGTCAGCTGTCATCCGCCATCTTGCATCGCAAACCTCAATGCTGCTATCTTTAGCTACTACCTTTGAAATATGGCGGCGGATAATTTAAAAAATTCTACACCAGCCATCTCTTGACGCTAATTGAACAAGATGGCGGCTATACATGACACCTTAATGTGCCTCCGCAAGATGGCTGCTATGCATAGGTTCTTATGAGACTCCCTTGGGATGCTTGCGCAAGATGGCGGCTATACATGACTCCTTGTGAGACTCCCTAGGGATGCTTGCGCAAGATGGCGGCTGCTCTTATGAGACGGCTTAAGGGTGCTCGCATACGATGGCTTGAGACGCCCTAGGGATGCTTGCGCAAGATGGCGGCTGCTCTTATGAGACGGCTTAAGGGTGCTTGCCCAAGATGGCTTGAGACTCCCTAAGGATGCTTGCGCAAGATGGCGGCTATACACGACTCCTCATGAGACGCCTTAAGGTGCTTGAGCAAGATGGCTGCTGCTCTTATCAAGAAAGCTAGCTTAGAGGTTAACGTGCCGTGCTGGTTCGATTCATTAAATTTGGGGCTTAAATTCAAAATGTTAAATATCTCGAAAACGGTGCATCGTAGAGCAAAACGGACAAAAGTTTTCTGCCTAATGCCCAGGTTCGCAGTATCAGGAACATGATAGCATAAGAAAAACATACTCTAATAATGAGATCAACGGTTCGGGGCCTACTTAGGCCCTTTGGCATTTGCTGTGTTTTAGCTTGTATTGAAGCAAGTTTTGTAACATGATCAGGTCTAGCTATGGTAGAGAGTATAAGGTGCTGTGCTGGTTCGATTCATTATATTTGGGGCTAAAATGCAAAATGTTAAATATCTCGAAAACGGTGCGTCGTAGAGCAAAACGGATAAAATTTTTCTACCTAATACCCAGATTCACAGTATCAGGAACATATGTACCCTTGAAAATTGGTAATTGGTTTATTTGAGAAGAATATTTTATTATCAGGGTGGACTAATGCATTAAATTGCCAGTCAGAACGGAGATTTCAACTCTACAGTATCTCCGCGAGCGTGCAGCAGAAACGGGTTTTTTTGCCGACAAGCAAGCAGTGCCCTTGGGTTTCTTGTGCCGTGTCCTCGACCCCAGCTGTGTAACACGTGACCACGGAATTACCAGGTCTAGGGCGACCAATACTTCCTGGACTTGTATGTCAAAATGTTTCACCAATAGAATTGGAAGGTTCGCCTGATCGCAAGATTTCAACCAATAGCGTACTACTTGAAGACACACCTACGTCTCAAGAATATTAAATACTTGTGCATCTGGGGAAATTTTTTTCATTCTCGCCGTCGTATTCCCTGATTGCATTCGCCGTCATTCCTTGATTTCATTTGGAGGCGATCTACTTGACTTTAGCAGCTATAAGCACTTATCTGATACCGTACGGCAATATTTCTGCTTCTGAGGAAATTTTAGTTTGCAAAAATGTCTGAAATACAGCAGTTCAGATTTCATTTATTCTACGAAATAAAGAAACAGTAAAGTACGTAATCTTTTCCATCCTAACTCGTCGTGTGTGTGTTTGGAGCTATTATTAAGACTGATTTATTAGTTTCAGCTATTTACCAGAAGACGGAAGACGGAAGATTGCAAGCAGTCCAGAAAATTTTCCAAGTATGAAACCTCAACAGTATAAAGGAGTCAGCAGCTGTTCCATGTCTACCCTCACTGCAGCCATGAATTATTAAAATGTAAGGCGTACTTCAGCTGAGGGGAAAATATTATTCGAGATGGGTGACTGATCCTATTTCCTTGATCATCCGCCAAGTCCAGAACCATGTCCACTTCAGATAAGATTTTAAATTATTTTCTATCACTCTTTTGTAATATTATTGTAATCGTAGTCCTTATTTATCTATTTGCAATAATTTCTACTAGTCTTCGTAGTTAGAAATTTCATTCTTCTTTCCTTGGTGTTGGCAGAATTTGAGATGTGTGTGAGAGTGTACTTGGGACCTACTAATTTGTTCTACTTGAGTGAATATCTTCGAGACGGGTTCTCACTGTCCCAGAATAAGCATAGGAGATTGCTAAAATTATCTGACCCATGCGATAATAATTATTAATTTATTAAATGATTTAAAATAATTTTTGAGTTGAATGGGACAGAATTTTGACGTGTTCTATTATTTTAAGATTTTCCCAGATGATTTGTGGTCTGTTATGGATTCGGGATATGATAGAGTCATATATGCTTTATTAAGCTATAGCCTACGAGGACGTGATCGCGAGCATAATAATAATAATAATAATAATAATAATAATAATAATAATAATAATAATAATAGTAATAATTTAACATCACTCCGGTCTAAAGGATAACTTATGGTCATGAGTATAATTATTATTGAGCTTATGAGAGATTAATGTGTGCTCAAATTTGAGTAAATGTAGGCCTGGGATACGGTCGTGTTTTGAATGTTCACTTATTTGCATTTACTGTGTTATTGGATATTTTAGACTTGGAAATGGATCGGATGATAGGTATTTATTTGTGAGTCCATTATTTGAGTCGATTTTGGAAGAGATTATGTCTCTGAACATAGTTTCTTCATGCGGAGCACATATTAATTGAGATTTTTGAGATAGTAGGAGAATAATAATAATGACGACGTGACTCATAGACCGCATACGCGAATGTTTATTTATCCGATACTGTAGGCAATTTTATGGAATTATGTGTGATGAATTCTATTTTAAAATTTCCCTGGAACATCGTTGTGAATTTTATTTCATTGTGAATGTGATAATCCTGATACCATCACTTATCAAATGATCGCAATAGTAGTCATTAGCTGATACCGTCATTGGGAAAATTCCTCCAATTTCGAATAAGCATTAAAAATAAAAATCAAGGACTAGGTTTCGTTAAAATTATTTATTAATGTTGCCGTGGGCCTAAGCATGAATGTGAGATGGATGATTGGATAATATTTTATGACTATGATTTTTCATGGTGATTTTTCGTCATGATGTTTTGTACGCTATGCACGTAAATTTTCTTCGATTCCATGTTGTTTGAGACGAGTATATTTGACTCGGTTATGAACCTTTAAGCATTTTTACGGTGAAATAAGAAAGATTTGGGTCTATTGCTTCAAATAAAAATAGATAGGCAAGGGCCACGTCCATGGATTGATTTCACTGAATGTAAATGTATAACCTTACGTGTCGAAAATTTAAGATATTGAATTGTGAGTTGTGCACAATATTGCGTTGATTTACGCAAAGTTTAAAAAATATGATAAATTAAATGTGAGTCTTAAAACTATTTCAGTAAAATAATTTAGAGTTTAAATAATTAATTGTAGGAATACTTCATCAGAAGAAATAATTATTAATTTTTTAAGAGGGAAATTCAATTAATCAAGTGTAAATGATACATTACTGTCGACTCAATTAATTGATTTAAAATCAGAGTTTAAAAATATGAGATAGGGTTATCTCAAATAACGAAATGATTAATTTCTTAAAACAATCAAGCTAAATTTATTTCATATATTTACAGAACGTAATTTTTGAGGAAGAAATCCCGTTGAACTAGGAACCGGCTGGGAAGAAACATTTTATTTTATTTCAAGGTTTTGGAAATTTTTTATATCTTATCCTCTAGAGACCCAAGGTCATATTTGTTTCATGAAATATGATTCCCTGAATTAATTTTACTCTTTCAGGCTTGAAAATGGTACTTTCATTTTTAAAAAATTTGTTTCCATAGTGTCAGGAGGGGATGTATCATATATGATACAGTGGGTCTGTATCAAGAACAAACATTTATTGTAAGAAAATGTATTTATATGATAATACAGGTTAAAATAAGCTCTTTTGTAGCCTTTTACTTCTTAGAACTATCAGACAATGAAAGAATGAATTTTAGGGTTGCTTTTCCATGCCCATCCAACAGGCAATTCCCTCATGTGGTATGGAAATCACGGAAGCAGTTCCTTTGGGAAGTGAAACATAGAAACACGTTACAGTCTATGCATCTGACATATGTTAGTGCAGAACATCCGGGAGCTCTACACCTTGATCTTGACTTCTGTTGAGTCATCATTTCTGGTAAATGCATAGCATTTCTTGACCTTTTTGCCAATGGTGGAAGTGGCTGGGTTGGGGTTCGTTTTCTTTGTTCTTCTCCTACTTCTTCACCTTCGTCTTCACTTTCACTTTCTACACTTTTCCTGGTGACATGAGAGTAGATGAGATGCTCTGCAATACATAGCTTGAATGAGAAATAGGTTAGAATGTCTTCCCTTAGCCACTTATTTTGCATAGCAGCCATTCGATACTCGATCCAAGCGGCTGCCAACACAAAATCGAAAAAATGGTGGATTGTTCTAATTGTCCACTTATTAGTCCTGTTTCTCATAGCATATGTGCTGAGGATTCTGTCCAAGAGATCAACACCTCCCATGTTGTTGTACATTTTGACTAGGAATGGTCGAGGAATACGTATGTACTGACCATCTTTCTTTGACCAACGCCTGCAGTCTTCAATGGGAGCAACACCGTAGTCTGTTGAAATTAAATGAATGGGGCGATTATCATACCATTTTACTATAACCATCTTTTCATCTGCTCTTACAACTTGGTCGCTTGCACCTCTCCCTTCGCGCTTCATATCACCATCTCGTTTCAGTGTCACAGATTTTGGAATCCTATTTACCATGATTATACCACAAGCTAAAATGGACCTGTGGGTAAACAACGCATCAAAGAGAGTCAGAGATGCAAAATATCTGTCCATAAAAATGGTTGAACCAGAAGGAAGAGAGTCCGAGAGTTTAAGCACAACCCTTCCTCCAATGTCCATTTTCTCTGGGATATGAACCTTTTCCGACACAATTTCCCTTCCACCTCCTTCGTACAAGGTAAAATCTAAGGGAAGGCCACTGCTACTTGTCATAACAAAGTTTTTTAACCCAACAGGTTGGGGTTTTCCTTTCACATACTGTTTCATCTTCACTTGGCCATGAAACGGTATCATTTGTTCGTCTACAGACACCTTCTCAGGAAGAGAATGTTGCAAACAAGTATTTCTTATTCGCGTCAATATCGGTCGCACCTTCCAAATTCTATCGGCACTCTTAATTTCCTCACTGGTAGCCTGATCATCAACAACTTTGATATTGCTTCTAATTGTATAGAACTTATTCCTACTGATATTGTCTGCAATGAGTGGGTATCTGGTCAGTTGTTCCCAGCACATCCTTAATTTTGGAAAACCTAATAAAGAAGCAACAATATTGGCACCCCAATAAATCTTCATGTCATGTCCAGTTACTTCCTAAGATTTTCCTGTCTGCAGCACGTATCTTCTGTTGGTGAATTCAGACATTTCTTCAAAAAGTCATCTTGAAGGTAGTTCTCAAAATATTGATGTGGCTTCTTAACCTCAAAATCAACGGTTGAATCAGTACCTGGGGCAGGATGAGATGGCCCCAGAAACCTGAAAAGAAAAACACCAAACCATAAAATTAGTAACAAGATTACTTTTTACTGTTTGAACTACAACACACAATGAGATAATCTGTGGAATCTGGCTTTTATCTGGGTTGATTATTTATTAAATGGACCAGTTGACAAAATTACTCACTCTGTTTTGTGGCGCCATCGCTGAGTAGGATCCCTTCTGGCAGAAACGTCATCATTGGAAGCTGTTCCATCATTAGCATCATCACCATCATCATCAGAAACTCCTCCTTCCACAACGCCAGTACTAACTGCTGGAGCTTGAATATCAGCCTCAATATCCTAATCTTCAATTTCAATATCTGAATTGTTTGGATCTATGCCATCCAACATCTCGAAAATCTCATCATCACCCAGCCCTAACAAAAGAAATCGGAAGATCATGTGTAGCATAACCTTAAAATAACGATATATTTTTATTTTTCATACGTCTGTATGGGCTTTCACCTCACCGTTCTATCGCATTAAAGCCAAAAACATGACGATTCCGAGAGTAAAATTCTAAATACTAAATCACAGACAACCCACGAGAAAACTGCTTGAAAAGTAGTGATAGGAACCCAATGTATCATGTATGATACATAAGATATATCTTGGTGTTACACATTGAAATTTTATTGAAAAATTCGTTACTATGATAAAAATATGATCTCAGGAACTTGGAGCACAATTAGCAAACAATCTTATGTTATAAAGAACATAATAATGTATCTTACCGTGTTTATTACGCAGCATCGTTGTTTTGGTTCAATCTCCCCCTGATTACAACCTCCCCTGCCATCTACCGGGACAGCGAGCAATGAAAAACAAGCGACGGTTGAATAGCGTAAAGTGTAACGAATGTGATACAATGGGTGCAACCTTCCTAACATGCATACGAAGCGCCAGAGAAAATAAATTCCCAGTGTATCATATATGATACAAGGGGTCGCTACAGGCTATGGAAAGTGCTTATTTAAAAAAATGTTAAAACCCATTTTTCAGTGTTTCTCATTTGTCGCCAGTCCTTAGGTTATCCCTGCCCTTAAAAATTTTTGCACAGCCTGTAAGCCAACGTTCCGCCTCTGGGACTCTCGCTCACCGGCTGAGTTGCCCGGTAATATGGGGGCACATGATAGCATAAGAAAAAGTAGTCTAATGGTGAGATCAGCGGTTCGGTGCCTACTTAGGCCCTTTGACGTTTACAGCTATATAATTCTACAAGATGGCGGCTATATATAACTTCTTATGAGACAGCTTAAGGGTGCTCGCACAATATGGCTGCTTCTCTTATGAGACTCCGTAGGGATGCTTGCACTAGATGGCGGACACAAATTGGTGGCTATACATAGCTCCTTATGAGAAAGCCTAGGGGTGCTCGCACAAGATGGCGGCTACTCTTATGAAGAAAGCTAGCTTATAGGCTACTGCGCAAGATGGCGGCTGCTGTTATGCATGCGGTGGATGGCAATTTGAAATTCTATGTGTTTGCAGCCATCTTTAATCAACAGAGCACCGTGCTGCTGTCTTTAGCTACTACCTCTGAAATGTAGTGGCGGCAATTTGAAAAACTACGCGCTTTTTGACAGCTGTCATGGTTAAACAATGGCGGCTATCCGTAGGATGTTAAGGCCTCATCATTCTCCTCCTCCTCCTCCGGCTCCAACGTCAAGGCATAGCTTTATCGAACATGCATCGCGAAGGCAAGAGTGTGCAGCGATAACATCATTATGCATGTTTAGACTTGCAGATGACAAAATAAGTGATTGGAACATGACAAGACTAGAATCAAACGCTGTACCCGATACAACATGTGTTTAGAACATTGCTTGATGTATTCAGAACACTAAGTAAGTGATCAGAACTAGAATAGAGCACTGTACTCGATGCAACAAGTGTTTATAACATGTCAGGGGATACCTTTGTTCTAAGAAGATCAGATTGAAATATAACAGGACTAGAATCGAACACTGTACTCGATGCTGTTAACTTCAACATGTGATCAAAACATTGTTTGATGTGTTCCGAACACTAAATAAGAGCTCAAGACTAAAATAGAACACTCTACTCGATACAACATGTGTTTAGAACATGTCAGTGGATACCTTTGTTCTAAGGAGGTCAGATTGAAACATAACAAGACTAGAATCGAACACTGTACTCGATGTCGTTAACTTCAACATGTGATCAGAACATTGTTTGATGTGTTCAGAGCAAAAGTACAATTTTAATGATTTGCCTAGTGTAAAAATCAAAAACTATGGAAACACACTGTGCACATATCGCGTTGCTAACTCGCTCAGTAAACGATATTGCAAAAGTACAACTTCAATGATTTGCCTAGTGTAAAAAATTAAAAAATCACTGTGCACATACTGCGTAGCCAACTCGCCCGGTAAACGATATACAACTTCAAATGATTTACCTTCTATTATTCGTCTAGTGCGAAAATAAAAAAATCCAGAAAAACTATACTGCGTAGCCAACTCGCTCGGTAAACGATAATCTGATTTAGTTACAATAGAAAAACATAGATTCAAACCCTTTTCTATTATCGCAAACACGGAGAGTAAAATTAAACAGAACGATTGGTGCTATAAGAAATACATTGGTTAAATTGAAGTCCCTAGCAGTCGAACAAGTTATCGCATAAACATGTAACATGAAATATCAGTCAATCTGTTGGCATGGATTAAAAGCATATAGTTCATGCGGAAAGTAAAATGAAACAGAACGCTAATGCCATACGAAATACACTGCTTACATTTAAGTCCCTAGCTGCTGAAAAGTTATCACATAAACATGCAACATGAAATTTCGGTTCGGAAACATATTGTTTCAATCTGTTGGCATGGGTTACAAGTATGTAGCTTGTGCAGGAGAGGACTACTATGCAAAATGCTGAACCGAAAAAATAATCGTGATAGGGAATGGAACCCGGGGGTTACGTCTTATTATAAGGGTAAGAGGATGAAAGGATCTTTCCTCCACCTCCTCCTCCTCCTGACTGCGTCCTCCTCTTCCTCCTAGGGCTAATGGGCTAACGCGCTAATGGGCTAAAGTACCAAAGGGCTCCTCCATCACCTCACCACACCCTCCTCCTCCCGGAAGGAGTTAGCTGAAGTTGGTACATTTTTAATAGCAGCAACACCCTCATCGGTTGTTATCAGCAAGAACGCTTCTACTTTGTTAAGTGTAGCAAATTAATCTTTATTGGTAAACGGTTCTGTGTTCAGAACCGGAGGCATTTATACTACACATGACATAATATAACATAATCCCCGACTTATTAGTAGTGCAATGGGTTGCGTTTTCCTAACAGAAATCAGTATCCGCTTGATTGTTTTAAGTGTTTGGAACACTGAACTTTTCAAGACGGCAGCAGTGAGGTTAGCGATGTTCTGTAGTTGGATTTTAAATTCCACGCTACGGCATGCATAAGGTGGCCGCCTTGAGGTTTAGCGCCGTAAAGATGGCAGCAGTGAGGTGAGTGATGCTCTTTTGTCCTTCAAAGTGAGGTTAGGGTCCGTCAAGATGACAGCTGTGTGCCGCACCAAGTTTCCCTTGGTGGCGCACTCCTCTGTATGTAATACTTTCATTGACTGCAATCGACTTTTGGGTCGATCTATTCCCTGGACGTGACGTATGACTCGTCTTCTCCTTGACAGAGTGCGCTTCCGGCCATCAGCCGAAGTGCCCTCTTAGTCAGTCTCGTGTCAGCCTTCTTTGAAACAAGTTCGCAGGACGGTTGTAGCCGACATGGCGGTCGAGACAACATTGTACTTTTTGAGATACGTGATCTTTGACCTGTGCCGTTTACTTTTCCTGCAGTATATTTATCTACTTGAATGCCCGGCTCTTTATCTCGGTCGCTATTTGGTGACTACCTAATGCTCTCAGCAACGCCCGTCTATTAAGATAACCCTTTTTTTGGCTTGCTATGGTTGCGTGGGCGTATTAGTTATGTACATTTAACCGTTAATGCTGCATTTTATCTTATTGCTAGTTTTCTCTGATCTTGTGTGTTCTGTTTTTTTGTGTGACTTAAACCCGTAAGGATGGAGGATGGTTTTAGTCAGTGGTGTGTTTGTTTGGCGTGTATGTGGTCTGAAGTTCGAGACCTATTGCCATTTATTTTTACTCGTCGATTCTCTCATGGCCGAGCTCTTGATGCGTGACGTTGTGTTTGACGCTATGACTGGTATTCATGTTCGTCCGTGGTGAGGCGATATGAATACGTTGCAAGCGTGATGGTTACGATGAAGCTACTGTGAATTATGTGGGGATATGCCTTGCATTCATGCGGCAATCCTTTGTTATTTTACGCGTCTTGTATTGAGCTCATGAGTCCATGAAAGCACTTGTCTTGCTATGCGGACCTCTCTGTGTTCGTTATGTGTCTGGACAAAACTGATTATTCTACCCGTATACATTTCTTTTGGGTCTCTATGGTGTGTGTGTGTACGTGTGGTTGTGCTGTATGCCTGCCTGATTAACAGCATTCTCCTTTTCTTACAGTGTTATTTTTTTAAGTATTATTTACATTTTCTTATTTTCATTCCTCAGGCTATTTGCTGGCCTAATTATATATTTACGTTTGTTGCTTTCATTTGAATGAGTCTTCCTTCATTGTTAGCATTGTTTACTCGCCTCGTAACTATGGCAGCCATATTTATTCTTTGATTTCTTTCTGGGATGCTGTGCTTTTCAAACGGGGGATTGTTGCGTGATGGATCTCTTCTCTGGGATGCTGGTCCATATACATGGTGATGTGTGAGATGTAACGTGTATGTTTTTATTTGATGTGCGCGGGGTGTGTGTTCGGCAGAGCTGTCAAAAACGCACGTGGCTTTGTTTACCTACAAGTGCACGTGGTCGTGACGTCACGGTCACGTGGTATGCTACGTCAGCACGCAAAGTTCAAAGTCCACACCTACGTTGTTAACACTTTGCTATGTTCACAAGGTTTTTACATATAGTTATTCTTTATTCTTTAAGTTCATATACATACGTTATGTTAAGATAGCAGCTCACATACAAGGGATGGTCGCACGCTCGAGTAGAATTTGTTTAGTACGTTAGTTGATATATGCAATATCAAAGGTGATGTGTACATGCTTTTAAACCTTGCTATTCTTACTGCCACTATATTCGCAAGATTTTTAAAGATCGCTATTCTTTGTGCTTTATGTTCGTGCACATAGGTCATGCTAAAATAGCAGCACAAACACATGTGAACATTGTACATTCTAGCGGAATAAGTTAAGTACGATAGTCGATACATTCATCATTGATAGATGATGTGTACACGCTTTTAAACATACCTATTTTCGTGCTTTAATTTCACGCACATAGGTTATGCTAAGATAGCAGCACAATCTAGCGGAAGAAGTTTAGTACGAGAGCCGATGCATGCAAAATCGATAGGTGATGTGTACATGCTTTTAATCATGGCTATTCTTTATGCTTTAAGTTCGTGCGTATAGGTTACACTAAGCAGCACACTTATACTATTTCCGCACAATCTAGCTGAACAAGTTTAGTACGATAGTCGATGCATGCATCATTGATAGGTGATGTGTACACGCTTTTAAACATGGTTATCTTTGTGCTTTAAGTTCATGCACATAAGTTAGCAATACACATATACGATTGCTACATTCTCTAGCGGAAGAAGCGTAGTACGATAGTCGATGCATGCATTATCGATACGTGATGTGTACACGCAACATAGCTATTCTTTATCTTTAAGTTTCTGCATATAGGTTAGTAGCACACAATTGCGATCGTTGTACACGCTAGCGGAAAAATTAGTCGATGCATGCAAAATCGGTAGGTGATGTGTACACGCTGTTAAAAGCTATTCTTTCTACTTTAAGTTCGTGCGTATAGGTTATGCTAAGATAGCAGCACACTTATACGATTTTAGCGCAATCTAGTGCAAAATCAATAGGTAATGTGTACACGCTTTGAAACATGGCTATTCTTTGTACTTTAAGTTCATACGTATAGGTTATGCTAAGATAGCAGTACAATCTAGCGGAAGAAGTTTAGTACGAGAGTCGATGCATGCAAAATCAATAAGTGATGTGTACACGCTTTTAATCATGGCTATTCTTACTGCTGCACCATTCGCAAGATGTTTAAACATAGATAATCCTAATGCTGCTTTTAACGACGTAGAACTTAGAATTGATTACGTGACCGTGACGTCACGACCACGTGCACTTGTTGGTAAACAAAGCCACGTGCTTTTTTGAGAGCTGTTATCTTGACGGACCCTAACCCCACTTTGAAGGACAATAGAGCATCGCTAACCTCACTGCTGCCATCTTTACGGCGCTAAACCTCAAGGCGGCCACCTTATGCATGCCGTAGCCCGGAATTTAAAATCCAACAACAGAACATCGCTATCCTCACTGCCTGCCATCTTGAAAAGTTCAGTATTCCAAACACTTAAAACAATCAAGCAGATACTGATTTCTGTTAGGAAAACGTAACTCATCGCACTACTAATAGGTCGGGGATTTTATTAGGTAATTCTGATAAGAAGTCACCCTCGGGTTCTATTCCCTGTTATGTGTAGTATAAATGCCTTCAGTTATCGACACAAAACCATTTACCAATAAAGATTAATTTGCTACACTTAACAAAGTAGAAGCGTTTTTGCTGATAATAACCGATGAGGGTGTTGCTGCAGTTCAAAATGTACCAACTTCAGCTAACTCATTCCGGGAGGAGGAGGGTGTGGTGAGGTGGTGGAGGAGCCCTTTAGCCCTTTAGTCCTTTAGCCCTTTAGCCCATTAGCCCTTTAGCACTTTAGCCCTTTAGCGCTTTAGCCCATTAGCCCTAGGAGGAGAAGGAGGACTCAGTCAGGAGGAGGAGGAGGTGGAGGAAGGATCCTTTCATCCTTTTACCCTTATAATAAGACGTAACCCCCGGGTTCCATTCCCTATCACGATTATTTTTTCGGTTCAGCATTTTGCACAGTAGTCCTCTCCTACACAAGCTACATGCTTGTAACCCATGCCAGCAGATTGAAACAATATGTTTCCGAACCGAAATTTCATGTTACATGTTTATGTGATAACTTGTTCGGCAGCAAGGGACTTAAATGTAAGCAGTGTATTTCTTATAGCACTAGCGTTCTGTTTAATTTTACTTTACGCTTGAGCTACATGCTTGTAACCCAAGCCAACAGACTGACTGATATATCATGTTACATGTTTATGCGATAACTTGTTCGACTGCTAGGGACTTCAATGTAACCAACGTATTTCTTATAGCACCAATCGTTCTGTTTAATTTTACTCTCCGTGTTTGCGATAATAGAACAGGGTTTGAATCTATGTTTTTCTATTGTAACTAAATCAGATTATCGTTTACCGAGCGAGTTGGCTACGCAGTATAGTTTTTCTGGATTTTTTTGATTTTCGCACTAGACGAATAATAGAAGGTAAATCATTTGAAGTTGTATATCGTTTACCGAGCGAGTTGGCTACGCAGTATGTGCACAGTGGTTTTTTAATTTTTACACTAGGCAAATCATTGAAGTTGTATTTTGCAATATCGTTTACTGAGCGAGTTAGCTGCGCGATATGTGCACAGTGTGTTTCCATAGTTTTTGATTTTTACACTAGGCAAATCATTAAAATGTACTTTTGCTCTGAACACATCAAACAATGTTCTGGTCACATGTTGAAGTTAACGACATCGAGTACAGTGTTCGATTCTAGTCTTGTTATGTTTCAATCTGATCTTCTTAGAACAAAGGTATCCACTGACATGTTCTAAACACATGTTGTATCGAGTACACTGTTCTATTCTAGTCATGACACTTATTTAGTGTTCTGAACACATCAAGCAATGTTCTAAACACATGTTTTATCGAGTACAGCGTTTGACTCTAGTTTTGTTATGTTCCAATCACTTGTTTTGTCATCTGCAAGTCTAAACATGCATAAAGATGTTATCGCTGCACTCTCCTGCCTTCGCGATGCATGTTCGATAAAGCTATGCCTTGACGTTGGAGCCGGAGGAGGAGAAGGAGAATGATGAGGCCTTAACACCCTATGTATAGCTACCATTGTTTAATGGTGACAGCTGTCTAAAAAGCGCGTAGAAATTTTTCAAATTGCCGCCACTACATTTCAAAGGTAGTAGCTATAGATAGCAGCACGGTGCTCTGTTGATCAAAGATGGCTGCAAGCACATAGGATTAAAATTGCCCTCCATCGCATGCATAACAGCAGCCGCCATCTTGCACAGTAGCCTCTAAGCTAGCTTTCTTCATAAGAGTAGCCGACATCTTGTGCGAGCACCCCTAGGCTTTCTCATAAGGAGCTATGTATAGCCACCATTTTGTGTCCGCCATCTTGCGTAAGAATCCCTAGGGGTCTCATAAGAGAAGGAGCCATCTTGTGCGAGCACACTTAAGCTGTCTCATAAGAAGCTATGTATAGGCGTCATCTTGTAGAATTATATAGCCGTCAATGTCAAAGAGCCTATGTAGGAAACGAACCGTTGATATCATCATTAGACTACTATTTCTTATGCTATCATGTTCCTGATACTGTGAACGTAGGTATTAGGTTGAAAAATTTTGTCCGTTTTGCTCTACGACGCACCGTTTTCGAGATATTTAACATTTTGCATTTAAGCCCCAAATTTAATGAATTGAACCAGCTCAGCACGATATACTCTCTACCATAGCTAGACCTAATCATGTTACAAAAACTTGCTTCAATACAAGCTAAAACAGAGCAAATGCCAAAGGGCCTAAATAGGATCCGAACCGTTGATCTCATTATTAGACTATGTTTTTCTTATGCTATCATGTTCCTGATACTGCAAACCCGGGTCTTCGGCAGAAAACGTTTGTCCATTTTGCTCTACGATGCACCGTTTTCGAGATATTTAACATTTTGCATTTAAGCCCCAAATTTAATGAATCGTACTAGCACGGCACGTTAGCCTCTAAGCTAGCTTTCTTGATATGAGCAGCAGCCATCTTGAGCAAGCACCCTTAAAGCGTCTCATAAGGATTCGTGTATAGCCGCCATCTTGTGTCCGCCATCTTGCGCAAGCATCCCTCGCGAGTCTCAAGCCATCTTATGCGAGAACCCTTAAGCCGTCTCATAAGAGCAGCTGCCATCTTGCGCAAGCATCCCTAGGGAGTCTCACAAGGAGCCATGTATAACCGCCATCTTGCGCAAGCAACCCAAGGGAGTCTCATAAGAACCTATGTATGGCAGCCATCTTGCAGCCTCCATCTTCCGTAAGCACATTAAGGTGTCATGTATAGCCGCCATCTTGTGCAATTAGCGTCAAGAGATGGCTGGTGTAGAATTTTTTAAATTGACCGCCACCATATTTCAAAGGTAGTAGCTAAAGATAGCAGCACTGATGTTTGCGATGCAAGATGGCGGATGACAGCTGACGGAATTGCCCGCTACTACGATAAAGATAGCAGCACTGTGCTCTGTTGATTAAAGATGACGGATGACAGCTGATGGAATTGCCCGCTACTACGATAAAGATAGCAGCATGGTGCTCTGTTGATTAAAGTTGGCTGCTGTCTAAAAAGCTAGTGGGTTTGTAAAGCACGTGGAATTTTTCAAATTGCCGCCACCACATTTCAAAGGTATGTAGCTAAAGAGGGCAGCACGGTGCTCCTTTTTATAAAGATGGCGGATGACAGCTGTCAGAAATGCACGTGGATTTGTTTCCAAACGAGAGCACGTGGAATTTTTCAAATTGCCGCCACCACATTTCAAAGGTAAGTAGCTAAAGATAGCAGCACCGAGGTACGCGATGTAAGATGGCGTTAGCTAAAGATGACAGCACGGTGCTCTGTTGATTAAAAAGACAGCTGTCAAAAAAGCACGTAATTTTGTTTCCAAATAAGAGCACGTGGAATTCTTCAAATTGCCGCCACCACATTTCAAAGGTAAGTAACTAAAGAGAAAGCACTGAGGTTAGCGATGCAAGATGGCTGATGGCAGCTGTCAAAAAAGCACGTAGCCTTGTTTGCCGATTCAAATCTCGCGCTAGTGAGGTTAAGTTGGCAGCACTGAGGTTTAGGCCCGTCAAGATAGCAGCACTGAGGTTAGCGATGCGTTGTTGTCGATGATAGCTGTCAAAAAGCACGTGGCTTTGTTTACTCATTAAAATTTCCCGCGGGACGAGGAAGAGGCCCCTGAGAAGCACACACCCCCCCAAGTTGTGGCGGTGGAGCGGGCCCCTGGGAAGGCTCCCAGGTGGTGGCGGTGGAGTGGGCCCTTGGGAGCCGGCGGTGGCGGTGGCCGCAGAACCATCCATTATATCTACTCATACGTAGTGTACGTATAGCGTTCCAAAAGGGAGAATCAGGAATATGAGTAAATAAGGAAGAAATAAAAGATTGCCATGCAGCTCGCCGCTTGGAATTGGATACACGATTCGGGTAGGCTATTTCATGTTTTAAAAGAAAATAATGGTGAGGAGTTAACGTTTTACCATATACACGAAACAATCGCCGATCAGCTGGTGGCACTCATTATCCCACCGACGTAAACAATTAGGTTGCTGCACGGGGCACTGTCTTGTATGGATATAATCGTGCATGTAGAGTCAGATATTAAGTTGATGCGATGAGTTAGGTAAGAGGTGAATGTATGACTGACGAAACTGCGCAAGGAGCAGACATTACTAGCGCCAGCAGCTGAAACGGGGGTCAGATGAGGTCGGCCTAGTCCATAAGTGATAACGAGTGGAAGGTGATCACTAGTATATGTGTCAGGCAAAGTGTGACATGTGATGTCAGGTGCCATAGCTGCTCGACGTGGGAATAAATCAACCGCACTAGGAGGAGTTACTGCGGGGGTTGGGGTTAAGCGAGTCCGTCATTTAAGATAACCAAATCATGGTGTTGGGTAGCGGTAAGGAGATGAGATTCCTTAGGCGTATCACAGTTACATCCCCAAGCATAATGGTGGCTGTTGATATCTCCGAGAATAAGAATTTTGGTCGTGGAATCGAACTGATGAAAAAACTGGGACCATTGATATTCCGTGATGTATGTATCCGGTGGGCAATAAAGACTGATAATAACGAGATCTTTGCAAGTAATACGGAGAACATATGTATGAGGAATGCTATATTCTACAAGCAGAAGTTGATAGGGTATCTTTTAATGGATAAGCATGACCACACCCCAGAAACCGGGACCATCACAACGCTCTATATTGAAGCCTTTGATATGAAACACAGCAAGGGGCAAAAACTAGGTCTCCTGTAATTCATATTGTTTGTTAATTATACTCCTAGCATTCCACTAGAGTATCTTTATCATGAAAGGTTAGGATGTTGTGTAAGCTATCGCGGAGTTGGTGGAGGACGTGGGAGATTTGCGGTTTGTCTACGAATAGGTGGAGTAACTAGAGAAATAGTTGTTGAATATTGTTCTGCAAGTACTGTAAGCCCTGTGACGTTGTACATTTCTATTGGAAGTGTTAGGAGGGGGGTTGAGGAATCTCGAGTGATCGAGACGTAGAAGGAAGGGGTGAACCAGTAGCTATAGCAGGAGGAGGTGGTAAAACTGGTTGAATGGGGGCGTAGGTGAAGGGCGAAGAAGATTAAGATATCCCGCCCTATCATAAGCAGGAGGGGGAGTTGGCTTTGTAGCTTGTAAAACGACTTGCGTAAATTTACGTTTACGCGAGTTGTAAACAGGCGAGGAAGTAAATTCCTCAGAAAAAGGGGGGAAAGATGGGCATTTTGTGTGGGGTAGAATTCAGGAGGCTGCAATCGTGAAAATTGGAGTCTTTCCGGTGTAATCGTCTGTCTTGCTCTTTTCTGCTGTGTCTCAGGCAGGACTAGACTTTATGGTCCTGGTTTCACTGACTGTCGACAGCTGATAACAGCGAACAGTAGTGTATGGTATGGTGCCAGCCGGTCCCTATTATTCAGCCCGCGTCGTCTAGAATGTCGAAGCGTCTGGAAATGGTGGAATTAACCTACATTGGATGTTCTTCCCTCTTTGTGGTGTAACCGCACGCCTGACACGACAATACATCACAAATCAGCTTTCCGTAAGAGCTGACCTTGTAACAGTTACAGTGTTCTCGGGCAAGCCACAACAGAGTTATCTACAGAGTTTTCGAAAAGAGTGATTGTCGAACCCGAAGTTGAAGGACTGGTTGTTGGAGATACCTGACGAATCGAAAAAGGCTAAATGTAACTTTTGTAAAAATATTATAGCAGCTAAACACTGTGATTTTTTTGGCCACAGTAAGATAAAAATCACGTTGAATAAAGTGAAGCATTTTCCTTGTCTATGATGCTTGACACTTTTCTTGTTTCGGATAAAGATGCAAACAAGACAAGTGAATAGGGAGTACAATTAAGTTCCGAGTCACTGCTCCGTACACGTGGTTGTTCACTTAGATGTACGAGTACTTTGTTAAAACCAATTTAGCGGGAATCCGTTCAAACTGCATCGTACCAAGAGTTCTGGAATAATTAAAAATTTAGTGGCGTCTCATTTTGAAAATAATAACTCATATACTGTAGTGTATTGTGAGACGAGTCAACAGATATCAGGTACGTATAGCGATTGTATAATTTAGTAAAGATCAGAGGAAACTAACTACAACTCTTCTTGTTCTGGTTAAACTAAGTGCATGTGACGCTGCGGTCAAGAATACCCTTCATAATAAAGGGCTAAAGTTGAATGCTAGTGTGATGACAGGGAAACACAATGGAGTACAAGATGAGCCAAACAGTCATCGTCCACATTTAATTATGATCCGCTGTGTGTGACATTTCACCTGCTGCAGACTGTCTTACAGCAAATTTCGACTTTTTTGGTACGAGAGGTGTATAACTTGTTCTGTCATTCTTCCTCTCGACAGAGATTGTATTATACTATGAACGAGGGAGGAAAGTTGATCGAGCTCGCTAAACGCACTCGTTATCCATTGAGAGAGCTGTTATTAGGGTTTTTGAACAGTGGCTAGAAGAGAACACCATGTCCGGGACAACTAAAGAGTTGGCCGTGCGGAGCGTCGTGTAGCTGTGAGCTTGCATTCAGCAGATCGTGCGTTCGATTCTCACCGTCGACAGCAGTGAAGATGATTTTCCGTGGTTTCCCATTTTCACACAAGGCTGTACCACGGCCGCTGCCTTCCTTCTCCTAGCCCTTGCTTTCCCGGAAAACTTCAGTGTGTTAGTGAGGCGTTAAACACCAAGAGAGAGGGAGGAGTTCTCTCTCTAAAGACAGTCCTGGCGGACTAAATCTTAATTGTTTTTTCGATTATGGTTCTTAGACATCGGTTAATTAAAACCAGCTATAAAATTTGATTTTTTGCGGTGCTAAGTCACGAATTACTGACTTTTATGAATTAACATTAACGTGCCTTACAATAACAGGCACGAGTTTCTGACTACTGGATGTAGTTTTGTATAACAAAGCCGGTATAATGCAATTAGAGTCTTTAAAATAATAATAATAATAATAATAATAACAATAATAATAATAATAATAATCATAATAACAGTAGTATAATAAGCGGGTTCGGGCGCCACCGCCACCGCGGGCTCCCAGAGGCCACCTCCCCCGCCACCACAGCCAGAGGCCTCCCAGATGCCTCCTCCACCACCACCACAGCCAGAGGCCTCCTAGAGGCCTCCTCCACCACCACCACAGCCAGAGGTCTCCCAGAGGTCTCCTCCACCACCCGCGGGAAATTTGAATTTGTAAACAAAGCCACGTGCTTTTTGACAGCTATCATCGACAACAACGCATCACTAACCTCAGTACTGCCATCTTGACGGGCCTAAACCTCAGTATTACCAACTTAACCTAACTAGCGCGAGATTTGAATAGGTAAACAAATCCACGTGTTTTTTGAGAGCCACGTGCTTTTTAACAGACAACAACGTATCGCAAACCTCAGTGCAGTCATCTTGACGGACCTAAACCTCAGTGCTACCAACTTAACCTCACTAGCGCGAGATTTGAATTTGTAAACAAATCCACGTGCTTTTTGACAGCTGTCATACGCCATCTTTAAACTACAGAGCACCGTGCTGCCCTCTTTATCGCAGTAGCTGCAAATTCGTCACCTGTCATCGCCAGTGCTGCGATCTTGGCGGGCCTAAACCTTAGTGCTACCAACTTAACCTCACTAGCGCGAGATAAACAAATCCACGTGTTTTTTGAGAGCTGTCATCCGCCATCTTTAATCTATAGAGCACAGTGCTGCCCTCTTTAGCTACTTACGTTTGAAATGTGGTGGCGGATAATTTGAAAAATGCTTTTTGACAGCAGCCATCTTTAATCTAGAGAGCACCGTGCTGCCCTCTTAAACAAACTCACGTGCTTTTTTCTGACAGCTATCATCCGCCATCTTGCATCACAAACCTCAGTGCTGCACTCTTCAGCTAGATACCTTTGAAATGTGGTGGCGGCAATTAGAAAAATTCTACATTCTCTTGTTTGGAAACAAACCCATGCGCTTTTTTGACAGCTATCGTCCGCCATCTTTAATCCAGAGAGCACCGTGCTGCCCTCTTTAGCTACTTACCTTTGAAATGTGGTGGCGGCAAATTCCACGTGCTCTTGTTTGGAAACAAATTCCACGTGCTCTTGTTTGGAAACAAACTCACGTGCTTTTTCTGACAGCTCTCATCTGCCATCTTGCATCACAAACCTCAGTGCTGCAGTCTTTAGCTAGATACCTTTGAAATGTGGTGGCGGCAATTTGAAAAATTCTATGTGCTCTTGCTTGCAAACAAAGCCACGTGCTTTTTTGACAACTGTTATCCGCCATCTTTAATCAATAGAGCACTGTGCTGCTATCATGCGGGCAATTTCGTCAGCTGTCATCAGCCATCTTTCATCCACAGAACACCGTGCTGCCCTCTTTATGACATGTAGTAGCGGGCAATTTGAAAAGTTCTGTTAGCTGTCATCCGCCATCTTTAATCAAGAGAGCCCCGTGCTGCCATCTTTAGCTAGATACCTTTGACATGTGGTGGCGGCAAATTGAAAAGTTCCACGTGCTCTTGTTTAGCAAACAAACTCACGCGCTTTTTTGTCAGCTGTCATCCGCCATCTTACATCGCAAACCTCAGTGCTACACTCTTTAGGTACATACCTTTGAAATATGGTGGCGGATAATTTAAAAAAAAATTCTACAGCAGCCATCTCTCGACGCTAATTGCATAAGGTGGTGGCTCTACATGACTCCTTAAGGGTGCTTACGCAAGATGGCTGCTATACACAGGTTCTTATGAGACGCCCTTGGGATGCTTGCGCAAGATGGCAGTTATACATGGCTCCTTATGAGATGCCCTAGGGATGCTTGCGCAAGATAGCGGCTGCTCTTATGGGACGGCTTAAGGGTCCTTGCACAAGATGGCTTGAGACTCCCTAAGGATGCTTGCGCAAGATGGCGGACACAAGATGGCGGCTATACACAACTCCTTATGAGACGCTTTAAGGGTGCTTGCGCAAGATGGCTGCCGCTCTTATGAAGAAAACTAGCTTAGAGGCTAACGTGTCCTGCTAGTTCGATTCATTAAATTTGGGGCTTAAATGCAAAATGTTAAATATCTCGAAAACTGTGCACCGTAGAGCAAAACGGACAAAAGTTTTCTGCGTATCACCCAGGTTCGCAGTATGAGGAACATGATAGCATAAGAAAAACATAGTCTATCAACGGTTCGGTTCCTATTTAGGCCCTTTGGCATTCGCTCTGTTTTAACTTGTATTGAAGCGAGTCTTCATAACATGATCAGGTCTAGGTATGGTAGAGAGTATAACGTACCGTGCTGATTCTATTCATTAAATTTGGGGCTTAAATGCAAAATGTGAAATATCTCGAAAACGGTGCATCGTAGAGCAAAACGGATAAAATTTTTCCACCTGATACCTAGGTTTTCAGTATCAGGAACAAGAAAAAACATAGTCTAATGATGAGATCGATGGTTCGATCCCTACTTAGGCCCTTTGACATTGCCAGCTATCCAATTCTACAAGATGGCGGCTATACATAGCTTCTTGTGAGGCAGCTTAAGAGTGCTTGCACAGGATGGCTGCTGCTCTTATGAGACGCCCTAGGGATGCTTGCGCAAGGTAGCAGCGACAAGACGGCGACTATACACAGCTCCTTATGATACGGCCTAGAGGTGCTCACACAAGATGGTGGCTGCTCTGATGAAGAAAGCTAGCTTTGCACCGTGCAGGTATCTTTACAGCACTAAACCTCATACCTTTGAAATGTGTTGGCGGGTAATTTGAAAAATTCGACGTGCTTTTTATTAACAGCAGCTATCTTTAAACAATAACGGCTATACATAAGCTGTTAAGGCCTCCTCTTATGTCAAGGCAAGGCTCTATCGAACAAGTTTAAAACTGCATCGGGATAGCTAGAGTAAGCACGTGCTGCAGTGATGACGTCATTATGCATGTTTAGACTTGCAAATCACTAAAGAAACATAACAAGACTAGAATCGAACACTGCACTCTATGCTGTTAACTTTATCATGTGATCGGAACATTGATTGAAGTGTTTAGAACACTAAATAAGTAGAACCGAACACTGTACTCGATACAACATGTGTTTAGAACATGTCAGGGGATACCTTTATTCTAAGAAGATTAGATTACCGCACATTCCTTGTAGGGCTAATAGGCTAAAGGGCTAATGGGCAAAAGGGCTAAAGGGCTAGGGTGCCTCTCCTCTCTTTATCAGGGCTTGAGACCGGCTCTACAACTAGAGGCGGAGTTAACACCCTAAGGAAGGGAGAATGTTGGGGAATAATCTATACGAATATAGCTACTCGATCGACTATATACTACAGATGGATGACTTAGGTGAGGGTAAGCGCTTACTTAATAATACCTACACGACGTAATTCATGCTCTATTTCAAAAATATCTTCTTTGTACTGTGTGTAACCAGCATCATGATAGGCTCCTAGCAGTTGTAAACGTTTTACCAGTACGTTGGGGTCTTAACAGTAGCTTATATTTACATAGGGTAACAGAGGCTCATTGTGAACTTTGAGTCTATATGCAGACAGTTGATGTGTAGGGACGTGTTTTGATGTAATACGTGCTTCAGCAGTAGCGTTTCTAGGTACAAACTTAACTTGTTTCGATAGCGATGAAGCGTTGAAATTTCCTTCTTCTTTACCTTGCATCTCTTCTTGAGATGTTTGCACTGCGACAGAACGTGTAGTAGGCTTAGGAAATGAAGTAAAATCATCAAGCTGTAATGGCAATGAAACATTCAGATTTTCTTCTTCTTCTACTTTCCCTTTACTACTGTTTTGATCAACATCATTATCCTTATTATCGTAATCATGATCTTGCCTCTCTTTATCTTGAAGTTTGTTGCTTAGTAACAGAACTCGCAGCAGGTCTAGACAACAAGGGAGAATTAAAAATCTCTCGCAGAGGTGTACTTTTTGAACATAAATCAGTGTTCGCTGGATTATGGTTGAGCTCTTTGTATTTTGTTCCCGATGAAGCTTCATTACACGCGGCTTCATGACGTTGAGCGTTGTATGCGTTCTTGAACTCTCTCCTACAATGTTTGCATTGAAAAATTGTCCTACATGATATCTCATGACGTCTCCTGTGATAGCTTCGGGAAAATGTTTTTCCACACTCTTCGCAAATATACCTAGAAATAGGTTTTCCTATGACGGACTTTTACCTTCTGCTAACAGATTCTTCTTTAAATCTACTTGACATTTGTTACTCTCTACTTCGATGATGCGAACAGCTTAGCGATTAACAGTAAACTAACACAAAAGCGTATAACCAAGGTAGCAACAGTAAGGTTTAAGCCCATCAAGATGGCAAGAGTGAGGTTAGCGACGTTCTGTTGTTGGATTCTAAATTCCGCGCTATAACATGCATAAGGTGGCAGCCTTGAGGTTTACCGCCGTAAGGATGGCAGCAGTGAGGTTAGCGACGCTCTATTGTCCTTCAACGTGAGATTAGGGTCCGTCAAGAAGACAGCTGTAAAAAAAGCACGTGGCTTGGTTTACTAAACAAGAGCACGTGGCAGTGATGTCACGGTCACGTAGTATGCTGCTTCAGCATGCAAAGTTCAATGTCTACACCTATGTAGTTAACACTCTGCTATGTTCACAAGATTTTTACACATAACTATTCTTTATGCTTTAAGTTCGTGCACATAGGTTATATTAAGATAGCAGCAGATACAAGCGATGGTCACGTGCTCTAGTAGAAGATGCATGCATTATCAAAAGGTGGTGTGTACACGCTTTTAAACCTTGCTATTGTTACCGCTGCCATGTTCACAAGATTTTTAAACATCGCTATTCTTTGTACTTTAAGTTCATGCACATAGGCTATGCGAAGATAGCAGCACAAACACATGCGAACGTTATACATTCTAGCGGGATGTGTTAATACGATAGTTGATGCATGCAAAATCGATAGGTGTTGTGTACACACTTTGAAACTTAACTATTCTTCGTGCTTTAAAACCGTGCACATAGGTTATGCTAAGATAGCAGCACACTCTTGCGGGAGAGGTTTTGTACTCTAGTTGATGCATGTATAATCGATAGGCAATGCGTACACGCTTTTAAAACATTGCTATTCTTACTGCTGCTGCTTTGTTCACAAGATTTTTATACATCAGTATTCTTTATGCTTTAAGTTCATGTGTATAAGTTATACTAAGTTAGCAGCATACTTATAAGGTCGTCGCACACTCTAGTGGAAGAAGTTTAATACGAAAATCGATGCATGCAAAATCGATAGGTGATGTGTACACGCCTTGAACTTGGGTATTCTTTGTGCTTTAACTTCGTGCACATAGGTTACGTTAAGATTGCAGCACACACAAGGGATGATCGCACGCTGTTGTGGAAGAAGTTTAGTACGATAGTCGATGCATACATTATCGATAGGTGATGTGTACACGCTTTGGATTATAGCTCTTCCTTATGCTTTAAATTCATGCACATGGGTTAGGGATACACAAAAGCGATTGCTACATGCTCTAGCGAAAGAAGCCTAGTACGATAGTCGACGCATGCATCATCGATACGTGATGTGTACACGCTATTCTTTATACTTTAAATTCACGCACATAGGTAGCAGCACACAATTGCGATCGTTGTACACTCTAGCGGGAGAAATTTAGTACGATAGTCGATGTATGCAAAATCGATAGGTGATGTGTACGCGCTTTGGAATATAGGTATTCTTTGTGCTATAGCTTTATACAAAAACGTTAGCAAAACACATATGCGATCGTTGTACACTCTCACGGTAAAAAATGGTCGATGTATGCAAAATCAATAGGTGATGTGTACACGCTGTTAAACATCGTTATTTGTTATGCTTTAAGTTCACGCGTATAGGTTATGCTAAGATAGCAGTGCAATCTAGCGGAAGAAGTTCAGGGTGATGTGTACACGCTTTGAAACATGGCTATTCTTTGCATTTTAAGTTCATACACATAGGTTATGCTAAGATAGCAGCATAATCTAGCGGAAGAAGTTTTAGTACGAGAGAAGATGCATGAGAAATCGATAGGTGATATGTACACGCTATAGCTATTCTTTGCACTTTAAATGTATGGGTATAGGTTATGCTAAGATAGCAGCACAATCTACCTGAAGAAGTTTAGTACGACAGTCGATGCATGCAAAATCGATAGTTGATGTGTACCCGCTTTGAAACATGACTATTCATTGTACTTTAAGTTCATGGGTATAGGTTATGCTAAGATAGCAGCACAATCTAGCGGAAGAAGTTTAGTACGATATTTGTTGCATGCAAAATCGATAGGTGATGTGTACACGCTTTGAAACATGGCTATTCTTTGTACTTTAAGGTCATGCATATAGGTTATGCTAAGATAGCAGCAAAATCTAGCGTAAGGAGTTTAGTACGAGAGTCGATGCATGCAAAATCGATAGGTAATGTGTACACGCTTTGAAACATGGCTATTCTTTGTACTTTAAGTTCATGTGTATAAGTTATGCTAAGATACCAGCACAATCTAGCGGAAGAAGTTCAATACGAGATTCGATGAATGCAACATCAATAAGTAATGTGTACACGCTTTGAAACATGGCTATTCATTACACTTTAATTTTATGGGTATAGGTTATGCTAAGATAGCAGCACGATCTAGCGGAAGAAGTTTAGTACGAGGGTTGATGCGTGTAAAACAGATAGGTGATGTGTACACGCTTTGAAACATGGCAATTCATACTGCTGCTCTGTTCCCAAGATTTTTAAACATAGCTAATCCTAATGCTGTTCTTAACGACGTAGAGCTAAGGATTGATTACGTGACCGTGACGTCACTGCCACGTGCTCTTGTTTAGTAATCCAAGCCACGTGCTTTTTTGACAGCTGTCTTCTTGACGGACCCTAACCTCACATTGAAGGACAATAGAGCGTCGCTAACCTCACTGCTGCCATCTTTACGGCGGTAAACCTCAAGGCTGCCACCTTATGCATGTTATCGCGCGGAATTTAAAATCCAACAAAAGAACGTCGCTAACCTCACTCTTGCCATCTTGATGGGCTTAAACCTTACTGTTGCTACCTTGGTTATACGCTTTTGTGTTAGTTTACTGTTAATCGCTAAGCTGTTCGCATCATCGAAGTAGAGAGTAACAAATGTCAAGTAGATTTAAAGAAGAATCTGTTAGCAGAAGGTAAAAGTCCGTCATAGGAAAACCTATTTCTAGGTATATTTGCGAAGAGTGTGGAAAAGCATTTTCCCGAAGTTATCACAGGAGACGTCATGAGATATCATGTAGGACAATTTTTCAATGCAAACATTGTAGAAGAGAGTTCAAGAACGCATACAACGCTCAACGTCATGAAGCCGCGTGTAATAAAGCTTCATCGGGAACAAAATACAAAGAGCTCAACCATAATCCAGCCAACACTGATTTATGTTTAAAAAGTACACCTCTGCGAGAGATTTTTAATTCTCCCTTGTTGTCTAGACCTGCTGCGAGTTCTGTTACTAAGCAACAAAGTTCAAGATAAAGAGAGGCAAGATCATGATTATGATAATATGGATAATGATGTTGATCAAAACAGTAGTAAAGGGAAAGTAGAAGAAGAAAATCTGAATGTTTCATTGCCATTACAGCTTGATGATTTTACTTCATTTCCTAAGCCTACTACACGTTCTGTCGCAGTGCAAACATCTCAAGAAGAGATGCAAGGTAAAGAAGAAGGAAATTTCAACGCTTCATCGCTATCGAAACAAGTTAAGTTTGTACCTAGAAACGCTACTGCTGAAGCACGTATTACATCAAAACACGTCCCTACACATCAACTGTCTGCATATAGACTCAAAGTTCACAACGAGCCTCTGTTACCCTATGTAGATATAAGCTACTCTAAAGACCCCAACGTACTGGTAAAACGTTTACAACTGCTAAGAGCCTATCATGATGCTGGTTACACACAGTACAAAGAAGATATTTTTGAAATAGAGCATGAATTACGTCGTGTAGGTATTATTAAGTAAGCGCTTACCCTCACCTAAGTCATCCATCTGTAGTATATAGTCGATCGAGTAGCTATATTCGTATAGATTATTCCCCAACATTCTCCCTTCCTTAGGGTGTTAACTCCGCCTCTAGTTGTAGAACCGGTCTCAAGCCCGGATAAAGAGAGGAGAGGCACCCTAGCCCTTTAGCCCCTTTTCCCATTAGCCCTTTAGCCTATTAGCCCTACAAGGAATGTGCGGTAATCTAATCTTCTTAGAACAAAGGTATCCTCTGACATGTTCTAAACACATGTTGTATCGAGTACAGTGTTCGGTTCTACTTATTTAGTGTTCTAAACACTTCAATCAATGTTCCGATCACATGATAAAGTTAACAGCATAGAGTGCAGTGTTCGATTCTAGTCTTGTTATGTTTCTTTAGTGATTTGCAAGTCTAAACATGCATAATGACGGCATCACTGCAGCACGTGCTTACTCTAGCTATCCCGATGCAAGTTTAAACTTGTTCGATAGAGCTATGCCTTGACATAAGAGGAAGCCTTAACACCTTATTTATAGCCGTTAATGTTTAAAGATAGCTGCTGTTAATAAAAAGCACGTCGAATTTTTCAAATTATCCTCCAACACATTTCAAAGGTATGAGGTTTAGTGCTGTAAAGATACCTGCACGGTGCAAAGCTAGCTTTCTTCATCAGAGCAGCCACCATCTTGTGTGAGCACCTCTAGGCCGTATCATAAGGAGCTGTGTATAGTCGCCGTCTTGTCGCTGCTACCTTGCGCAAGCACCCCTAGGGCGTCTCATAAGAGCAGCAGCCATCTTGTGCAAGCGCTCTTAAGCTGCCTCACAAGAAGCTATGTATAGCCGCCATCTTGTAGAATTAGATAGCTGGCAATGCCAAAGGGCCTAAGTAGGGATCGAACCGTCGATCTCATCATTAGACTATGTTTTTTCTTGTTCCTGATACTGCAAACCTAGGTATCAGGTGGAAAAATTTTATCCGTTTTGCTCTACGATGCACCGTTTTCGAGATATTTCACATTTTGCATTTAAGCCCCGAATTTAATGAATCGAATCAGCACGGTACGTTATACTCTCTACCATACCTAGACCTGATCATGTTATGAAGATTCGCTTCAATACAAGCTAAAACAGAGCGAATGCCAAAGGGCTTAAGAAGGAACCGAACCGTTGATAGACTATGTTTTTCTTATGCTATCATGTTCCTCATACTGCGAACCTAGGTGTTAGGCAGAAAAATTTTGTCCGTTTTGCTCTACGGTGCACCGTTTTCGAGATATTTAACATTTTGCATTTAAGCCCCAAATTTAATGAATCGAACTAGCACGACACGTTAGCCTCTAAGCTAGCTTTCTTCATACTGTAAGAGCGGCAGCCATCTTGCGCAAGCACCCTTAAAGCGTCTCATAAGGAGTTGTGTATAGCCGCCATCTTGTGTCCGCCATCTTGCGCAAGCTTCCTTAGGGAGTCTCAAGCCATCTTGTGCAAGGACCCTTAAGCCGTCCCATAAGAGCAGCCGCTATCTTGCGCAAGCATCCCTAGGGCATCTCATACGGAGCCATGTATAACTGCCATCTTGCGCAAGCATCCCAAGGGCGTCTCATAAGAACCTGTGTATAGCAGCCATCTTGCGTAAGCACCCTTAAGGAGTCATGTATAGCCACCACCTTATGCAATTAGCGTCGAGAGATGGCTGCTGTAGAATTTTTTTTAAATTATCCGCCACCATATTTCAAAGGTATGTACCTAAAGAGTGTAGCACTGAGGTTTGCGAAGTAAGATGGCGGATGACAGCTGACAAAAAGCGCGTGAGTTTGTTTGCTAAACAAGAGCACGTGGAATTTTTCAATTTGCCGCCACCACATTTCAAAGGTATCTAGCTAAAGATGGCAGCACGGGGCTCTCTTGATTAAAGATGGCGGATGACAGCTAACAGAACTTTTCAAATTGCCCGCTACTACATGTCATAAAGAGGGCAGCACGGTGTTCTGTGAATGAAAGATGGCGGATGACAGCTGACGAAATTGCCCGCATGATAGCAGCACAGTGCTCTATTGATTAAAGATGGCGGATAACAGTTGTCAAAAAAGCACGTGGCTTTGTTTGCAAGCAAGAGCACATAGAATTTTTCAAATTGCCGCCACCACATTTCAATGGTATCTAGCTAAAGACTGCAGCACTGAGGTTTGTGATGCAAGATGGCGGATGACAGCTGTCAGAAAAAAGCGCGTGAGCTTGTTTCCAAACAAGAGCACGTGGAATTTGTTTCCAAACAAGAGCACGTGGAATTTGCCGCCACCACATTTCAAAGGTAAGTAGCTAAAGAGGGCAGCACGGTGCTCTCTGGATTAAAGATGGCGGATGATAGCTGTCAAAAAAGCGCATGGGTTTGTTTCCAAACAAGAGAATGTAGAATTTTTCAAATTACCGCCACCACATTTCAAAGGTATCTAGCTAAAGAGTGCAGCACTGAGGTTTGTGATGCAAGATGGCGGATGATAGCTGTCAGAAAAAAGCACGTGAGTTTGTTTAAGAGGGCAGCACGGTGCTCTCTAGATTAAAGATGGCTGCTGTCAACAAGCATTTTTCAAATTATCCGCCACCACATTTCAAAGGTATGTAGCTAAAGAGGGCAGCACTGTGCTCTATAGATTAAAGATGGCGGATGACAGCTCTCAAAAAAACACGTGGATTTGTTTATCTCGCGCTAGTGAGGTTAAGTTGGTAGCACTAAGGTTTAGGCCCGCCAAGATGGCAGCACTGGCGATGACAGGTGACGAATTTGCAGCTACTGCGATAAAGAGGGCAGCACGGTGCTCTGTAGTTTAAAGATGGCGGATGACAGCTGTCAAAAAGCACGTGGATTTGTTTACAAATTCAAATCTCGCGCTAGTGAGGTTAAGTTGGTAGCACTGAGGTTTAGGTCCGTCAAGATGACTGCACTGAGGTTTGCGATATGTTGTTGTCTGTTAAAAAGCACGTGGCTGTCAAAAAACACGTGGATTTGTTTACCTATTCAAATCTCGCGCTAGTTAGGTTAAGTTGGTACTACTGAGGTTTAGGCCCGTCAAGATGGCAGTACTGAGGTTAGTGATGCGTTGTTGTCGATGATAGCTGTCAAAAAGCACGTGGCTTTGTTTACAAATTCAAATTTCCCGCGGGTGGTGGAGGAGACCTCTGGGAGGCCTCTGGCTGTGGTGGTGGTGGTGGTGGAGGAGGCCTCTAGGAGGCCTCTGGCTGTGGTGGTGGTGGAGGAGGCATCTGGGAGGCCTCTGGCTGTGGTGGCGGTGGAGGTGGCCTCTGGGAGCCCGCGGTGGCGGTGGCGCCCGAACCCGCTTATTATACTACTAATAACAATAATAGAAAACACTACCCCATGTGGCAGCTCGAAAGAGGAAGCCACCAGTGTAATACGCAATGCATTGGGACCTAGGGTTCTGGTAAGTCCCAGCATCTGCAATAAGGATGAGTCGGAGAGCATCCTTGACGCTTTCCAAATTTAAATTACATTTTGCAGGTATTCCAAACTTAAATTCATTACTGAAGTTTGGTAAACAAAAAATGTTAGAATTACTTGTGAATAAAAGTGAAATCAAATCTTAGCATTACAAGAGACCTCTACAAGTATTTTGGAAGCATCTGAAAGATGAAAACATCACAGTTTCTAATTCAAGTGTTGTGATATTACTAAACGACTTTAATGCCGAAGTAGGCAGGGAAAGAATGTTTAGAACAATATCTGGGGAATTTTCAGCACATTAAGGAACTAAAAAGTGGAATGAGACCAATAAACGTGTGTAACTTACTCTATTAAAGTTAGAGTCGACTTTCTTTAAAAGATTACCACGAAATTTAAAACATGGATATATCCAAACCTTACATTAGGTGAATTTCAACTGGGCTGCGTGGTTATATCCTAAAGAAGAAAATGAAAGAAATCATGGATGTCAAGGTAGTAAGAAGAGGAGAATTTGATTCTGATCACTACCTGTCTAAAATTAAACCATACAGAAAACATGATGAATGAAGAAGTAACGAAGTATAACATAGACAAGAGAGTAATTCCAGGAAGAAATCAAAGTAACTCATATGCAAAGAAACCAACAAGGCAGCTCAGGAATGATTTGACTCAGTTAAAACTGAAAAGAAACGTTGGTGGAATGAAATTTGTGAAGAAACATTAACGGCTCGAATAAAGTAATGGAAAAAAGTGGAAATACTCTGGACGGAGCAACCATTATAGACAATTCAAAGAAAATTAAACGCCACGTCAATAATAATAATAATAATAATAATAATAATAATAATAATAATAATAATAATAATAATAATAATAATAATAATAATAATAATAATAATAATAATAAGGGAAGTTAAGAGATGTATAGAGAAGGCACAGCTTATTGAAATACAGGATAGTTACTTGAAGAAATTTCTAACAGACCTTTAAGATTAATCTAAAAACCTACGAAGCCCCTAGTAATTTATTTAGAATGGTAAAATAGGCTTCGACAGTACTTAAAACTACGAATTATTCGCAAAAAACTTTGATCAACTTTCGAACTGCCCAGAGCCAAACCATGAGTTAGAATTTCCTGAAATGAATGAAAAAAGTCGTAATTGAAAATCTGAAAAGTACTAAAGCTAGTGGAGAAGACTCGATAACAGCTGAGCTTTTAAAATTCCTTCATTCAAAAATAGTAGAAGACTTACACTTAATCTTTGAAGATATTTATAAAACAGAAAAAATGGAAAGTGGCCTTAATACACCCATTACACATGAAAGGTGACAAACAATATATTCATAGCTTAAAATTTTTGGGTGGATTTATAAAAGGCAGAACTTGTTAACTAGCCGGCCCCGTGGTGTAGGGGTAGCGTGCCTGCCTCTTACCCGGAGGTCCCGGATAAACTAGAAAATTAAGTATTTTTCTTATTTACCTTTTCATTCGAACGTCCCCCCGCCATGGCATTACAGCCCTTGAAGGGCCTTGGCCTGTCAATCGACCGCTGCTCAGCCCGAAGGCCTGCAGATTACGAGGTGTCGTGTGGTCAGCACGACGAATCCTCTCGTCCGTTATTCTTGGCTTTCTAGACCGGGGCCGCTATCTCACCGTCAGGTAGCTCCTCCATTCTAATCGCGTAGGCTGAGTGGACCTCGAACCAGCCCTCAAGTCCTGGTAAAAATCCCTGACCTGGCCGGGAATCGAGCCCGAGGCCTCCGGGTGAGAGGCAGGAACGCTACCCCTACACCACGGGGTTATTCGAACGTTACCACCCCGTAAGTGATCGAGTTGCCGAGGCTAGCACAGAAAACAGGAGGTGGGCGGTTCGAAGCCCGTGTTGGCAATTCGAGCCGTTCTTCGATATCGTCTGATCCGCGGTTGTTCCTCAGGTTACGCTAACGCTTCATTATGCTTGGGTCTTCCATCGAAGACCGTAAGGGTGAAATACAAAGTTGAATGGGAATCAATAGAGGGTAATCACATTTGTTCTCTTAGTTTACATGTTTCCCAGCGGGTATTTAAACAGAGTCCTCGGACTTGCTGAAAATTTACATTTAAACCATGACCTTAGAAATTTACATTAAGAAAATAAGTTTGAAGTCTTCCCCTCAAGTTCTCTGCCTGGAGCTACCACATGCTAAGAAATTTCTGCCATTACCTTGAGCAGTTAAGCCTTCCGAACGACGATAGGTAGCTCCTGCCTCCAAATAAAACTCCGCACTCACTACTCTAGAGCGATGAAGATGACAATACAACCCAAAGCGCCCAGATTTTATAGCATTTCTGAGGTGGAGTTTCTAGAACTCTTTTCAGATAGGTAGGATGCCTGTACACACCCCTGATTTTAATTGGATAGATAAAATATACACAAAATTCCTGATTGGTTAATAACTAAGGAAGAGAGAAGCCGTAGGAGTGTTGACAACTTTGACACATAAACAAAACAATCTTCACAAACTTAATGTTTGCTACCTTCAAAAAATTGAAATTCTCTTAAGAATTTATTATCCTTAATCCCACCGGAGGGTGCACAAATGCCGATGGTAGAGACGTCTAATGGTTAAAAGTCCAAGTATCTTTTATTACACTAGATACAGTTTCCTGACACAGATGGCCTTGTAGAAGGCGCGCAGTTTAACAGAACGGTGAAGGTGTACACCCGGTACGATAATAATAATAATAATAATAATAATAATAATAATAATAATAATAATAATAATAACGTGTGAAAGAGATAGTTACAAATTTCATTCATTTTAAGTATTAATATGGTAATAATAATAATAATAATAATCGTATGGCCTCAGCTACCGTGTGCAGACATTTCAATTTGACGCCATCTGGCTGTCTGTTCGTCAATTTCGACGTTCCGTTTTACTCTAGGCCCAGTAGATGGCAGACCGAGTAAACCGGAACTCTCTTGGGCGTCTATGGCTGAGATTTAATGAATTTTGTCGGGTAAACACCAAATGTGTCACCAGAGATCTTTTACGTGCCGACATCGTACGACATGGAGTGTCGAATGGACTTTTTTCCGCCCTTCAAAAATCCGACTACCTCTGCCGGGTTTGAACCCGCTATCTTGGGATCCGGAGGCCGACACTCTACCACTGATCCACAGAGGCAGCTAATATGGTAATAATACTAACATATATTGCAATAGTAGTAATATGGTAATAATACTACTACTATTGCAATATATGTAACAGTTTGGTACAAGATGTATTAGAAGAGGTATGTATATAAGAAACAGAGTCCTGTAAATATGTAAACAACGTAATGAGTAAATGAATATTATTACTAACACTTCGATAAGAAGGTCCTACCCACATACGTTGGAAGAAATTCGCAAGCACTCAACAGGACATGAGGTGGCACTAGAACAAGATGTATCAGGTGGATCGGCACATTTATTATTGACTAACTTGGAAAGGGTAGAACTGGAAATAAGACCAATTCTGGAATCATATGAATGTTTAATGCATTTACTCTTGGCTGGGTCGGAAACTGCGGACGACTCAGCCTCGTGGCGTAGTCAAATGCTACCGGACTTCTGATTATCACTACATGCATATTCAAGTGCAGCAAAAATTCTAGCAAAATGCTGGAGGGATCGACACTTAAAACAGCCCGCTGGAGAAGCAATTCTCCCTTGCCGGGGTTTACAACTAGACAGACTAGATAACACAAGAGGACACTTATTTCTAAGGTGATCAGACGATTCAGATGAAAAATGTTTCCCGAAAACGACAGCGAGGTCAATATACAGAATGGAAAGGTGGAGGTTCGCTCGTAGTTCTTAAGGTTTACGCACATTTTACAGGCTTTGCTTACAACTCACTATCTGTACGAGGACTACGTGGAAAACAGAGATGTGACCTTTATGTAGAGTAGGTACCACAGTAAGACCATCTGGGCTATGGAGTAATTTAGACCAAAGACCCCGGCATAAAATATAACATCTTGTATGAAATCCACCAAGTTCTCGTCAAGACGTTGCACTTTTTTAATACTGAAGAGAGTGTTCTGGAAGAAATAAAATTGTTATCAGACCGGCGTGGAAGATTTCAAGGGATTTCTTGTCAGAAATGGCTTTTACTCTTTTATCAGACAAATCCCGTTGTATAAGGATAGATTATCTGAAAACGTTGCGACTGAGACAGCGTGAACACTAAAGCATGATCCTGAAACTCGACCAGGAAACGAAGGAAGGAAATGACTTCACTGGTGGGGATGACTGAATATCTATGTAACCACATCCTGCTACTACTTGTTACGCACATATGGCAGTGAAGTGCAAGAAGCGGGACGGCCAAGGATCATAGACAAAATGTCCACACAGAAAATTTTAAAATTTGAATGTATTTCCTAAATGACTTTTTGTACTTTCTTTTCTGCTTCTCTTTTAATAAACCAACAACAAAAACAACAAACTCAATCTTGTCAGTAACAGAATGAATACCATCAGGTTTGGTATTTTAAGCACCAGATAGCCAAAGGTTTGCCTTAGAAGATAGAGAATTAACATTAGCACTGAAGGAATTAGCAGATAACGATGTTCATCATTTAACATTTACCTCAATAGATCCCCATTGAAATAGTGCAAAACCGGGCTTGAACATTTAACCTGATTAGTGGAAGGCTCGCCACATTCAAGAAAGCTTATTACAGAATTAAACTTGGTCAAGTTTGTTTCGATCAAGATCAACGATTCCCCAACTTCCTTTCCCACAAAAGCAGGGGTTATAATAGACTGACTGAAGTCCTCTTTACGACGTGACAAATCGTCATTTACAGTGACACCCAATTACAATTTTCTAATGAGGAATTCATAAACTATGAACAAGGAAGGTCCTGAGGGTCAGACATAGTGAAAATATAAAAATGAAAACTTCCACAGTCCAGGTGGAAGAATCCATAAAAATTTAAAAATGGGATTTTGACACGGACTAAGTAACCACACCCTGCTACGACTTGTTATGCACATAATGCAGTGCAGGGGAAAAAGCGGCACGGTCAATGATCCTGGGCAAAATGCCCAAGCACAAAATTTTAAATTTTTGATATATTTCCTAAATGACTTTTTGTTCTTTATTTTCTGCTTCTCTTTCAAAAACCAACAACAAACACAACAACAATAATTAACTGGGGGAATAAATATTTAGAAAGGAATAGAAGAAAAGTTTAAAGATTCAAGCTTTAGAGCTTCATCAACAACAGGCAGAAAGAGCTCCCAGTTGGTAAGACGAATCTTTTGGTAGTTACAATACAATTTACAAAGTTTCGGGAGATCGAACTCCCAACCTTCAAGACCCTATCGCCCTATCGCCAACATCCAAGAACCTCTTTAACGCATTCCCAGAGGCAAACTTACCAGATTATTTTACACCCTGACTCTCGCTGTCCTTATTTTATAGAGAAGCGAAAGAACAACATATGGATGAGAAGGATCCCGAAAAAATCGGAACAGAAGCTCTTACTAAAAGGCGTAAATTTATTTAAATGGAATGTTCAATGGAATAGACGAAAAACGATCAGAATGGGATGCTATGACATGATCACTATAAAACCTAATAGGGTGATACAGATGATAAGTCATACTACATTGCGACGAAGATCAAGGAAGTCAAATACCGAAAAACAAGAAGGAATCAATTACATTTTGGAAAGCATAGTCACATTAACACAAAATGAACCAGGAATGGGGGTCCACACTCGTGCTTCCTTAGGACGTGACACCCTCTCGAGTGCTACACATGTACCCGTTACATGATAGAGGGGAAAGCTGTGGTGTCTTCCCGACGCGACGCGCTAGTAGGTTCACATGTTACGATAAGTGTATTTAACCGCCTATCATAGACGTTGCCGCAACTCGCCCATTGTCTCTTGTGTATCAAAACGTCCCCAGTCGGTGCAATGATCAGGGCCGAGCTGGACGACGATTGGTTGACTTAAATTTCAAATAACAGTGGGGACAACTTAAGAACAGAGGGTGCCGACCCCTATCTAATAAAATATTCCCCTAAACAGAGTTAATTCCAAGTCCGTAGGTGACACCCCAGACCAAAGTATTGACATCTGATAACAATCATCGAAATTACGTAGTTTTCATTAAGTTCAGAAAATCTCCGTGGGACTTCACCATACTCAGGCGACGCGTTGCCCACCACTAGGAGAGGCCTTACAATTGGTACAGTTATTATTATTTACCATATAGTCTAGAAAATTAGTAAGCTGTGTAATAACTCATTGATGGTAAATACGCGTTAATATGGAAACCAGTTAAAATTTACAAAAGCATTTTAAATAGCTGATCAAAGTTGAGCTAATAAACCGTAATAATTTATTATTGTTATGTTTAGCTACAGCTGCGCTGTGCAGGTTTCTTGCCCATCTGATTTTGCATTTACTTAAAATAAGCAGTTATATATTGACAGATTTATTTATTTAGAAATAACTTAGTGTAATTATTTTCCTATTTTATTTGGTCCAAACAAAGCCCTTCTGAGCATGTTCGTATTTAATTTTGCCATTTCACGAGAGAAGCTGAAACCTGTTTCCGTTACCACTTCATCGCTGCTGACAACAGATCGTACAACATATTATGTTCTTGCAAGAACATCATCAGATTCTACCAATTGCAATTTTTAATATATATATATATATATATATATATATATACAACTTATGAATTCAAACTTATTATTGGGAAGTGTAAAAAGGGTGTCCACTCTTCCAGTAAATATCGAACGTTATAGCATATTTGAATGAAGTACTGCTCAGTGTGGATCAGTCACGATATCCGGTTAGCGCGCCTGCCTTTTGTCTAGGGGTTGCCGGGTTCCATTTCCGGCGAGGTTGGAAATTTTGACCTCCAATGGACAAGGTTTTATGTCATTTTGAACATCAGATTTCATTCTCGGTTAGGCCAAAGACTCACAAACGCGTGGGTGTCAATTCCATAGATCTGCACTAGACCTCGCCGGAGGCCATTAACATTATTAGTATCATCATCTGAAGTCCACGTCAGTAATACGTTTTGACACAGACGATTGCCGAATTTAACCCCTTGGTCTTGACTCCTAAATCTCATTTGAAATTCAAAAAGCATTGCTAAAATCACGTAGGCCCCTATATATGTCTAGTTACTTTTAATGGCTTCTGCCGTCTGTTCATGTGTTCTAGAAACTATTCCCTGTTTGAGTATTGCTCGTCTTCTCGCAGACGAAAGTAGGAGCCAATCAACGGTCCCAGTGCGCGCTGAGAAACTGTCGACACTTGGATTGGAAAACACCCACTTTTATCACTGAAGCGTCCTGACATCAATTTTTGTCTGCTACTGCTCTTCATATCATCCCTGTCATATCCCTGTATTGTCAGAGTAGTTCCATATAACTCCTCTCTTAGTGATGATAACATGATACTAGCGTACGACAAAAGCTGAGAGTGTCCGAGGACAAGTCCGTACCAAGACCGACTGCAATCCTCAGACCGTAATATAAAAAAGCATGGCGGCCGAAGTAGCCGGACTGCTGGTATTAGCTAACACGAAAATATAAAATACATGTATAAAAACGGCGGTAATTTAACGTGATAAATGTAACATCGTAGGGAAAATCTCTTTTTCAGGCATAAAAATGCTTCGCCAACAAGTACGCACCACGTATAATCAACTACTGTAGAATCACGTCTGTTCTACTAGAAAAGAGAACAAGAAGCTGATTATTAAAAATGCCAATTAGTCTAGTAACATTTTCTCCTACATTTCACTTCGCTGGATAGATGAAAATAAATGATAAAACTGTTAAAATTATATTTATAACATTATTTTGAATGTTTAAAAATTAATTAAAATGCGAAATTCCTCAATTTATTCGGTCTCATGAGAACTATAAAACATAATATTTTGCCTTAGTTTTGAAGCCGTGGACAATTTCTTATATTCAGCACCCAATGAAAGATAAGTACACCCGAAATAATAATGTTATTTGGCTTTACGTCCACTAACTACTTTTTTATGGTTTTCGGAGACGCCGAAGTGCCGAAATTAGTCCCGTAGGAGTTCCTTTACGTGTCCGTAAATCTACCGACACGAGGCTGACTTATTTGAGCACCTTAAAATACCACCGGAATGAATCAGGATCGAACCTGCGAACTTGTGGGCAGAAGGCCAGGGCGTTAAGCACCTGAGCCACTCAGCCCGAGTACACCTGAAATTATTTTCTTAACCCAATGAAAGGCTAACACAATGTCGACATATGGCATAGCAACAGTTCACACAGTGATGATAACCTTGGTAATGAAACGTTCAGACACTATAATAGGTTTTTACCCATTAAAGAGCATGAGTGCAAGAACTCTATTGACTCTGTACACTGATGTCTAACCTACATGGACAAGCTTCAATTTGGCGTAGTCTGCTTGATAACAGATAATCACAGCATGAATCGAAAGGTGTTGGTAGTGTAAAACCCTGCGTTAAAATCCAGCTAATCCCTCCAAGTCACTATTTCTTCTGTGTAACAGTATACAGATTGCTCCATCTGTCACAGTCTTAAGTTTTGTTATAGTCCAAGATCCAGCCAAGCATTTACGTAGGCAAGCACAGATATTGTAAAATACACTTGCATCTAAATCAGTGAACACTTCGAAGTGCATAGACACTGACGGAATATCACAATATCAATTACATTCTCTCTAAATTAATATTTTTCGAGGTATACGAATAGGTTCACCGTTTGGAATTAGAGAATTAGTACTTTCAAAAAGACAAATAAATAAAATAAATAAATAAATAAATAAATAAATAAATAAGACTCTTCCCTAACCTCAAACTTATTCTCAAAATGATATATGCATACTACAGATTTGTCATCGACTTCAAAATAACCACGATGTGTATTCCTAATCCATTTCCTTATTAATGTTTTATTCCGTAGTAAAAATAAGAGTAGTTGTATGAGAGGCACTGTTATAGTTAGACTTAAACCTGGTTCACAACACAATCAAAACAAACACATTTTCACATTACTGCGTACAATCACAGATCCTAAGTTTCCACTGGCTCATATCAATACACTCACATACATAATCTACAAAGAAACTAACGTTTATCGTCAACTTTCATGAAATTACCCCGACTACATACTCTAACAACAAACCAAAACAAACCCACGTTTCCAACATATCCGGTTACTCGATTCGCCATATTTGAACGATCGAGAGTAGCATTAAGGTCTGAGGTTTGGAGTCGGTCTTCTTCGTACCCACTGTTCTCGGTACAACCCATGTTCCTCTATGCATGGGTGTAAGTATAATTTGTACGAAATAGAACTCTAAACCACCGAAAGAGTTGAATTGTGTACCTCTGACCTTGCATTCGGAAGATGGCGGTTTCGAATCCCACCGTTGGATCCCTAAAGATAGTTTTACCATGTTTTTCCATTTTCACACCACGTACATTCTGTGGTTCCACCTTAATTAAGGCCTCGGCCGGTACATTCGATATCCTAGGCATTTCGCATTCTTGCATCATAGAAACTCTGCGATCTTTTTGTGCGAATTTTGAAATGAAGAAGCCGTAGCTTTCAGAAAGGTACCATCCCAGCAATTTTCTCAAGATTAAATGGGAAACCATGGAAAATACTTTCGAGGATTTTCGATGAGGTATCGGAACTCGGAATAACAATTCTAATTATGATATTTATTAATAATTAAAATTAATTACGAAAGTTAATTCGTCGATAGTAATTAAATCAAATTATATACTTTGTCGGTTGGTTAAATTGTAGCACAAATAGCAGTCGCACTTGCTAGTTGAAGCCTACTTGATGGGTTAAACACTTCGTTATTTTTTTATCTGTTTGAAAATGTTAAAATTTCCACTTTTCAAAATTTTACCAATTGCTAGTTCTGGGAGCTTTTAAAGGAGGTTTCTAAGCACTCTGTTACACCGGGAAGATGGCTGAGCATCTCATATAATATTTAATGGCACAAAAACACACCCTATTTAGTATGATATTAATTAAAAACGTTAAACATGGGTAATTAACGTTTTAAATTACTCTTGCACGTCTTCAGGTGCAGCGAACGCTGTACAAGGTTTGATCAGACGACCTTCTGGCACTAGCGGCTCTGTCAGTCCTCGCAGGTGAGTTCTGCTGGTCGTAAACCCTGATACTACGATCGCGGGAGAGGGGAACATTTACATCATCATATAATAAAAATGTTATTTGCTTTACGTCCCACTAATTACTTTTACGGTTTTCGGAGACATCATCATATTTCCACTGCTAGGCTCAAACCCACAAAAACAGAACAATATTCAAGTATTTGAAACACTCTAGAATGTGGTACAGCACACGAGTAATATGTAAAATTACATCAAACCAGAGTAATCAGAACTTAATAACATCGAATGATGAAAACAAGCCCCAGTCATAGAAGTTCTGTCTTTAACAATACAGGAGTTACGATTTATTTTATTACAAGAATAACATACTGAAGTTAGTATCTTAAAAATCATAATGAATAGTTAGTCATTTCAGAATTTGACATTTTAGTGCTGCCATTCGGCGTCCTAAGATAGGTTCGTTACGAAATTCTTCTAATTTCCTGAAACACGAATATGAAATTAAATATTTTATTCGAAATAAGTCATAAATAAGGAATAAGGGACTGTTGTTCAGGCGATTGGAATTGCTGCAATGAAGTTAGAACACATGGGACAAAGCATGGCTCCACGTACAAAATCTTACTTCGGATGGTAACAGGTTTGAATGTTTTCAGTCTGTCATTGCTAATACCTGTTCATAGAATACGAATAAGAAAGGGTTTAACAGAAATAGCAAGTCCTCTCTTGAGAATTGGCGACAAGGTGCTAATTAGGAAATTCAGTGATCACAACGACCCCGTACGACTTAATGAGCATCACCGGTGTGAAAATACACGACATATTAGATCTCAATAAATCAGAACAGAGAGATCTCATCTAGTTATTGGACTAGGACTTAGCTCAGCTGAGAATAAGTAAAAGTGAAAAATAAAGAATGTGTACAGAATCTTTCCTCCCCTTTCAAGCAAAATTACAGCGAAGAGCAACGTCATTATCTTATATGAATGGTAACCTCGTAATTCTGAAAGTATTAAGTTATTTGTTGTGTTTTCTGTTTGGAAGGGCCTAACAGTAGTTGTGATCATCGACTTGTTCACCTGCTATCTCACCGTACTATCTTACAGAGTCTACTCATAGAATCTATTGTAGCTCAGTGGTACAGTGTCGGCTTCCTAATCCCAAGGTAGCAGGTTCAATCCCGGCAGAGGTTGTCGGATGTTTGAAGGTCAGAAAAAGACCATTCGATACTCCAAGTCGTACGATGTCGACATGTAAAAATCTCTGGTAAAACGTTTGGTTAAAACTGAGCGATAGACGCCCAAGTGAGATTCGGTTCACCCTGCCATCTAGTAGAAAGAGAAAGCAGCCGTATGGTGTCGCGGTAAAAAGGCAGGTGGAGAGTGAGTGTCTGCCATTTTAATGAAAACTCTCCAACCTGATTTTGACAGATGGTAGGCAAGGGGGCCTACCATTACAATGAATATTCCCTAACCCTGTCTGCATATGAGAAAATACGTTTGGTGACTTTCCCTATCGCGTTTCTAGGGTAACGTTAAATGCTATGCAATTTAATACAATCTTGCTCACAACGTGTACACTACCTAAAAATTAAATTTTAGGCGCTTTCCCCTAAACTACAATTTCATCCAGGGTGAGTAAAATTGTTTATAACTTAGACTGTAGTTTCTTATTCCCCTACTCTGTATACCGACTTTCATTAAATTCTGTTAACCCATTTTCTCGTGGCTCGGTGTTCATATGGACTTGGCAACAAAAATACAAATTCATGAACATCTTTTATCAAAGCCGGTACGGTAACAATGTCTGATGTAAATGATCGGAAATTTAATTCTATATAACTTTCGTTATGTAGTATTTATCGACAGAACCACTAATAATATAAATAAATGAGAATTACACTTTTGGCCTTACCATTTCACTCAGCGTGAGTAAAATTATTCATAGCCTAGATTGTAGTGGCTTATCCCCCGACTTCACATACCTATTTTCATTAAATACTCTTCAGCCGTTTTCTCGTGATGCGATTACATACAAACAGACGACAGACAGACCGGCAGACAACAGACATACAAAGAGACAGACAGACAGACAGACAGAAATAACGGAAAAGTAGAACTTGCATTTCCTTGTTACTATGGACATGACCGATACAGAAATACCATTCTTTTCAAATTCTGAGCTATGTACAGACAAAACTCTTAGTTTATATATATATAGATATCGACAGAGATAGATAGATAGATAGATAGATAGATAGATAGATAGATAGATAGATAGATATATTTGTTATTACACGCAAATTGCAAGTAATTCGTTGGTATTACTTTATCCTTACTTTATCCTTATGTCCAACAATCTTTAGGTACACCTCTATGAATACTTCTGTTTTCTGTAAATACTCAGATTATCCATTAATAATTCCTCAGATGTTCTTTTCGGAACCTGTTACTGTCTTAAAGTATCCTTACATATCCTTACATTTTTCATTAAAATTCACATAACTGCCATACGCTTGGCATCGTGTTATCCTTAGCTGACTTTTCCGCTAGAATCAAATTTCCTAGTAACTTCCTTTAAATTATCCTTACATTCACAACCATATCCAACCTGCGCCTCCTTCTTAGTATCTTCGGGTCTTCAGGTCTTCCAGTCTTCATCAACGTTACTACCTTTACCTGTACATACTGTGCCCGTAACAGACTTGGAAACAAAGCAAATAGACAACGCTTTCCTTAGCTCAATCGGTAAAACCGTCTCATTTGGTTTCCAGTCCCTGGGTGGAATTTGAGTGTTGTCGATAATCAGGAGTTTCTTCAAGAATCCAAAAATGTGGCATTCACAACTCGAATAAAACGAGAATTAAACCTTTAACTAACATTCACTAAATTTTAGGCCACACAATATGCGATAATGAAATATGATCTCTACTTTAATTTGAGTAATTAAGCACGTGGGGTGTTTTACTGAATTCCCCTATATTCCTCCAAAAGTGTTATTTTCTCATTATCATTATTAAATATTATTTTTATAAATATTATTTCAGGAAAGTACTCGTCCACAACATTATTATTATTATTATTATTATTATTATTATTATTATTATTATGTTCCACGAATTGGAGGGACAGTTCAGGGATGGTGAATGGATAAAGGGCAGAGCCCCAATACACGAATGTGCCTCCTTCCCTATTTAAAATTACAAGAATATGATATACAATTATATTCTACGTAATGAGCTTATATACAGTTACCATGTTTACATACTATTCACAAGACCTGTTCAACGTTTAAGTAATTCGACACACACGCACTATATACTGTACTTCAGCTAGGCCGGCTCATTCATACCCACATACAGCCTTACTCAATCGGGATCACATAAACTTTCTTCCGTCCTCCCACGCATACCGAACGTTCACACAGTATAAAATTATGTTATGAACAGAAGGTTTCGTTATATATACATTCTTTTTTACCTCTTTAAAAAACTTTTCGGCAGGTAGTTATTTCTTTTGTCTGTGAGGAAAGTTGATTCTTCCACAGCCGAGCAGAACGAATAAAGGAGCCAATAATCTGATATGGTGCTGTTCTTTCAAATGGAGGGAAAAGGGACGCACACCTTTGAACGGAACTGTAGTTCGGCTTTAAGTGGCTGAAAGGGTTTATGTGAATGTAACCTGCAATATCTATTTGTTTACAGAGGGCTGTTATAGAGGGCGGTGACCTGGCTGTATTTAAATGACCGTGTTGGGCAAATGGTCGTTGTGCTTTTGCGTTGAACTCCCTCTAGTTTCGTCATGTTGTCCACTGTAGTGGAGTGCCAGGAAGGAAGCCCACAACAGTATTGGTCGTACTAATGCCAAATACAGTAGACCGTCCGGACTGCCTTCATTCTGGCTCCCAGTAGAGATCTGCAGATGAATCCCAAGACTCTCTTATTTCCTCAACATGCTTGCTCCATTTTAAATTGCTACAGATATGAATGCCAAGCCATTTTACTGAGGTACAAGGCTCTGTAAACGATGGTGTCATCAGTGTACTGTGCCATAGTAGACGATACTAGCGCTCTGGGCGCTTTCAATCGGTGCCTCCGGAGAACCTCCGACTGAGTGACAAGCGTGTAGTTTGAACTTGGTACGGGAAAAATGTACAGGAAATGTATAACTTATAGCCATTATTCCGCGAAACGACGTCCCTCCGTTAAGTTAATACCTTACTTGAATTATTTAGTGGTATTACAGATACCAGGTCACATGCACGGTGAGCTATTGTTTGGCGCCCCAGTCCTGAGAATGGTCTCCCATTCTCCTGCAGTAAGAAGAATACCGGAACAGTTCCTAGTACGTGCCACGGCTCCTAACCTTCTCACCATCATCGAACATTTCCTACATCGGATAAAATCCCCATGGTCTGAGAGACAGCGTTACCGCCTAGGAGGCGCCTCCCCATCAGGTAGTAGTAGTCGTAGGTGTATCCTCTTTCGTTGAATCTTACGTTCAACATATATTATTGAGAACAACTTAATGTTTATAGTGCCCTTAACGTAACGGACTCGGAGCTTCGATTCAATTGTGCCATCGTTTAACAGCGCAGCACTTACAGACTTGAACTCCTCAGTCAGCTCGTAACCAATCATCCTATATTTCTTGTCATCTCTTCTGCATCCTTGACATATATCCAGAAATTAAAAGCGAATTCAAGTGTAAATTGAACCTGCTGTATTCTGGCGCCAATGTAATGAGATTATTTCAATAATAATAATAATAATAATAATAATAATAATAATAATAATAATAATAATAATAATAATAATAATAATAATAATAAACGCAAGTTATTTTATAAATTCTTCTCAGAGCCACATTATCAAGATCTGGCTGTAACCTATTTAGCCGGTCTCATTGAGCGAGGTTCTGTAAACGATGGTGTCATCAGCGGACTGTATAAGTTATTATTTACCAACTGCCTCCTCCTCACAGCGCTAGACGATACACAACCTGGTCTACACATCTCTGAGAAACAACTGAGCTTATGTAGATATAATATTTGTTGTGGGTATCCTCAGGACTTGTATCTACATGAGATATGAATTTATTGTATGCCGGTGATAATTAGAATGTTTGCTATCAAATATTAAATGCGAGGATGCATTCTTTCTTCTGAATGACTGTGTGTTGTGTGTTAACAATTAGGCGTTCCATGCATTTACATAAACCGGATGTCATAGAGACTGGGCGATAATTCATTTTCCCTGTCGCCGCCTTTGAACACGGGAACGATGTTTGCATTTTTCCATTCATCTGGCAATGAAATGTTAAATCTTGCACAAAGAGAAGAAGCCAGTACATTTGCACAGCGGTGGAGAATTCTGATCGGCACGCTATCTGGGCTGTTCGCTGCATGGGATCTAGTTCTTCGAAGACTTGCTGCGACCTCGTTAGCAGTGGGCTAGTTTGGGGGGGAGAGGTAGGGAGGTGGGAGGGGGAGTTGCCCTAGTAGTGAACATGTCTTCGTCCTTGTCAGCCGTGGTGAAGTTACTTTTTGATTTACTGTTAAATGTGTCTGTTATTTCTTGGGGAGAGGGGAATTATAGTTCGTTGTACTTCAAGACGGATGAACCATTGTCGCCACTTTTGTTTTTGATGAAAGCCCATAGCTCTCTGATATTGGAACTAAGGTTGTCAATGTACAAACTATAGGCAACATGGATTAATGATTTGATTTTGTTTCTAGCCAGTCTGTACTTCTCCCACCTACTGTCACTTGGATTTTCCTTCCATTTCCTGTATACATTATTTGTCTTTCGAATACCTGATGTTATCACTTTAGTGATCCATGACCTTTTTCGCTTAATAGCGACGGATATTTTCGGCATCACTTGATCGACGCATTCGAAACATACGTTTTTGCAGTTTTTTTTTTTCAAATCTCGTTGATATTTACTGTATATCGCCGGTGAAGGACGTGTGGAAAATAGGAAGATTTCTTGACAGAAAGGAAAGTTCGTTCCAGTTGGTCCGGGAAAAATTAGATTGATGTGGAGTGGAGTTCTGGGGAGGATTTTTTACAGGTCGAAGTTGTAATTATAGCTTACTAGCTGATGTACCCGTGCTTCGCTACGGGATTCTCAGAAAGACGGACTTTGTGGTTTTCCCAACTGAAATCAACATAGGTCATTACAAAAACGTAAGTATGAATGTAGCGATTAAAAGCAATGCTATCATATAAAATACTCGATCAAATGGAAAGCCGCACGTTTTATCACTTTTAACGAACAGTGCTGCGGTTAGATTCCGGTGCCAATCTAATAGTCCAAAGTTCCAGAGCTGGGATGACCAGGTCACAGATTGCCATGAACACTCATCTGTCATTATTCCGCTAAATATGCACACTGTTCATTCCAATCAGTACCTCAGAGTAGGGATTGAATAGCCCAAATGCTATGATGATCCAGTATGTTACATACCAGTAGTATCAGAAAATTTATAAACCAGGGGAATGGCATGCTAAAGAAGAAAGTTATCTAACTCACCAGCTACTTCCCATCAATATTCAGGCAGGCTGTTACACTCTGTCCGACTGGGCGAGTTGACCGTGTGGTTAGCGGTGTGCAGCTGTGAGCTTGCATCCGAGAGATAGTGGATTCGAACCCCATTGTCGGCAGCTGAAGAGGTATTCCGTGGTTTCCCACTTTCACACCAGTCAAATGTTGGGCCTGTACCTTAATTAAGGCCTAAGTCACTCCTAGCCCTTTCCTATCCCATCGTCGCCATAAAACCTATCTATATTGGTGCGACGGAAATCAAATAAAAATACTCTGTACGCAGCAGTAATCCTATCTGCCGGAGATGAGGGGCAACAGAAGACACAAAGCACATCACGACAAACAATTGTCAATGTAATGTCATTGTTGATCAGTGTTATGAGCTTTGTATATTGTAGGCCTACACATTTAGTTTTCTTTCGACTCTGCGATTTGTAAAATATTTTATACCGTAAACTGTAGTTTCTTATTCTCCGACTTTACATACCGATTTCCATTAAATACTGTTTACCCACTTTCTCGTTACCCGGCGCTGATATGGACTTAGTAACAAAAATTCAAATTCATGAATATCTTGGTGATCATAGCCAGTACAGTAACAATGTATAAGACATGAATAATAGGAAATTTAATAATACTATATAACATTAGTTATCTAGCATTCATCGACTACACACTTCTAATAAGAAATATTTGAGAATTACATTTTAGGCCTTCCCCTAAACTACCATTTCACTCAGCGTGAATAAAATAATTTACAGCCTAGACTATAGCGACTTATTTCATGACTTTGCATACCGATTTTCATCAAGATAGGACTACTAATAACAATATTTGAGAATTAAATTTTAGGCTTTCCCCTAAACTACCATTTTTCTCAGCGTGAATACAATTATTGACAGCCTAGATTGTAGCAATTTATTCCTCAACTTTGCATACCCATTTTCTTTAAAATATGACCACTAATAACATAAATAGTTGAGAATTCAATTTTAGGCCTTCCCCTAAACTACCATTTCACTCAGCGTGAGTAAAATGATTTATAGCCTAGATTGTAGCGGCTTATCCCCCGACTTCACATACCGATTTTCATTAGACCACTAATAACATAAATAGTTCAGAATTCAATTTTAGGCCTTCCCCTAAACTACCATTTCACTCAGCGTGAGTAAAATGATTTATAGCCTAGATTGTAGAGGCTCATCCCCCGACTTCACATACCGATTTTCATTAAATTCTCTTTAACCGTTTTCTCGTGATGCGTGTACATACATACATACAGACAGACAGACAGACAGACAGACAGACAGACAGACAGACAGACAGACAGACAGACAGACAGACAGACAGACAGACAGACAGACAGACAGACAGACAGACAGACAGACAGACAGACAGACAGACAGAAATTACGGAAAAGTAAAAAGTGCATTTTCTTGTTACTATGGACATGACCGATACAGAAATACCATTATTTTCAAATTCTGAGCAATGTACAGACAAAACTCTTATTTTATATATATAGATTGATCAAAAAATACAGGTATCACTTCCAGGACTGGACGGCTAATATGGAGTTAGTAAGGAACAGGTCTAGCGTGGAACGGGAATTTTGAGTAATACGAGTCGCTTCAAGCAATAACTGATATAGAAAAATGTCGTTCATGGTGGAGAGAAGACTATTAGGAAGAGGATTGTTTGGCACTGGGGCGAGATTTCCATACTAAGTAATTTCAAGATTGAAGTCACTGGCAATATAAATTGTGTGGTTATTATTCTGTACTTGTTGCACACGATCCAGAGAGGAGAGCAAGGCATCTTCCACAGGTAATTTCTAACCACACGGATTCAGCAGTCGTCTCCTACTCGGGACGTCTTGTTGGATTATACTGTAGTTTCGCAACAATAAGAACTCCGCCTCCTGTGGATAGGATCCTATCCTTACGAAATAGGACGAAATAATCTGAGCCATGTTTCACTGATACACACTCTAGTGGGATTTAAGCTTGAGTGCGAAGCGAGAATATATTCTTTCCCTCCTGAAGGCAAAATGCTGCGTGCACTACAGGGAAAAAGAGTTAGATTATGATGAACATATTTACAGTCACTGATAACGTCATTGGTGAGGGAAAAGGAAGAGTTCGTTAGTGGCGGCATTTCGCACTGCCAACAAGTTCGCGTTCCTCCCGCCTTCTCTAATTTCCTATATTCCAAAGTTGAAATTTATGCACACTTGACGAACAACTGATACAGTTGATGTCACATACTGTACACTCTGAGGTCCGGGGTTCAACTCAGTAACTCCTCTTAATGCAAGAGTTAGGCACCACAGTGGCCGTCCAGGCACTCTGGCCGCAACCGCCCTACTGCCAACAGCCCGAGGCTTTCACTGCCACACCAACATAACATTTCTCAGTTACCAACAGTTTTACAAATACACTTATTCAAATCACCACCTTGAACAGTATCATCAGTATTATTAAGTGAGAATGTGTTCGCCTTCTCAAACGTTCTACAAAATTAAGAAAAGAAAAAAATAATTGCCTACATTGATACACAGCGTTAACACACTTGTCAAATGAAAATAATTTAGAAGTTGCTTATTTAAGTAAGTGAAATAAATATTTTAATTAAGATACAGAAATCTCGTTCATTTGTACGCACTCTCGTGAAACAATATTCGTAAAATAATCCGACCCATTGGCTCCATCTCTCCATTGAACATTTCTTAAATTGATGCACTTAATTCAGCAAAATAAAGTAAATTATACGCTTCACTATTCAGGAATAAAATTTGAGAATAAAACGTTGACACAATAAAATATCCGAAACCGAAATCACTCAAAATGAACTCAAAAGTCACATCATTCAAATAAAATTCTAACTCATTAATATTATTAAAGGTTGTGAAAATTTAATCATTATTATTCAGTTCCAATTGCAACATTATACATTACTCAAGGTCAAAATATTTTTTGGTTGTGACCGACAGATCCTAGCGACACTCTTTAAGAAATACCATACGACTGCGGCTTTACATAATTTCATGAAGAATGAGTTTATACTTGGCGTATGTGACAGTAGGATCCTCGTGATAATCATCCCAAAATATTTAACGCATACAGAACATAAAGTCAGTAAGAAAACATTGTCCAGTTCCCTCGGTAATAAAAGTAAACAAGTGCCACAGTTCTTAAGTATCACCTGCTCTTCACAAAAGAAATATTTACGAAATCTAAATATAAATAAATCATTGGAATAGCCCAGAATCCCGCCTCCAATATTGCACACACTCATCAAGTTCCTCAACTATCACGTGTGAAGTATTATGAAATCGACATGTACCGTCACACACGATTCACCACATATCTCAGAAATATGGCACATAGTTCACAATAATTTATTTTTTTGGCCCTATGGATGCATTTTAATTAATTTTTATTATTATATCATGTCTCGTTATTAATTACATTTGGAATAATTGATCATGAACGTTTGGAATATCAGACAATGGGGATTTCATAAATTCTCGAAGATTCAATTCTAAGTCATAACCATGAATAAATGATATTTCAAGAAATTAATCAATCACACGCATCATAACTAATCCACTAATTGTTACACGATTTGGACATATAATTATTTCCGAACTCGTCTTATTAAAAATCTAGGATTTAATTTGAAGATTTAACTGCGCATGTCTTTATGACATCCCATTTACTCTTTATAAAATTATTGAGAAAATGACATGGAAGTGTAATATAATTTGAATGTAATATAGAGTAGAAATAAAGGTTGGATGAAGCTTAATATCACAAAATGTTGCGATAATTTTCAGCCATGTAGTTACGTTATATAACGTTATGAAAGGCGAACTAATGCGTAAATCTACTAAATATTTAACAATAATATAAAAATAGTGTGGAACATACTGATCCCCCAGGTTGATTATTAGTAAGATGTTATTCATCATATCCTCGCCGATGTCGGCGCCGGCTCCGCTTCCAGGCGGTTATCAATCAATCAATCAATCAATCAATCAATCAATCAATCAATCAATCAATCAATCAATCAATCAATCAATCAATTAATCAATCAATCAATCAGTCAATCAATCAATCAATCAATCAATCGATCGATCAATCAATCAATCGATCAACACTAATCTGCATTTAGGGCAGTTGCCCGCCCCCTGTGGGTGGAGGCGGTAGGATAACATGGACGTTAACACCTGCCTGTCGTAAGTGGCGACTAAACGGGGCTCCAGGTGCTCTCAACTTGGGAACGTTGGCTCGCGACCACGTGGCCCTTAGCTGAGTCCTGGCATTAGTTCCTCTTACTTGTGCCAGGCTCCTCACTTTCATCTATCTATTCCGACCTCTCTTGGTCAATATTCATGTTCTTTTCCCACCCCGACTCTATTAGAGCATTCGAGGCCTAGGGAGTCTTTCATTTTCATGAACTTCGTGGCCCTGGTCATTCGTTGGCCGACTTCTTCATTTTTCGAAGTGTCGGATCCATTCCATTTTCCTTCTCTCTCTGATTAGTGTTATGTAGAGGATGGTTTTCTAGTTGTACTTCCTCTTAAAACAATAATCACCTCCACCACCACCAGGTGTCAGATTCCATATCTGTTTTCCTAGCCTTTTCTTAAATGATTGCAAATAATTTCGAAATTTATTGAACATCTTCCTTGGTAAATTATTCCAATCCCTAACTCCCCTACCTATAAAAGAATATTTGCTCCAATTTGTTCTCTTGAATTCGAACTTTATCTTCATGTTGTGATCTTTCCTACTTTTAAAAACACCACTCAAATGTATTCGACTAATAATGCCATTCCATGACATCACTTCAATGACAGTTCGGAACATACCACTTAGTCGAGCAGCTGGTCTCCTTTCTCCCAAGTCTTCCAAGCCCAAACGTTGCAATATTTCCGTAACACTACTCCTTTTGTCGGAAATCACCTGGAACAAATTGAGCTGCTTTTCTTTGAATTTTTCCAGTTCTCGAATTATGTAATCCTGGTGAGGGTCCTATACACTGGAACCATATTGTAGATGAGGTCTTACCAATGACCTATTTCCCCTCTCCTTTACATCCTTACTACAACCCATAAATACAAATGTGCAAAGGTCTGTATCCTTTATTTACAATCCTATTTATGAGATGACCCCAATGCATATCTTTCCTTATATTAACACATAGGTACGTGGTCCTGACATCGATGCTGGCTGGAATATCCCTCTAAATTCGGCTGATCCCGTGTAGAAAATGACGGAAAATATTCTAGTCCTCTTCTTCCGCTGTTATAGTCACTTGATTATCTGAAAATCTAAAGAAAGTCCCAACAAATATACACACGTGCTAACATCAATCTTTTATGCATGTAGAAATTTTTAGAAAAACGCCTGACTCTTTGCTACACATCAGTAAGTCACGCGCTTTCCGATACGTTCAACTGACTTCCCGTGTATTCATTTTACCAATCTATCACTTTCAACGTACAACACTGCAGCTATAATCTTGTTACATTTAAATAAAATACTTCACTACCGCCAATATTTTAAATCTAGGTTACTGTTTTTCGTAAGTAACAATTGCACACGTGTGCCTGAACAATATTCTTTCGGCCTTCTATAGTTACAGTTCCTTGGGAGTAGTATAATGGGACAGTTCGGGCGCCGCCTCCTCCTCCGGGCTCCCAGGGGCCCCTCCGCCTCTGCCTCACGGGAGGCCCACCCAGAGGCCCCCTCCGCCTCCGCCTCCCGAGGGAAGTTCCCAGAGGCCTCCTCCGCCTCCCGCGGGAAATTTGAATTGGTAAACAAAGCCACGTGCTTTTTGACAGCTGTCATCGACAACAACGCATCGCTAACCTCACTGCTGCCATCTTGACGGGCCTAAACCTCAGTCGTACCAACTTAACCTCACAAGCGCGAGATTTAAATTTGTAAACAAATCCACGTGCTTTTTGACAGCCACGTGCTTTTTGACAGACAACAACGTATCGCTAACCTCAGGGCAGCCATCTTGACGGGCCTAAACCTTAGTGCTGCCAACTTAACCTAACTAGCGGGAGATTTGAATCGGTAAACAAAGCCACGTGCAGCTGTCATCCGTTATCTTTAATCAAGAGAGCACCGTGCTGCCCTCTTTCGTCAGCTGTCATCCGCCATCTTTAATCTACAGAGCACCGTGCTGCCCTCTTTAGTTGAAATGTGGTGGCGGCAAATTCTACATTCTCTTGTTTGGAAACAAACCTATACGCTTTTTGACAGCTACCATCCTCCATCTTTAATCTAGAGAGCACCGTGCTGCCCTCTTTAGCTAGATACCTTTGAAATGTGGTGGCGGCAAATTCTACGTGTTCTTGTTTGGAAACAAACCCATGCGCTTTTTTGACAGCTATCATCCGCCATCTTTAATCCAGAGAGCACCGTGCTGCCCTCTTTAGCTACTTACCTTTGAAATGTGGTGGCGGCAAATTCCACGTGCTCTTGTTTGGAAACAAATCTATGTGCTTTTCTGACAGCTGTCAACCGCCATCTTTAATCCAGAGAGAACAGTGCTGCACTCTTTAGTTGAAATGTGGTGGCAGCAAATTTCACGTGCTCTTGTTTGGAAACAAATCAACGTGCTTTTTTGACAGCTGTCATCCGCCATCTTTAATCAACAGAGCACCGTGCTGCACTCTATGTGGTGGCGGCAAATTCTACGTGCTCTTGTTCGGAAACAGATTCTACGTGCTCTTCAGCTGTCATCCACCATCTTTACTCCAGAGAGCACCGTGCTGCCCTCTTTGTGGTGGCGGATAATTTGAAAAATTATTTTTGACAAGCAGCCATCTTTAATCAACAGAGCATCGTGCTGCCCTCTTTAGCTACTTACCTTTGAGGCGATTAATTTGAAAAAATTATATTTAACAAGCTGCCATCTTTAATGAACAGAGCGTCGTGCTGCTAACTTGCGGGTAATTTTTACGTCACAGCTGTCATCGACCATCTTGTATTGCTAACCTTAGTGCTGCCCTCTTTAGCTACTTACCTTTGAGGCGGACTATTTGAAAAAAATCTATTTGACAAGCTGTCATCCGCCATCTTATATCGCAAACCTCAGTGCTGTACTCTTTAGTTGAAATGTGGTAGCGGATAATATGAAAACATTCTTTTTTGACAAGCAGCCATCTTTAAACTACAGAACACCGTGCTGCTATCTTTATCGTAGTAGCGAGCAATTTAAAATCTAGATGCTTTTTTCTAACAGCTCTCATCCGCCATCTTTAATCTTGAGAGCACCGTGCTGCCCTCTATGTAGTGGTGGTAAAATCCACGTGCTTTACAAACCCATGTGCTTTATTTGACGGCTGCCATCCGCCATCTTTCATCAAGAGAGCGCAGTGCCGCACTCTATGTGGTGGCGGATAATTTGAAAAATTCTTTTTGACAAACAGCCATCTTTATTCAACACAGTTACCGCTATCTTACATCGCTTACCTCGGTGCTGTACTCTTTAGTTGGAATGTGGTGGTGGCAAATTCGAACAAGTTTAACCATACATCGGGGGAGCTAGAGTAAGCACGTGAAGCAGTGATGACGTCATCATGCATGTTTAGACTTGTCCGTTTTCTTAAGAGTAAGTCGGTGTAAAGGAGTGTGGTGGCGGTAAATTCGAACAAGTTTAAACATGCATCGGGAAAGCTAGAGTAAGCACGTGCTGCAGTGATGACGTTATTGTAGGTGCGCATGTTTAAACCCGTTCGTTGACTAAACGCTTTAGTCTTCGAGAAACAGTGACAGAGAGTGGAGTGCAAACATGACGAAAACATTCATAGTTGATGTGCAAGGCTTTAAAGTAAACGGAAACAAATGTGTGTTTAAAGAGGTGGCTGTGTTAGATTGCAGTGTGTTGTGGGCACCAAAATTGTTAGTTTAGTATTTAGCCCACTGTTCCCTTACTGTTTGCAAACAGGTGAAGGTAAAAAGCAGACTCAGTGGATTGAAAACAATTTAGGTTTGAAGTGGGAAGAAAATGGAATACCTTATCGTTTTCCACCTTTAATGATGAATGCACATTTGTCAAGAGCAGATCTTGTTCTTTTAAAGGGTTGTGAAAAGAAAGAATGGTTGCGTGATTTTCTACCATCATCGTGTGAAATTATCGACATGCATGAATTGGGGTGCCCATCATTTAAAACTCTTCCGAAAGAGCATAGTAGAGAAACAAGTAAACAGTCTTTACAACATGTATGCATGCTCTTTGATTGGTTGTGTTGCAGTGCATGCCGGGAAGTGAACAACATATGTAAACTGCAGTGTCGAAATAACCTTAGTGTAAAAGAAACATTTGTAGAGTGAAGACATCATGTCATTTCTAACAGATACTAAGTGTAACGCAGTTGAAAAGGCGATCGTAAAGTTTTATGCATGCAAAAAGAAACAAAACACTTTTACTGAAGAAGATTTAAATGCATTACCAAAGGTATTTTTGGTTAATGTAGCTGCGAATGCTGTAAAGAAGATTTGGGAAAATGTGCCTCGTGAGTGGACTCAAGATCCTGTTTTGTCAGAGCTTCAAACGTGTAGTTTACATCATGAACACGTGAGTTTAGGTAGAAGACCTCCTGTGAGACAGTGCCGTACATGTCAACTAATTAAACTGTATCACGGACCTAAAACTAACGAGTTGTCTTCGCTTATAAACACTTATCATGGCTGTGGAGAGAGTAAACAAGGAAAAGGTGAAGAAACGTGCTGGGAAAAAGATGAGGAAGCATGTTGGGCGTGGACTCATCGATAGAGTGATTGATCTTCTTTTCTTCGTGCTTCATCTCCCCTGCGGCCCTAGAACACGTTCGCCTGACACGTAGTTGCATGCTGCCTGCATAGATTATGTCGTGTAGCTGTTAAAATCTGCTTCGTAAAGTTATGCTGTGTGTGTGTGTGTTATTACCTAGTGCTTTAGCTGCTCAGAAGATAGCAGCACTTGTCGTTGTTGGTGCAATAAAACGAAAACTGAGTGACAAAGACCGTAAAATAGACAAAGGATCAAAATGTATATATATTCTAAAATAAATATGAATTGTCAAAACATATTACAGGTGTTGTTTAATCCTGCAGCATGTTCTAGTGACTTAGAAGAAAGGAAACGTAGAGGATTAAAAGAAAACACACATAATATTTAAAGTACATCCTCTTTATTAATCCATAAATTAAAGCTGTTATTAAAACCAAGCCATTTAACATACAGTTTATTGCCACGACGTCGAATAACACGTTCAACTAAATAGTGATCAGGATATTTTGTTTTCCGCAGTTCTTCGATGTAGAATCCTCCTTCAATAGGCTGTCCTCTGAGATCGCGAAGTAAATACGTAACTGGATTAGTAAGCTTAACACTTCTGATTTGAAAAATTTCAGTGCTCCAGTTAGGTGTGTATCCTTTTGCAAAGATAGACTTGTGTTTGCAGATGCGAACAAAATCACCTTCTTTAAAGCGATGGCGACGTGGATCAGCTGTTTTAATTACAAGATGAATAGCATTTATAAGAGGTGTATTCTTTGCAACAAGACGTGGCTTTGTTCCGATAGTGCGATGAGGTGTATCGTTGTAGGTAGATAAAAGTCTAGGTAGCAGATCAATCCAACGATATGAACCTTGCGCTGTAAATTCTCGCCACATCATTGTTTTGAGTGTACGATTAAAGCGTTCTACAACACTTGCCTTGAGATTGCTGAACGTGGAGTAGTGTTGAATGTCAAGTAACTTGAGGTAAGAAGAAAAATCCTTGTTGTAAAGCTCTTTACCTTGATCAGTTTGAAAAAGCCTTGGGCAGCGTTTCGATTCTTCAACAATATGTTTAAATGCTTCCTTAACTTGAGCTGCTGTTTTAGAACGCACGGGTTGTGCAAAAGCAAACTTCGAGTACACATCGATAACAGTAAGTAGATACTTATACCCCTTATATGGAATCATTTCTACTAAGTCTGCTTGCCAGAGATCGTCTTTTCCTCGTGTAATAACGCGTCTGCGACAGTAGGTGCGACGTGCTGGTTTATGTAACTCATGTGCGATGTTTACCTTTACAGGTGAGATCTTCTCTTTACGAGCCATTACAAAATAATACCGGCATAACGTAGTTCTCTTTCTATTTCTAGAATTTCTGATCCGTGACCAGTGTGACCAGCCTCTTGCGATGCTCTTAAAAGTTGTAATCGTTCAACGAGTAAGTTTGGGTCATTCCAGTATCTTACATCCACATACGGCAACAAAGGCTTGTAGATAACATCAAGACTACGTGCAATCGGAAACAGCTTAGAAATAAACTCACGATACTTGTAACTCTTATTCGCATTTACAGCTTCTGTTCTCTTGTAATTACGTCGTGTTGCGTCAGTAGCAAAACGTATTGCTTTATATTTTTTAACATCTTGTAAAATTATATCCTTGTCAGGTATTCGTGAGAAAAGAAGTTCTAAGAGTCCTTTCGTAGGTTTATAGGTAGCACCTTTTACTATGAGTTTGTTGTTATTAATCTTAACATTTGAATTTCCTATCCAGAAACAGTCATCTTCGTAGCGAATATCGTAGGTAGTTTCAGTTTGTCCTGTAAAAAGTTTTTCTATATAAGGTGCAAAGAGAGATCCATAGGTATCTTGAATAAAAGTTCTAAACTGATTGCGATACTCTGATGTAATCATAACCTCAGACAAAGATGGTAGATTTTGCGTCGATGTAGTAGGTGTTTCAGCAATAACATCTGTAGTTAAAAACTCAACACGCTTAGATGGTGATGTATCATTAAGTTCTTCTTCTTCTCCCTTATCTTCCTCTTCTTGATCTACATCCTGCTTCTTCTCTTCCTTATCTTGTTCATGCTTTTCTTCTTCATGCTTCTCTTTATGGTATGATGTTTGCATAGAAGCAAAACTTGAAGTAGACAGCGGTAATGAAGTAGAATTAAAAATTTCTTTGAGCGGTGCTTAGTTGTGTTTTTAAAAATAAATCTGTGTCTGCTTGAATACGTTTAAGCTCTTTAAATTTCCGTCAAATATTGTTTCGAGCTTGGATGATATGTTTTGTGATCTCCTTGCTAGATGTTAACTTGATGATGGTTTTTAATCAAGTAGTTACCGTAATTCTGTGTTAATGCATATAAAATGATCGAAACCCATGCGATATCGTCCATGCTGTACATCACTTTCTTTATCAATAACTAAAAAGCTGTAACGGTGTAATTACCAACATTTAGCACACATACGTTTAAAGTCATCGAATGTCATATCAGTGTTAACATGATCGTTATACACATGTCGCATGTTGCGCTCATCTTGCCGAAAAAGCACAATAACATTTGCTTTGTCGCGTATCAACTGCTTAGGCACACGAGAATAGGTTTGGCACAAATAGATGCAATCAACATATTAATGCCGACCCATACTAAAGAATGCACGAATAACGTTTTGCTGTTCTGTTGCGACATCATCAAAGGTCATAAGAGAATTAGGAAGCACATCGTCTGGTGATGGTACTTGCTCATGCGAATTAAATTTAAAATATCTTATTCCGTCTTTAACTAGATCGTGCATTACAGTTTGTAGAATAGTATATAGCGGCTGATAGAGTGACTTTGCGAAAACGTAAATATTCTCGAAGCGTAACCCATTTACAGAAGTAGTAAGTGTGAGTAAAAGAAACAACAAAGGAAACAACGTTCCATGACGTTTTCTTGTAGTTGTACTAGAACTAGGTAAGAGATGTGGTACAATGTCGGTAACAGGTAGTGTGTCTTGCTGCTTTATAATCTTCATGATAACTGAATCATAAAGTGCGTAATAGTAATATATATATTAAACGAAACAAGAGGCAACGGTTAGTTTATGATTTGCTCTTGACTAGTAAAGTCGTGTACAGCATGGTGAAACAACGATATCCAAACGACATGAAGAAGAAGAAGAAAGTAAAAACTGTTGGATGGAAAGATGTTATAAAGGCTGCGCAAAAAGCTATTCGAGGGGAATACAATCCTCGTGTAGCTATTACTAAGGCGTTACGCGCAGCAAGAGCGAGAATTTCTCCAAAGTGCAGAGCAATATTTAGTAAACGTGCACGAATTATCCCTGTACCAAAACGAGGAGGATTTCTTCCTGCGCTGTTTGCTGGCTTAGCAGTTTTCGGGTCATTGCTAGGTGGTGCTAGTGCTGTAGCGAGAACTGTCAAAGCTGTAGAAGAAGCGAAACAACAGTTGAAAGAGAGTGAACGTCATAACAAGACGATGGAGGCAATTGCGTTACGAGGCAAAGGTGTGAACATGAAGCTAGCGCCATACAAGAAAGGACTTGGTATCTACATTTCTCCAAAAAACGTCTACTGAATGCACTGCCACATCGAGCTCTAACGCATGATGTTTTTACGTTTGCTAAACAACTAGGAATTCATTATTTTCGAGGAGTATGTATGCGCGATCAACTACCAGCGCGCCCACGTGAACGTGAAAGTGCCGTAATTAACTTGGACGACAGTCGTGGACCTGGAACTCATTAGGTTGCTTATGTAAAACGTAAATCTAAAGTATGGTATTTTGATAGCTATGGAGACTTACCTCCTCCTTTTGAGCTCATACGTTATTTCGGAAGCAGTGTAGACATTGTTTACAATAAAAACCGTGTGCAAAACTTTAATACACGCATGTGCGGACGATTATGTCTTATGTTCTTATATCAAACCCAGACAGTAGAGAAAGTGCATTAGTGTCTACGTGATGACGAACAGTGAAAGAACGTTTGCTGTACGTGGAGAAGGACCTGAAACAACCGTCTATTTTAATCCACCAATCGAACTTGGTTATCAACCGCATAGTCTTGGACTAGTATCGTTTGAAAGCCACAATAAAATCTATAATGAGCGTGATGGTGTAAACAAGTTCTTTTACGATGAGTATGTGCTAACACTACCCACAGGTAGTTATACAGTAGACGATATTCACGACTATATTGAAAGTACGTTAATTGATCAGTTTGGGGAAGATAGTTTTAGTAATCATAATTACAAGTTCTCAATCACTATAAGCAACATTACACATAAATGTGTTATTGAATCATCATTTAAGATTGACTTCAAATCACAACCTGATTCGATTGGACCACTGCTTGGATTTTCATCGAGGGAGCTCCTACCGAACGTACGTTACGAGTCTGATCAACCTATAAAACTCTTCGATGATTATAATGTGAACATTACTTGTAATATTATTACAGACTTGAATAGTAATCTACAATCTTCGCACGTCCTGCACGACTTTATTGTTACAGAGGAACGTGGATATACTATTTGTGAGAAACCAGCAGTAGTTCTTTATCATCCTGTGTCTGTAAAACACATTAGCAACATTACTCTTAGACTTGTAAATAAACATAATCAGCTTTTTCATTTAGATCAGCACGCGTACGTAGCTTACAAACTACATCTTAAACCAGTATGAAAACCATCTATAAAACACGGTGTACATTCCGAAGAAATACTACATGTGTGCAGAGACTAATCGAGTTAACAGATACCCATAAGCAGATACTCCAAGATTTAGGATATACACTACTACAACAGAATGGAAGAAATGCTAGACATTACGAATACAGTAGAAAGTCGTGAAGGTGTAGTACGAAGTGAGCTTCATTCCTATCAACCTTTTACGTTCGGATTAAATAACAATGATGAAATTCATTTTATTATTAATCAGCAAGATGTATACACCTTACCACACGAAAGCTACCTCTATATTGAAGGACGACTAGAAAAGTCGGATGGAAGTGGACCAAGCACTTCAAAACTAAACAACCATGCTCTAGCTTTTCTCTTTTCTGAAGCGCGATATGAAGAAAATAATGTTGAAATAGATCGAAGGAAGAATGTTGGTATTACAAGTGCAATGAAACTCTACCTTCTTTCTGTGATGAAGAAAGTAATCTTTTGCGGATGGCTGGATGGTGTCCAAAAGCTACTAACAACTGGATGATTAATGAGGATGGTACTTTTACGGGTATGTTATCACTGAAGCATATTTTTGGATTCGCAGAAGACTTTACACGTATTATAATCAACGCAAAACAAGAGCTTATTCTAATCCGTCATCGAAGTGATTACAATTCTCTTAAAGCAGTAGAAACACCAGTAGAATCGAAAATAACACTGCATCGTATACTGTGGAGGATTCCACATGTAACCTTATCTGATCGTGAAAAACTTCGATTGTTCAAGATTGTAGAAAATGATACACCATTACCTATACGTTTTAGAAGTTGGGAGCTGCATGAATATCCTGTGTTACCACCTAAAAACAAGCATAGCTGGGCTGTTAAAACATCACGTTTTACTGAGAAGCCCTTGTACATTATTTTTGGATTTCAAACTAATCGTAAATTCAATCACGAAAAAGATAGCTCACTGTTTGATCAGTGTAAATTAAGACACGTTAGACTATATCTCAACGGAATTACGTATCCCTACGAAAACATAGACATTAACTTTGAGAAAAATAAGTTCGGGATGCTCTATGACATGTTTTGTAAATTTCAATCATCGTATTATCAGAAAGAAGATCGTCCGCTATTTACACCTCAATAATTTAAAACTAAAGCACCGATTGTTGTTATAGACTGCTCTTATCATGAAGAATCTATAAAAGAATCTCCAGTTGATATTCGTTTAGATTTTGAAACATCTGAAAACATTCCTGCTAACACAGCAGCCTATTGTCTTATTATTCATATGAGTGATGTTACCTACCATCCGCTAACGAATATTGTTACGAGACTATAAATAAGAATAGCTCTTTATCATTTTCATTAGTGTGTGCTTCGACATCGTACGCTATGGAACAAAACTGCAAATGTGCATGCTGTTTGCATGCTCATACGCAACATCTTATTTATCTTACACGAGTGAGTGAGCCTATTAAGATGTTCTATAAACATAGATCGTCGATGCCGAAACATCTTATTCAATACTTACCACCAGGATTTTTATCTACGTACGCTGCCTCTTACGTACATAATTTTTGGGGCATCCTTCCTCTACACAGTAAGATGTCGATCGAAGTAGCTTTATGCAGCAGAACTTGTCAACGACATTACAAGCATCGAGGAGAAAATGGTGATGATGATTGGGATGGACCAAATCCGAGGATTGAACACTGTACACAGTGTATGAATGAACTTTCTCTAGTACCTCATGATGATGATGATTATTATTATTCCGAAAAGGAATAACAACAAGGTAAGAAGTATAGGATCTTCTCTGTAAAGCATAACATACTTAGTATAATATATTTCTAAATGTTTTGTTTAATTTGAATGTTGCAGGAGGCATTTCAGAAGCATACGTTGTTAAGAAGCATACTAACCTTGTCAGCAGCAAAAACGAACACTGCTGTAGTACATTTGTAAATAAATATTTGATCGCATTCAAAAATGTTGTACTTATTGCATTGCTTTACACCGACTTACTCTTAAGAAAACGATCAGGTCTAAACATGCACAATGACGTCATCACTGCAGCACGTGCTTATTCTAGCTCTCCCGATGCATGTTTAAACTTGTTCGAATTTTCCGCCACGACATTCCTTTACACCGACTTACTCTTACTTAAGAAAACGGACAAGTCTAAACATGCATGATGACGTCATCACTGCAGCACGTTCTTACTCTAGCTCCCCCCGATGTATGATTAAACTTGTTCGAATTTACCGCCACCAAATTTCAACTAAAGAGTGCAGCACCGAGGTAAGCGATGTAAGATGGCGGTAGCTAAAGATGGCAGCACTGTTCTCTCTGGATTAAAGATGACTGCTTGTCAGAAAGAATTTTTCAAATTATCCGCCACCACAAAGAGGGTAACACGGTGCTCTCTTGATTAAAGATGGTGGATGACAGCTGAAGAGCACGTAGAATTTGTTTCCAAACAAGAGCACGTAGAATTTGCCGCCACCACATTTCAACTAAAGAGTACAGCACTGAGGTTTGCGATGCAAGATGGCGGATGACAGCTGTTAGAAAAAAGCATCTAGATTTTAAATTGCTCGCTACTACGATAAAGATAGCAGCACGGTGTTCTGTAGTTTAAAGATGGCTGCTTGTCAAAAAAGAATGTTTTCATATTATCCGCTACCACATTTCAACTAAAGAGTACAGCACCGAGGTTTGCGATGTAAGATGGCGGATGACAGCTTGTCAAATAGATTTTTTTTTCAAATAGTCCGCCTGAAAGGTAAGTAGCTAAAGAGGGCAGCACTAAGGTTAGCAATACAAGATGGTCGATGACAGCTGTGACGTAAAAATTACCCGCAAGATAGCAGCACGACGCTCTGTTCATTAAAGATGGCAGCTTGTCAAATATATTTTGTCAAATTAACCGCCTCAAAGGTAAGTAGCTAAGGAGGGCAGCACGATGCTCTGTTGATTAAAGATGGCTGCTTGTCAAAAATAATTTTTCAAATTATCCGCCACCACAAAGAGTGCAGCACGGTGCTCTCTGGATTAAAGATGGTGGATGACAGCTGAAGAGCACGTAGAATCTGTTTCCGAACAAGAGCACGTAGAATTTGCCGCCACCACATAGAGTGCAGCACGGTGCTCTGTTGATTAAAGATGGCGAATGACAGCTGTCAAAAAAGCACGTTGATTTGTTTCCAAACAAGAGCACGTGGAATTTGCTGCCACCACATTTCAACTAAAGAGTGCAGCACTGTTCTCTCTGGATTAAAGATGGCGGTTGACAGCTGTCAGAAAAGCACATAGATTTGTTTCCAAACAAGAGCACGTGGAATTTGCCGCCACCACATTTCAAAGGTATCTAGCTAAAGAGGGCAGCACGGTGCTCTCTAGATTAATGATGGAGGATGATAGCTGTCAAAAAAGCGCATAGGTTTGTTTCCAAACAAGAGAATGTAGAATTTGCCGCCACCACATTTCAACTAAAGAGGGCAGCACGGTGCTCTGTAGATTAAAGATGGCGGATGACAGCTGACGAAAGAGGGCAGCACGGTGCTCTCTTGATTAAAGATAACGGATGACAGCTGCACGTGGCCTTGTTTACCGATTCAAATCTCCCGCTAGTTAGGTTAAGTTGGCAGCACTAAGGTTTAGGCCCGTCAACATGGCTGCCCTGAGGTTAGCGATATGTTGTTGTCTGTCAAAAAGCACGTGGCTGTCAAAAAGCACGTGGATTTGTTTACAAATTCAAATCTCGCGCTTGTGAGGTTAAGTTGGTACCACTGAGGTTTAGGCCCGTAAAGATGGCAGCAGTGAGGTTAGCGATGCGTTGTTGTCTGTCAAAAAGCACGTGGCTGTCAAAAGAAGACGTGGATTTGTTTACCGAATCAAATCTCGCGCTAGTTAGGTTAAGTTGGTACCACTGAGGTTTAGGCCCTTCAAGCTGGCAGCAGTGAGGTTAGCGATGCGTTGTTGTCGATGACAGCTGTAAAAAGCACGTGGCTTTGTTTACCAATTCAAATTTCTCGCGGGAGGCGGAGGAGGCCTCTGGGAACTTCCCTCGGGAGGCGGAGGCGGAGAAGGCCTCTGGGAGGGCCACCCGTGAGGCGGAGGCGGAGGGGGCCTCTGGGAGGGCCTCCCGTGAGGCTGAGGCGCAGGCGGAGGTGCCCCTGGGAGCCCGGAGGAGGAGGCGGCGCCCGAACTGTCCTATTATACTACTCTTGGGCTCTATATTTACAGCCGGTTAGATCTTTACAGTTGAGCAGATCAGTACCTGCGAAGTTACTCGTAATACGTGTGTAAAAACCTCACTACAAATCTGGTTAGACTAGTTCACGCCTACGTCCGTACTCAAACCTCTGTTCACACAGATAGATCACTTCAATGTTGAACACCAACTTAAGTGCGAAGATGAAACCGGCACCATATCTTGTTTCTACATTCCTTCACAATTGCTTTAAATCCATCATAAGAGCTGGTTACACATTCATTTAACACTATCCAAGGATCATATCCCTCAAGCCTGTCTGATCAGGCACATGGTACTGCCTATTACTCCTACATTTACAATGTTCCTTTCTATCGCATTTACTTTTAACTACAGCAGAAACAGCTTCAGATTCGAATGTGTATTCTTGAAGAACGGTACACAGTGTTCAACAGGACATCTCGCACGGATTCAAGTTTACATTACCGTGTTTTCAAACACAGTGTACTGCACGGGAGTGAAAGCCTTATATGTAAGTTACAAGACCTGAGGATAGTGAGAACAATGGTAAGAGAGTTCTCGGAATCATTGTAGGAGATTAATGGTAAATCAGTGTACTATATAACGATGTTCTGTAGCGGGGTCATGTTTGGCTACAGGAATAACAGACTCGGTCCTTGAGAGTGACAGACTCAGTGTTTTAGAGTTGAATAGAATAGTAGTCTATACTGAAGATCCACATAGAGAATTTGTTTACCTCGTAGCGTTACAATTATTTGGATAACATTATTATTACTATTATTATTATCATTATTATTATCATCATCTTTATGACGTAATCTATATGCGCCAAGTGTTCATTCCATTCTAAACATGCTACGCAATTATGACCATGACCTTTTGACCAAAGATTGGTTCAAATTAATAATTTATAGTGTGCCGTCATGCGACCACTGGACTGTTCGATTATTTATTGTTAATGGCAATGTAAGCATTGGCTATTTCGCTAAAATGATAATCGATTTTTCTTGTGGTGCTCCCATTCGGCTTGGTATATAAATTCCGAGTCGCGATGTGCACATCTTACAAGTCCACGGTGTTTGAAAAAATACAAGATATCGAACAGCTGCTTGCTACATTACGTAAGGGATTAGTATGAGCTATACGGGTTTTAAAACAATGGGAGCTGAATCAGCCTTTCCCACGAGGTCATTGACCCGTGGCAATTTCATTGACCCCATGACGTCACGGCCACGTTGCCATGGCGTGACGGCCACGTGCTGTTGTTTACAAACAAGACCACCTGCTCGTGTATTGACAGCTGTCATCTTGACGGGTCCTAACCTCACTTTTGTGCACGGTGCACTTGTTTGGCGCGGAATTTTAATAAGAGAACGTTCCTAAAACTTCACTGCTGTCATCTTGACAGGTCCCAACCACGTGGGTTTGACAGATGTGAGGTGCGGAATTTGAATAAGTGGGCGAGCCTATCCTCACAGTTGTCATCTTGACTGGACTTCGCCACATGCTTTTTAACAAGTGTAAGTCGTGGAATTTTGGAAAAGAGAATGACCACTAATTTTGACGGGACTTAGCCACTGCTGTCATCTTGACAGGTCCTAGCATGACTTTTTGACCAACTGCACTTGTTTGGCGCGGAATTTGATGAAGAGAACGTGGCTAACCTCACTGCTGACATCTGGACAGGTCCTAACTTGACTTTTCAACCACGTGCACTTGTTTGGCACGGAATTTGAATAACAGAACGTGGCTAACCTCACTGCTGACATCTTGACAGGTCCTAACTACGTGCTTTTTGACAAGTGTGAGGCGCGGAATTTTGAAAAAATGAACGACTCTAACCTTACAGCTGTCATCTTTGCGGAACTTAGCCACGTGCTTTTGACAAGTGTGAGGCGCGGAATTTTGAAAAAGTGAATGATCCTATCCTCACTGCTGTTATCTTGACGGTACTTAGCCACGTGTTGCGCGCGAAATTTTTAAAAGAGGGCCACCCTAACCTCACAGCTGTCATCTTGACAGCACTTAGCCACGTGCTTTTTGACAAGTGTGAGGCGCGGTATTTCAAACGACTTTAACCTCGCAGCTGTCATCTTGACGGGACTTAGCCACGTGCTTTTGTGTGGAGTGGAATTGTGAAAAGAGAACGAGTGGAGCCTAACTACACACGACCTAGTTTTACGGCCAGATGACCTTCCCAACGCCATCTTGCCATATCTCTTTCTAGACACCATCTTGGAGGGGGCCTAACCTCACAGTTTTAAGGCTAGCTGCCCTTTCGACACCATCTTGCCGAATACCCCTTCCCCGACACCATCCTGAATGGGGCTAATATCACAGGGTGACCAGATACCATCTTGGAGGTCTCTAATCTTATAGCGCATAGATTTATAGTGAGATGCCATTCCCAACGCTATCTTATGAGACACCCTTTCCAGTCACCATCTTGAGCAAGGTTTTACGTCTCTATTCGAGGCGTGACCTTCCCTGCTTATCGAACCTCAACAAGACTAAACATGTCGACAATCTATCGTCTTAGGACCGGAAATGCATTGAGCTGTACCCCTACCAAGAGCAAAAAGTTTCGTGTTTAGAGCATACATAGTCTGTTGTTACCTTACCTTATTCATCAATTTTAAATATACATGTCTTTTGTACAAATTTTAATAGCCAGCATACATTCCCTCTTGTTCTGAAGAGAAAAACTTACCTTGATTATAATTATAGCATAGCCACCGTATCAGAATAAAAACCACTGTTACAGTACAGTTATGGATTCGAACCCTGATCACTCTGTTCAATGCTAGAATACAAATTCTCCGTATCGTCTCTCCCTAGATTTTTTCCTTCTCCTCCTCCTCCTCCGGATACCATTTATAAAAAAGGGAAGATAAAAAGATAAAATAAATAACATAATGAACAATAATGTGGTTGCAAAACTAAGTAAGATAGTATTCACGTGTTCGATTCCAAGTCAGAACAGGGGCGATATTGATAAAATTGCATTCAGTTATGTTAAAGTGCAATAATTGTTTAACTGACTAATTTATTACTGTGGCAGAAGATGCTATTTCGATTCTCTTTATTTATTGTCTTGTAACAATATTCGTTAGAAGATGGTAAGTATCATTATGATCATTGTGTGATAGAGATTTATTATTCAAGCTCAGTGGCAATGCAACTGTGTAGTCGAAATAGATTCACTGATCAGGAGATGGGGCAATATTATCGTGGGTCTGTGTCATACAGTCCCAGCATTTGCTGGGTATTTACTATGGGATAGTTCGTGACCCCGGGTTTGATTCCTAGCAAAGTTATCTGCATCTAAGGCTACTTTCTAAGGCCCTTTCTCTGCTGTATAACAGCGAATGTTACACAGCGGTCCGGGAGTTCAAGGTATGTGCTGCTATCACAGAATTTAAAACATTCTTTTTCCTTTTGTAGGCTGCTGAGAGACACACGTGGTAGCAGGCCGGCAGGCTCATTCATTTGATGAAACAACACAGACACACTCAACTCGACCTCTGTTTTTGTTTATTCCAGTATTTAACTAGTGTTAAAGTGAGATACCACGTTAAACTATCCTTACGCCTACTAGCATGGGTTTCAAACTTGGTTCGAAGGGTTGCCAGCTCTAAAGATAGTTTTCCGTGGTTTCCCATTTTCACTTAAGTCATATCATGATAGTTAAGAAGCAATTATAACGATAAGGGCAATTTCTAAATAATTTATTAATGATAATAATAGTATAAAGAATAATAATAACGGAAAAGAGGGTCTGCCTTCCTAGCAAGTCTATACAAGACAGTGACTACAAAGCTATAGATTTAGCCCCCGTTATTAAGATAGGAACCCCTAGTCAGGTCCCCGGGTTTGATTCCCTAGGGGGACAGGTCAGAAAAAACTGTATGGATATCCAATAAAGAGGTAATGTAAATTGAACAGTGTCAGAATTGATTAACAATACAACAGATAGTTATATTGTTAATTTTAATTCTTTAAATATCACAATCCCTACACAGCGACACAGCATTTTAAAATTATATGTGATAATTATTTCATTATAATTCTCAGTGAGAGGACACCCCCCGTAATGTGCAGTGCTAGTCATGTGCTATGGGGGTTTGGCTTGGATTAAAGTAAGGGCCTCGTTTCTTGGCAATAACAAAATATTCAACTAACGAAACTTGAAGGTAATAACTACAGCGAAAGAGTTAACGAATATGACAAGTCTGCTGCTGAGCAGCGCTAATGGCTCTACAGCTGCTTCCATTCTTCTACCTGACCTTCCCGGGAATCGAACCCGTAAATAGCATTTCCTGCCCCCAGTAAAGAATTAGTCAGATAAACAATTATTGCGCTTTTTAATGTAATTCAGTGCGATTTAACAATATCATCCCTGATCGGGAGGCTTCGAGTGGAACCTGACCTGGCCGGATATATTTACTACAAGTCCTGACAAGTAACCATTAAAGTAATTTTTACATCCTTGCAACATATCCTTAAAGAATAGATCAAGGCTACTATTTTTTAATGACTAATATAACAAAAACAAAATCTCAACCTATAACCATGTTTTGCAAGTTGCTTTACGACTCATCGACACAGATAGGTCTTATAGCGACAATTGAACAGGAAATGGCCAGGAATAGGAGGGAAGGGGCCGTAGCCTTAATTAAGGTACAGTCCCAGCATTTTCTCGGTGTGAAAATGGGAAACCACGGAAAGCTCTCTACAGGTGCTGCCGAGAGTGGGGTTCAAACCCACTATGTCCTGAATACTGGTTACTGACCACATTTAAGCGACTGCAGCTATCGAGCTCGCATCTGCAGAATAAATTGTAAGGCAGATTACTGCACATTCCTCTCAACAGTAATGCGTTATGATCACTCTGTAAATTAAGGATCGGTTTTCGATCGGGTCAGTTCCATGAAATTTGTATTGCATGCATTCAAATATAGAAAAATAAAATGATAAAATATTATCTCTGCGGAATACACCGCGGGAGTCCAGCATCTGGCAAAAGCTAGGGGGCTGTAACACTTAGCCTCGATCAGCACGACGGTCATTATTCTTCGCTTTCTAAACCGGGGTCGCTATCTTACTATTAGCCCCATAGTTGCAGGGAAAATTCCCTCACCTTGGGGAATCGAACCCGGGGAGCTAAAAGAAAAGGGGGTGTATCTGTCCCGCCTTCGCACAAATCTCACGTAAAGTGACCAGGGGTTTGAACCACGGAATCCAGCAGTGCCCCCCAGGACTCAGCTATGGGTTCCGTAGTTAAGAATCTGTGCTCGCACATGACATAGTCGGGGGGAATCGAACCCGTGTACCCCCGTGGAAGAGGTAGGAACGCTACCCCTAAAACAGCAGCCCAATATTTTAAATTGTTTATTTTCTTACCGTACTGTATCAAACGACCAGCAGAGATATTTCTTGGTCAGTACATCCGTTTCCTGCTCAGCGATGTGCAAGCTGACGCGGTGTTCTCCCCGAAAGTCTCATTCATTTCTTTTTATGCCACCAAGCTCTGAGTGCAGACCTATCTTAATTATGTTCAATTTCACCTTACTTTTTAAATCTTACATGTAAGTATAATGGTAAATTTGAGGTAAGGAAATGGTGTGAAATGAAGTGTGCGTATGCTTTGTGTAAGTTTTTGGACTGCGTACAGTGATGAAATATTTTTTTGTGTGTATGGGCCAGCTCACTGCATTTGCTTGACACACAATTTTTTCGTTGCATATACGTGCAGTTTTGTAAGAAGTGAAGAAGATTCCCGTTGCTTTCATCATCAAATGTAGTGCGTCTGTTTTTGTGAATATTATACATGGTCTGTTGTTATCTTACTCGTTTATTATTATTATTTGTAATGATCAGAAAAGTTTGTAACAGTTGACATATAATCTGTTGTGTTATCCAGCAAATTGGTAAGTTCCCCGCAGCATGTGTACAAATACTCTTCCTCTTCACTTTAGGGTTCGAATCCATGTCTATGACAGAGAATTTCTCACTCGGTGAATATGTGATTGTGCCTTGAAGTTGGTAGGTTCAATGCATGCGTATAAAATGACGAAGATTTTATACTTTACTGCGAGCAGTGTTCATATATATGTACATGTGTAGCCAGCTCGCGGAAACAATGAGTGAGGTAGTTTTCCACTACAGGGTTCGAAGCCATGCCTGTAATAGATCATTTCTTATTCACGCTCGGTGACTATGTGATTGTGTCTCGCCACAATCCGTTGCGTTTTTTTATGTAGATATGTGGCTAACTCGCAGAAATAAGGAGTGACGTAGTTTCCCGTTGTTATCCTCTTTACTTCATGGTTCGAATATATGTCCATGACAGAGAATTGTTTTTTATTCTCGCTCGGCGAATATGTGATTGTGCCTTGAAGTTGGTAGGTTCAATGCATGCGTATAAAATGACGAAGATTTTATACTTTACTGCGAGCAGTGTTCATATATATGTACATGTGTAGCCAGCTCGCGGAAACAATGAGTGAGGTAGTTTCCCACTTCAGGGTTTGAATCCATGCCTGTAATGCAGAATTTTATTTTATTCATGCTCGGTGACTATGTGATTGTGTCTCGCCACAACCCGTTGCGTTTTATATGTAGATGTGTGTGGCTAGCTCGCAGAATACAGAGTGAGGTAGTTTCCCGGTGTTTTCCTATTTACTTCAGGGTTAGAATATATGTCTATGATAGATAAATGTTTTATATTCTACCTCGGTGACTACGTGTTTCAATTCATGTGTATAAAATGACAAAGATATTTTACTGCGAGCAGTGTTCATATGTACATGTGTATCCAGCTCGCAGACATAAGGAGTGAGGTAATTTCCCGTTGTTTTCCACATCAGGGTTCGAATCCATGCCTGTAATACAGTTTTTCATTCAAGCCCTGTGACTATGTGACTGTGTCTCGTCACAATCTAGGTTGCCTGCGTGTCAATTTCGAATGTTTATTTCCCCTCCCTCACCACGCCCCTCCACAGTCACGCAGTATATATTTATAATCAAGGAAAGTATTTCTGTTTACAACACAAGAGGTTTTATGCAGACTGTTCATCTCTCTTCTGTTTATTACAAGAATACATATATATTTTAAAATGTATAAACAAGGTAAGATAACAACATACCATGTATGTTCCATACACGAATATATATATACGCATTTAAAAAAATAAGTCATGTCGCCATCTTAAGAGGTCACAGCACAATGCATTTTTGGTCCTCTGTAACAGGATAGAAAGTGCACACTTTGCTTGAGCCCCGTCGTCATGTTTAGACTTGCTCAGAAGGAGGAGGAGGCAGGTCACACTGCGACGTCACGTTATTTGTCCGTCTGATGGAGACATACAGCCTGAAAATGTCATTAATAAAATAGCGACTAGGATAGGTACAGCGAAAAACAGTGTTTTGCGTCATTCATTTAATCTTTTTATCTTCCCTGCATCATACAGGGCATCCAGTAGCCTATCCGTAAAACTAGGACAGACGATGAAGAGGAGGAGGAGGAGGAGGAAGAGGGAAGGCATCTATCTGTAAAAACTGGGGTCAGACGATAAGGAGAAGGAGTAAAGGGCATCTCTCTGTAAAACTATGGGCTAGAGGATAAGGAGGAGAAGGCTATCTATCTGTCGGATGGAGGCCTAAAGCTTTAAACAGACCATACGATAACACAGGTGCACGACTCAGTAAAGATGCGTTTAGGAAAAGGAGGTGTGATCATAGTTATTTGTCGGTCGGATGGAGACGTAAAGCCTCCAAGACGTCGGCAAGGGGGAAACTGGCAAGATGACATTGGAAAGGGCATCTGACCGTAAAACTGGGCCCCTCCAAGATGGTGTCAGGAAAGGCATCTGGCTGTAAAACTATGTGCTGTGAGGATTGGTCTCTCCAAGATGGTGTCGGGATGGGCATCTGACCGTAATGCTAGACCCTGTAAGGTTAGGCCCGTCCAAGGTGGTGTCCCAAAAGCACGTGACGAGTGGCTAAGTCACGTCAAGATGACAGCTGTGAGGTCAGGATCGTTCATGTTTTCAAAATTCCGCGCATAACATTTGTTAAAAGCACGTGATTACGTCCCGAGGACAGTAAGAAACAGCATAGTGAAAGTATGAAAGGATATTGGAAGGAACGGAAGAAAACACAACAAAGTATGATGAACTGAATTGAAAATGGCACGTGATCCTTAACAGGCCTCATCGGAAAGAAAAAGAATATCAATAATAATAATAATAATAATAATAATAATAATAATAATAATAATAATAATGGTGACCTAATGGGGATGAAATGAATGGCGAAGACGTCATAAACAGCCAGTCCCCAGCCAGGGGAATTAATAGTATGATGGGGTTGATTATAAGAATTGAACAGGGGCCATCAGACCAAAGGCAAGGACTCTATCCATTTAGCCACAGAGCCGGACTTTACTTTGCTAAACCTCAGGCTACCATCTCCACTGATCGGATGTTGATTATTGACAGTAGCAGAGGCCAGGGCAGTAGCTTGTGAAACCGCCTTGACAACACAGCAGGCTACTCCACTGGCTATTGGCTGCTGCACAAAACTCTTAAAAGGGTTGACATTCACTAAACCAACCATCGAAAAGGGGTAACTTGGAATCCTTCCATACTTACTAACCTCTTTCTAAAAATCCTTCTGTCCATAGTTACTTCTTATCTTGTATTATTTCCTTCTAAATCTTTCTTTACTTCTTGAATCCAGGTGGTTGTGGACTTTATGTCCCAAAGGTACTTGAAAATCCTTTTTGTTAATCTGGAATTATTATTACCGTATTATTATTTTTAAATACAAATTTTGAATTTTATAGCATTACTAGTGGTCGTACCCATCATTCTCTGGTTTATTAGCTTCCTCTGAAGATCAGTGGTGGTGTGCGACCCATGATTACGAGTTCGATTCCAACCAACAAAAGAGAACACTAAACCTGAAAGAATGCATTTCATTTTAGCGCATCTACCTATAAGAAGAAACTATATTACTCCTATAACAGCAGCCCTGCTGTGTCTTGCTACAAGGATGTAGAAGTACCAGCACTCTGTTATACATGAGTATGAGGTGAGGAAGTATATACAATGGTTGATAGTAGTGGTGATCTGACGGACCGAAGCCTAGCATACCTATCTCCCCGGTCGCCGAATCTAACGGACATTCAGTAGCACGACGCGCAAGGTGTTGTGAGGGGTGAGGGACGCAGAGCGTGTGCTGAAATGTCAGTCTCCGATGTTTTGCTCTTAGAAATATGTGCAACGTTTTTTCTCAATGCTTTCAAGTTTTGTAAATGAAACAAAGAGTCAGCTACTCCGTCATTCACGTTTGAGGTGTGAGCTTCACCGATAGCCTTGGTAGCCCTCAGTATACGCCACTGATGCGCAGCCATGTTTACGAACGCAACAGCTGGCCCGCGCTCGCCTAGAGAGCTCATCGCTTTTCTTTCATTTCCTAAGCCTTGTAGATTGTACTGCGTTTTCGTACAAGCCTCATAAACACTTCACTGCCTAAAAAATTAAAGACGGACGAATTTTAGAAGCGTGTGATTTTCATCGATGAAAGTAAGTACTACGTATTTGGTTCCGTTGGGAGAAGATTAGTGTGGCGAAAAACGAACTCAGAGCCGAACCCCAGAAATCTCGCTCCTCGCTGTGAGGGGGGGGGGGGGGGCATGAGTGCTGCCGCTGTTGGAATGTTGTGTTTTATAGATATAACCGTCGATCACAAATGCTACATAAATATCTTCAAAACACATCTTATAGCTAGTGCTAGGAAACTTGGCTTGGAACATAATTTCATGTTCATGATCCAAAACACACACCGCCCATAATACAAAGTTATGGATTCTTCCAATGTGCCAAAGCGACTTCCTACACCCCGTCAGTAACTCGCCATCAATCAGATAGAACAAGTATTGGAGATATTGGACAGAAAATTACGATCTGGGAATGATAGCCAAACTGCTATACTGGAAGAATGGAACAATGGAGAACCCGACGAAGTATTGAAAAGTGAACAAACGTCTCGGGCTGGATATGGTGTACGAATACATTTTCCTTGTGTAATTGTTTTGAGGGAATGTGGTTGTGTTTTTGTTTCAGACATACCTTCGTATTGTAAGCAATTCTTAATGGTAATAAATAACTAACATTCCAAACAATGCAATCCGCGTATTATTTATATTACTTTTTGATATTTGCCCCTCAATCTACGCACATGTACGTCCCGTTCTCGCATAATGTGACGTGTACGAATACTTTTTCGAGCAACGGAGATCCACCTGCACAATATGTTCTCGAATGCCGAACTTCCAAATGGATTACAGCTACCACGGAAAACATGGTCTGCTCTGAACAGAGCAAGTGCAGGCCTGGCAGATGCAGAGACATGTTGTTTAAATGGAACAAGTTGCCGACACTCGCATGTGAGTGGTGAGCTGCACGACAAACCATACACCATATTGTCAGAGAGTGTGAAACGCGGGCATACACGGGCAGCAAAGTGGATTTTCTGATGGCAATTCCAGAAGCAATACAGTGGATCAATGATCTTGACATTCAGTTGTAAGGAGTCTTTCCTTGTTCATTGTTTTCTTGTACGTAAATATGTATATAATTTATTTCTGTACTCAACTTGATTGTATGGGCCATACACTAAATAAATAAATAAATAAATAAATAAATAAATAAATAAATAAATAAATAAATAAATAAATAAATAAATTACGTTATTCATTTTGTGTATTGTTTGCAGTACATACACTATCACAGCTTGGACTCTGAAAATCTGAACTTGTGTAACAAATTACGGACTAAGGCTGCACATTATGTGGTCAAAGTAAAATATTGTCTATTCTCTTAAACTGAGTGCCATGTCCCTTAGTGTGTTGATGATGTTAATGAACCCATGCATGGGTCTCATCCCAACAGCTGTGCTCCTCACAATGTACTCAGTAATACTCTGCCTGCGGTAATGGTTGTGCATTATTTTATTCTGACTAAATTAGACATCGTTTCCATCCCCGTTAGTGAATTTTACAAAATAGCTAATGATAATTTGAATATAGATTCCATTGAGTATGTCAGACGATTTTTAAGATTTCCGGTAGTTAGTTAGGATTAGCAGTGTATTTAATATTGAAAATTATGGAAATTTTCGTGCATTATATTCTAATTATCTTGGAGTGTTGAAACATGAAATCTTATTGATTCATTATCTATGGAAACCCTATCTGCGTCCATGTGCGACTTGTGCTTCTATTGCGAAGTAATCAAATTCTCTGTCCCACAATTAGAAATATCTGAAGATATTCTGGAAGGGATTTCACCACCGTATTGTTCTTACATATCGATCATCGAAACTCCTGAAACTGTTGCTAATCTCAGATCTGTTTGTATTAAATCTGTGAGTGATACTTCTCCTGGTTCCTCTCGTGTTATTGATAAACCTCTTCCCACGCCTATCAAATCTGCTACCGGTAATGTTCGCCTCAAGCCTCATCTAATGCTAATCCTGTAAAAAGGTGCTATTCTTGTGGTTCTGTTGAATACGTAAAGCGTAAGTCTCCTGTCCTGAAACGTTGAAACAACCTCTAAATTTTACCTCTTTCAGCTTGCATCGTGATCCAGTCAGTTATTTCCTGTTCATTCGGTGTAACCTGTCCTGATTTTTGGCCTGGCAATTTGATTCATCCTGTGCTCAGTTCGATTGAATGTTCCTTGACAACTCTGTGTAGTCAGTGCCTGACATCTATTGGTCAAATTTGTGTCAGCCTGTTGAATATGGTACCCTCTGTGTTCACCGAAAACCTTTCTTCATCAACTGCTGCACCTCTTCCACCGTGTACTTATATCTCGGTCTTTTAGTTTCCTAGTTGTAGAAGGGGTGTCTATGTGAATTTGTTATGATCGCATAGGGTGTGTTTTCGTTAAACTACCATATTGTTAGTCTTGGTGTATCTAAGGACTCGAAAGATTTCCTCACTGATTGGGGTTGTACACATTTGCTTATGACTGTATCTGAGCCCCAAATTAAACTTAATATCTTTCATTTAATTGGGATGTGTTACTCTGGATATTTTCACCTGAATTGTCATAAAATTAATTATATATATTGGTGTGGAGAAGATTTTCCTGTCCTTAATATTTAGCATTGGGTATTATCAAGCTGAGCTGGTCCTGTCACGACCGGATCGTTTTTATATCCTGGTAACTTTCAGTATTGCGTTCCTGTCTCTACGAGTCACAGTGTCTTTCATCTACGTCTGCCTGTCCTTCATTCTTAGTGTTAGGTTAGGTGATTTTGTTCGTAGGAAATCTAGAGCGCGTAGTGGAGACCATTGACCTTGTCTTGCATTTTGTCCCTAGTCATGGGTTTTATTAATTCAGGGGCATGTCCTGGGCTCTTAGTGCATGTCTCTGGTGGTTTAGTTATTGTGGCCATGGTTGTTAGATTTTCACAATCAAGATCGTTAGTGTTGTCACGTTCTTCATTTTTCTAGGGCATATGCAGCGGGGTTTTATCCTAGACTTATGGGAACCCTGCTCATTGTCTTCATCTGTGCCATCATAATATTTCTTCTGGGGATTATGTAGTTGTAAGTCAGGTATGTTTACAAGGGTATTGCGTGACTGAGTTGGTATGCCTATCCGGTTTGCTTCTTTCTTCATACTTATGGCGTCTCGTAGTGACTTGTGTGATTTTCCCTGTGTGCTCCTAACTTCTTGTAATTTTATTCGTAGGTTGATGCTTTTTTAACTGATTTATTTACAAACAACCGTTAATATATAGATCATACTTTCTAATCGTTTAACAAAATGAACACAGAAAAGAAAGGAAAATGCAATCAAAACCATGTTTGCAACTTCCTGTTATCTGAAATTCGTGAACCAAGTAGAATATGACGCTGTTACTTTTCTGCAGTGTTTTGAACTTAAAATAATATTTATACCTGTAAATGGAAAAAACAACAAATGATGACTGCCTACTGCTATAAAACTATTGGAGAATTTTCATTGTCTTTTATCCTTATCGGAGTGTACATGGAGCTTGTGTGTTCGATTCTCTTTATTGGTTATTACTAATCCGTATGTTTTGGTCATCCTCTTTACTCTGTACCTGTCCTGATATTTGTTCTCATTCTTATCTTCTGGTCTGCTAATCTATTCGACATGCCCTAAATTCTGTAGTCATGTCCTCGGGCTTATTTATTATTCCTGCACCTTATCATTTTTCTACTGATATTATACTCCTTGCTAATCTTGTGACTCCTCTCTTTCTGTCTTCCATACTCCACTGTGGTTGTTATTTGCTACATCTTCTCCTGAGTGATTCACTGTTGATTGTGTCGTGACTTCTTGTGTTGATTGTGGAATTCAGTTGTTCAGTTTTGCCCGAATGAGCTTCTCATTTTTCCGGCTTTTCACTTCTGATTCTGAATGTTCGCTGTACATTATTGGTTCAGTATCATCTTCAGTGTAATGTACTCTCACTCATTTAGTGAATGCTTAATATTTCTTTATGAGATACCATATATTGTCTCTAAGAAGTAATGTTGATTGGCTTGTTCATGGACGTTCTAAACTTCTACAATACATCCCCAATGGAATAAGTTTGGCCATCTCATGATTGCCATGTATCTCACCGTTAGTACACCTAAATAACTTTGATAACCTGCACTGTCAGTATGTAACGTGTTAGGTTATAGTCGTATCTGCTCTTTGAGTCATATTCTTCTGTTCTACTTCTGTTGTCTTGGTCTTGATTGCTAGTGAAATTCTTTCAGTGATTCTATGTTAACAATGCCCACCAGATGTGTGATCGAGCTAAGCTTAATGGGCAGTATCTTATAGAAATTTATTAATGCATACAATTTGTTCATAATGAGCTTACAAGAACGTGCATGCACTAGTCTTTGGTAGATTTTTATCGATTCTTACACTTACGAACATCGTAACGTTTACGAAATTCTGTCACACACTTCGCTGATACAATATGAGTATCGTCATGGTATGATTTTATGATGGAAGCCGTGAATAGGCTTAAGGCCACACAGTGATGTAAGTCCTGATACACGTCCCTCCGTGCATTATTCATTGTAGCCTCGGTCGAGTTGAATGCTGTCGAGATTTCTGTTCTTTTCGATGTCTTTAATCCAGCACTCTCTGCCAGTTTGTCGTATGAGGTAGAACAAATCTGAATACCAGTTCCTCCCGCAACGCCCCTAATAAGTATGAGTAAATGACGATTGTCATAGGGACGAGCACTTGCAAATAAATTCCAACCGAGCAAAAAATAAGATAAGACAGTAAAACATACCCAAGGAAATGGACAAGAGGAAGCATGTAGGGACCAGGAGCCTACCCATATAATGAGAGAGGACGGGATCAGGTAAACTGCTTAGCAAACACACCAAGAAATGACACCAGAAATCTTCAAAAATTTAAAATAAAATATAATAAATAAATCTTTTTACACTACAATTTAAACCTTTGGATAAAATTTAAATAACCTGATAAAAGTATTGAACTTACAATTAGCGCCCAACATTTAGGGTAAAATAAATATTCAGAAAACCAACAAATAATATAAGTAGAAGGAAATTCATTTCTAGTAAATAAAATCATTCATTTCTTTACAAACAACCATTTTTATATACCAATATACTGATGCATCAGGAAAACTACGTAGGTACCATGGTACGCACATGTTTGACGTATTCTAAAATTAAATGAAACTTTAACATTTAAGCCCGAAAGGGGAGAAAGGGGTTAGCAAATCGAGGACTGTGACAGCACCCGGTAGAAGTAAATGGCCCACACCAAACCCGGATACGAAGGCAGCACCACGGAACGTGACAGTCAAATCAAACCACAATAACGAACATGTTACAATCATAAGCACACACGGCACCGTTTAAAAGAAATATATCCCAAGGTACAATTAATTTTCAATCACCAAACCGTGGTAAACAAACGTAAGCATGAACCACAGTAACATCAGGAAAAAAGCACGAACAGATCACTTAGCATAACCCAGAACACAATATAGAACCAACAGATTCAGAAGAAAAATCAATACAACGAATAATTTATGGAGTATAATACACGATACAGCCATCGCGGCAGACACAATGCACACTCCCTTCACAATAATAATGTTACATAACTGTCAGGCACGAAGAGATAATAACAACAATACCCACACCAAAAGATTAGATAAGGAACCATCCCTTTTCTCCAGGGCTGTCCAACCCTCGACCTACTAAACGTTACTTGTATTGTTGAAACTGATAACATTTATACGATATTACACCAACAATGGAGTGATATTTAATTTAAAGCCCTCAAAGGGAAAGAATATAACTAAAGCAGACTCAACTCAAGTATTCACTAAGAAAATTAAGCATAATTCAACTTACCAAAGGTGACTAATAATAATAATAATAATGTAAATAAAATATTAATGATAATTATAGAGAGAAATGTAGGTGCAGTGTTAGGTCAAAATACGGGCACAGGATAGCCAAAACATGCGACAAGCAACACAATTCGCACAAGGAGACAAGCCGAAACACGAATATACGCCGACAATGCCGCACGTAAGGAAAGAAATAAAATGCCAAGGTTTAAAGAAAAGCGGCACACGCATACGGGCATTACAAGGAAAATCACAAGCAAAAACACCGAAAGGTCAAGCCCGAGCGAAGAGAATAACAAATTTAAAACAAGTACACGATAAAAAAAAATTCAAAGTGTTATCTTAGCACAAGGATGGCCTACCGTTATGTACCGCACGTACACTAGGAGCAGAACACGGCATCACTAAAACTTAGATGTCCACAATGTTCATATTCCACACCAATTCGAATATAACACACACATAGTAAAATAATATTAATAGCAATGATACATTAAAATACTTACAAGCAAGCCTTATGCCAAGATAAACTCACCTCGTAGTTTGACCTAACATTATCACTCCACAAGTACAAATAAAAGTAATTACTTAGTTACACATTTACAAAACTAGAAGGATAAAGAAACTCAAAATCCTAGATGTGGTGTTTTTTCAGGGTTTTCACCCTATCCCTGTCTGTGGACACATAGTTTGAGCAACAGTCCGCCACTCCATAGTTCCAACGTCTTGTCGCCAAGGCTTCCCAGTTCCCCGCTAGGAGTGACACATGGAAGACTAGATACGCCCCCTGGCGAGCAACTGTCATATCACACTCATTAGTACTACATGCGGTCTGATAGATAGCGTAGCAGTCCCTGTAGCTGGCCTACAGTGCAATTACACGTTTAGAAACTACAACACACAGAAGCGGCACTTAGTAGTCGAGCGTCCAAGTTGCTAGGGCAGATATAATCCAAGTTCACGAAATACGAAGGCTTTCTTAATTTAATACTTAAGTACAGTAGAACTCCAGCCTCACATGAACGTGGTAATATAATAGTTCAACACAGTTACTAGGCTGGGAACCCGAGGTCAATAGCAGAGATTAATAATTACAAGTGTCGAAAATAGACACAATTTGAATAACTGTCCAATAACAGTAGATGGTCCAAAGTATATGACACAATAAGAATTTCTATATTAATAACGCCACACTCCATTCAGAAGGGATCCCGAGCGGGCTCATATGCCAATCATGAACGGGTGCATTTAGATACACCAAGGAGCACCTCTAAGTATTTGGCTTTTACCTGTTCCATTGCTCGTAGATCTCCCATGCTTAACTTATCTCAGATTAATGGAAATGTATTAAACCATTGTATTAGGAATCGTATCTCTCTGAATTATCTATGTGAACAAGTTTCTTAAGACAACCCTTTTTGTTTGTGAACCTACCACCTCAGTGAATGAAATGAGTGCACCTCAGCAAAGTTAACCTATCATGTAACATGATTATTTAATGTAATTAATTCTATGTTGTGAACCTCGTAACCTAGTGTATCATAAATTATAAGACGGTTAATTCTACAGTGGCGCAATGACGCTCATGGCACATTCATCTAGAGAATGATAACTATCCAGTGCAACTTTCATTCTGCTCCCGTTCTATGTTCACTGTTACAGTTGTCCGACCATTCATGGCGTACCCATGCTCTTGACGAGAACGAAGTGACTACTGCTACTGGTCATTGCCAGTGTTTCAATCGCCCTCTTTAAAGGGACTACGACATCTATGCGGCCAAAGTGTCCTCACTATTTCACTCCAACATACATTTTGTCGATGATTATTGAGTGTGTGCTGTTGTTATTTCCCCTTAAAACAAGTAGTCTCTTTAAATATGTTCCATCTTCGTATGTGCCTTGGCTGGATGTGCTATCAATCACTCGTCTACGATATATTGAGCTGTCATGGTTCGATACCGTAAGACAGAGATCTTATTGGTTGATCATTGTGTATTAGACAGTAGTGGCAACCCAAAAAAAGCTTCAAAACATCAACAAATCCCAATCAAGATAATTACAGTTCAATCCACTGTTGGCACTTAGAATCAGCAGTTATATAAGTTAAGTTACATAAAACTTAATGGACACAGTAGAGTTCAAGCATTCTCGCTTAGAATGCACTGTTTTCAAATGATGAATCGGGAATTCGCAATTAGGGAGACGTCTTAGTACGGTCACAATTATTATGATATGATAATAATATTCATATTATTTGGTTATGAATTCGCATTAATTATTATATGTCTAGTTCAGGTATCACATTTAATGAGATGGCGGAACCATGCTACTCATGCGATGCGGTGACCGATCTAACCTGGTACTCACATTAACCACAATCGAGAAAATTGGTTGTGTGAACAATACTCACACAAACACATTAATTCTGCTAACAAGGAAGGAATGAAACAAACATGCTGAAAACTAACATTCATGCCATGCTGTAAATTACGTATTAATAACTAGAATTGCAAGTAGTTAAACAAAACGTTCTATTGAACTAAAATATAATATATTTGGGAACTGAACAGAAATAAGTTACCATCGCAGTTTAAAATGTTTTCATAAACGCCTCATTCCAAGAAGTTAACAGAAAATTTTAAGAATTGCATGCAAAATTATGGCCACTCACTTAAATACTACATTACATTTGAGTACATGTAATTTAACATAAGGATCTGGGGAATGGCAACAAGATTTCTATACTGGACAGAAGATAATTTACATATAGTAAAGATTTACAGGTAGGCCTCTTTTATCGCAGTAAACTGATATTCACAAGAAGAGTTGGAGTACTAACACTGATTGTTTAGGTTGCACTTGCTGATGTGTCTCTGTAATGTGTTATTCGTTCTGGTATTGATCTCTTACAGGAACACACCGGTCGTCAGACCTTGAGCAACGTCGTGCTTGGGAGTTCAAATGTAGTTCCCGTTCTTCCATGTCACATTGTCACGAGGTTCTCCGTGCAGGACGAAGGAATGATTCAGGTAAAAAAGCCTGGTTACAGCAAACATATGGGTGGTGTAGATCGCTCAGATCAGAAAAGTTCACTGCATCGAGTAACAAACTATTCGGCTCCTTCAGGAAGAATTCGGGTGAGCCGGATCATCTTGTTTTCAGGAGGCGAGTAGCAATAGTTTATCACACTAATGGATGAATGCTGTGTATTGGGAAGTGATAATTTTGTTCGCTCAAGAATAATAACTGTGAATTTTTAATTGAAATTCTTTCATATGTCTTTGATATTGAGTACCAAGTTGTACCTGTATTATCCCATCGTCCTCTATATAGTACGGCACATTTTGCACAAACTAATCTCAAGAGAGTAATACATCGTTATGCCCATCGATATTTACGGATAATTTTACGTATTTTCAAAAAATAAAATAATTCAGGATAATATGGGTTAGCTGGAGCTTAGACGATGTCGTCAGCTCCCACTTGGAATGCTACCGTACACAGAGCCGTCTGCTGACGGACGAGCGCCACTTACTGAAACCCAAAGGTAAAGCATTCTTAATTCAAATCTTCTTTACTGGAGAAGTGTTTCACCTGAACAGTCGATATTTTCTTCTCGAGACGCAGAGCAAAGTTCTCTGCGAAACGTAATGAATTTCCCCTTGTTTTAATTACACGACAAAATCCGAAAAGCTGATATCACGTCTGCAATTACGGGCCATGAAGGCATTGATTAAAACAGTGGGAAAGTGATTTGAGGAGTTCTAGAAATTATTTATTTAGCTTACATCTCCGAAATATTTTCAGATATTTTCTAGACGAGTATAGGCAGTAGAGTGTTTCATATAATAAGAACAAGACTATAAACTGCAATAAAAAACTTTCCAGTCTGTCAAACACACAGAAATTACCATATAAATTATAATACTATAAACATTCCTGTAAAATACACACTAATGTACAAATAATGACATGTTTCGTTCTAAACGAACATCCTCAGATTCTATCAAATCACTTAATCACGCTTATATATGTACAGTATTGTTTACGTTGTGTAAACTTGTCAATGATAGAGAGTTTAGTGATAACATGAACCAGTAATGACAAAAATAATATATATATGACATGGAAAGTTTGTACAAAGCACACTGCTCGCGGAGAGGGGAGGAGTAGCATGGGAAGGGCCTTGTGGAGCGTTATGGATCTCTCCTATTGGATGATAGAGACGAGTACACTGTACTGTGGAGAGGAGGGGGGAAGCAGTACGGAGCAAGTAGAGCGCTGTGGAAACTTCCATAAACATTGGGGAGGGGAGAGTAGAGAAGGTTATTGACCTACTTCATGTTATAAGGTACTCTTATGTAATATGGATGAATACAAATTAAATATTTTAGGTTAATAAAGTAGGGAATTGAAATAGATACTAACTATTGAATGTTATAATTAAGAAAAAGGCTAATTTAATGAGAAAGTTTTGTACAGATGTTTTGTGAGTAGGGCGAAGAGGGGGGATGTTTTAAATGTGTATGGTCATTTAGGTTAGTTACATTAGCATTTTTTGCGATTTCTATTGCTTCCTTTATATTCAACGATTTACTTTTATTTTCGATGTGTAAAATTTTTAGATCAGTGTTGATGTCTGTGAAATGGTGTGAACAGTCGTATATGTGCTCCTCAAAGGCTAAATGTCGATTATATCTGACCGCATTTTTGTGTTCTTTGTATCTGTGTGGAAGTTACGTTTGGCATTGCAGTTAGGTTCTTGACACTTGAGTTCATATACTCCTGACTTTGAAAATGGACCCTTTTTGTTTAGGTTGCATTTGCTGATGTGTCTCTGTAGTGTGTTATTCGTTCTAAAGGCTACTTTAACCTTGTTTCTTCAAAATATTAGCTACCTTGTATGTGTTATTGTTAACGTAGTTGAGAACCACGTATTTTCTTTGTCATGTATGGTCGTTTCCCGACGATTTTTCTTACGTTTATTTAATAGTTTATCTACTGTGCTTGGAGGGTGGTTGTTTTATTTCGCGATTTGTTTAATGATTTGTACCTCTTCATTGAAATCCGTTGTGCTCATTGGTATGGAAATAGCTCTGTGTATCATTGCATTCAGTCCTGCTATTTTTTGTGTGTTTTTTGTTGACTGGTAGTCAATAGTGTGCGATGTCTGAGTGGGCTTTCTGCATACTTTGTAAGATAGGTTGTCGTTATTCCTGTTGATTGTGATGTCTAAATAGTTTATTTTCTTGTTAGTTTCTGGCTCCATTGTGAAACTGATGGACCTGTGTAAAATGTTTAGTATTTTTAATAACTGGTGTGCGTTAGTGATATCATTATCATATATGCATATGACGTCATCCATGTATCTGCTCCAGCGTAAGATTCCTTTAGATTGCTGGCCCATTAAGAAGATGTTTTCGAAGTTATTCAGAAAAATGTTTGCTATTATACCTGATAATGGTGAGCCCATGGCTAACCCTCCCATTTGGCAATAGATTTTGTCGTTGAATGCAAAGCAATTTTGGTGTAGTGTTATTCTAAGAAGGTTAATAATTTCTTTGGTTTCTTGTAGAGAAGTGTTTTCTTTAAGAAGATTTTCGATAATTTTAATGGATTCATCTAGTGGTATGTTGATGTACATGTTGGTGATGTCAAAGGATATCATACGGGCGCTCTCTGTAATTTAATGTTTATTTAGTTCTTTAATTAATTCTAGACTGTTTTTAGTTGATCTGTCTCCCTTAAGTGAAATTTTCTCTTTTAGAATTAGACTTAGGTTTTTGCTTAAATTGTAACTTGGTGCATCTTTAAAATTTATTATTGGTCTAATGGGGCACGACTGTTTGTGTATTTTGGGCAGGGCTCTTAGTATGGGGAGTTTGGTATTTTTGATGTTGAGACTTTCTTTTTCTTGTTTTGTGAATTCCTTGAGAGCTTGTTTTATTTCGGTTTGAAATTTATTTGTACGGTCGCGTTGTAATTCTTGATTACCGTTGTTGTTGAAAAATTCTATTGTTTTCTCTGTGTTTTCGTCTTCCTTCATTATGACTGTTGTGTTACCTTTATCCGCTTTCGTGACGATAAAGTTGTCGTTCTTGACTGCTTTTAATGTCGAGTATTGAGTGGTACAACTCGGTTGTTTGGTAGAATTTTCTTGTGCGTTTAATTTTAGGGCTTATTATTTCTCTTTGTGGGGAGGGTATTTTGTCACAAGCAATTTCTATGTCAGTGATGAGTTTTTTACATTGTTTTCGTTATGGCGTTCCTGGCAATTGAATTTGAGACATTTCTCTAGCAGAATTATTTCATTCTTTGAAAAGGTAGTGTCTGATCTGTTAATTTATCTAGGGTGAAAAATAGTGAGTTTGTTGTGGCTAATGTTTTCTGGAATTTTCTGTTTAATCATTAGGTTAATTTTATTGTCAATGGCCTTCTGTTTCCGGATTGCCCCTATTTTAATGTAATCATGCAAAAAGTTGGAGTAGGACGACCACTGTGTGTGTGATGCACGAAGTTGCTTAGGTTGAAATGGATGCGTAGAATTTGTTTATTGATTTCTTATTTCTTTATGTATGCGAATTTAATTTCGTTTCTGATCCATAAAAATTGTGATTGAGATGTTGAAATTTTAGCCGAAGGGTGTTTCTGGGTTTAACTTTTATGGGTATGTACTTAGGAAGGAGCTTTAATTCTAGACATTTCTTATTAAAAGTAATTGATTTGTCAATGTTTATGGTATATAAATTACTATAAACTACAATCACTGCTTTATTTTTGAATTCTTCGTTAGAAAATAGCGGTCGATATTCTTGGTGTTAATAAGATTGTTGAAATTTACCGAAAGTGTCATAAAGCAAGGCGAATTTCTTTTTCTTGAAATTAATGCCAATGTTTTCGTAGGGATACGTGAGTCCCTTGAAGTATTCAGTGATACAACTGAGAGTTATCATTTTCTTAATTAAATTTACGATTCGCTTGAAATCGATAGGTAATATTCAGAGTCTTTCTGGTAAAACGTGACGTTTTCACAGCCCAACTATACTTGTTTGTAGGCTGTAACACAGAATACTCGTGCAGCTGGCAACTTTGAAAACTGCAACCATATTAAGAAAATATACGGTAATGTAAACTAATTGTTTCGCTCCCTATAAACTCAGGTTGCAAGACGGGACAAAAAATAAACTAGACAACAAGACACTATCAGTCACTAAAAAATATAACTTACCTTTCAAATAACGTCCTTCTAGGTAATTGAATACACAACCGATCTTTGTAGGAGCGTCTGGCAGACGACACAGCAATAAACGATAATAAATCGATCAAATACTGAAAACGATATACTCTAACCAAAACTGAGATTACATATTCCAAAAATATTTTAATGAGTTATTCGCGAATTTTAGCAATACAGTAAATAGTTGTGAGTAAGTCATGTTGATTAATATACATTAAATTAACATGGCTCTCTTTAAAAGTAGAAAGAAAACTGCTCCTTCATTAGGTCAGTAGGATATGAACCCGCTAGTTGATGCGACATAATGAAGTTTATGAAATTTGTAGTAAATGAGTGACTGAGGAAAACAATTACAAAGCGGAAAAAGTATATACATAGAAGTTGGCCCTTGTATCCGCATACAACGACATCATGTAACCCCAAAGTTAGTTGACCTGAAAATGGACCAGAATATAGCTTTCGTGTGGCAACCGACACTTTCGACCAACATCAGAGAGTAGTACTCAAACGCACGCAGCTAAATGGATCCACAGAAAGAAGTTTAAATAGTCGGGTAATGTAAAGGAGTCTACGAGGAGAACTTTATATAGAATGGAGATCATTCCTTAATGGGACATAGTAAGTAATAAAGACACTATTTCTCATTACACACAATAAGTTTCGTCCCACAAAAAAAACGGAATATATATATAAAATAACATTAGAAGGAAGGATAATAATTCAGCAGCAAGGTTAAAGATAAACCAAATTAAAGAAAGAAATTCAAACTCGGACGGCATGAGCAGTAAAAGAAAGACGAAATAATCACATTACATTAATCGAAATAATTTCTGCTACCAATTATATCAGATAGAGTGAAAATCCAGTGAAGCACACTTGCAATGGTTACAGTAACATCCAAGGAACTAAGAAGTAAGTATGGAAGGAGGTTGAATTAAACTGAAGATTGAATGTCAGAAGGTTGATTTTCATGAAATAATAATATTAGGATCTATGTACACTTATGATGCGACAAACATGCTGGGAAGTAGATCTCGGAGGTATTCCTCTAGACCTGACTGGGTCCAACACAATATATAGGCAAAATAAGCTTTCATAATAATTAAACAATCTGCCAACAATACTTTAAATGATACTAGTTCATTTCTTGTCAAGTTCAAAACTGGCTGTTTTCTCAATCATTCTTCTCGTGATAAGGACTTGGATTTTCATACATTAAAGCAGCATCCTGCTCTGAGACGTGCTAGAACCAACTGCCAGTCGGCAGATTGTTATCTTTAAACAATAATCAGATCACGCGACAGCTTGTAGAGAGACTCGGTAGACCCAAGGGTAATCGAGAGATCACGCATGAGTGCAGAAATTAGTAAATACAGACTGAGACAGTCGTAACTTCCACAAGCAGTTGAAATACTAAGAGAAAACCTTAGCGATCTCAGCGAGAGCCGCAAAGCGTATTAAATTGTACTGTTCAAAGTGATACAAAATTTCTAAAATGCTTAAACCAACCAAACTAAGTCTATATGCAAGAGGTAAAAACGCAAAATTTAGAGTTTTTACAAAACGTTTGGCTAATTGTGTATCGTTTTTACAATATTGGGCAATCGAGGCTTTTCTCGATCAGATAACGTCAGATGTGGAATCCTGCACCAGATACTTTGAAGAGTGATTTCGAGTCTAAAGATGTTGCTGCTGCTGATTTACGAGCATTCTAATTACTTCGATAATGGATAAGAATCATGTCTTGTTTAGCGTTGAATAAAATATATCTATAGTCTTCAGCGAAACCAAGAATGTGTTTTAATGATAGCATACTTGCAAAGATACCGTCATCACTAATCATCCAATTGTTAGCCGTTTTTCGACACCATCCCGTCATTCGCTGGGTATTACTTTCTTCAGCACTAACAGGAGGATATAATTTCATTGCACATGGAATACCAACATTCTTGGATCTTTCAATTCCTGCATTTTTATAAAGTGCCTCAGAAAAGAGAAAAGCTAGAAGTTTTCAACTTAACCCTTCCTTGTAGTATATTTGCTACTGAAATGCAACGAAGTTCTCCAAATACACTCAGTTTTAATCCGTGTAGACGTTCTGATGTATCATAAAACTTACCGAAGTGAGGTAGTCGGTTACAATGAAACTGTTCAATAAATAATTTCTGCTAGTTTTTATGTATCTGCATGTGACGAATCCAAAACAGCAGCCACAAATATTCCATCACCCGCAATTTTTGTGATATTAAAAACTGATTTCATATTCAAAAAAGATTTACGACTCGCTGGCTGAACAGCCAGTGTACTGGCCTTCGGTTCAGAGGGTCCTGGGTTCGATTCTCGGCAGGGTCGGAGATTTTCACCTTCATTGGTTGATTCCAGTGGCCTGGGGACTGGTTGTTTGTGCTGTCCACAACATCCCTGCAACTCACTCACCACACATAACACTATCCTCGACGACAATAACATACAGTTTCCTACACATGGCAGATGCCGCTCACCCTCATCAGATGGTCTACCTTACAAGGGCTGCACTCGGCTAGAAATGCCCACACAATATTATTATTATTATTATTATTATTATTAAAACGATGGACTAAAGCGAACGTCTTGGAAATGTGTAGCATTCCAACTGAAGAGCCCACTGCTGCACTGGGGCGAAACGCTGGTAATTTCTCGACTGAAAATGCATAAAGACTTATGTACCTTGAACGCTATCATGTTCATTAGTATAGAGTGATAAATGTACTGATTAAAATAAAATAATTAAGACAACACATCATATATTTGCTCTAGGCGAATGTTATCCTGCATAGTTGCGAGAGTATGGGAAGCCTTGTTTAATGAACGTGTGTTGTGAATTAGAAGGAGGATAATGTCTCGCAAATGTGTAAACGTTAAAAACAATTCTTCTTACATTTGTGGTGATTACACTATGAGAGTTCGGAGGCAAAACTTCACTCCTCGAAATAAAAGAGCTTATGAGTGTTATCTTGACAATAAAATAGAGCAGAATAAGTTTTGGGTTCCGTAAATCTGTTGTGACTAATTTGTGGCACTATTAACCTGCTTTTTAAAAGGGTCTCGTCGTACGCCTTTTGCAGTTGCTATGATATGGCGTGAATCTACTGCTAGTTCTGTTTGACAAGTACATCTGGAATAAGTTCAAAGTCCACATCCAACTTTAGAATCAGCAATTCGCCCAGTGCCTTCCCATACCAACTCCACCATACGACAGGAGTATGACTGAAGGTTTGGATAATGTTTATGAAATTGGTAAATTACAAGAACAGAGTGACCCAGATTTTGTAGAATGATTTACCACAGACGAATCGCACTTTCTAACATAGGAGGAAATACATAATTTGTTTCGTGATCTTGGGTTACCGTATCTGAAAGTAAAGCACAGTTGCTTGCTTGAAAATTGAAAGTTGGCACTTCCTGCAGGACGGCACTGAAGTTCTTTCCGTCAACGCCAAAAGGAATTAGAGCATTTATTTTCTATGCATCAGTCCTAGTTTCCTGTTATAATGTTGATTCTTTGACAGGTCCCTGGGTGTTGAACATAAAACTGAAGATTGGCGTTTGTTCATTGACTCCTCGGAAAGAAGTTTGAATAGAGTCTTGCTGCTTAATTGAATCCATTCCTATAGCCCACGTAGTTGGTATGAAGGAGAGGTACGTGAAAAAAGAATCTCTTGCTATCCAGTATCCAGTATGATGTCTATTCATGGCAGGTGTGTGCAGATTTTAAAGTGATAATTCTATTACAACATGGCTATACAAATTTTTGCTGTTTCTTTTGCATCTGGGATAGTACAGATAAATGCAATAATTATGTTAAAAACTCAGGCCAGAGAGAGATTCATTCAATCCAGGACAAGCAAATGTTCATCAACCACTTGTAAGTGCTGACAAAATCTTATTGCCTCCACTGCACATCAAGCTAGGTTTGATTAAGAACTTTGTTGAAGCAATGAATCGCAACGGAAGTGCTCTTCTATTCCTGGAAACTGAATTTACAAAAATCATTGATGAGAAAATGAAAGAGGGAATATTCCTTCGCCCTCAAATCAGAGAACTTATGAATTATTTATAGTTTGAAAGCCTGTTAAATACGCAAGAACGAGCTACATGTGTCTCTTTCGAAAACATTGCCATAATCTTTCTAGGAAACTACAGAGAACTTGTCAGTGAGCTGACTGACTCCTTCAGTATGTAATACGTGTTTGAAAAATATGTTGGTCACCCATACTGACTTCTTGACGCTGTGTGTTTCCATGATGGCATCGATGAAGAGGAAAGACGCTACCAGACCATGTTGTTGGGTCTATCATAATTCATGAATAACGGAACGTAAGGATACGAAGGAGTGATTGGTAAATGTGGAGAAGATATGGAAGGTAATAGGAATGGGAAGCGTTTGTTGGACTTCTGGGCTAGTATGGGTTTAGCAGTTACGAATATATTTTTCAAGAATAAGGCTATTCATCGATGCACATGGGAAGCAGTGGTACTGAAAATCTGTTGTGTGCTGTAACCCATCCTTCCTCCAAAAAATACAAATATTTATAAACATACCGGTATCCGATTTTCAAGGCGCTTTCCACTGAGTTTTCCACACTGAACAAATACACAAACAACCCCAACACTTAACATTTTCCTCATAAAACTACATAATTAAACACACAGTAACGCATTCAATTCACGAACTCAAACACTTGGTGTAAGCGCGCAAATCGGGAACTTCCCAATGTTACCAAAGTCATTGAAATAAAACCAACAGCGTCGTAATGCAAAATTATATGGTTTTTATATAGTGATATTTCTAAACTAGAAATTTTTATTAAAGAAAATCGCCATATCATGTCCTTATTTTGACGACATAGAAAGTACGGTACAATTTTTATAGTTCATCGATTTACAAAGGTGGCTATAGATAATGCAGATTGGGAGTATTCTATCCTCTTTGGTATCAAAAGACCTGGCGGGAACATCTCTATGTTTCAGTTGCTGTACCCGCTGCGGCTCCTGTGCCCTACGCCGAGACGCCCGCTGGGCATTATGCTAACCGGATTCTTCCACGTGGCGCAAACCTTCCGAAGCCACCAGAGGCACTCACCATCTTCAGGCCCGGCAAAACATCCGATCTCACGGACGAGGTCGTCGCTGATCTGGTCGAGGCCGGCATCATCGAGCGGGGTGAGTGTTCGTCGGCCTTTCCCCTGTTCCTCGTTCCCAAAGAATCAGAGGCCGCCAGAGTCATTTATGACCTGAGTGCCTGGACCCCTCACATCATTCATGCCTCGTTTTCTCTTCAGGGACCAGCGCAGGCTTTAACTTCTATTCCTCCGGATCACCTGGCCTCTAAGCTTGACTTACGGTCAGGATTCATTCAGATCCCGATAGCCAGGGATACGTGACACCCCTAGAGTATCCTGTACCGTGGGGCTCGCTATCTTTGGACTCGCCTGCCGATGGGGCATAGCCTGGTCCTATCTGGACGACTGGTTCATTCACAACCCCGATCTGACTCCTGCTCTCATGCAGCAGACCGACACCAGTTCTGAGTCATTATTGACATCCCGAGTCAGGAGGTTACCATGCACCATGCTAACCAACAGCGCGCCCGCCTCATTGTGCACGATCTACCGTACCTAGAAATTATTTCAATGGCCCACTATTGTTGTAGAAGTTCGGAGCGGCTGTACACTTAAAAAAATAGTTCAGCAACCTCGGTAGGTACCACACTTTTGTAAAGGTTAATATTCCGCTAATTTTCTGTTTCATCGGTTTTACTGAGCAATGTCCATAGACATGTAGATTCCTCATGTTTGTATTTTTCATAGTCCACCCAGTTATTTTATTAAATTTGATTTATTTCGAACTATTATGTATTTTGTTCTTCTTATTTTCAGTAATAAAGTTCTTCTCCCTCCTTCGAGCTTAGTGTAAAACCTGTTCCACAGTCTGATTGTGTCCTCTGTCTGTTCTGGCCCAACACTACGCTTCCAACCATTGTTTTTTCTTACGTGTAACTGATTGGCGCAGCGTTAATCATTGACAGCCGGAGCCTTCATGGCTTGTTTATCTGCGCTCTGCTGTTGTCATGTGTTTTTCTCCCAGTGTTCGCTCTGTGCTATAGTGTAGCTGGAACGTGGTCAACGCACTTCTGGGCTACAGTGAGTAGTAGTCGAGCATGGTTAATATGCTCGTTGCTATGGCAATTTTGTAACATAGCAACATTTCACTGTCAGGTAACATCACTAAAACTTAGTAAATAGTGATTCTAAATTCCACTTGCCCGTCCTGTAACTCCATCTCTACCTTGTGTGTTACCCTTCTACTGTCCATATCTTGGGCAATTTACTTGATTATTGGAAGGTGAAGTGTATTCTCTTAATTCCACTGATTTTGTGTTTCATAATTATGTACGTTAACTATGCAGTCGAGATCGGTGTTGGATCTCCGCATGCTCCGAAGAGCAGAGCTTAATATAAACTCAGTATCAGAAAATTAGCAAATAATGGTACCCTTGCTGTAGATATCTTATTGCTATCGGATGTTCATGACACCACGGTAACTGTTACCAATCTTAAGTCCACAGAAATATCTGAGGATGCGTCAATTATTGAGGAAACTGCATCAGTCATTAATATAATGGAGGAGTTATAACCTTCCAAATATCATATTACAGATAGGCCTACTCGAAGAAGTATTCGTAGACATGAAAATGCTGTCTATTTATACATTCATGGCGTCTCTGTATAAATATATTGCTTTGTACGGGGACTGTATTGATTAATAGACTACGAACGAGACGTAATGCCTGACCGTCCTTTTCCCCACTTCATTGCATCAAGAGGTCTAGAGCGTTGATTGTGCAGGTTGAGTATGACATTACGCACCTCGTAAAAGTATTCGTACACCAAGAAACACGTCCTTGTGGTCCATGCAGGGCCCTTCCCAGGCCCGTGTATATACAGTGGCACGCGAGTACTGCAGGCCATGTACAATCGCTGTGTACGCCTGCCGTTGACACAAGGTCCAAACAAGCGCAATGGGGTGAAAACAGTACGAAACAACACAAGAGGAAAGGAAAATAATTACCGTATCAAGATTCACAATGAAACAAAGTCCCTTTCTGAGATATGAGGAATAACCGATCGACCTCGGTTGACAGTTCAATCCATCACAGACGTACTGTGTGACTAAAAGTATACGGAACAGGCCCAGAAGCAGACGTCCTCAAGTTCTGTCTCAAAGGGACAGGTCGTTTATTGTTTGAACTGTGAAAAAGGATCCGAAAAGTAGTGCCCATCAGATTGCTGCCGAGTTGGAGAAGCGGGGCGGTAAGGTATGTTCGGATACTGTGTAAAATACCTTGAAAACAGTAGAGTATAACGGTCGAGTGTCTAGGCGAATTTTTCGTAAGTGAAAGGAACCACAATAAACGCCTGGAATTCGCTTTACATCTTGTGGATAAGACGGACGAATTTTGGAAGCGTGTGATTTTCATCGATGAAAGTAATTACTACGTATTTGGTTCCGTTGGGAGAGGATTAGTGTGGCGAAAACCGAACACAGAGCTGGACCCCAGAAATCTCACTCCACCAGTCAAACCTGAGGGGGGGGGGCCTCCGTTCTTGGCTGGCGGGTGGGGGGGGAATGAGTGCTGCCGGTGTTGGAAATTTGTGTTTTGTAGATGGAACCGTCGATCACAAATTCTACATAAATATTCTCAAAACACATCTTATAGCCAGTGCTAGGAAACTTGACTTGGAACATAATTTCATGTTCATGATCCAAAACACACACCGCCAATAATACAAAGGTATGAATACTTACAGTGTGCCAAATCATCTTCCTAAACCCCCTCAGTCCCCCACCATCAATCCGATAGATATTGGATTGGAGATATTGGACAGAAAATTACGATCCAGGTTAAACTTCAAGAGGAATGATCTCCAAACTGCCATACTGGAAGACTGGAACAACACTGCGTCATCGGTTACCGAGAACATGCTTGCTTCTCTCCCACGACGACTGAAGTTAACAATAAAGGTAAAGGGGAACCTGACGAAGTATTGAAAAGTGAACAAACGTCTCGGACTGGATATGGTATACGAATAACTTTTCCGTGTGTAATTCTTTTGTGGGAATGCGGTTGTCTTTTTGTTTCAGACGTACCTCCATATTGTAAGCAATTATTGAGGGTGATAAACAACTAACATTCCAAACTACGCAATCCGTGTTTTGTTTATGTTACCTTAGATATTTGCCCCTAAATCTAAGCACATGTACGTCCCGTTCTCGCATAATGTGACGTATACGAATACTTTTTTGAGTATCTGTAATTGATTAAATGCCTACGTCACACATTTTGTGCATCGTTTGTCGGACATTATCACTGCTCGGACTATGAAAATCTGAATTTGTGTAACAAATTACGGAGTAAGGCTGCCCATTATCTGGACAAATTGAAATATTGTTTAATTCCCTTGAACTGAGTGCAATGTCCCTTACATGGGGCACCTTTGACCTCGAATGCTCGGAACCGCACGAAGCCATGCTTTGAATAACCAGCAATCATAAACAAGACAGTGGTGTGCTTCATTTCCATGCAAAACTCCGCACTTGTCTGCTAGCGCCACTAGACGGTGGCATAGTGTAGCTGCACTAACCAGTGCTCCAGTTGCGTGAGTGGTACAGCTGCAGTACGTACTTGTCTCTTGGAGTGTTCGCAAGCGAGTTACTGGGTAAAATGTGTACAGTGCTGCGATATCATGAAGAGAATGAATCCTACGCACGTGGTCCAAATATTAGGGACCAAGTTGCGACGTGCTGAATATGGAAATGACATCGGGGCCGAGGATATGAAGTACACGGATATATTATTTTTACATAATAATTCAGAAATATAATGGCGAAGACACAGAAATACACGACGTTACGCTGGATAGATAAACAGATTTTGAAGAACAGGAGGAACCTGAAACAGGAAGTGGCTCTTCCAGCATTACCCGACAGGAACAGTCAAGTAAAAGTGAGTACAAACTCTCTCCACCCAAAAAGACGGGGTCCAGTGTATTAAAATGTATTGATGACAGCGTACTAAAGAACATTTATGAGGACTATTACAATCGTGGTTTCAATTCCTATAGCAAACTAATGAAGCGCTATAACTGCATCAAAAGTAAATCAATTTGCACATTCATTCTAAATTATGTGTCTAGGAAACCGGGAGCAGGTGCTCGTTTCAAAGGAAATAGACTGTCGCAATTACAAACTATAAAAGAATATGTAATATCGCAATTTGATGGTGCAAGGAGGTATGGCATCTACAGATGTGGGCACTAGAAGGGGCTAAAATGGTTGGCTTGGTCAATTTCAAATCTTCCATTACCTTTATCGACCATCTCAAGGCTGAATATGGCATTTCATCCAGGCATGTTACTACATTTGTCACACGTGAGGACATAGAAGACGATAATATTATACGTCATAAGGCACAACAGTTTGTGGAAGAAGTGAACATGTTTATAATAGAGGAGGGTGTTGAGAAAGGTAATGATTGGAACAGTGAACAGAAATGTCTTCAGCATCAACACTGTCCTACAGAGGAGAGAAAACTACAGGTAGTGTCTTGCAGTCTGTACATAGCTCTACCCACAGCTACACAATTGATGTGGCTTCGTCAATGGCAGGCAGACTAGCAAACAAGTTGTTCATCTGTTTTCAAGAGACACAAGGCACTTTCGGTCCAAAAATTTTAAAGAAACTTGAAACAACGTGTCCACGAAACATTCATGTTGAGGCAAGCAAAAGTGGAAAAATGACTAAAGAGCACATGAAACGTCTTCTAACTTCAATCCTTGGCGAACATGTAAGAAATGAAAACAGCCTATTGTTGTGTGATTCCTGGGCAGATGCAAGTTTTCCAAACAAGGATGTTATGCTGGAGATATTGACACCGAAAACAACAAAATATTGCCCTTGTTTAGAAAAAACATGTAGAGGAATAAATGTTGCGTCAGATGGCGCAAACCGTTTGTTAATATCTTGCACTGTTTAGGAGTTATGAATCTCGAAGTAGAGGTCTGCACTTTTCAACTTGTTCATGCTTATCCGTCATACATATACACTGAAAAAATGGAAACTGCAACACCCACACGGAGTGGTGCTACATTGCTGCAATTGAACATGTAGGACGAGTTGTGCTTCGATGATTAATCTTTCAGGTCCCTCTGACCAAAATTTGGACAACAATCAATGCAGGATGTGCCCACCACGAGCTGCAATGTTGTTGTTTGAGTCATCAGTCCATAGACTGGTTTGATGCAGCTCTCCATGCCACCCTATCCTGTGCTAACCTTTTCATTTCTACGTAACTATTGCATCCTACATCTCCTCTAATCTGCTTGTCATATTCATATCTTGGTCTACCCCTACCGTTCTTACCCCCTACACTTCCTTCAAAAACCAAGTGAACAAGTCCTGGGTGTCTTAAGATGTGTCCTATCATTCTATCTCTTCTTTTCGTCAAATTTAGCCAAATCGATCTCCTCTCACCAATTCGATTCAGTATCTCTTCATTCGTGATTCGATCTATCCATCTCACCTTCAGCATTCTTCTGTAACACCACATTTCAAAAGCTTCTATTCTCTTTCTTTCTGAGCCAGTTATCGTCCATGTTTCACTTCCATACAATGCCACGCTCCACACAAAAGTCTTCAAAAACATCTTTCTAATTCCGATATCAATGTTTGAAGTGAGCAAATTTCTTTTCTTAAGAAAGCTCTTCCTTGCTTGTGCTAGTCTGCATTTTATGTCCTCCTTACTTCTGCCATCGTTAGTTATTTTACTACCCAAGTAACAATATTCATCTACTTCCTTTAAGACTTCATTTCCTAATCTAATATTTCCTGCATCACCTGCCTTCGTTCAACTGCACTCCATTACTTTTGTTTTGGACTTATTTATTTTCATCTTGTACTCCTTACCCAAGACTTCATCCATACCATTCAGCAACTTCTCGAGATCTTCTGCAGTCTCAGATAAAATAACAATATCATCGGCAAATCTCAAGGTTTTGATTTCCTCTCCTTGGACTGTGATTCCCTTTCCAAATTTCTCTTTGATTTCCTTTACTGCCTGTTCTATGTAAACATTGAAAAGGAGAGGGGACAAACTGCAGCCTTGCCTCACTCCTTTCTGGATTGCTGCTTCTTTTTCAAAGCCCTCGATTCTTATCACTGCAGACTGATTTTTATACAGATTGTAGATAATTCTTCGTTCTCGGTATCTGATCCCTATCATCTTCAAAATCATAAATAGCTTGGTCCAATCAACATTATCGAATGCCTTTTCTAGATCTACGAATGCCATGTACGTGGGCTTGTCCTTCTTCATTCGATCCTCTACGATCAGACGTAAAGTCAGGATAGCTTCACGTGTTCCTACATTTCTTCTGAAGCCAAATTGATCTTCTCCCAACTCAGCTTCAACTTGTTTTTCCATTCTTCTGTAAATAATACGTGTTAAAATTTTGCAGGCATGAGATACTAAACTAATGGTGCGGTAGTTTTCACACCTGTCAGCACCGGCTTTCTTGGGAATAGGTATAACCACATTCTGCTGAAAATCGGATGGGACTTCTCCTGTCTCATACATCTTGCAGACTAAATTAAATAACCTTGCCATGCTGGTTTCTCCTAAGGCAGTCAGTAATTCAGAGGGAATGTCATCAATTCCAGGTGCCTTGTTCCTATTGAGGTCACTCACAGCTCTGTCAAACTCTGACCTCAAAATTGGGTCTCCCTTTTCATCAACATCAACAGCCTCTTCATGTTCCAGAACCAAATTATCTACATCTTTACCTTGATACAACTGTTGGATATGCTCCTGCCATCTTTCTGCTTTGTCTTCTTTCCCTAGAAGTGGTTTTCCATCTGAGCTCTTAATATTCATACACCTAGATTTCCTTTCTCCAAAGGTTTCCTTGATTTTCCTGTATGCAGCATCTACCTTTCCCAGGACCATACAGCCTTCGATATCCTTGCACTTCTCCTTCAGCCATTCTTCCTTAGCTACCTTGCACTTTCTATCCACTTCATTCTTTAATCGCCTGTATTCTTTTCTGCCCTCTTCATTTCTAGCATTCTTGTATTTTCGTCGTTCATCAATCAGGTCTAGTATCTCCTGAGTTATCCACTGATTCTTAGTTGATCTTTTCTTCCTTCCTAACATTTCTTCAGCAGCCCTACTGACTTCATTTTTCATGACTCTCCACTCTTCCTCTATAGTGTTTCCTTCAGCCTTTTCATTTAGTCCTTGTGCAACATGTTCCTTGAAACAATCCCTCACATTCTTTTCTTTCAACTTGTCTAGATCCCATCTTTTTGCATTCTTTCCTTTCTTCAATTTCTTCAACTTCAGATGGCATTTCATGACCAACAAGTTGTGGTCAGAGTCCACGTCTGCTCCTGGGAAAGTTTTGCAATCCAACACCTGGTTTCTGAATCTCTGCCTAATCATAATGAAGTCTATTTGATACCTTCCAGTGTCTCCAGGTCTCGTCCACGTATACAGCCGTCTTTTGTGGTGTTTGAACCAAGTATTGGCAAGGACTAAATTATGATCAGTGCAGAATTCAAGCAGACGACTTCCTCTTTCGTTCCTTCGTCCCAATCCAAATTCTCCTACTGTACTACCTTCTCTTCCTTGGCCTACCACTGCATTCCAGTCTCCCATCACAATTAGATTCTCGTCACCTTTTACATATTGTATTAAATCTTCTATCTCCTCATATATTCTTTCGATTTCTTCATCATCCGCTGAACTAGTAGGCATATAAACCTGCACTATTGTGGTGGGCATTGGTTTGGTGTCTATCTTGACGACAATAATTCTTTCACTATGCTGGTCGTAGTAGCTTACCCGCTGCCCTATTTTCTTATTCATTATTAAACCAACTCCTGCATTTCCTCTGTTTGATTTTGTGTTGATAATTCGGTAGTCGCCTGACCAAAAATCTTGTTCTTCCTGCCAACGTACTTCACTTATGCCAACTACATCTAACTTTAGCCTATCCATCTCCCTTTTCAGATTCTCTAACCTACCACAACGATTCAAACTTCTAACATTCCACGCTCCGACTCGCAGAATGTCAGTATCCATCTTCCTGATGATCGCCCCCTCTCGTGTAGTCCCCACCCGGAGATCCGAATGGGGGACTAGTTTACCTCCGGAATATTTTACCCGGGAGGAAGCCATCATCAGTACATCATTCATACAGAGAGAGCTGCATGTCCTCGGGAGTTAGTTACGGCTGTAGTTTCCCGTTGCTTTCAGCCGTGTAGCAGTATCAACACAGCTAAGCCATGTTGAGTATTATTACAAGGCCGTATCAGTCAATCATCCAGACTGCCGCCCTTGCAACTACCGAAAGGCTGCTACCGCCCTTTTGATGAACCATTCGTTAGTCTGGTCTCTCAACAGATACCCATCCGATATGGTTGCACCTGCGGCTCGGCTATCTGCATCATTGGGACACGCAAGCCTCCCCACCGCGGCAAGGTCACATGGTTCGCAGAGGAGGACGAGCTGCAATACATTGATGAATTCGTCGAGGCATGGAGTCAATAAGGCCCTGGATCGCTTCCTGAGGAATTGTGGCCCATGCTTGCTGCACTGCACGGGTCAGTTGTTCCAGAGTTGTGGGTGGCTGAAGACGGTTGGCCAGTTGTCGACCTATCATGTGACACACATGCTCAATAGGACTGAGGCCCGGGAATCTGGCGGGCCGTTCTAAGTTTGTGATGTCGTGGAGAGCTTCTCCGGAGATGCATGGAGTGTGAACCCGGGCATTGTCCTGCTGAAACATCCAATTAGCAATGTTCGCCATCATAGGGACAACCACTGGATTGAGTACCCTATCAACGTACTGTCAAGCAGTCATAGTGGCCTCAACAAGCACTAATTGTTATTTCACATTAAAGCCAATAGCTCCCCAGACCATAATGCTTGGTGTGGGCCCTGTGTGCCTCGTGAGATCTGGGCGGCCCCTCTCCCCGGTACGTCGGCGCATACGATTCCGGCGATCACTACGGGAAAGACAAGCGCGATTCATCACTAAAGACGACGCTATGCCATTCGTCGACTCACGTCGATCTTTCTCGACACCAGGCCAGCCTTACACGTCGCTGTTGTGGGGTCAGTGGAACACCTTCCGCAGGGACACGGGCTCGTAAGCCAGCTGCACGTAGGCGATTACCAACTGTTTGTTGTGTAACGTAGGGTGCCACAGGTGCTCGAATTTGCGCTGCTCTTGCATGGAGTTCCATCCGGTCCATCAGAATGATGCGGCGATCCTCTCTCACAGCTGACTGTCGCGCTGGGTCTGTGCCAGGTCTACGAGTGTGGGTACCTTCATTTGAAGACTGCTGTCATACACGTTGTACCGTGGATGCCTGTCGGCCAACACGTGCAAGGACAGTCCTTAGCGATAATCCAAACCTCACACAGCCCAATTACCCGAGCCCTCTCAAACGGCGACAGTTGTTGATAGCGTGCTCTTCTCTGTCGTCGAGGCAGGTTTGACGGGGAACACTTCACTGCACAGACTGCAAGTCAACTACGCTACACCAGAGTCCGTATACGGTACTGGAGTTGATTCCTCCGCGACCAATCACGTGGGGAGACCTTTAGCAACAATCCAATGGGTCTGAAACTTTGACAGTTTACATACCTACATGGCATCGTTCCATATCTTGAATATTAACACAAGCGTCCAATGCCTTCATGGTGTTGCAATTTCCATTTTCATAAGTGTATATAAAAGCAAGTCGGTCTGGAGCGATGTATATATAAATATTTAAAAATGAAAAAAAGACGCGAATTAATGAGTCACTTTCAGAAATCTCAGAAATTTGAAACTTGGTACGGAAGAAGCTGATGACCCCAGGAGCCCTACTCAAAATTCCCTTAAGGTGGCACGCTGAGGGGCCTCAAATTTTGGGCTCAGCATAAGAACGTAGTCGTACAATTTGTCCAAAGCGACAACCTAAAGGTTTCGTGGGCTTAAAAATGTTCACAAATTTCCTAATTTTTATCCCCCGTCCCCGAAATCAAGATGGCGGCTTATCCTGCCACACGAGATAGAAAATTGAAATCTGGTGAAATTATAGCTTTTAGTCGCCAACCGACGGAAAAATTCCAAGATATTAAAATTTTTCACTTTTTACCCCCAAAGATATCGAAATATAGAGCCAAATTTAATGACTGTGCAGACATTCCTTTTGAGGTATTTGTTGGCTAAACGGTAAGTCGTATCACGAAACGGATGGCACATTATTCGTTCAATTCGCAGTGATCTACAACTTTGGTCCTATGACATTTTGTCGGATTCCTCACCCTTATACGTTAGATTTGACCGTATTTCTGGATTGTTCGTAAATTTGGTGATTTTTACAAGTATATTTCATTGTTCGACACACTTATAAGAATGATAGGATCATCAAGTTTGGTGCGAACATTGGCAAGATCAGAGGCCATATGTGGACCAAATTTCATGATTCTGATTATACCTAAGTATGCAAAAAGTAGTGTAAAACTTTAAAAATGTACCCAAATTTCACCCTATTCAAAATTTGAACTCAACTTACTCCCAAAATATGGGAGATACGAGGAAATGGCTTTGCAACGTACATGTGGAGGAGAAAATGAGGCGTCCGATGGCGCAATCCGTTTGTTAATATCTCGAAGTGGAGGTCCTTACTTTTCAAATTGCTCATGCTTAACCGTCATCTATATAAATAAAGTTGTAGGGGATCCGCAGTCTGTAATTTGTTTAGTTTTGACAATTTTTCAGATATTTATCCGTTTTAGGTCAACTCAAGACCAAATCGGTGGTTTCTACTTTTCGTGTCCGTCTGTTTGTCTGTCTGTTCCATCATCACATTGAATCGGCTGGATAGACCTCAACCAAACCGCATATTTAGAGTATACTCATCCCGGGGAAGGTTTCGATATACATATCATTATAAAATCTTTGAATAGACAGGGGTTTATTGGAAAATCAGAATAGTTTTCCTCCATTTTCTCTTATACTATTGATTTTCTGTAAACTCCGTGGGCCGTAGTCTGAAATGTCTCTTCATTATAAACAACATCCGTTTACCTTACTCTTCACATGACGAAGAAATTTACTATTTTCTGCGGGTATCATGCTCTGCATTGAGTGACCGACAGACCGACAACGAACCTACACGTTACCATGGCAACGTCTCTGACTGCTTGCCAGTAGGGAAGTAACGTATTGCCATTTTCCTCATCATGCTTTTAAATTCGAGGTTGTTCCTAAGGGAAATTGGGGGAATATCGTTGGAGGTTATAACCGCCCTCGAATAGATTAAGTAATAACAACATTAGTCATCTTCTTATCTGTTTACCTAAGAATCACTGCCCCTAAATTTCTCGTCTGTTACCGCTTTATTATATCGATAACTCACACCAGGATAATTTATTGAGTGGTATTTGATTTTTCAATGCATTCCCTTGGCATTTATATATTTGTCGCTATCCGGCTGTCCTCAGTTATAATCCATTTTCTATTAATTTCAACATTATTAACTGTATTATTTTCTTCCTTAATTACTACGTATGAGCGCGAGTGCTAGAATCTGCTGTATATATTTCCACCAAACTTCATATTTAGTATCCACCTCTCATTGGGTAGGTTTCAGGGCAAATATTGTTTCTAAATCCATGAACTGACTGGGGGATTATACGAAACCGAAACAGTGGTTTTGCACTCCCACAAAATATACACAACCAAACTTAATGGAAATCTACTTGCCTTAATGGAAATTAATTTCTAAACCTTTTTCTCACGTGCATTATTTCGATACGAGGATTAATAAGGGAGATATCAATAACGGACCGTCGGACTTAACTCAAGAGCGGGTGCGTGTAAAGCGTATTATTTTTACAACTTCAAAACTAATGAAGATATTCGAACCAAACTTTATATTTAGCATCCACCTGCCAAAGGTAGGTTTTAAAGGTCAATAACATATCATGTTCCCGGAATGGACTGGCGATTTATAGGGAACCGAAATGGTGAATTTACTCTTCCACAATATATACAGTACAAGAGCAACCTAACTGGAAATCGACCAAACGTTATGGAATTTCATCTCTAAAACTTTTTTCATGTTCATTTCTTCGTCAGGAGGATTAATAAGGGAGATATCATGAATGGTCAGTGTCAGTTTTGCAGGTTAAATCCAGCGGACATAGCCCAAAAGGTGTTGTACGTGGAGAAGTTCCTTATCTATCTATACAAATAAAAAGTAACGACTGTGTGCCCCTCCATTGACTATTTTTTTTGCGAAATTTTCGTACAGCTGTCCGCTTAAGGGGTAATAATGACCATCTGCATATTTTTTTCGTTTAGTTTTCTGAAAGTCTTCATTTTTACCCCCCTCGCCCGAAATCCAGATTGCGGCATAATCTGCCAGACGAAAAAGAAAATTGAAATTTGACTACATTACACGTTTTAGGCTGTAACGGACGGAAAACTTCAAAGATCTTTAAATGTTCTCTTCTTATCCCCGAAGAACATCGAAATATGGAGGCAATTTTAATGATGGTGCAGACCTCCGGTAAGTCCTATCACATAACGGACTGCACAATCTCCGTTCAATTTGGAATGATCTACATCCTTGTTCTTATGACTTTTTGTCCTATCTGTATCCCTCTTACCTTTGATTTTTCTCTATTAATCGATGTTAAGTACATTTGGACTTTTCACATGCATAATTCTTACTCTCAATCACTTATAGGAAATATAGAATCATCAAACTCTTCACGAAAATTGGCCCACCCAGTAACCATATATGAGCCAAATGCTATGTATGTAGCTGTCATATAATTATCCGAAAAGTAATGCAAAGTGAGATAATTTTACAAAAACTTTACCCTGTTCAACGTTTCTAACTCAATATGACCCAAGAATAGATGAGATATCATAGGACCAGCCATTTAGGCCACTAAATCCGGCGTCTTATGGTATAATCCTTTGTCGATATGACGTACGTTTAGCAGCAGTTAATCTGTAAATGAAGGTCTGCAATATTGTAAACACGCATATACTTTCTTATGTTGATCTCTATATATTTTCCGATAAGGATTTGTAGCGATCAAGAAAGGGCGTGTCTGCTATTGTAATCTGTACTCCCCACACCGACTTTGACTGGCAGTAGGAATGGGGTCCTTCTCCAACTCCTGTGTAACTGGCATTAGTAAGGAAGGCCTACCATTGTAATGAATAGTTCACTTCTCGATTTGACTTGCAGAAGGCAAGGGAGCATGCGGTTTTGTTTCAAACTCCCCTACCCGATTGTATTTGGCAGTAGGCAAGGGTGTCCGCCATTATAAACAAATGTCCTCATCTGAAATGTGACTGGCATTAGGCATAGTGGCCTGCTATTTTGATGGAAACTCGCCAACTTGGTGTGAATGGCAGTAAGCTAGCTGGCAGTAGGAAAAGTGGCCTGACATTATAATGACAACTGCACAACTCAATTTCGACTGATAGTAGGGTAGTTGCCTGCCATAAAAACTCCTCAACTGTTATCTGTCTGGAAGTAGGAAAGGGGGGATGCAATTGTAACCTAAACTCCCCAAATTGATTGTGACCGCGCAGTAGGCAATGGGGCCTGCAATTATAATGTAAACTTCCCAACTTGATTGTGAATGGCAATAGGCAAGTGAGCCTGCCGTTATATCACAAATCCGTAACAAACACTTTACGTTGGAAAGTTTCTCGGAAACAGCATGGGACATGCAATTTTAAAACAAGCTTATTTACTGTATGTACAGTATTTACTTGGATATTCGAATGCAATGTAGAATACCGTAGGGAAGCACAGGTACATTCGCTAGTACAGTAGAAATGCGCGATAAAATAGAAAGGTTTTCATGTGCAGTTAAGTAACACAAAATCAATTTCCTGTTCACGTTAAGTCTTCTGACAACACACGTTCAGGAAAGCACGTATATTTCGCTATCTTTTGTGTAAATGACCGAAAATGTCGTCTCTCGTACGAAGCGAATGAGCGAGTTTTTAGGCCGGTTTAGGCGCTGTCTTTCTGACCCCAGTTGTCAGGTTCGAGCCTTGGAGGTGCTCAGATATGCCAGCCTCTTGTAGGTAGATTTACCGGAACATTAAAGGATACCTCAGCATCTCCGAGAACCGTGTAGGTAGTTAGTGGGACGTAAAGCCATTATTATTATTATTATTATTATTATTATTATTATTATTATTATTATTATTATTATTATTATTATTATTATTATTATTATTTTGATTCGTTGTGCCCAGCTGTGGAGCGCGTTTGAACTTATTTTGCACAATGTTTCTTCTTCTTTTCTTCCCAATATCTCTTCATTTTTTCACTGTGTTCCTTTCTGCGTGTTTCTGTCCAGCCTGTATTTTTTTCTTGTTGGTTTCTCTGCAAATTTATGTTTGTTTACTAAGCTTCTAAATTTCATTCTATCTTGAATGGTTTCGTCCTCGATACCCATTTCTTGTAGAATTATTATTATTATTATTATTATTATTATTATTATTATTATTATTATTATTATTATTATTGGCACTGTTGTCGATGTTTTCTAAACGTGATTACAAGTGGATTATGACACTCGGTTGTGGTTTCAACCTAGTATGGAGTTTTATTTAGCTTTTACTGAACTGTACGATTTGCTTTAAACTTTAACTAGAAAATGGTTTCCGTTAATGTAAATGGAGAGTGGTAAATTATATGATTGAAGAGAACTGAGAAACTACTTACAATATTTTTTACAACTTGCTTTACATCACACAGACACACACAGGCCTTAAGGCGACGTTGGGAAAGAACTAGAAGTGGATTTCATTCCCTCTTGTAGAAAAGGAATATTCTGGTGTTTTTAGTTTGTGTAGACATCTTAATTCGGAAGGTGCTTCATTCTATACTGTGAATAAAAGTTTCCTTTTACATGTGAAAATGTATGGTTTTCGTGGAAGACAAAGTGCAACCGCACACAGAGATTGATTTTCCACGTCATCTTGTTTCTTCAGATAAAACTACGTATTTAGGTGTTCTCAGAGACCTAAGTATTACAGCAAGCGTGAACAGAACAGTGTCGTATGTGTTAGATAATATTCACAATATAAAATATGATCCTGGACAAAGTATCTAATCTAATATTGGAAAATTTTCAGAAGAGCACTTTAATATTTCACTTCATTCCCGTTCCTGCATTGGTGTTTTCTTCATCCTCTTATAACAGGAAACCAATGGGAATTTTCACCTGGATGATTTAGTGTATTAAAATCCGCAAATATGTTATAACTACGAGATGGTGTTAATATTAAAAATCTGATCTCTATATAGTTTCCCATGAATCCTTAAGGAATTATTTGAACTATATTGTAGAAATTTCCTTTTTATGTTCATTAATCTGATCATCTCAATTTTAAGAAATACTAAACGTGCGCGTTCTCGAAACAACGTAACTGGATTGTGCAACACGGACGACTTGAAAGTGTGTAAGAATTTTGAGTGATTGCAGAGTTGAAAAGGGTAATTGGAGAATGAAGAAGAAGGTGCATTCAAAAATATATTTGACGTTTATGCGCCGCATTAGTTCATATTGACACAACTCTCTATCTCCTTTACTTTATATTACAGGTTTCACAACGAGACTGGACTGGAAACGGGAAATGAAGAAGAAGCAGAAGAAGAGACGCGGATATAATCGGGCACGACAATGAGCTCTGTGACCATCGGGAAGACATAATCACATACACAAGATAAAGGCGACTGGCCTTCTACGGTCACTTGACCCGCATGGACTTGTGGTGATTATCGTACAGATATTAATATTAAAATTGTGCCTAAGACATTAACGACCATTATTATTTGTTTATTACTTATGAATTTATTATTTTTTACAAGATATGAACTCATGATTATAGAGTCCTTTGGAATGACAAGGAAGATATATGTATTCGATTTGATACTAGTGGTATCGAAGTTCTTAGGAGTGACGTATACTACTACTACATACTTCGTCCTCAGTGACTACGGAGAGGTACTTGGAAGGGAAGTGAACAGTTCTCCCAGATCTTATGGATGACACCTGGGTTGTTGATTCATGTGATGACTGGTTATCCACAATGTTCGAATGGTTAATTTGGTGAGCTGTACACTGAATGAAACCATCTTTAACACTACGAGCCCGCCCGAGTCATGATAGCAACCCTACCCTGTGCCGCCGAGATTTAAACTCTCAGAAAAAATCGTAGTTTTATCAGTTTTGGAGTAGAAATAAACAAATTAGTAAACAAATTCTAGAAAATGTGGACTATTACATGAAATCAGTTCAAAGATGCATACCTTCAGCATTGTAAATAATATCAGGATACAATATTGGTATATTCTGTTATCTTTGTTCTCGCACTTGAATTTCTAATTCACTCAGAAAGTTCGATAGTTTTCAGTCACTGAACAACAGAATTACATATTCCAAAAACCTAGCTCTTGTATAGTAACACTCAAAACATTCTCCTTTGCAAAGACCTACGTCATATTTACTGCAATATACGGTCATCATTTTCCTCACAGCACGGTCGGTGTTGTCGTAGCAAAACTTGCACGTACGCTGCGAGTGTCCTTCCTTCTTCACGCCCACTGCAGTTATTCAGTGTGGAAGGTAATTTCTACCTACTAGCCTTCCGGCAGATGATGCTCGTGATTCTTTAGTAATTTCAGCAGCAACACTACTCACCAAATAATCGATCAAACAGTCACAAAATTTCGATACGGGAAAAATAAACAGGCCTGTCCACAGGAGCAATATCTTGTTTCCATTGTATTCCTGTGCTTCTCAACTCCCTTCGTCTTAATGCGACTGGTTGTTCTGGTGATGAACCTGATGATTCATCATCCTTTGGGGCTTGTAAATTTTGATTTTCTTTTTCACAATCACTTTTATAGAGATCAGAATCCGAATCGTTTACAAGTTCTGTAATAATCTGTTCACTTATCTGTGGGTTGTATGCACACGTAGCATTTCCTTTACTGGTACTAGGTCCGGGATCCATATCTGAACCTAAAGTATAAATCGACTACTTGAAAGATGATTGCAGACTGCTGACTCACTAGACTTTCATTCTGAATCTGTGAAGTCATATAACCCATCATTTGAACACGTGCGCATACATTTGAGCTTATCGAACCTGAGCGTGCGAGAAGTACGTATGTCAGCAATTAGGTAAGGTCTAGCTGAGCGCACATAGCTATGAAACTTTGTCCCAAGGTTGCACCAACAATCACTGTTGATTGATGACACCACCTATCTGTGGTAAATGAAATCGACAACACGGTAATTCGATAACATGTTTAGCATTCGAATGACTGAATTCCAAATATCGTGGTAGCAGAAGCACTCACGCGCACAGGGTTAACACGAAATGAAGGTTTGAGTCCAACGACGGACACAGTTTGTACTCCACGACGCGTTTGTTCTGTCGTGTAAGACTTTAAAAGGTACGTCATAAACAGGCTGCAAAGAGTTTCAAGCTTCATCATGTCTCATGAACACCCGAGAATAGACAGAAAAACGTTTGGCAGAATGATGTTGGGTTTGCGTGGGTCTCATGGACTGAACATGTTTGAACTTGAGGACTTATGCGGTTTTCACGCTATCTTGGAAGAAATCAGCAGACAGCCTGCTAGGCCCACAATAAATATGTGTGCCTGGCGACGAGTATGATGAGTGTCCGTATGCCAAGTAAAACTGTTGGAATCTGAGATACCCAGTTCGTTGAAAACTGGGTTCGGATGAAAGCTTTAAGCTGACGGTGCCAGCGCTCAATCTTCCCACTGGCAGCAGAATAGTAGGTGGTTGTCTTGATGTGTTGAATTCCTAGGAGTTTCATCAAATGTCTGTAAAGGGAACACACGAATCGCTCAGCTCTGTCTGTATTAATTATGCAAAAATACCAAACCGAGCTATCTAAGTGTGGAGGAGAGCCAATCAGCACCAAGAAGAGATTGTTGGATATTTGCTATGGTGAAAGGCCAAGAAAATGGATGTTTAAGGTCTAAATCAATGTTAGTAACGTGTTCAACGAAGGTCTGAATTGGTGTACCATTCTCAGCATAAAGGATACGCTTTGTGAGTCGTCTTCCATCCGCAGTTGTAGGGAAAACTGAAACGTCTGCTCCTGTGTCTACCAGAAATCGGATGCAAGAGTTGTGATCCCTGATGAATAAACGGCGAGAATTGACTTGGTCCTTATCACTATGCGGCACCTCTAGTGAAGTGCCTGTACATTTCCTGAATCAGCAGAAGTAGAAGTACGAAATTAACATGGTGGGACACATTATTTTGCACTTTCATGGAATGAGAAATAATACCAGCATTGTGTACCATTACGTTGAAATCGCTGGGGGTATGGCTAAAGAGATCGTAAACGCGGCTGATTCCGTGTTGAAAGTATGCTGTTCACTGGCAATGTAAGCTGTTATATTTATGCTTCAAAGCGGGATATTCGGTCAGGATGTGGCGACGTTTCAACATTCTGTTAGCGAGCATGCGGCGAGGATATGCATTTCATTGGGTGGGATTAATCTAAAATTCTATCCGCTAAAATCGCGAGAGTGTACTGTATCAGTGCAAGAAGCCAGAACAGATCGCCATTTCAGTATGTTTTTCCTAGGCGTTTGGAAATTTGTCGTCTACCTGCGCTGGTAATACGAAGCAGTGTCTCTAGGTGGGGTTGAAGGTGAGTCAATCCGGCAGCATCACTACGCAGTAGCACCAAACAGGAAGAGCGTGGAGTTATTCGACTTTTATGGCTTGTTCTGCAACATCGGGCTCTAGCGTTCCAATTACGTAACTAAATTTGGTGAGTTCTGTAGTTATACCGGCCGTAGCGAATTGCGCTTCAATCTCAACGAGCCAGATTGGTATATACTTACGCCAGATCGGAGGAATTTTAACGGCCACACGTGAGATTTGTTGCGCACTGTCAGTAGGATTTGGACAGATACATGATGATTGGTTCGCGTGACCTGCTGGCACATCACTATTCTGCATTCCTTTATTAATAATGTTTACGTTGTACACAAGGATATTCGCATATTACTTATAATCACATATGTATTACGTTGTGGTCAACAATTTGGTGATGTTATAAAAATATTAATATTAAAATTGTGTCCGATATATATTATTCGTTTATTGTCTAAGGATATAATAAATTTTACATTAGATACCACTCATGATAATAGAGTACTTTGAAATGACAAGGAAGAAATATATACTCGATATGATACTAGTGGTATCTACTGTAAGTATACCACTGGCACTGACTCCTGCAGGTTGATCAACAAGTTTTTCATCACAACAGTTATAGGGAAAGCCTCCAAGAACACCTAGAGCAATGAGAAATTCCACTAAATACCAGAAAGGAGCAATCACTATGCGGAGTGTCCCTGGCCAGTAAGAAGAAAACAGGGACCACAGAGGAGAGGAAGCTGTAAAACAGCCAGAAAGTGAAAGTGTCAAAAGAAGCCCCGTGGTCGCAAGTAGGTGGAAATGTTAGATGGTGACATCCAGAGATATTTTGTTAATGGTTGGTGCTATTCTTTATGAATGCAGAATGTGTGCACGAGGGAGAATAAAATGTGAAACGCAAACGTGAAATTAAGAAAATATTTTTCTTTGTAGGCGTTAGGAAATTTGCAGACACAGTCCTGACGTCTTCCTGCGCTGGTAATACGAAGCAGTGCCTGTAGGTGGGGTTGAAGGTGAGTCAATCTGGCAGCATCACTACGCAGTAATACCAAGCACGAATAGAGTCGAATTATTCGATTTTTATGGCTTGACGGTGTGAAACATTCATCGGAGAATGGAGACAAAGTACGGAGGTGCCTGTCTGTCGCAGTGACATATCCACGGTTGGTGCGAGAAATCGCAGAAGGTAAGAAGTATTGACTGATGCTCCCCTTCCGGTTCTGGTTCATTGAGCTGTGACAGAGGAATCCATGGTCGCAGCAGATCGGTTAAAATGGCTTCCTTAATGAATGTGAGTTTCGGTTCAGTACATCAAATTGTGCATGACGAACTACAGAAAATTGTCCGCCACGTGTGTGCCTCGAGAGGTGATGCAGGAACTTAAGAACTGTTGGGATGACGCGTATCAAGAGCTGCTGAGCGATTATGAAGAGGATGGTGAGGTTTTTCTAACTCACGTTGCCACCGGGGATGAAATTGGGTGCACTATTTTCAACACGAGACGAAACGTGCAAGCAAAGAATCGCAACATTCGCAGGAAAAGTCATGTTTATTTTATTCTGGTGTAAGAAACGTCCCATTTTGGAACACTATATTCATCCACGTACGACAGTGATTATTGCAACTTACACCGACCTTCTCAAGAACCATTTGAAGCCAGTGCTACGCACAAAGCAAAGGGGATTGCTGAGTGGGGGAATTTTGCTTCAACACTATAACGCTCGCCCCCATTCTGCTCGTACAAGCATGTACACCTCCGAAGACCTACGCTTTAACTGCCGCCCACATTCGCCTTGCTTGCAGTATTTGGCAGCATATGCTTTCCACATTAAAGTATCACCATTGAGGGTAGAGGTTCACGTCCGATGAAGACACCCGATCGGCGGTACACAAGTGAGTGCAGCGTCAACCAAAATATTTTACCCCTCGATATCGAAGTACTTCCTCACCGTTGGCGTAAGTGCACTGATTTGGTTGCGTATAATAAAGTACGAGAGAGGTAGAGCTGAGCTTCAGTTGACAAACATCATCAAAGCCAGGAAGTAGGAAGTACGGGCTTCTACATCTCATATTAGAAGGAAAGAGGAGTTGGTGGTCCACCGATGTGATGGCTCGGGGACTTGCAGCATCAATAACACGGAACAACTCTTCAAGTTAGCTGAAGGAAGGAGGTCGCCAACTTGTGTAGGACCGGATATTGCACTTGAAGAAGAAACATTGACACTGTATAAGTCCGGCTCCATGGCGTGCTGGCCTTTGGTCACAGGGGCCCCGTGTTCGATTCCCAGCAGGGTTGTGAATTTTAACCATCATTGGTTAATTTCGCTGGCACGGGGGTTGGGTGTATGTGTCGTCTTCATCATCATTTCATCCTCATCACGACGCGCAGGTCGCCTACGGGAGTCAAATAGAAAGACCTGCACCTGGCGATTCGAACATGTCCTCGGACACTCCCGGCACTAAAAGCCATACGCCATTTTTTAATATATTGTAAATAATAATTGCGATTTTTCGTTCGATTCTCTGTCGTATCTATTTCTTGGTGCAGTCCCAGTTTCATTTACGGCTGTGACAGTGCTTCAATACCACATTCTGGTCCAGAGAGGGAAACAAAGGCAAACTTCCTCATCATTGCACCTCTATCGGTGTTTACAGGTTTCTTAAAACTAACTAATATTTGGTGGTTCCTTTTGAGGATCCCACCAGCCTCCGGGCTGTGGACAAAACAGACCAACCATAATCAGGGTTATTTATCAAAATTATATAAAGCTCACTTCAAAATCTCAAGTATAAAATTTATTTGGGAAATTGTGCACGAAAATCATATTTTCATGTAGGAATTGTCATTTTTGAAACACAAAAATAAACAGTAGATCGCCAAAATTCAGTAATCTATCAAGAGGTCAGAATGTGTAAAAGGAAATATCGTCGTTGCCGGGACAAAACCTCCTATGTGATAATATTTCTGGAGATATACTGACCCCAGAACATACATTATGAAGAGCGAGAATGCCTTGACAATATTCACACAATATTGCACCTTACATGACAGAACCTTACCGGCCAAAGTTCAAAGTTAAAATATTTCGCATAGGAGGTTTTTTCCCGGCAGCGACGACGTGTAGTTTACACGTTGTTATGGAATGTCCCTTAACATAACTTAAGCTGGGCTGTTGCAGTTTTGTCTGTTATTGTTAACAACTAGTCTTTCGATTTCATTCTTTTTTTCAAGATTATAAGGCTTGGAAATCAAAGGAAGAATAAGACACCATTCCAGACATATTCTAACACTTCCACCAAGACATTGTAGGGGACATCTGTGTCGACGTATTTCTGCTATCGCAGTGGAATGGTCAATAACAGAGGAACATGAACATTCAGCCTCTGTCACATTTACAAGGACCAGACAAGCAAAGAGTAGAAGCAGCCTAAGGCAAGGCAAGTACTTTAAACGTCTGTATGGAAGACGCCATAGCTACCACCAATCACGCATATATGTTAACTGCACACCGCTAACTGAAAATGAAAAAGGTATGGGAGAAGCACAAAATCACATAAACGAATTGCTAAAAGGGAGGTGCAGCATGAGAATCATCGAAAAGAAGAACGGGTGTTAATGACCAAATTGCTGATGGATGGGGAAAACTAGATCAAGTAAAGGAATTCAGATAACATCTGACGGTAAATGTACGATAGGAGTAAATGCACAGGCGAAGGGAGCTGCTAACAGATAAGACCTTAAACACTGTGGCTCAGAAACATGGAACCTGCGAAATGCGAAAATCGGGTAAGTTTGAGATGTGGTGCTGGCTTCGACTCCCAAGAATACCTTAGACAAGAAATTTCTCAAAAGAGCAAATGAGACACACACGTTAAACAAAAGAAGAAATAGCTTCATTTGCCACTTGGTTCGTCCACCTGACTGGTGCACCACACTGTTTGGAGTTTCAAAGGAAGTTCTAGGGTGCAATTTATAGACAACAATAAGGCAAGTAAACCGATATCCACTTGAAGCTGTTGATCAAAGTACGAAAACGCTTGGAAGATATGCAACCTTAGGTTTGAGGAGAATAAACAGATCTCTTCACACGATTATGAGGGTATTTATGGTGTCTAGTAAGGATATAGGTCTAAAGGAGAGGTCGTGAGAGTCTCCGGCAGGACCCCAGTTAGAGTACGGTTCCAATGGTTGGGACCCACACCAGGACTCCTTGAAAAGTGGACTGGATAAGATCTAAAGGAAAGCAGCACGAATTAAAGTGTTGTGGGTGATATGTTGCAAACTGTGGGCTGAGAAGACTCGGAAATAAGGGTACGAGCTGCTCGACTACGCGGTAAGTTCCGAGCTGTCAGCACAGGTACGGTGTGGAATGACGTAAGTACACAAATCAGTTTGAGTGGAGCTTTAAAATAGGAAAGATTAATTTATCAAAGGAAATCTTCGATGAATACCCAAGTACTTTGAAATCATTTCAGAAAGGATCAAGAGTCTGGCTCCTGGGTGACAAGCCAGGACAATCGTGATTGATAGACTCACATTGTGGTAACAGAACCTCATGGCGGTTTCCAAATTAAAGCACAGTTCTGGGTAAAAGCTTTAAAAATATGCTCCTTATTCCTAATCTGCTCTGTCTTCATAGGAATTAATAATTATTTTTCGTGTCAAGAACTACGTACATTCATTTCCTTAGTTTATGGTTCACGGGATATGCATTGAGTCATCAGTCTTATGGGAATTATTAGAATCTGACAAACATTATTGGCGATTAAACCTTGTGTACCTGTTCTTCTCTTCTTCTGAACTGCTACTACCTTCTACTGTTGCCGGACTTCTCATTTCTCTTCGTGTTTCTACGTTTCCTATTCCTCGCAATCTTGAACGACGACTTCAACATTTATTTGCGTGTGTTTCTCACCCTAGGACTAAACAGTTTCAATTGCAGCACTATGGAGACACTATTGACACCCGCTCCAGAAAGTTATTTATAATTTAATATGTGATATGAGTCTTAGTTGAGGCTCAAGCTTGCAGAACCCTGCAGTTTTTAGCAAATCTGGAATATCGTGAACAGCAATACAAACCTCTAGGTTCAATAATTACAATTGTAACCATGGAAATAAATGCAGTGAATATGAGTACAAGCATTTCGTGTTTTCTTTCTCTATTGTGAGAAAGTGGATCAAATTTAGTTCCCCGGTCATCATAACAAGCAACTTGATAAATCCTACATGAGGATACATGAATTCATCAAAAAGAGGCATTATGATTCAAAAACTAAGTGTGAAGCCAATCAGCAACAAACTGTAAGCCAGAAAGAGCTTCGCAGATTCTTTGCGAACTTTCACTTTCGAAGTCAAAGAAAGACGAAGTCCAAAAGAAGGTTTAATCTCCAATAATGTGTGTCAAATTCTAATAATTGGACTTTGTCTTTCTTTGACTTCGAAAGTTTCAACTAGCCGCGATAAAATAGTTTTTAAATCTTGGACTTCTAGTCTTAGCTCTGTAATATAAGGACCAAAGAATGGTAGTTGGCCTATTTTGTACATAAGGCTTGTCCAGCCTAGCAGAACTGTAACTGTTGCAGCATCTTTCTGCCAAAGTTGGATAGGTTCTTTGTAAATGGCGATTGCAAACACAGAAATCACAATAAACCAGTCCAAAAGATTATCAGCCTGAGAAAATAGCTTCTAGATAGTGAATACCCGAAAGCCACTCACATTTTCTTTAAAATTTCATAAACTGTGAAAATAATCAAAATAATATATTCATCTTCCACAGCACAGAGACCTATGACGTATAATGACCATATTTTTTACTTCTGGTGTTCGCTGTAACATTGATAATCATGACTGAGATTTCCTAAGGTAACGTTAATAGACATAGAATTGTTTACATGTAAATCATTTACCGGTACAACATTTTCATTTACCATTCGGATCAGACGTGGAAATATTTCCTTATACATCGGGAGCTGTGCTTCCGTCCGGAAGGATAGAAAAGCTTCTAAATCAAACGTGGGCTGTGGAGAAAGCATACACTCTCAAATTAAGGATAAAGAGGAAACATAAAATTAATTCTATCGCATAAAACTTACGAATATTTTGCCACATTAGAAAAAGAAATGATACGCACAGAGGATGCTGAAGGATTTCTTTATGACCTCCACCAACAAATCTTTGTAAATAGCTCACTTCATCTTCTTATGAATGCTTTAATATAGAGCGAAAATCTAACTAAAGTTCCAGTTCTTTGTGTGGGATTCATGCATCATGAACAGTGATGGATTCGTTGAGATTGTTGTAGATCATACCGAGTCACATTCGAAGTTTACGAATGACAATACTGAGAGCTGTAAAGCCCACGTGAGCCTTGGCAGTAATATTTGCTCCATATCGAAACAAAGTGTCCACACACTGTGATAATTCATAGAAAACAGCGATGTGTAGAGGTGTGTATCCATAATTATCAACAGCGTTCATATCCGCTCGTCTACGTATTAGCACGTCCACCACCTCGATAGCATGAGAATCCGTGCCAATTGTGGCGTGTTTCGGAGTACGGTTGTCCTTGTCCCTAGCATTTACATCGCAACCTCTGGAACCCAATAAAGCCTCCACACATTCGATAGACTGAGCCTTACCAGCTGTGTGCAAGGCTGTTTGACCAGACTGGTTTCTCTCCTCTGTTTTGGCACCTTTGACCAACAAAAAGGTTACACACTCATTATAACCGTTATCTGCTACTAAATGTAACGGGATAAATTCTCTGACTTTGGTTTTGACATTGACGTCTATTGCAAGATTTTCACACACTGAAGCTGTCCTAACTCTACTGCAATGTGTAGAGGCGACATCCCCGTAGGTTCAGTGCTGTTTATATCCTGAGCAACATTTTTAACCAGACGTAAACCTTTAACAGCAATGGCATTTATGCTGAATGAATAGGACTGCCCCATTCATCTGCATGCTTAATTACGCCACCGTTCTTTAGCAGAAGCTGGGTTACTTCTAAACGTGGCAGGATGAAGAGGAGTATATCGATGTTTTAAGAGATCAACGTCCACTCGTATTGAAATAAGGTACTTGCACGCTTGTATATCACCGATAATCCCCCTGTGGGTGGGCCAGTAGAATAACACCCCCTCGTAAGAGGCGACTAAAAGGGGCCCCAGGTGCTCTCAGCCTTGGAGTGTGGGTTGGCAACCACGGGCACCTTAGTTGAGTCCTGGCATTGCTTCCACTTACTTGTGTAAGGCTCCTCACTTTCATCTATCCTATCCGTCCTCCCTTGGTCAACTCTTGTTCTTTTCCGACCCCGACGGTATTACGTATGGAGGCCTAGGGAGACTTTCATTTTCATGCCCTTCGTGGCCCTTGTTTTCCTTTGGCCGACACCTTCATTCTCGAAGTGTCGGACGTCTTCCATTTTTTCTCTCTGATTAGTGTTATATAGAGGATGACTGCCTAGTTGTACTTCCTCTTAAAACAGTAATCATCACCACAACTATCACCGATATACGCAGCTAAATGCAAAGAAAACACTCAAACCGTTCAAATCACAAAATTATAGGCAGCTCCATTTTTGACAAATCCTGAGAGTAATTCGTGTTTGATCAACAGTGCTGTCCAGAGGAATGCAAAATTTTTCTCTACAGCAGATTTACTTCCAAGCACGTTCAAATTAGCAGCTGTAATACCGCCTCGTTCTATTTCTTCCAAAAACTGAATGTTGCCACAGCTTGATTTCGTGTAGTCCAGAAGGTTTTGTTTGACAACATGTTTGTAAATGGTGACACTAAGTTCTTCTCTAATAAAATCTTCACTGGACCTATCTTCACTTCCAGGAGATTTCACTACATCAACTACATTTAAATCTACGTTCGAATAAGGATATTTATCGTCCAGTCTGGGACGTGAATGCTGTTTTCTCCGTCGTCTTTGCAAGAATATGTCGTCAGACTTGTTTCTCCGAGTCCGGTTGGAGAAGACTGGTCCATGTGAGCTGTAAATCGTACCCGATACTCCGAAATGGACCCGCTGCTGGAATATGCTACTTGATTTGTTCCTTAAATTTGTGTCTTTATCTTCAATAACAATTCTGTATAGCCACCAGAAAAATGCAAATCATAAGTTAACGGACATGGAATAACACAAGCGAGATTGCAAACATAAGTGAGTTTCACGAACATTCTAAATGTATTCCTTGTCTTTTGGCGTTACCAACGATCTGAAGAGGTTCGAATCTTCGAAGAATTAAGGTATCGTTTAAAGAGATAGATGGGACATGAAGGCATCACAATCATAACTCCTTGGGGATCAGAAGACAACAAGAACAGCCGGAGGGAGATCAGGCGGGAAAGATGAAACTAAAGAGCCTGACACAAGTAGGTGGTAGAAACACAAGGCTCAGCTCGGACCCGATGGTCGCCAGCACTCACTTTCAAGTTGAGAGCTTCTGGTGTCCCAATTTAGCTCGAGACACTACGGCCTCTAATCACAGGGGTGTTTCTGTATAATTTTCTCGGCCTGAAGCTTTTCTAACCTTACCAGTTTGCAGACAGACATTACTTTCTCTGTCCTAGACCTAATAAATATCAGATAGTGATCTGCATCATCCAAATCCTCTGAACGCTCGTACATTCCTAACAGATTTTCTGATTTCAAAGTCTGGTTTTATGGAGACCGCAAGGTATCTAGCACCCCTATTTTCTTCAATCCTTCTCACATTAACATATTACCTTCTTATTCCAGTCGGTTACGTTTCCAAGTATTGCATTGCATTTGCCCATTAATTCCAGTCTCTCGTCGCTGTTGACATTCGCTACATCACTCAGTGTTTCAGAGAACTTGTCTAATTAATTCGCTTCTGTTTCCTTGCAAGGTGAATACTCTGAGACGTTTCTCACCCTAATTCCTTACAACGCAAAATCTATGGATATCATTCGCTCATTTACGTGCCTGACAGAAAATATGTTCGCATACGGCGGTTTGCCTGGAGAACAATCTCATCCCATAATCTGCGCTTCCCTTTTTAACACCCGTCAAGAACACATAATGAATTCTTCATGTACATTTCCCGTAACCCCAACAACTTTAACTCCTAGTACATCCTGACGCATCCTCGTTGTCGATTCAGAACTTTCCATATTTTCAGTTCCATAAGCCTCGTTAATATTGGTAGCAGTCCTTTGAATTCAATTTCGTTCGCAAAGTTGTTCCGAAGGAGTCCCTGGCCTGGACTCCCATGGGTCCTGGACTCGGTTATAACGTTCTGAGCGTCAAGGTAAAAAGTATGTGAATAAGAGTAGCACCTTACTTTCAAATAGTCCCGGTATGAATCTGCCCTTCAGCGAGTTAGGAATATAGTCCCAGCCCCTAGAGGAAGGTAGGGCCACACTGGTGTCCGCACTCTCAGAAACACCTGCTAGGCCAGTCAGCTCACGAACTAGGGGGTGACTGCCATGAACCGTATGACACCATGTCCTGTATAGTTCTCATAACTGGCCATTATATTTCATAAATACCTGTGTATACTTAATCAGCTCTTCACTTGGTCTGAGTTTAGTGAATATCAAATAAAAGCTATGTGGAATGTATTTCGAATCTTAAAGTGTTAAATATCCTGGCGACTACTTTATGAACTTGCTTCTAAATAAATTTAAGTATTCCGACGCGATCTCTATGAGCTTTCTGCTTAGGATCTTACAAGTATCCTGGCGGGGTCTTCATGAACTTTGTCCGAAGTCTGAGGGGGGCTGCATGAACTTCATCTTTGAAGTACTCTGATGCGCTATTTAAGAACATGATCTGAAGTGACTTACGTAATTTATCCCATGTACCTTTTCATTATTCTAAAGGGTGCTTCCGCCTTTGCTGGCAGGACCTAGTGTTTACAGTGCACTGTGTCTTCTGGTGTAGGCTAGAGCAATTTTGTTACTTTCATAGATCTGTCTCTGTCTCATCCTTGGCTTTGACAATATGAAAGTGACCGAGATATGAGCGATGCTAGTAATGCCAAACATTACGCAGCCAGTCCCTGCTATGAATGGTGTGAAAACGTTGCTCATAGGCTCGGTTGGTGTATGCATTTCAGTGGGCTTGGCAGCCTGATATGTAATAACAACTCTGGCTCGGTGAGGAAAGAAACGGGAAACTACCTCACTCCTCATTTTCCTAGAACGCCTCTTCATTGATACCTAGGCCATCTATGACAGCTGATGGCAGGGCTGTTGAGGATCCCGCCAGCGGCATCGGTGACGGACTGAACATACGTACAAAGGGAGCTTGATGAGATTGATTATAAGTGGCTTTCTTCACGTGATTTCTACCCAGACAAGAACATACATACGCCCCTCCAAATTGATTGTCTAGGCAGGAAAACTTTTAATATCAAATTTTTTCCGCACTGTAACTTCAATTCAGCCCCGTCTGTTCAGGTAAAAATATTAATCTTCCCATTTGGAACACATGGTCAGCATTGTTATTATCAGAGTTATTATCGAGGAACTTGATCGAATGGTTCGAAATAATTAGCCTAGCTGAACACTAGCCATCTTGTTTTTTTGACGAGTTATAAAGCTAGTGCGTGGTGATGGAATACAACATACTTGTTTATTCGATTGTTCGATTCTTTTTCCGGTTATTATTTTTCATTCGATTATTCCTGCGATTAGTTTGAAATTACCTTCGAATGATTCGGGCAAATGAATAATGAATTCTTTCGAAATAATGAAAAGTAATCCTAATGTTGTCATCAACTCATTAAGGAAATTAGAATTAACTATCTCCATTCCCTTACAGAAAGTGTGTGGGTAGGACGAACGGTCTCTGATAAGCCTTCCGAAAATAATGCGAACTCATGCTCCACACAAATGAATGAGTCATGAACTCAGATGAATTTGCCCATAATGCATAGATTAATACATTGCATGACACGCCCACGTGGTTTGGTGAAACGCAATGCTACAGTGTTGACTACTAGGATCACCAGATATAGCAAGTCATACATTAAAACTCATTAGAAATTTGGTAATACTTTTCTAACTCTCACCAGCATAGAGGACATAATAATCATGGCTGGCGCGAATGGACTCTGGCACTTGTTGAAGATTAGGCCAATGAAACGTCGCTCCCATAATTCAAGACAGCGAGAAGTTGTGACCAACTTAGGCGGTATAAGAAGCCTTAAAACGATGAGTAAATGTTACCGACACACCAATCTTCGCTGTAGTCGGCAGGAGCAATAGAAAGAATAATCAAATAAAATTAATAAGAATAATAACATCTCGCTGTCCTGAATTATGGGAGTGACGTTTCATAGGGCACATCTTCAGCCAATGGCACTGTCCATTCGTGCCACCGCCAGCCATAATTTAATATCAGTAACGAAGATAAATAATAAATTGTTTAAATAGTTGAGAGGTAGCGATAGAGCAGTTAGGCATCTCGCAACCGTAAAGCATAGACTGAGCTGTTGTCACTCTGGTAATTCATACGACCCAAGTGATGGAAACAGAATTATATGTATACAAGAGAAGCAGTAGCAATTGTAACTGGTCCAGATCTGACAGTAACGTGGCACAGTAAGGTGTAGATTGCGCTGATGTCAACAGGCCTAAAGCAGCTTCGCGTTCCTAAACTGGACATTACGCCCCCACATCCCCTTCGCTTGATCACAGTCCAATGATTTTGTCCCTAACGTATCCAGACAATTGGTTTCGTCCCCAGCAGGACCTAACGTATACAGACAAATGGTTTTGTCCCCAGCAGGACCTAACGTATACAGACAAATGGTTTTGTCCCCAGCAGGACCTAACGTATCCAGACAATTGGTTTTGTCCCCAGCAGGACCTAACGTATCCAGACAAATGGTTTTGTCCCCAGCAGGACCTAACGTATCCAGACAAATGGTTTTGTCCCCAGCAGGACCTAACGTATACAGACAAATGGTTTTGTCCCCAGCAGGACCTAACGTATACAGACAAATGGTTTTGTCCCCAGCAGGACCTAACGTATCCAGACAATTGGTTTTGTCCCCAGCAGGACCTAACGTATACAGACAAATGGTTTTGTCCCCAGCAGGACCTAACGTATCCAGACAATTGGTTTTGTCCCCAGCAGGACCTAACGTATCCAGACAAATGGTTTTGTCCCCAGCAGGACCTAACGTATACAGACAATTGGTTTTGTCCCCAGCAGGACCTAACGTATCCAGACAAATGGTTTTGTCTCCAGCAGGACCTAACGTATCCAGACAAATGGTTTTGTCCCCAGCAGGACCTAACGTATACAGACAAATGGTTTTGTCACTAGCCTAACCTAACCTATCCCGTCAAGTGACTTTCTCACTAGCTGAACCGGAAGAATAATAACATTTTAAATGGTCCAGAGCCATAATGTTTCGTCGAAGGGGAAGGAAGCGTGATGATTATTGTAAAATTTGACCACTGTAAAGTGTAGATTGCGCTGATGTCAGCCTTATAATAAATACGATGTAAAATAAAGAAAGTAATTAGAACATCATTTTACAGGAGGAATGAAAACATCTGTGATTGTCCCCTGGTTAGCCATATCTTTCTGAAAAGTAACACTAATGGTCCAGGGTAGACGATTGCTGAAAAATTATTTCATACACACACCTAAACATACCAAAATTTAGCATACCTTATTGGAGAGCCTCTAAAGAATTCGTTCCCTCGCCAAACACTGAGTTTTGTGCTATGGGCACATTTCTTACAATTTCACAATCAGGCCGTGGTTAACATAAAACGACAACAAATCTTCAAACATACTCTTAAAATCATTAAGATCAGTAATTTTGACACAGCGACCTCCGCACGGTACAACATTCATGTTTAACAATACCTTGCTGATTACCACAGCAACGAAAAATTTATTTATGACCGTAGCTCGGTCGCTATCCTCGAAATTCTGTTGCTAATTGACTTCAAAAGATCGTTTATGATGATGATGATGATGATGATGATGATGATGATGATGATATTTTCTGAAAGAGATTCTGTCCCCAGCCAAGAAAATCAATGAGAGTTTAAAACAATTAAAGAAAAGGTGATGTAGTCGTGGTGACAACTGTTTTAAAGGGCAGTGCAACTGGGCAACCAATATCTATTAAATACTAATCAGAGGGAAAATGGAGGTATCGGGCAAAGAAAAACAAGTGTCATGAAGGGTGTTAAAACGGAAGACTCCCTTGGCCTTGGAAACCTAATACCTTTGACTAAGTTTTGATTAAGGAAGTTGGGTTATGACAGATGAAAGCAAGGAGCCTGGCACAAGTGAGTGGAAGCAATGCCTTGACTCAGCTAAGGGTCACGCGATCGCCAACCATCGCTCGCTAGCCCAATCAATCAATCAATCAATCAATCAATCAATCAATCAATCAATCAATCAATCAATCAATCAATCAATCAATCAATCAATCAATCAATCAATCAATCAATCAATCAATCAATCAATCAATCAATCAATCAATCAATCAATCAATCAATCAATCAATCAATCAATCAATCAATCAATCAATCAATCAATCAATCAATCAATCAATCAATCAATCAATCAATCAATCAATCAATCAATCAATCAATCAATCAATCAATCACCCTGATAGCAAATTGCCTAGCAGTTGTTTGCCCAGTCTTTCCTTAAATTATTTAAGAGCCCCTGGGGCCCCTTTTAGTCACCTCCTACAGGGGATATGGTGAATGTTAATTCTACCACTCCAGTCCACACGGGAAAATAAAGGTTGGTGAATGAAGGGGACAGAGGTGTACTATTATCAAATAATATTGCTGTGGTCTCAAAGTCAATATAATGCATTTTTTTCCATTTGATATTAATTTGTAATAATGGTCTGTGATATCGGAGAGGCCTGGTGCAGGTCTTTCGAGTTGACGCGTATAGGCGACCGGCGCGTCTGTGAGGATGGGGCTCTGCCTGTGGTGAAGTCTAATGCTGAAGACGGCACAAGGGCACAGTCCCCGAGCCATAGGAATTAACTAACTTAAAATCAGTGACCCGACCAGGAAGCGAACCCGGGACCTTCTGGAACAAAGGCCAGCATGCTAAACACTTATCCACGGAGCCGGACGACACAGCATTAAAGTAGGTATATTGCCTGCTGCTAGTTGGTAATACTGCAACCTGAAGACACAACATTAAAGTAGGTATATTGCCTCCAGCTAGTTGGTAATACTGCAACCTGAAGACACGACATTAAAGTAGGTATATGGTCTGCTGCTAGTTGGTAGTACTGGGACCTAAGGGCATAACATTAAAGTAGGTATATTGTCTGCTGCTAGTTGGTAGTACTGGGAACTGAAGACATAACATTAAAGTAGGTATATTGTCTGCTGCTATTTGGTATTACTGGGACCTAAAGGCATAACATTAAAGTAGGTATATTGTCTGCTGCCAGTTGGTAGTACTGGTACCTGAAGACGTAACATTAAAGTATTGCCTGCTCCTAGTTTGTAGTACTGCGACCTGAAGACAACATTAAAGTAGGTGTATCACCTGCTGCTATTTGCTAGTACTGGTGTATTGTCTGCTGCCAGTTGGTAGTACTGGTACCTGAAGACATAACATTAAAGTATTGCCTGCTCCTAGTTTGTAGTACTGCGACCTGAAGACAACATTAAAGTAGGTGTATTGTCTGCTGCCAGTTGGTAGTACTGGGACCTGATGACGTAACATTAAAGTATTGCCTGCTCCTAGTTTGTAGTACTGCGACCTGAAGACAACATTAAAGTAGGTGTATCACCTGCTGCTATTTGCTAGTACTGGTGTATTGTCTGCTGCCAGTTGGTAGTACTGGTACCTGAAGACATAACATTAAAGTAGGTGTATCACCTGCTGCTATTTGGTAGTACTGGTACCTGAAGACATAACATTAAAGTAGGTATATTGTCTGCTGCTATTTGGTAGTACTGGGACCTAAAGGCATAACATTAAAGTAGGTATATTGTCTGCTGCCAGTTGGTAGTACTGGTACCTGAAGACATAACATTAAAGTATTGCCTGCTCCTAGTTTGTAGTACTGCGACCTGAAGACAACATTAAAGTAGATGTATTGTCTGCTGCCAGTTGGTAGTACTGGGACCTGATGACAACATTAAAGTAGATGTATTGTCTGCTGCCAGTTGGTAGTACTGGGACCTGATGACAACATTAAAGTAGGTGTATTGTCTGCTACTAGTTGGTAGTACTGGGACCTGAAGACATAACATTAAAGTAGGTGTATCACCTGCTGCTATTTGGTAGTACTGGTACCTGAAGACATAACATTAAAGTAGGTATATTGTCTGCTGCTATTTGGTAGTACTGGGACCTAAAGGCATAACATTAAAGTAGGTATATTGTCTGCTGCCAGTTGGTAGTACTGGTACCTGAAGACATAACATTAAAGTATTGCCTGCTCCTAGTTTGTAGTACTGCGACCTGAAGACAACATTAAAGTAGGTGTATTGTCTGCTGCCAGTTGGTAGTACTGGGACCTGATGACAACATTAAAGTAGATGTATTGTCTGCTGTCAGTTGGTAGTACTGGGACCTGATGACAACATTAAAGTAGGTGTATTGTCTGCTACTAGTTGGTAGTACTGGGACCTGAAGACATAACATTCTCACGGTGGTGACGAGTTTTAGCTCTCCCTAACCATATCTCGAATCTGCTTTCGTGCTATTGAAATTTGCGTTATTCGGAAGTTATTTCCGACTTGTACTCTACTAGTACTTTCTACGTGGCCTTGCAAACTTTATGTATTTGATACCATCTTCGTCATTGTCACCGTGAGATTATATTGCTTTAATATTTTCTCTTGGAATCCTTAAAACTTAGTCTGGTAAAATTACGTGCCCTAAGTTGTAGTATCTCCTTGCGGGCGAGTCTATAACTTTCTCTTTCCGCTCGGCGGGGCCATGCTGATTATTGTGTGTGTGTGCCGCCATGAGTCGTGCCTTGTGTAAGATGGAAGGAGGACGTGTGTTTACTCCGCTCTGGCTTTTGGTTTCCAAATGCGATATGAAGCCTGGATAGGTGGAATTTGTGTGAGGGCTCGCCCTCAAAAATTTTCTTAACTTTTTTTTAAAATACTGAACGTCCTCAGATCTATTTACTTTTTTTAAAGAACAATCAATACTGATCTGCATTTAGCGCAGTCGCCCAGGTGGCAGATTCCCTATCTGTTGCTTTCCTAGCCTTTTCCGAAATGATTTCAAAGAAATTGGAAATTTATTGAACATCTCCCTTGGTAAGTTATTCCAATCCCTAACTCCCCTTCCTAAAAATGAATATTTGCTCCAGTTTGTCCTCTTGAATTCCAAATTTATCTTCATATTGTGATCTTTCCTACTTTTATAAACGCCATTCAAACCTATTCATCTACTAATGTCATTCCACGCCATCTCTCCGCTGACAGCTCGGAACATACCACTTAGTCGAGCAGCTCTTCTTCTTTCTCTCAATTCTTCCCAACGCAAACATTGCAACATTTTTGTAACGCTACTCTTTTGTCGGAAATCACCCAGAACAAATCGAGCTGCTTTTCTTTGGATTTTTTCCAGTTCTTGAATCAGGTAATCCTGGTGAGGGTCCCATACACTGGAACCATACTCTAGTTGGGGTCTTACCAGAGACTTATATGCACTCTCCTTTACATCCTTACTACAACCCCTAAACACCCTCATAACCATTTGTAGAGATCGGTACCCTTTATTTACAATCCCATTTATGTGATTACCCCAATGAAGATCTTTCCTTATATTAACACCTAGATACTTACAATGATCCCCAAAAGGAACTTTCACCCCATCAACGCAGTAATTAAAACTGAGAGGACTTTTCCTATTTGTGAAACTCACAACCTGACTTTTAGCCCCGTTTATCAATATACCATTGCCTGCTGTCCATCTCACAACATTTTCGAGGTCACGTTGCAGTTGCTCACAATCTTGTAACTTATTTATCACTCTATAGAGAAAAGTACTTGAGCCTCTAGGTAAGTAACGTGTTTCTACAGCTTGAACCAACATGTAAGTCTCTTCACTATTCTATTCCTTTTGGCTTCTGGATTTATGGAAGGTGGTGTACAAAATTTCGTGTCTCAAGATTTCGGGTGTGCGAATTTCTAAAAGCGTCCATCTTCGCATTCTTTTGATTTTAGTTAGGGTATTCATTAAATCGGGTTCCTTTATTGTATCTTGATAATATCGCCTAACTGTTTCTGAAAAGTGAGGGTAGTGAATTTTTAAGAAGCTTACTTCCAAATAAGAATTATGATTTCGTATTTCTTCTGGTTTGAAAAGGCAAATTGGTTTATACTTACCTAACGTTTTCGGTATGTGTAATTCGAAAGTAACTACTCTGTTTATAAATTATAGAACACGAGACGTTTCGCCTGAATTTCAGTGAAATGTTTTTCTGCCACATTCTAATTCCGGTTAATTTCTTTTATCTTGTAGTCTTCATTTTTAATTATATTTTTGGGGTTTATTTTCCTCTTGTGTATGTACCATTATTGTACTTGTTTTGATATTGGTGGTTGCAATGGACGCATGGCGTGTTTAAGTTTCCATAGTAACCGGTTGGGTTGATCACCACCACTATTATTATTATTATTATTATTATTATTATTATTATTATTATTATTATCAAGGGGTGGCTTTCGGTCTCTACGTTGTACTCTAATTATATGTGTTTGGCTGTCTCTACATCCTTGTGGTGTATTAACTTGTTTTCCTTGCCGTTTCCTTCTTAATTTCCCTTCATTACTTTTTCTGGGGTTGATTTCATTCTCCCCTCCGGTTGGTTTGTATGTTTAACTATGTTTCCTGGCGGTAAGATACGAATTGAATTCAGGCGGAATCTCTGTGATGGTTGGTGGTACTGTTCAATAATAATAATCATAATAATAATGAAAGAAAATGAAATTGTTTGAAACTATGGAAGAGAATAATTTAAGCAAAGAAATGGTTTCTGGTGGATTGTAAAACAGGTTACTAATTGCTCAATTTCTTGGAGGTTTTTAAAAATATAAAAATCTATCATTTCTTTTTCCTTTTCGTTCGGCTGAACATTTAAAAATTTATACTTCACGATTTTGATTTTAAGTAGATTATCGTTTCGTCTCGAGGGCGTTCATTCCTTAATTTTACACTAATTATGTCTACCTTTTACTTATATTTATTGAATAAATAATATATACCTTGTTCTTAATGAACCTGTTGTTTTCTTGGGTAGTGTTAAAACAACTTATTGCCATACCTGGGGTTATTTTGGGTCCATGGTCTCTGGGTAACTGTTGGATGTAACCTATGTAACGGTAAGTGTTTAACATTAATGAATTATTTTTGGTGTCGCCCGTAATTTTCTTGCCTTTGTTTAACTTCTGCTGCTGATAGTCGGTAAGGCGGCCGAGTTAAGTGATAGCAGCAGCTTAGGTTATATTTTTCTGGTGTTGTGGGATTAATGTAGGTTTGTTGCATCCTCACTTTCGTTGGTGGTGTCTGTGTTGATCGTTGATTATTGTGAGTGCCGACTGCTCACATCTACTGTAGGTTGATCGCACCCTTCCTAGGTTCTATATTTATGGTACGGCTTTAAGTTGTTGAAAGACTTGCAGAAAAAACAACAACAAATATTGTGATATAAAATTGTAAAAAAGAGTGCAGCGATCTTGTCTAATACCTTATTTGTTTGCTTCATGTATCTGCGATATGGAGTCCCCTGTTTTACTTCATCTGTACTTATGCTGAGCTCTATGATTTACCGATTTGCTGATTATGATTTTGAAACCCCTTCTGGTAACTGTGCGGTGAATGCAGCCTCTCTGCTTGGATGTTTTGAGGTGACCTGTAAATTTTTCTTACGTACGGATTTGGTGAGTGATGGCATCTAATTATTTATCCTGGGTTTGTTGGTAGTTGTAATAATTGAACAACTTGTAGTTGAGTATGACTTGGTTGACTCAGGGTTACAGGTGTACTACCGTTGGGTACATGTGCTGTATTATGTGTACTGGCTGTCAACTTGGTATTTTTACTATCTACCTGCGTACTGCGGTTGCGATTTCGGGGAGAATTAATTTTGTTGTATCTGGGAGAGTTTCCTGATCATGTACGTTTATGTGAAGTTCGCTCGGTTGCTTTTTGGTGAGTGACAGTCTGTGACGTGGGAGTGTTTTATTGTGTTATCTGTTCTGGCTTTGCTTTTGGCTCCCAGACTTAATGTTGTTATTATCATTGCTATCATATCTCCTGTATGGTACTTCGGTGGTGTACATGCTAACCGTTAATTTATCTTCTAAATTTATATTTTTTCACCTGCGTTAACTCTGGCCTGTGATACTGTTGAATAATTTAATCTAGCCTCTAGGCATGCCCAACTGTCTCTAATTATATGTGTAAATGGTTATGTAATGAAGTGTGTGGTGATGTGTTACACCCTCCCATTGTTATTATCTCAGGCCTGGTACTTTGAGGTCGATTATTGTACGTGCTTGCCTTTAATTTGTGCTGTGTGTATACATTTATTTGCCCTTACTAACTTATGGCTAGCCACTGTTGTTTTCATGCCAGTAACCGTTCTTGGCTGTTAGTATCTGATAATCTGGCGAGCAACATCATGGTATCTTGGAATTAATTTAGCCTGTGATACTTCAGTGCCCTTTGGTTTGTTTTTAATTTGGAAATATCTTAACCTTACCTATCTGATTATTAATATATACTTAAATTTGGTTTAGGTTACTACCCTCTGTAGTGTAGTTGGCTTGAAGTGTGCAGTTATATAGGCACCCTTGTGAGATCATGACTGGGTTCTTTGGCTAGTTAATATTAACGTGTTCCCATCCTGTGTTGAATTTGGTGTACTGCAACTGTCTATATAATGTGATTCAATCATTACCGAGCTTCGGTGTGTTTGTGCTTTGGCTGAGTAGAGTGCGTTGTCGGCATGAATGTCCTTTAATTTCATCATCCTATCCGTGTATATGTGTGTGTATGTCTGGTTTTGGTTAATGATTTGAGTTATCCTCTGTGTCATCTGTTCAGGAGGCAGTCACCAGGTGTGGTCGAGTCATGTTAGTCGGTGTTAGTTTGGGATAACTAGTTGGTCTCGTGCTTGAACTTTTAGAGTTTTTACTGGTTTTCCCTTTTCTGATTACCGGTTGTCTGTGTTTGACTATTTCTGGTGTGTCGTGGACCACCTTCCTTGTGTAATCTATCAACTAGTTGAGGAGTATTTATCTGATATCTGGCCCACTTCAAGTTTCCCTACTCGTAACTTGTCTTGTTGTGTATCAATTAACCTAACTTCTCTTTTCTCAACTTCTGGATTTGATTCCATCCTGGTGTAAATGTTACTTTGCCTTGGTGTTTCTTATGCCTGATTGTTCTCTACATTATTGGTATTGTGCACTGCCGTGGTAATTATGAACCTGGAATATGTATTTCGGAAAAAGTTTGCTAACCTATTGCTATTTATCTATTTCCTTTGGGTCGTGGGTTCTGTGTATTCCCTACCATATCTGCTTGTAGTTGTTGGTCTTGTGTTGGGCAAGTGATAATCCTTTGCCTGAGAGGGGAAATGCCTCTTTGAACCTAACGGTGTGGCTCTGGATCTATGTTGGGTGATTATGTTGTGACGGTACCGTGGATTGTTTCTGGGGATTTATTTTGGGGTGGCATGGTGACTTCACGGCATGTTGTTGAGGATGGTCTGTGTTCCTTTAATCCCTTGTTGGGTTGACGCATGTCCGGTGTGGTTTATGATGGTTGTGTTATTTCTATTGTGTTGTATTATTGGGTGATGTTGGCACCTTGGTATGGGCAGTGTCTGTGTCTGTCTGTCTTTAATTTACCTCAGTATCGTGTGGATATGGCCATTTCTTCTTACATGAATCTATTACTCTCGGAATTAGCTTGTTTGTTTTGAGTAATGTGTCTGTTTGGTATGTTCGGGTTCTTCTTTCCTGTCTCCATGCTTTTCCTAATTGATCTGATGTCGTCTAGTGTTTAATATTTGCTCCTGTAAAGCTCATTTTAATATTTTATCTGCCACTCTCTGGTGTTTTGCTCCCAGTGGATCTCCTGGTGTCTGTTGACATGGTTGTTGGTCATCTTACCATGCTATGGGTTTGCTACTCAGATATGGGACTGAGTAGGACTCCTTTAGTCGGTACTGGAATCTTCCTGCTGATGGATTATGGGGTCTATTAGTGGTTTACTGCCTACTACACGCTACTTTGAGCATTTTACATGGACTTATTTTCTTGCTCTCCTAGTGGATAGGAGAAGGTGCCTGTTGCCGTACTGGAACAGTGTGGTGGGGCAAAGTCACGTATTTATAGACCGGGTTATGCCGAGACACTATTGGGGTAACCGGTGGTATGCGCTGTGTGGGTCATTGCTCGTTATTTTCCATTGTGGTCTTCTGGTCTGAGGTTTTTCATTGCCTTTTAATTTGATTCGATGGCCATTGTGAAATGAATCGTATTTGTGGTTCTGTGTAGTAGGTTAGTTACTGATTCCAGACTATGTCCCTCCTGTGGTTCTTCTATCCCTATATCTGTCCTGTTATTTCCATGTTGCTTATTAGTGTCTAATGAAGTGTCTGTTCGCTTGGTATTGCTTGGATGATCTGTTGTCCATGACAGACTATTCGCGAACCCACCATCTGGATATTTTAAGAGGTCTCCAACCGGTCCAGTCAATCCTTCCCTTGCTCTAAATATGTTTACCCTTTTAAGCCATGGATTTTCCATATTTTATACCCTATCCCTGGTTACTTGAAGCAAGATTTATTAACTACATATTGGTTGCTTGTCCTTATTCTTATCCAACTAGGTGATGTATTCTGATGTGGGAAGTTGAACCTGTGTTAGTGAAAAAATTATTTGATGCTCTTGTCAGTGTATTTTGGAATTTGTTAATGATTTATTCTTCACCGTGTCGTAGCCCTGTATCTAGTAAGTTCTAAGCCTTAGATTTAACCTGGTTTCATTGGAGTATACCTGTGAAATGGGCTTCCTCTGGGAGAAATTTTCTTTGATCTATGTTTATCCGGTTGTGGTAAGATGTTGTACTGTCGGTATGGTGCTTGTAAGCTAGGGGTTGTTTCACTCGGTGTATTTGATTAGGACTTCGGTGGGAAGTCGTCATCTGATTCTGTGTTTATGGCACCTTAAGTTGTGATTGATGCTCTTGATCACGAGTTCTTTTTAGTGGGTATTTGGTTGCTAACTGAGCCGAGTGTTGAATTTACAATTACCTTTTAACTTTGAGATATGAACTTCAATCGTTTGTCCTCTTTCCAGTATTGTAGGTATACCCTGTGCTTTGCTCATACTTCCTCCTGTGATAAACCCTTGCACGTGTGCCTTAGGTGCTCTCTGAGTTTTTGAGTGGTATACTTTGGCCCTGACTCAATCAAGTGTAACAAATCTATGTTGATCTAAATTGTGAATTTGGTTATTCTGTAGTTTTCATTCACCAATTGCGCCTCCTTTTGCCTTCCCTTATGCCTTTGTGTTTCCTTTATCTTTAATCAATGCTAATTGATCTGCCATGAAACAAGATGTTGCACCCTTTTATCATGGAAACCCGATAGATAGGATTAATATTATGATGTAATCTTGAAACCTTAAAATGGACGCATGTCGATAAGAAGCTTATAATAAAAGAATGAAGATATAAACTATTGGTGCTGATTTTCAAGGTATGTGCAGGACCCGTGTGATGTTAAATTAAAAAGACGTGAGCCTTCTAGGAATACGTGAGAACTTCTGAATGCCTAGCTGGTGATTACTCTTTGTTGCCTATAGATAAAAATTTGGTGTAACTAAGTAATTGAAATGTACTGAACTTTAACATGTAATTTAACATTCATTTAGTAAAACAAAAATATCTCGAACTATAAGGATGTGCATTGTACAATTTTCTTCATGGAACTCTATGTTCAAAAGGAAAAAGGCATTGGTGTGCGAAAGGTGTAAAAACTAAGAGGTTATGTGAATTATGAAGTTATGTCTACAAAGTATGCTGAATATTTTGACCTTGTTTTACATTGTAAATGTTCCAAGTACTATGAGAATGGTGGTATATTATGCATCTTGCAAGCATGGTAAAAAATTAGATCAGTGGCCTTCTCTCACGTGATTGGTACTACTAAATGATTTTCTTGATTCTTTGACCACTGTATGGTAAGAGAATTATGTGAAGCTTCGAAGACGGAGGCTGTCACGTTGGTGACGAGTTTTAGCTCTCCCTAAGCATATTTCGAATCTGCATTCGTACCATTGATATTTGTGTTATTCGGAAATTATTTCCGTCTTGTATTCTACTAGTACTTTCTAAGTGGCCTTGCCCACTTTACTTATTTGAAACCATCTTCGTCATTGTCACCGTGAGATTATGTTGCTTTAATGTTTTCTCTTGGAATCCTTAAAACTTAGTCTGGTAAAATTACGTGCCCTAAGTTGTAGTATCTCCTTGCGGGCGAGACTATAACTTTCTCTTTCCGCTCGGCGGGGCCATGCTGATTATTGTGTGTGTGTGCCGCCATGAGTCGTGCCTTGTGTAAGATGGAAGGAGGACGTGTGTTTACTCCGCTCTGGCTTTTGGTTTCCAAATGCGATATGAAGCCTGGATAGGTGGAATTTGTGTGAGGGCTCGCCCTCAAAAATTTTCTTAACTTTTTTTAAAATACTGAACGTCCTCAGATCTATTTACTTTTCTTCTGGATGTGGTAAAGTACTTGAGCCTCTACGTAAGTAACGTGTTTCTCCAGCTTGAACCAACATGTAAGTCTCTTCGCTATTCTATTCCTTTTGGCTTCTGAATTTATGGAAGATGGTGTGCAAAATTTCGTGTCTCAAGATTTCGGGAGTGTGAACTTCTAAAAGCGTCCATCTTCACATTCTTTTGATTTTAGTTAGGGTATTCATTAAATCGGGTTCCTTTATTGTATCTTGATAATATCGCCTAACTGTTTCTGAAAAGTGAGGGTAGTGAATTTTTAAGAAGGTAACTTCCAAATAAGAATTATGATTTCGTATTTCTTCTGGTTTGAAAAGGCAAATTGGTTTATACTTACCTAACGTTTTCGATATGTGTAATTGGAAAGGTAACTACTCTGTTTATAAATTATAGAACACGAGACGTTTCGCCTGAATTTCAGTGAAATGTTTTTCTGCCACATTCTAATTCCGGTTAATTTCTTTTATCTTGTAGTCTTCATTTTTAATTATACTTTTGGGGTTTCTTTTCCTCTTGTGTATGTACCATTGTTGTACTTGTTTAGATATTGGTGGTTGCAATGGACGCATGGCGTGTTTACGTTTCCATAGTAACCGGTTGGGTTGATCACCACCACCACCACCACTATTATTATTATTATTATTATTATCATGGGGTGGCTTTCGGTCTTTACGTTGTACTCTAATTATATGTGTTTGGCTGTCTCTACCTCCTGGTGGTGTATTAACTTGTTTTCGTTGCCGTTTCCTTCTTAATTTCCCTTCATTACTTTTTCTGGGGTTGATTTCATTCTACCCTCCGGTTGGTTTGTATGTTTAACTATGTTTCCTGGCGGTAAGATACGAACTGAATTCTGGCGGAATCTCTGTGATGGTTGGTGGTACTGTTCAAGAATAATAATAATAATAATGAAAGAAAATGAAATTGTTTGAAACTATGGAAGAGAATAATTTAAGCAAAGAAATGGTTTCTGGTGGATTGTAAAACAGATTACTAAGTGCTCAATTTCTTGGAGGTTTTTTAAAAATATAAAAATTTATCATTTTTTTTCCTTTTCGTTCGGCTGAACATTTTAAATTTATACTTCACTATTTTGATTTTAAGTAGATTATCGTTTCGTCTCGAAGGAGTTCATTCCTTAATTTTACACTATTTATGTCTACATTTTACTTATATTTATTGAATAAATAATATATACCTTGTTCTTAATGAACCTGTTCTTTTCTTGGGTAGTGTTAAAACAACTTATTCCCATACCAGGGGTTATTTTGGGTTCATGGTCTCTGGGTAACTGTTTGATTTAACCTATGTAACGGTAAGTGTTTAACCTTAATGAATTATTTTTTGTGTCGCCCGTAATTTTCTTGGCTATGTTTAACTTCTGCTGCTGATTGTCGGTAAGACGGCAGAACATTAACGTAGGTATATTGCCTGCTGCTAGTTGGTAGTACTGGGACCTGAAAACAACATTAAAGTAGGTATATGGCCAGCTGCTAGTTGGTAGTACTGGGACCTGAAAACAACATTAAAGTAGGTATATTGCCAGCTGCTAGTTGGTAGTACTGGGACCTGAAAACAACATTAAAGTAGGTATATTGCCAGCTGCTAGTTGGTAGTACTGGGACCTGAAGACAAAACATTAAAGTAGGTATATTGCCTGCTGCTATTTGGTATTACTGGGACCTGAAAACAACATTAAAGTAGGTATATTGCCAGCTGCTAGTTGGTAGTACTGGGACCTGAAAACAACATTAAAGTAGGTATATTGCCAGCTGCTAGTTGGTAGTACTGGGACCTGAAAACAACATTAAAGTAGGTATATTGCCAGCTGCTAGTTGGTAGTACTGGGACCTGAAGACAAAACATTAAAGTAGGTATATTGCCTGCTGCTAGTTGGTATTACTGGGACCTGAAAACAACATTAAAGTAGGTATATTGCGAGCTGCTAGTTGGTAGTACTGGGACCTGAAAACAACATTAAAGTAGGTATATTGCCAGCTGCTAGTTGGTATTACTGGGACCTGAAAACAACATTAAAGTAGGTATATTGCCAGCTGCTAGTTGGTAGTACTGGGACCTGAAGACAAAACATTAAGGTAGGTATATTGCCAGCTGCTAGTTGGTATTACTGGGACCTGAAAACAACATTAAAGTAGGTATATTGTCTGCTGCTAGTTGGTATTACTGGGACCTGAAAACAACATTAAAGTAGGTATATTGTCTGCTCCTAGTTGGTAGTACTGGGACCTGAAGACAACATTAAATTAGGTGTATTGTCTTCTCTTAGTTGGTAATACTGGGACCTGAAGACAACATTAAAGTAGGTATATTGCCAGCTGCTAGTTGGTAGTAGAGGGACTGAAGACATAAAATTAAAATAGGTATATTGCCAGCTGCTAGTTGGTATTACTGGGACCTGAAAACAACATTAAAGTAGGTATATTGCCAGCTGCTACTTGGTAGTACTGAGACCTGAGGACAACATTAAAGTAGGTGTATTTTCTGCTGTTAGTTGGTAGTAATGGAAACTGAAGAGAGCATTTACTTAAATAAGAAACTTTATTCTACGGATGTTAAAGATGGAGACTTTCAATTCAATCATTTAGTTTCAACATTTGGAAATTCATTTGGGAAAAATTGGCGTATTTCTATTTTTCGTAAGGGTTGATCTATTTGCTTATTCCAGTCGATTATCCATCCGACACACTTAAACCGAAAAAGTATTCGTGACGCATCCAATTACTCTATGCGATAGAACTGAATTATATTGAAACTAATTCGATTATTTTATTCGACCATTTAAGTAATCTGATGGAAGTTATTCGATTATCCCATCACTACTTCTGTGTATTTACCTCGCTGTCATATCTCTGCAATACATCCAGTTTCTCGCCAACATTTATACAACTCTTGCCCTTACCCTTTTGGCCATTTCTATCATTCAGACATTCCGTTAAATGTTTGTATGTATGTATGTTTAGTCCTCAGCCCGAAGGCTGGTTGGATCCTCAACAGCTCTGCCATTAGCTGTCATAGATGGCCTAGGCATCACTGAAGAGGCGTACTAGGGAAATGAGGTGTGAGGTAGTTTCCCGTTGCTTTCCTCACCGAGCGAGAAGTTGCTATTACATATCAGTCCGCCAAGCCCACTGAAATGCATGTACCAACCGACCCTATGAGCAATACACCATTCATAGCAGGGACTGGCTGCAGAAGGAATGGCATTACTAGCACCACTCATACCTCAGTCACTTTCATTTTGTCAAAGCCAAGGATAAAGCTAAGACAGATCAATGAAAGTAACAAAATTACTCTAGCCCATACCAGAAGACATAGTGCACTGTAAACACTAGGTCCCGCCAGCAAAGGCAAGTTAAATGTTTATGACACCTGAATTTATTTCTAGATTTAAGTTACTACAATTTCCCACGTTTACTCATTGGAACACAGCAACAGTAATGTGAGTTTATTTGAGGCACTTGGAGCGCTGTTGAGCTCCTCTGCCTAAAAATTTTCCTCTTGGACACAGAAACTTCGTTCATCTCCTCTTCCCAACGAATTCGATGGCATCGAATTCGTCACCAAAATTCGAACAGCAGAAATCCCTTCTTGTGAACGTTTTATAATAATTTTTTCAAGGCCGACACTGTTGGTTTTATACAGCTCAAGGTTAGAAAGTTACTCTCGACTTTTACATCCACAGAATTCTACAAGAATTTTGTTGTGCTGAATAATAGGAATGTCTTACGATTTCGGTAGTAAAATGTCTGGCGATATAGGCCAAAAAATTATACCCTGATAAAGATTACCCAATACAGGTTCAGTTCCATTCCAATCGGTAGAGTAAAATCGAACGTTGAAATTTGCACTCAGGCTGCCTGAAAGACCTCAAATCGAAATACGTATACCAAGGTCGTACATTATTGTTAGGTTTCGGATAATGATTAAATATTTACATTCGAAAATATGCAAGTAAATATTCCGTAACGTAGTCAAAATATGAATTACAGTTAGAAACCAACACTGAAAATACACATGCACTGTTCAGAAATATATGAATACATTATAAGATTTATTTTAAACCACTTATCTAAAAGATTCCCGGATGAAAAAGCCAGAACAGGGGCATCACGTACCGTACTTTCCATCAAGTGATAACCAGCTCATTTCGTTTTCCTGAACACGGCATGAGCACGAGAAGTGACCGATATTACAAAAACTATGTTAATATATGCCCTCGAAGAAGACAAAGGAGATATATCTCCTCTTAAGGGGAAACTCGACTCCTCCAGCTAAGAACATCACATCTGAATAAGTAAATTTGCAACAAATCAGAGTTTTTCAATATTAACGATTATGGGCTGTATGGAATGTATTTACGGCCTAGTTTATGTTGCCCCAACAAGGTTGTTTTAATCTATTAAATAACAACCCATTTACATGTAGTTACGGCACTACTGAACCGGAATTATCCAATGAAAAATATCGTATGTGAAGTTACGATGTTCCTCGTTGGAGATGTGTAAACAACTAACTGCATAAATCGAGTTGCGTTGTTATTATTTGGATATTTTAATCCAATAATGGCCATCAGCTTCAAGTTTTAATGTCTTTATTTAAGTTACTCCTTAAAGTGAGCTTAAAAGAAGAATTGACTGAACTTAACGCTCTTGAGATTGTTGTCTGTGTACAACACATCGTTAAGGACCATGGCGTTTGATATGTCTTTGAGAATAAATTACCAGTGTAGAGGTTAGGCGATTTGGAGGTATAAGGGTATTATTTTTTAATTATTACCACCGAGCTCGATAGCTGCAGTCGCTCAAGTGCGGCCAGTATCCAGTATTCGGGAGATAGTAGGTTCGAACCCCACTGTCGGCAGCCCTGAAAATGGTTGTCCGTGGTTTCCCATTTTCACATCAGGCAAATGCTGGGGCTGTACCCTAATTAAAGCCACGGCCGCTTCCTTCCCACTCCTAGCCCTTCCCTGTCCCATCGTCCCCATAAGACCTATCTGTTTCGGTGTGACGTACAGCAACTAGCAAAATACATATATTACCGGTACTTGTACCTGCACGGCTGAGTGGCTCAGATGGTTGAGGCGCTAGCAGGTTCGATCCTGGCTCAGTCCGGCGGTATTTGAAGGTGCTCATATTCGGTCAGCCTCGTGTTGGTAGATTTATTGGCACGTAAAAGAACTCCCGCGGGACAAAATTTCGGCAGCTCGGCGTCTCCGAAAACCGTGGGTAGTGGGGCAAAACAATTTACATCAAATTATTGTTATTATTATGATTATTATTAATATTAATACGTTATGCCTTTGCTGGTGGAATGTAGTGTTTATAGTGCACTATGTCTTCTGGTATGGGCTATATCAAATTTGTTACTTTCATTGACCTGTCTCAGTCTCATCCTTGGCTCTGACAATATGAAAGTGACTGAGGTATGAGCGATGCTACTAATACCGCTGCTTATGCAGCCAGTCCATGTTAGGAAGAGTGTGAAAATATCGCTCACAGGGTCGGTTGGTGCATGCATTTCAGTGGGCTTGGCAGACTGATATGCAATAGCAACGGCTGGCTCGGTGAGGAAAGCAACGGGAAACTACCTCACTCCTCATTTCCCTAGTACGCCTCTTCAGTGACGTCTAGGCTATTTAAGACAGCTGTTGGTGGAGCTGCAGAGGAACAAACCAGCCTTCGGGCTGAATACCCAACATACATACACATTAATACGTTTTCAATTGTTTTTGTTCGGAAAATACAAATATAAAACCTAACTAAAGGAACTGTGAGACCACCTCTATAAATCTTATTTTTGTAGATATGTTCGTACATATCAGGAGTGAGATTGTTTGCACATGGAGACAGTAGGCCTTTCTTTTTTACAGGAGCTTCTGACAACAGGCCCTTATAAGCATTTTGCGAATATTGATTCCCGTCTTCCTCGTTGTTTCTGGCTTAGCTTTCACATTCCTCCTCTAATCGGAGTCTTTAGCTGCTGCTGGTGAAAACTACTTTTCTGACGCATTAACATGATTGGCTCTGATGAACAAATGAATACACACTTACCTTGTAACTGAGTCGAACAAACAGGAATGGTCCTTGTACCGGGCGGTACACCTCCGCACCGCTAATTCAAACATTGCGCCAGTTGAAACTCCTCTACTGGAGGAAGCCTGAACTTTAACAACCATGTTAATTCTAAAGTTTCTCAGAAAATGTCGCTATTGTAAATTTTGAAGAGTTCTGAACTGTGTCTTTTTCGATTTATATTTGTTTTCTCTGTAGTGAGAAGTGTGAACATTCACTTCCAGATGGCACTACTGAAGAACTACAATTGTGCACCCTGGTGCGAAGTGAAGGAACTGTTTTTTGACAAATTTTGTGTTCATAAGTTTGTTCTTTGTTAAATTTTTTCAGTCATTTTTTTTGGGTTGGCAGTATAACCCTTCTCTTTCCGCTTGTTTTGAATTTAGCCAATCCCGAATTTCTCTAATTAATTTTTGACCAATAACGTATGTCTTCTCCGATATGGATATGTTGCTTGATCCTAGCCAATAAAATTGAGGGGGGTGTGGGTTCTCATTCTTGAAAGGTCTCGAATGTTCCACGAAGGTATTTAAACTGCTGATTTTCTGGTCTAACATCTTTCCTAGTGTGATTATGTAGCAGGGGGCCGGAAGCGCCTCTTCATTCGGGCAGCAGTTCTTCCATAAGGTAATGGCCTTTTAATAACTTCATTTCTTGCTAGCTCAGCTGTTTAACCCTCGGGGCAGGTTCGAAACTTTTATCATGTAACCTTCCTTTAAAATGTAAAAGACACTTGGTATAAATTCCGTCTCTTTAACTACAAATCGGGATAGAGAGTGCCTAACCCTCTCGAGCTCCCTCTCATATTGTTTTTGAGGTGACTACGTTTTCATAACCGTTTTTCTTCGCTTCATAATGTAATAAATTTTCCTATCGTGTCACCTCCGTAGTATGGGATTAGCCCTTGCATAAGCGGCCTAGTGCCAAATAGGTTTTAAAAAGTGTATTAAGAGTGCAAGTTACGCCTCCACTCATGTTGATATGCTACTGAGTACCTGTCATACTTGTAATTTCTTGATCTTGAAAAGAAAATATAACCTTTGTTAAATTTTAAATTAACTTTAATTTCGTAAGTTGAGACCTATTCACCTTCTTTCACCTCTAACTACCACGGATAACTCCGTAACAGTCCTCACTAAATCAACAATCAATATTTGCCTCTTGAATAGATTTTGGAATCGGCAAAAGACTATACACAATACTCACCATATCATTTTAGTCGGCGTTAGCACTGGTAACATTCTCGCATGCACTGTGTCTCGACTTCAGTGACAGGAAGTGTCTCTCCCCACCGGATAAAACGAGAACTATAATCAACTGAAGATCGCTCAAGTCACAAAGCATTAAGAATGGAAACTTGGAGCATCATTGCGGACAGTGCCATCCTTAACATTAGTTGAATACTTCCTGTGAGATGATCGTAACTAAGTTCACTTTTACAAAACTCCATTTAAGAGCATCCTATCTTAATTTACGGTGTTCTTAAATGGAAACAATTAAATCATTACAGTTACGATGTTCTTAAATAATTAGTTAACAACAAATATATTGCGAATCAGGGTGGAATAATTTTCTAGTTGACGGAGCTCAGTTTTTAGAACATGATAAGCGAAAAATTTCAAAATAAAAAAGTCAGTTACGATGTTCATGGTTGGAGGGGTCGAACTATCCAATAAGTGTAAGTTCAATGTCAATACCGAGCTGTAACAACAATAACAGTAATCATTCGCCTTATTTGTGCAGTGGCGGTAAGGAATGAGGGCTCTCCTTATCCAAATTCACGATATGTTATATCCTCTCACAATTAAATGATAAATAATCAACGATTAAAATATAAAAGAAAGGAATGCATAGTTCAAAATTCTTATTGAAAATAAAATAAACGTAATATAACTTGTGATTATTATTTGTGAATCCCTTTCTCACATACAATGAAGATCTTTGAGAGAATGTTTGATCGACGCCTACGTGACATCACCAAAATCAACTCCAACCAATGTGGGTTTTTCAAGGGGGCTCGAACTACTGACATCATTTTTGCAGCACGATTACTTAAGGAGAAGCATCGAGAGAAGAGAAAGCCTCTGCACATTGACTTTCTTAAACTTGAAAAGACGTTTGATCGTGTTCCAGTTAAGCTGATTTGGTACGTGCTCAGAGACCATGGTGTATCAGAGTCAATTGTGAATGTGGTCAATATGCTGTACACGAGCACAAGCGGTAGAGTGCGCTGAACTGCCGACACCCCGAAAAGGTTTCCTGTAAAGGCTCAGAACTATCATCATCCCTTTTCGCTCTTGCCATGGACACCATCACTCATGACCTGCAAGGGAACGTTCCTTGGACCCTTCTGTTTGCAAATGACGTAATGGTAGAAGATGTCACCCGAGAGAATCTCCAGCGTCAATTTCATGACTGGAATAACCGCCTCTCCCAGTATGTACTCCTTCCGAACGTGTAAAAGACGGCCGAATATCTGGAGTCATATCCAAGCGTCGGTACGATTAAAGTCGCTGGAGAAGACCTGCTCAGGACAGAATGCTTCAAGTACCTTGGGTCTCGCCTGTAGACTGATGGAAATTTCAATGCTAAAATAAGAGCCAGGGTAAATGTAACCTGGTCGCTGTGTAAGGAGGTCACAGGTATATTTTGCGATAAAAAATGCCACTTCGTCTCAAATCCAAGATTTATCGGACAGTAGTACGGCCAGTTGCGCTCTACGGAGCCGAATGTCGACCATATGACAAAATTTCACAACGCCAACTACATGCCATAGAAATGAGAATGCTCCGGTGGACTACGGGTGTCTCCTTATTGACCATGTCCCAAATGGCACAATTCGAGAGCAAATCGGCGTCGTTCCGATTGTGCATAAAATGAGAAGGAAACGAGTCCCATGGTATGGTCACACTCTGCGTTCAGCGCCTGGTACTGTTGCCAAATCTTCCATTTTGATGTTGAAGGTCTACGCCCCAGAGGACGACACTATACATGATGACTTGAAAGTCGTCGGCCTGCAACGAACTGACGCACGAGACCGGACTTCAATAAGGATAATGGCGAACACTGCACCAGCGGGACAACGCTAGGAAGAAGAAGATTTGTGAATCCTGCTTTCTGATTGGTTGGAGAGCTGCTCATATTATTGTTGACGTGGCAGGAGGGAGCCCGTTACAGAACAACTTACAATAATAATCTGTACATTTTACAGGATATCAGCAGTGTATAACAAAGTGAAACCTGCTGCTGATGGTCACTTGACACATTGGCGGAACAAACAAACAAGTCCGAAAGCCGAAATTCACGGATATATTTTAGAGCTGACCCGAATTGGATGAATATCTCAAAGAAATGCAATGCAGTCAAAAGCACAAATATTTTGCATTCCACGAACTTCCTTTGATTGAACACCGGAACGCTCATGCTCCAAGAACGTTTCGTTGTAAGTGCTACAGTGATGAACGGATACGGAACAGGAGGATCATGTTGATAGTCTTTATAAAATTCTGCCACAAAGGGACGGGCTCGTTTAATCGTTTTAGGGAAGGGTAATATTTTTTGGAGACCTTATATTTCGTTTCTTAGCATACCATACATTTATGAACTGTCCCATTTCAATGACATATAATATCCCATTAGCACCCAGAAAATAAAATTCCTACCTTAATGATATTTTCATTAATTTGTGATGGTTAGGGTATACGAATTGGGAAAATAACACAATATTTTCAAACAAGAATTTATTTAATGAGTGAGATATTAGCTGATACCGTATGGTATCACCCGGCCGATTACACTGCTATCATTGTACAGGGTACAATAAATTGTTAATATTGTCCCAACCTGTTGACACAGCTCACTGAGTATGGTATGTAGCAAAACATGTTACGCATAAGCCTACATTACACTTCAGACATATTGTTCTGCCGAATGACTTGCACCCTTCATTGGCACATCTTCTTCCATTGCAGTTTGCAACAAAGTGATTGAGTCCATCAAATCTCAAAGCTGGCATTGTATTTCGGCCAACAATTACTCTCCCAGTAATCTTTTGTGGGACACCATAGCGTTTTAGGTACACTTGAACAACTTCTCTACGGAAGTCAAGTTGTGATGTGCCATTGTGATTCTTGCGGTAAAGGAACCATGCGTTCACAATGGCGATATCCAACAGCCAAGTGAAAATAGGACAGTACCATATTTTTGCACAAATACTGACATGGTATTGACCAATACCCTGGTACATTATGTCTGTTCCTCCCATACCAGGGTTATATTTTGCGATATGGGCTGGACGGGGAACCATAACATTTTTCTTGTCTTTCTGGGAATATCTCTTCACATTTCCTACTGGAGCCACTCCAGTACCGTACTGTTAGAGACAATGGTGACAATAGCATTATCCTTCCATCGTACAAAAGCAATACCATTGTTGTGTTCAATAGTGTGATGAAACTTCCCGCGGGGCTCTTTAGAGAAAGCTTTCTTGTCTGGCAAGGGGCATGACGTAGGTATGCGATTTTCTCTTATTGTACCAATTGCGCCGTATCCTAAATGCCTGAGATAACTGAACAGATTTATTCCTGGGAATAAATTGTCCATATGAATTTTGTACGGAATAAGTTTAGTAGGCAGTTCATCCAGCATAAGCACTAACGGAGATGCAGCTTTACTAAATAGTCTGTCATAGTCACTGTCACCACACGAGTTTTGCCCTGATACAGATCAAAGTCTATCAAATATCCATCACTTGTGTTTAGGCACCACATTTTGTAGCCAAACCTTATCGGTTTACCGTGCATAAATTGTTAACAACCATGGTGACCATAGTACCTAATCATTGATTCATCATACGACAATGGCACAGTTGGAACAAAATTAGTTTGGCATTTTTTCTTTATTCTGTCCATCAGCGGTCGCATCTTCCACATCTTGTCTTCAACATTTGGTTTTGTATTGTCCGCACGGTGGAAAAATTTCTGTATCTGAAGAAAGCGATTACTCCTCATTGAATTGCTGACAAGGATATTTTAACATCTTCACTAGCTTCCCAGTACATCCTCTTTGAAGACAAAGGATTGTACCCGCTTAGAAACCTGGCTCTCCTTTTATATCCACTAGCCGGGCCATCGCCTGTACCTCGTGGAAAATTTCATTTACTGTATATATCATCTAATATCTCCCAATTCGATGGGTCGATTTTCACCAAATTTGCAGGTGTCTATATATAAACTATGGGCTACAAGCTGATCTAGTTTTTAAATCGATGTTCTAACTGGTTTGGATTTTAGAAAATGTTCTGGCATTTTCTATATCGCCACGCTTGTTCACGCGCTGGTACGTCATCGGTGACGTGGAACAGGTGAGGTGGACTGCATGCTGAATGCCAGGCCATGCCGTGCCGTTGAGAACCTAAATTTCGGCCGTCCCATTACAAATATTGGCCTTAAACTTTTATGTTCCAGGCGATCAATGGTTCCTGGTACAATGCAGATAATTAACATCGAAATACATAAGATAAGAATCTTATTTCTCTGAATCATAATTCTTGAAGTATGGATTATTTGTAATGGCATGCCTCTTAACAAGCGAAACAAGTCCACTACGAATTTTGCGTTCAGAAAACAAAAGCATGTCAACATCAGTAAGAAGATCAAGTTTAACACCTGTATTTTAACATGGCCTCCCACGAACGACGGGAGGCGTGTAGTAATAGCAAGGGTCTAATCCATAAATAGTTAAGCACATTTTACGGAACTTTTCAAACACATCACAGAGTAAAAGTTTGTCCACCTTTAAATACAAGTCTGCATATTATTTTAAAGATTTTATATTAAGGGTTGACCACACATTACATGCATGCAAATTGTCATCATCTGAAATCGATATTGTATGCTTATCATATGAGGATGAGCTTAGTGATGGTGTACTACATCCAATTAATACACCAGTAAATGCAGATTGAGGAAGTAATTTTATTTCTTCTAACGTTTGAAAGCCTTGAATATAGTCATACGGCAGAATATCCTTCCCTGTACAAAGTTTAAATTTCTGAGGATCTGGAAAATCTTCATGAATATACTTTTAGTCCTCGCTTGAAAGTACATTTACAAGTGTATCAAGACAAAAATTTATAGGAATCTAGAAAGCGAATGCTAATATTGCCTACACGATGACTGAATGAAATGAAGCGCTCACGATTTTGTGCCATTACAGCTGAACATGTGCAATTTAATCGCGCAAACTCACGAACAATGAAGTGGCTGTCGCAGCCTGACAAGTTACGAGGAAAGCAAGGAATAAATTTAGGAACACGATATAAAATTATGCATGACTGATGTGCAGGTCCAATAAAGTGGCAGTGATATCTAACCTTTATCTCTGGGAATGTAATTGGCTGTTTACAGATGTGACATTCATCTGTTTCATCATGCATAATCATGTCATCCAGTGTCATTCAAATTGGAACTGCATGTGATATAAAATTAACACGATGCGCTAAAACTTGTAATTCATTTAACAACAATTCAGTGCATTTTTCTCCGCGATACCGAACATCTTAAAAATGATAATGATGGATCATATGAACAAACAATTTTGTGTGTTACAGAAAACGGTGTATGCTTCTGTACATAATCAGTATATGGTTCAGTCGAGTCTGGTTGGCAACGATGAAAAGGTGCTGTAAAACATTCGAAATCTGCATAATCAGTAAATGTATCAGGGTCCTGTCGAGAACAATTCTCAAATTTCATTTCGGCATTTTCACTATTTGGAAAAACAAGTTTTACGGCTGGGTGTGTGTAGCTAACATGCTTTCTGATGAAAAGTATTGCAAGCATCTGTCACATATAAACTTCTTGTGATTTTTGATGAAAGTTGAGAGCTTAACAAACGTGAGAGGTTTGTTATAAGCGAGTAGTAGCTTGTGTTTTCATCGCAAACATACAAAAGATGAATATGGTGGTGTTTTGGAGAAGAAGCTGTATAAAGTGGTACAACAATACTCTCTCCATTTACACCGTACACAGAAAATGAAAAATTAGGATTGTTTTCCTCAAATCTGGAAATAATTGTTAAGTCTATTTGAAAAGTACACCGTCAAAATTTAACGCGGAAAACCATTTTCAGATAAGAGTATACCTGATTTGTGACCTACTAACTTCACGGAGAACAATCTTCATGGCTGTCACCTCCACGCACGTACACACACACAGATATTTGTACAATAATACCTAATAATAACTGTTCAGTTCTACGATAATATAAATTGCGCACATAAGAACACGCCTGAACAGACCTTGAACCTAAACAATATCTGTACTCTCCTGACGTACTGCTCCACTCCGTTGTTCATATGATACGACGTGGACAGGGGTAGCCAGTATGCCGCGACATGAATAATAATGGCTTTGGTAGTGGCTTGACGACACAGATAGATTATATCCCGACGATAGGAGATAAAAACAAGCGACTATGTTCTTAACTAAGGTACAGCCCCATCACTTGCATGGAGGAAACTCAATACTCAATTTTACACGTCGTCGGCATGTTAGTATTACTATTACTTAGCAAGTAACACTAACTGTTTATGGTTGCAACAAGGGTTTGACAACAGCGGCTTTTGAAGGCTGTCGTTAGTCGGATTCGAACCCCGCTGCATGACGCTAACCACACACCCAACACAATATTATTATTATTATTATTATTATTATTATTATTATTATTATTATTATTATTATTATTATTATTATTATTATTGTTACCGAGTTTTTGTGGTAGTTATGCGTGAAAGAAGGTGCGGGGTGGTGAACAGGTCTCAAACTACTAAAGTAAAATTAATTTAAAATTTAACACGGTTATATTTTCTTTTCAAAACAAAGAAATAACAAGCATGGCAGGTACAAAGTAGCAAGTCCAAAGGGTAGTTACAATATTTACAGGTTTTGGGCTTCGCGCCCTGATTTCACAATGCTAGGGCAATCAGCTCAGTTTTACCCCCAAACACAAGTTTCAACAGAGGGGCAGAAAACCCCATTCATGCCTAGGAGCCCTTGCTCCAAATTACACTGAAAAGCCTCCACGAGGCGTACAACACTCAATTTTCAAAAGAGCCACTCGCTCTCAAATTTAAGCCTCTCCCAGGCCACACCAAACTCCACCTTCAAGTTGTCCTCAACGGACATAAACACAGGGGTAAAATACCCAATCTACTGAGGTCTATAAAATGAAAAGAAGGTTAATTAAATGACCTCTAAGGTAACAATTTGAGAGGAGGCGAACTTGCGCTCCTAATACACTTTGATTAAGACCTACTTGGCACTAGGCCGTTAATACAAGGGCTAATCCCATACTAAAGAGGTGACTTAAGAAGAGAACAATTTGTTTTACGTTAACGAAGAATAGGTTGAGAAAAATAAGTTCACCTCAAAACAATATGAGTGGGAGCTCGAGAGGGTTAGCACTCTCTATCCCAGTATGTAGCTTTAAAAGAGAATATATGAAAAGAGTAGTTACATTTAGGAAAAGGTTACATGGTGGAACGCTTAGAACCCGCCCCGAGAGTTAAACTGCTGAGCTAGCCAAGAAAGAAGTTATTAATTGGCCATTACCTTGTTGTTGACCGCTGCCGAGGAAAGAGGCGCTTCCCGCCTCCTGCTATGTACTTAATACACTGAAAGATGGAACAGAAGTGGCCCGGAGACCCTAAAATCAGCAGTTTAAATACTCTCGCGGAAGGTTCTAGGCGTTAGGGGAATGAGAACACCCTCCCACGAGGATTTTATTGGTTCATCAATAAACCCCCTACACAATACTAAGAAGAAACACATAATTGGTGGAAAATTAATTTAAGAAATTCGGGATAGGCTAGATTAAAAACAAGGGGAAAGAAGGGGTTAATATTGCCAACTTAACCAATGACTGAAAAAAATTTAGCAAAGAACAAACATTTGAAATAAAAATTTCTCCAACAAAATAGTTCTTTGACTTCGCACTAGGGTGCACTATTGTTGATCTACAGTAGTGTCCTCTAGAAGAGAAAGTTCACACTTCTTACTTCAAGCGAAACAAAAACACATCAAAAATGACACAGTTCAAAAACTCAAAATTTTCCACGTGGTGACATCTTCTGAGAAAGTAGAGAATTAATAGCGTAGATAAAGTTCAGACTTCCTCCAGCAGAGGAGTTTCAACTGGCGCAAATTTTAAATTAGCGGCGTGGAGTTGTACCGCCCGGTACAGACCTCCCCCCCTAAAAGTTCCTCCAGGGGCGACACATGAAATCTGTTTGAAACAAGGTCCATGTTATGCTGTGGATATGAAGATTGATTGCAGAAGCATTTATAAGATTTTCTTAATTTGGTTTGATTCAGTTTCAAAATTTTGTTGTTGCAGGTGAAGTAAAGTCTTTATATTTGTAGAAGTTGAATTTCTGAAGATAAACTTTTAATACTTAGAGGTGAAGAAAAATTTTGCAATTGCCGCCAAATATTGCTGTAGAATTCCCAAGTGTAGTCATTGCTTATCGTAACTGTCCATGTAGTTGATGTTGATTACGTTGAATGGCCAGACCGGCCGTCGCAGCTTGCGTCCAAAAGGAGGCCGCTCGGACCCCTCAAGTACCCTGAGATACCGCTCGCCCGCACTATGAGGGGAGCAGAGGTGTTGAAACACGCCGCGCCCGCGGTGAACATATACAGGCTGCGGGCAAGTAGCAGGTCGTGCGCCGCGCATCAGCCTTGGCCGGGAGGAGAGCTCCGGCTCGCCGTGCACCTGACGTCCTCGCTGGAGAAGAGGGGGCCCGTCCTCTGCCCCAGTTGCTGCACGGCGCCGCGCGGCTGCGGGGGCACTGAAACATTAAAGCTAGGCGGCAGAATTGTGTTGGACCATCATCTTTTTGAGGGCACAGGCTTGGTGAAGAGGTTGAGGGGTCAGCGGCGTGCAGGTGTCCATGGCATTTAATGTAATCAAGCCACAGAGTGTATAGCAGGAGACGGGAGCGTGGTAATGGCCATGGTAAGGACAAAATGGCAGTTTAACCGATCGGGGAAGGTTTTACAAAAAGCTTACATATAAGACAAACTATTATAGAAGGGGCAGAAAGCCTTAAAAGTGAAACTAAAAAAAAAAAAAATATAACCTTCATATTCCTTTCAAAATAATATGAAGCAAGTTAACACAGAAATTACACCGGTTTCACCTGGGACAGGTGAACTCTAAATATCCTCTCGGTGGCTGGATTACTTAACAATAAGGTAACCGGCGTAAGGAAATCCAGAATAATGCATGGCCCATGGAATCTGGGGGCAAGCTTGCCCGCGGGAACAAAATTCTTGACCATTACTTGGTCACCTATCTTCAAAGGGGTGGGTCTCCGTCCACGATCATACCTTTCCCTAACCTTTTCATGAGACACCTTAAGATTGGCTTTAGCCTTCTTCCAAAGATCTTTAATATTATCCGGATCTATTGTCTCGGGTAGAATGTCACTCAGAGACCAGAGGTTAGAGAGCGGCGTGTTGGGAACAAATTTGAACAACAAAGAAGCTGGAGTAAATTTATGTGATTCATGAACCGCCGAATTCAAAGCAAAAGCTAACCAATGCAGGGACGTGTCCCACCTGGAATGATCTTCATGATGATAGGCAATAAGTGCGGACCTGAGATTACGATTAACTCGTTCAGCCAGAGATGGTTGAGGGTAATAAGCAGAAGTAGTTACATGAGAGATGGATAAGTCAAAACAGAATTTACGAAATAAATTAGATGTAAAAGCCTTAGCATTATCAGATACAATATATTGGCACGGACCAAAAGAAGCAAAAATAGAATTTAAGCAAGTAATGGTAGACTGAGCGGTAGCCAGCTTAGTCGGAAATAACCAAGAAAATCTGGTAAAACCATCTACGCATACAAAGATGAACTTGTTAGCATTACCCTTTGACTGGGGGAAGGGTCCTACATAATCAATCTACAGGCGTTCCATGGGGGGCGACGCTTGATGGGAAGACAAAAGGCCTACCTTGGTGGACATGGTTGGTTTACTAATCAAACAGGATTTACAAGCCTTTACTAGTTCACGGATTTCACCATCCATACCTTTCCAGATGAACATTTCACGAATCTTTTCACGAGTTTTAAAGATACCCAGATGCCCTCCTAATGGGGTCTCATGATAATACTTGAAGATCATAGGTACAAGAACAGCTGGAACGACAACTTTCATCATCTTATCATGCCTCGATGGGCAACATAGAACACCATTCCTCAGAACATAAGGGACAACATGTTCCCCAGAAGAAAGGGTTTCCATTATCGGAGCCAGCGTCGGATCTTCATGTTGGTATTTCTCGATATCCCTAAAGAGCATGGGGGCATCAGTTAAGATGGCATTAACATCAAATAGTGTGGACTCGGGAGGTGATGAACGGTCGACCGGTTCATGGATCTCAACGTCGTTTGAAAACATACGACTGAGTCCATCAGCAACAACATTTTCGGTACCTCTGATATGTCTAACATCAAACTGGAAGGCAGAAATACGGATGGCCCAGCGGGCTATACGACCAGTACGACGCGGCCTACCTAAGACCCAGCTTAAGGCTTGATTATCTGTCTCCAGGTCGAATTTAACATGTTCCAGATAGAGACGGAACTTCTCTAAGGCGAATAAGACTGCCAAACCTTCGAGCTCATAGATGGAATACTTGGCTTCTTGAGCCGACAAAGTCCTGGATGCATAGGCGATAGGTCGCCTCCCTAGTTCAGTCTCTTGAAGAAGGACTGCCGCTACTGCTGACGACGACGCGTCGGTTTGGACGATGAATTTCTTCGAGAAATCAGGCATAAGAAGTACAGGGGCATTACAAAGAGCTAATTTAAGGTCTTCGAAAGCGGCTTGTTGAGAAGGTCCCCACTCAAATTTGATGCCTTTCCTACGAAGAAGGTTTAAGGGCGCCGCTCTATTAGCGAAGTTAGGAATAAACTTCCTGAAGAAATTCACCATACCAATGAACCTGGCGATGCCTTTGATGTCCTTGGGAGGTTTAAAATCACGGATGGCCTGTGTTCTAGAATGATCGACGGCTACACCATCAGGTGACACAATATGCCCTAGGAAAGACATAGAGGGCTTAGCAAAGGCAACCTTGGACAACTTAACAGTTAACCCAGCCTTACGAAGGCGATCGAGAACTTCTCGCAGATGATCTAGATGCTCTTCAAAAGTTTCTGAAAATACGACGACATCATCCAAGTAGTGATATAAGTACTCAAATTTGATGTCGGAGAAGACCCTATCTAGTAGCCTAGTGAGTACAGCTGCTCCCGTGGGGAGCCCGAAAGGCACGCGGTTGTATTCGTATAAGTTCCAGTCCGTGGCAAACGCTGTAAGATGTTTAGACTCTTCGGCAAGGGGAATTTGATTATAGGCCTGATTCAAGTCCAAGATAGTAAAGAACTTGGCCTTACGAAACCATGAAAAACAAGAATGAAGGTCAGGAAGGGGCAAAGATTGCAACACCACCTTCCGATAGAGAGCCCTATAATCAATGACAGGCCTGAAGCCTCCTTGGGGTTTCGGAACTAGAAAAATAGGCGAAGAATACGCCGACTTAGAGGGCCTAATAATACCATCCTTCAACATCTGATCGATAATTTCTTTCAGAGCCTTCATTTTAGGTGGAGATAGCCTATACGGTGGAAAACGGACAGGAATCGAATCCGTGACCTCAATTTTGTATTCGATCAGGTCAGTAACACCAAGAGTATCAGAAAACACCTCTGGAAACGACTGACACAGCTTACGAATACTATCAGCCTGCTCCTCAGGTAGATGTCTAAGGTCTAACAACATCTCATCCTGGGTAGGCGAAATAGAAGAACATGATGCAGAATTACACTTTAATAGAGGGATGCTACAATTAGAGGCGAATTTGAAAGTGCAAGACCTACTCTGAAGATCGAGCACAAGACCAGTGTGAAAAATAAAGTCCGCTCCCAATATAATGGGGCAAGACAAGAGCTTGGCCACAAACAATTTAACTTTCCATGTGAATTTAAAAATACGAATTTTGACCAATAAGGAACCTAGAATTTCTAATGGGGATGAATTAGCCGAAACATATTGAACAGGAGATGAGACATAGTCAGGGAATTTACAAACAGACTTCAATTTAGAATACCATTCAGCCGAAATAATCGAACAAACACTGCCTGAATCTAAGAGAGCTGTTATAGGCTCGTTATTTAACTCAATCTTAAGAAAAGGAACCGGTGCGGGGGAATCCGCCGCAATCCTAAGACACTCTTTGGGACCTTCAAAAGATAAATTTGAAAATTGCTCGTTCCCTGAATTTACAACCTGTTTACTAGGGGCTGAGTCTCGGGAAGATGGATTAGTCGACTCAGCCGAAGCCACTAGTCACTTTTTATTATTGGCATAGGTAGAATTTGCACCAGAAGTTGAGCAGGAGGGGGTACTAATCGAGTTTGGGCAATTCTTGGCGATATGTGAGAAAGCCCCACATTTAAAACAGCCTTGTGCTGAACCAGCTCCATTATTTGCCCTACTAGTTTTGACCAATGGACATTTATTGCGAAGATGGTCAGGCGACCCGCAAGCATAACATTTACGGGGTGTGACTGGTCGGCGAGGTGGAGGCCGAGTATTACTAAACGAAGGAGGGGGTTCTTTTGCCACACGCAAAGAATCGGCATACCTAACTCCTTCCGCTGAGACGGCCAACGCTTCAAGTTCAGAGAAAGTTTGCGGGCACGCCGCGAAACACAAGTATGACCTATAAGATGGTGAAATGCCTTCTACAATAGCCTGTACAATCTGATCTTCAGGAAAATGAAGGGCAAACACCCTAGTATAAAACTTAATGTCTTGTATGAAATCAGCCAAGTTCTCATCCAAGCGCTGTACACGATAATAGTACTTCTGAATCAGAGATGACCTCGCGCGGGCGGGAATAAAATTTTCAAGCAAGTGTGCATGAAAATCTTCAATAGATGACTGTTCGGCTATGGCTCTTACTATTTTGTCAGAAAGAATACCAATTGCATAAGGATAGATGATTTGCAAAATTTGACATGGAGAAAGAGAAAACACAAGGGCATGATCCTGAAATTCAACCAGAAATCTTAAAAATGAAATTACTTCACTGGTGGTATTAACCGAAAACTTAGAGATACCTCTGAGCAACATTGCCAAGGGATGAGGCAAGCTGCTAAACCCGGGTGACATAGTCGGTAAAGGTTTCAATGGCAAGGAAGTTAATTCCGAACGGATGTTACTCAACGATGCACGGCGTTCAGATTCGTTGTCCAATGGGGCAGAGATAGTTTGAGCAGCAACGGTTATCCTATTGACTTCTCCCTTATGAGGCTCTTCCTCGCTACCTACATTCACTGTGGTGGGTAGATCGCTTTTGGGAGGAACCTCCCCTGTTAACAATTGAGTGACCTTGCTAGATAATTCAGACATATTTTCAAGCAGCGTACTGGCTTCCTTCTTCTGAACGTCATTCAACTTTAGAGACAACAGATCGTTAACTCTATTTGAAAAATGAAACAGCCTAGCTTGCACAGGCTTAATTTGATTAGGAGAAGGATCATTTTCATCAAAAATCTAACTACAGAAGCTAGCCCAGTAATATTCTCCGTGATCGTGGAAAGAGAGTCGTCAATTTCTTTCTCTCCCAAATTGGGGATGGAAATGGGCAAATCTAGGGACTCTCTAAGCTTGTTTGTGTCTACTGCAACCGTGCCTCCAGATTGTACATTTCTAATAGTCAATTCATAGATCAACTCCTCCTTGCGCAAATAGTTAAGATGGAGAACATCGCGGGGGCCGGGCATGGTGACAGAACAATTTTGAAAAACTCAAAAAAATTCCAGCAACTGGGAAAATAGTTAGAGTTCGGAACAAAACAATGTTTAGCCGTCAAAAGGGGCTAAATTGAGACCCATTCAACCACGCTCTGCTACCACTTGTTACGGAGATATCCGTGGTAGTTATGCGTGAAAGAAGGTGCGGGGTGGTGAACAGGTCTCAAACTACTAAAGTAAAATTAATTTAAAATTTAACACGGTTATATTTTCTTTTCAAAACAAAGAAATAACAAGCATGGCAGGTACAAAGTAGCAAGTCCAAAGGGTAGTTACAATATTTACAGGTTTTGGGCTTCGCGCCCTGATTTCACAATGCTAGGGCAATCAGCTCAGTTTTACCCCCAAACACAAGTTTCAACAGAGGGGCAGAAAACCCCATTCATGCCTAGGAGCCCTTGCTCCAAATTACACTGAAAAGCCTCCACGAGGCGTACAACACTCAATTTTCAAAAGAGCCACTCGCTCTCAAATTTAAGCCTCTCCCAGGCCACACCAAACTCCACCTTCAAGTTGTCCTCAACGGACATAAACACAGGGGTAAAATACCCAATCTACTGAGGTCTATAAAATGAAAAGAAGGTTAATTAAATGACCTCTAAGGTAACAATTTGAGAGGAGGCGAACTTGCGCTCCTAATACACTTTGATTAAGACCTACTTGGCACTAGGCCGTTAATACAAGGGCTAATCCCATACTAAAGAGGTGACTTAAGAAGAGAACAATTTGTTTTACGTTAACGAAGAATAGGTTGAGAAAAATAAGTTCACCTCAAAACAATATGAGTGGGAGCTCGAGAGGGTTAGCACTCTCTATCCCAGTATGTAGCTTTAAAAGAGAATATATGAAAAGAGTAGTTACATTTAGGAAAAGGTTACATGGTGGAACGCTTAGAACCCGCCCCGAGAGTTAAACTGCTGAGCTAGCCAAGAAAGAAGTTATTAATTGGCCATTACCTTGTTGTTGACCGCTGCCGAGGAAAGAGGCGCTTCCCGCCTCCTGCTATGTACTTAATACACTGAAAGATGGAACAGAAGTGGCCCGGAGACCCTAAAATCAGCAGTTTAAATACTCTCGCGGAAGGTTCTAGGCGTTAGGGGAATGAGAACACCCTCCCACGAGGATTTTATTGGTTCATCAATAAACCCCCTACACAATACTAAGAAGAAACACATAATTGGTGGAAAATTAATTTAAGAAATTCGGGATAGGCTAGATTAAAAACAAGGGGAAAGAAGGGGTTAATATTGCCAACTTAACCAATGACTGAAAAAAATTTAGCAAAGAACAAACATTTGAAATAAAAATTTCTCCAACAAAATAGTTCTTTGACTTCGCACTAGGGTGCACTATTGTTGATCTACAGTAGTGTCCTCTAGAAGAGAAAGTTCACACTTCTTACTTCAAGCGAAACAAAAACACATCAAAAATGACACAGTTCAAAAACTCAAAATTTTCCACGTGGTGACATCTTCTGAGAAAGTAGAGAATTAATAGCGTAGATAAAGTTCAGACTTCCTCCAGCAGAGGAGTTTCAACTGGCGCAAATTTTAAATTAGCGGTGTGGAGGTGTACCGCCCGGTACAATTATTATTATTATTATTATTATTATTATTATTATTATTATTATTATTATTATTATTATTATTATTATTATGGAAGTAACGCTAAATATTTATCCTTGCGACACAAAGTATAAAAATAAGCAGTCATGTTCTTAATTAACGTACAGTCCCCTCCCCAGCATTGGCCTGGTGTAAAACCATAGAAATACTATTTTTAGTAGCTGGCAACAGAATTTATGTGCGTGCAAAGTGCGTTGAAAAAAGATTTTATATAACTCTGCGATACAGACCTCTAGGCCTCTCTCCAGTGTTCAACAGGAAGCAAGGTATTCATTTTCTGCAGACACCGTACATACCATATCCCAAATGCACGCTTATAACCGCACGGCTGGCCGATATATTATTTAGATTTATAATGAAATAAAATATGAGATATGGTTTCCATATCCTGAACCCAATGCCTGCGTTTACTATTATGAGTCTTTACTGTGTCGGTGCAGCAATAGTCCAGGCTATGCGACATAAATAAACCATTCCATGATTATTATCATTATTATTTTGTCAGACATAACAAGAAAGGCCGTGAGTTTAGCAGCATACGTTTTTAAACTCGAAAATCGATATCACGGGCTGCATTTCCTGGATACTAGCTCAGAGGGTAGCGCACTGGCGTCTGATCGCAAAATACTACCGGGCTGAGGCCCTTAAAAGGCAGATCCTCCGATTAGAGTGGGCTGGCACGTTACATTGCTAAATGAACAGCAATGCAGTTCTTAGTTCAGTGGGTCTCCGGGTTCAAATCCACAGCGGGAAAATAGTCACAAATCGAACTGGGAACCTCTTTTGACAATATTTAATTTTGCGTTATATATACGTGAGTTAAAGTTTATATTTCAAATGACTGGGGGAGTTGGCCGTGCGGTTAGGTGCGCACAGCTGTGAGTTCAAATGAGGGATGTAGTGGGTTCGAACCACACTGTCGGCAGCCCTGAATTTGATTTTCCGTGGTTTCGCATTTTACACCAGTCAAATGCTGGGGCTGTACAATAATAAAGGTCACGGCCGCTTCTTTCCCATTCCTAGACATTTTCTGTCCAACTGTCGCTATAAGAACTACAGCTTCTCTCCCCCAAATTTAAGAATAGCTGGAGGGGCTTGTGTGTCTTAGCAGGTCGCCTCCAGCCCCCGGCTATTAACACATCCCTAACCGCGTAGGCCAATTCGCTCGATATACACGTGTTGCAATCATATTAGCACACACACAGGTGTTTAGTGTTTATAACTATGAACTGTAACATTTTCGAGCATATAGATTTAAACACTAGAGCCTCTAACCAAGGGAAAAGGATTGTATACTACAATATAAAGTTGGCTTTCCATAGTTTGCTATTTTCACACCAGGCAAATGCTAGCTAGCGAAAACCAGAATCATACAGCCTCTAAAAGGAGAAAGGAATTGTATACTGATAATCATAACTAATTAATAAAGTTGGCTTTCCGTGGTTTCGCATTTTCACACACAACCGGCGAATCAAACCCTGGGACCTGCAACGCATTAGACTATGTACATTCGAATGATGCGAATAATAAAACATGGATATATTAAAGAACAATACACGCATTACGTAACACTATTTTCTAATGTAGTGAAGAAATCTAGAAATCATAATTACAATTGTTCCAACTGCAGACCGTCACGAATTAGCCCATAGTAAATAACAAGCATATGCTAGAACTATATGTTACAGCACATGACAATATTGTTCTGTCTTATTGCGCTGAACAGTGGTCGCTTGGTAGGCCAAGACTCCTGAAGATACAAACCCTCTTGGCAAATTCTAAAGCAAATTCCTAGTGCTAGGGCCTAGATGAGAGACCAGAGTTCGAATCCATAACTTTTTATTCTGTTTACGGTGACTATCGGGTGAGAGAGGTAATTTTATTCTATGCAAACATCTGTCTGCGTGTTACTTTCTCTTGTTACCGCGCGCCCCCGTCTATTATATAATTAAGGTAAGTTTTCTGTTTAGAACACGATGTGGAATGTATGCCCACTATTCAAACATTTACTGTAAGATAACTACAGTCTATATGTCTTCTGTAACAGGATTGAACCTGTACAAATAGTCAACATGTTCTGTCTAATTCAGGTTACGTGGCGGGCAACGTTCCGCTGTCGCAGAGGGCAGTTAGCTAGCCAGGGACCTTAGGTCGCTACTCTAAGATAGTGTCGAGAAGGGCATCTTGCCACAAAACTATGAACTACTGAGGAGAGTGACGGGGAAGGGGTATGTTGAGAAGGACAGCTTGCCTTAAAAGCAAAACCATTGAAGTTAGGCCCACCAAGATAGTGACGGGGGAAGGGGCATGTTGAGAAGGGCAGCTTGCCGTAAAAATATAAAGCACTGAGATTAGGCCATCCTCTAAGATGGTGTTGGCGAAAGGGGATGTCGAGAAGGGCAGCTAGCCTTAATCCTGTAATGTTAGGCCTCTCTCTAAAATGGTGTTGGGAAGGGCAGCTAGCCTTAATCCTCTGAAGTTAGGCTCCTGGCTATGATCAGTTAGGTTCGGTCCCTTTTTCAAAAATTCGGCGTCTGCATATGGCTACGTGAAGATAATACCAGTGAGGTTATATGGTTCGTTCACTTTTTCAATATTCTGCGTCAAGACAAGTGCACGTAGTTAGGACTTGTCAAGATGACAGCTATCAGCTTAACAGCTCACACCTTATCCATTTCCGCGCTTCCACAACGTTAAGATGGCAGTAGGGAGATTAGGTGCTGTTAAGATTGTAGCAGTAAGGTTAGACACGTTCACTTACCCACGTTCACTTGTTTAAATTCCACGCCCACCTGATTAGGTCCTGTCATCTTAACAGCTGTCACAAGCACGTGGATTTTAAATTCCGTGCCCCAAGTGCATAAGGTGGCAGCAGTGAGGTTTGGCCTGTCAAGATTCCAGCTGTGAGGTTATCGACGTTCACTTGTTTAAATTCCGCGCCCGTGTGCTCAAAGGACCCGTCAAGATGGGAGCTGTCAAAAACACGTTGATTTAAAAATCAGCGCCTGAGGTTAGGCGCTGTTAAGATGATGGCAGTTAGGTTACGCATGTTCACTTACCCACGTTCACGTGTTTACATTCCGCGCCCACGTGGTTACGACCTGTTACCTTGAGAGCTGTTAAAAGGCACGTGGCCTTTAAATCCCGCGCCCCACGTGGTTAAAATGGCAGCAGTAAGGTTAATCCCTGTCACGATGGCAGCAGTGAGCTTAGTGACGTTCAATTGTTTAAATTCCGCGCCCACGTGGTTAAGACCTTTCATCTTGACAGCTGTCAAAAAGCACGTGGATTTTAAAATTCGCGCTCCACATAGTTAAGGAGGGAACAATGAATTTACGCCCTGTCAAGATGGCAGCAGTGAGGTTAGCAATGTTCTCTTGTCCGAAAACGTAAGGTTAGGGTCCGCCAAAGTGTCAGCTCTCATTTTTGACAGCTGTCAGAAAGCACGCGGCCAAGTTTGTAAACAATGTGACGTCACGGAAAACGGTCAGAAAAAATGCACCAGCCGGTACCGCCTCTAAGCTGGTGCGAAAAAGAGCAAGGAAAACAAACAGAGATATCACAAACAAGGAAGCATCGAACACAGAAAATGTACTTACCCAAAAACAGGCCCATTACACCCAAAGGACGTGGATAATATTACAAGGTACCGAGCAAAATGGATGTAGTTTTTGAAAGAAAACACCATGCCTTCATTAAATTTAAATTTTAATCCAACAAGAAATATATTAAAAGAGAAAAATAAAAGGTGACATCGTTCTTAAAAATAATAACAATAAATGAACAATTTTAGGATAGTCAATGTGCAATTAAAGTTAAGTTTAAACTTAAAACGCGGATCCGCTTTTCATACCTTATTTTCAAAAATTATCAGGAAGAAAGAAAAGGAAATACAGATTTACAACGTTGATATTAGACTTTAACCAGGAGAAACTTCTCTAAATAGGCTTTCGCATAGCATGAAAATCTAGGCCAATCCAACTTAATATAAGGAACACAAATGTTTCCACAACACCGGAAATACCAAACAACACAGAAAATATATTAAACAGAAAGATAGTAAACAATAGGAAACTTTCGTTAGTTAGTTTTGAAACCAGACATTAATTACTCAACCAACTACCAAACTAGAATTACCACACCCACTTCAGTCAAAATCCTTCATCATAATCATTGCTATTGTAATCAACAACAACACAGGTAAAGAAAGTAAACGGCCAATGCCGGCGTAAGACCGCAACCAAGAGGCAAGCACGAAAACAATAGAAAAACCAACACACGCAAAGAAAGATTTCCAGGAAAGTTAAATATAAGGAAATAATATAAAGCTCAAATAGGCTAAGAAACAAGAACTGCATGCCCATGCAAAAGTCCCGCATACTTGAGGACATATATGTGAATTTAAACGGTAATTTCATACTCAGGCATAGCCTATCTACAGGTGGGCAAATGATGCAATGAAGTGAACATCCATTTTCTTTTTTCTTTATAAAAGAACACTCACAAAGTTGCTCTTATTTCCTAATTTCGTAGGCAGGTTTTAATTCCATATCATAATTTATATCCTATTTGTTAAACATCCGATAGTCGCATGAAGTTCCACAATGCAGAAGGCACAATTTACGTGGAGGACCTTTTGATGGAGATTTGTTCAGTCATCACAGAAGTTTAATTTAATGCTGTTTGCAGTACTTACTTGAAGATGGCCAAAGTCGAGCCAGAATGCTCCAAATTACAGTATGCTCACAGAATACACATCTCTGGTTACATAAGATAAATCTAAGGTTGAAGACACAACAGAACGATGCCAATAAAACACAAATGTTTAAGGGTTGTCAAACCCACGTCGTTAGATTATCGAATGAATGAATGAATACTGATCTGCATTTAGGGCAGTCGCCCAGGTGGCAGATTCCCTATCTGTTGCTTTCCTAGCCCTTTCCTAACTGATTTCAAAGAAATTGGAAATGTATTGAACGTCTCCCTTGGTAAGTTATTCCAATCCCTAACTCCCCTTCCTATAAATGAATATTTGCCCCAGTTTGTCCTCTTGAATTCCAACTTTATCTTCATATTGTGATCTTTCCTACTTTTATAAACGCCACTCAAACTTATTCGTCTACTAATGTCATTCCACGCCATCTCTCCGCTGACAGCTCGGAACATACCACTTAGTCGAGCAGCTCTTCTTCTTTCTCTCAATTCTTCCCAACCCAAACTTTGCAACATTTTTGTGACGCTACTCTTTTGTCGGAAATCTTCCAGAACAAATCGAGCTGCTTTTCTTTGGATTTTTTCCAGTTCTTGAATCAGGCAATCCTGGTGAGGGTCCCATACACTGGAACCATACTCTAGTTGGGGTCTTACCAGAGACCTATATGCCCTCTCCTTTACATCCCTACTACAACCCCTAAACACCCTCAAAACCATGTGCAGAGATCTGTACCCCTTATTTACAATCCCATTTATGTGATTACCCCAATGAAGATCTTTCCGTATATTAACACCCAGATACCTACAATGATCCCCAAAAGGAACTTTCACCCCATCAACGCAGTAATTAAAACTGAGAGGACTTTTCCTATTTGTGAAACTCACAACCTGACTTTTAACCCCGTTTATCAACATACCATTGCCTGCTGTCCATCTCACAACATTTTCGAGGTCACGTTGCAGTTGCTCACAATCTTTTAACTTATTTATCACTCTATAGAGAATAACATCATCCGCAAAAAGCCTTACCTCCGATTCCACTCCTTTACATATATCATTTATATATATATATATAAGAAAACATAAAGGTCAGATAATACTGCCTTGAGGAATTCCCCTCTTAATTGTTACAGGGTCAGATAAAGCTTCACCTACTCTAATTCTCTGAGATCTATTTTCTAGAAATATAGCAACCCGTTCGGTCACTCTTTTGTCTAGTCCAATTGCACTCATTTTTGCCAGCAGTCTCCCATGATCCACCCTATCAAATGCTTTAGACAGGTCAATCGCTATACAGTCCATTTGACCTCCAGAATCCAAGATATCTGCTATATCTTGCTGGAATCCTACAAGTTCAGCTTCAGTGGAATAACCTTTCCTAAAACCGAACTGCCTTCTATCGATGCAGTTATTAGTTTCACAAACATGTCTAATATAATCAGAAAGAATGCCTTCCCAAAGCTTACATACAATGCATGTCAAACTTACTGGCCTGTAATTTTCAGCTTTATGTCTATCACCCTTTCCATTCATCTGGTATAGCTCCTCCGACCAAACAATAATCAAATAAGTACTTCAGATATGGTACTATATCCCAACCCATTGTCTTTAGTATGTCCCCAGAAATCTGATCAATTCCAGCCGCTTTTCTAGTTTTCAACTTTTGTATCTTACTGTAAATGTCATTGTTATCGTATGTAAATTTTATTACTTCTTTGGCCTTAGTCTCCTCTATCTCGACATTATCCTTGTAACCAACAATCTTTACTTACTGCTGACTGAATACTTCTGCCTTTTGAACATCCTCACATACACACTCCCCCTGTTCATTAATTATTCCTGGAATGCCCTTCTTGGAACCTGTTTCTGCCTTAAAATACCTATACATACACTTCCATTTTTCACTAAAATTTTTATGACTGCCAATTATGCTTGCCATCATATTATCCTTAGATGCCTTCTTTGCTAGATTCAATTTTCTACTAAGTTCCTCCAATTTTTCCTTACTTCCACAGCCATTTCTAACTCTATTTCTTTTCAGTCTGCACCTCCTTCTTAGTCTCTTTATTTCTCTATTATAATAAGGTCGGTCTTTACCATTCCTTACCACCCTTAAAGGTACAAACCTGCTTTCGCATTCCTCAACGATTTCTTTAAACTCATCCCAGAGTCTGTTTACATTTTTATTTACCGTTTTCCACCGATCAGAGTTACTTTTTAGAAACTGCCTCACACCTGCTTTATCAGCCATATGGTACTGCCTAATAGTCCTACTTTTAATACCTTCCTTTCTATCGCATTTATTTTTAACTACCACAAAAACAGCTTCATGATCACTAATACCATATATTACTTCAGTTTCCCTATAGAGCTCATCTGGTTTTATCAGCACCATTCAGGATATTTTTCCCTCTGGTTGGTTCCATCACTTTCTGAATCAGCTGGCCTTCCCATATTAACTTATTTGCCATTTGTTGGTCATACTTCCTGTCGTTCGCATTTCCTTCCCAATTGACATCTGGCAAATTCAGATCTCCCGCTACAATCACATTTCTTTCCATGTCATTTCCCACATAGCTGACTATCCTATCAAATAATTCTGAATCCACGTCAGTGCTACCCTTTCCCGATCTGTACACTCCAAATATATCAAGTTGCCTATTATCTTTAGAAATGAGCCTCACACCTAGAATTTCACGTGTCTCATTTTTAACTTTTTCGTAGCTTACAGTCAGTCCACCACCCGGACGCCAAACTTTCCCGAGACAAGGCATTACTTCCAGCAACGAACTGGTTTGTATCGTGGCTTCTCGTTTGTTGTAGCTAGCCATCCGTTCACTGATTGGACAAGAAACAGTAGGAGGAGCGTTCTGCTTAGTTCGCTGCCATGAGAGCGCGGCACACATCAGGGACCGTAAAAATGTATTCACGTTAATGAACATATATATATTTATGGAATTTTGAGATATCTCATTTCAGTCCACAGGCAGAAATATAATCCATGAGAAATGAGTAAGTCCACAAATTACTAGTAGTACGGGAGAAATCGCGCCCGTTAACGAATTAATTGGAAATGATTTCCAATGCAAAGAGTCAGTTTCGAAACGGTGTCTAGAGAGGAGGGTTTTAAATACGTAATGCTGCAACAGTCCTCTCCCCCCCCCCCGAAACTCACCATATACTCGAACATAGTCACTTACATTAGTGGTCAAGAAACAGTCTAAATTTGAAGTGATGTCCACATTAGGTATGACCACCAATACGGAACTCTTCGACACATTACTTAAGAATACCAAACCAGAGTCTCTCCAACGGTACATTCATTTCTTCAGTTCATGATAACTGCGGCTTAAATTTTCAAGTCACCAGTCGGTCTTAACACTTCATGCATCTAGACACATAGGTTAAATTCACCCCAGTTCTAGCAGAGTTTCTATTGCCTAATGTTTACGACAAATAGGTTTAACTGAATTTATACTCTTCAGGCGATACACCTCTAGTTAAGTCTGTTACATATTACAAATCACCCGCAAATAAGGAAGTTAAGATTAAGTTCTTAATTACAGGTTAGAAAATACATTTTCTCTAGATTACCAAGAAAGGTACTATCTCACACTTTTTTGACATCATAATTTGTCAAACAGGGAATCAAAGGTAAACAAAGGAGAGAAGCAAGTGCAGAAAGGGAGAACAATGAAGGAAAAGGATAGAAACAAGTCCGGTGATACCGTACAGGAAATAAAAGTACAAGATCCATAATTAAAAACACATGGCTTAAACTAGTAGAAGGAGGACGCAAGGCTAAATCACACCAACTGACCACACTAAGAAACCAGGAGCAATAAATAATGTAAGAACTGAGAACTAATACCAATAGAATTAAAGTAACAGTAGAACACAAAATTACCGGGCGAGTTGGCCGTGCGCGTAGACGCACGCGGCTGTGAGCTTGCATCCGGGAGATAGTAGGTTCGAATCCCACTATCGGCAGCCCTGAAAATGGTTTTCCGTGGTTTCCCATTTTCACACCAGGCAAATGCTGGGGCTGTACCTTAATTAAGGCCACGGCCGCTTCCTTCCAACTCCTAGGCCTTTCCTATCCCATCGTTGCCATAAGACCTATGTGTGTCGGTGAGACGTAAAGCCCCTAGCAAAAAAAGAACACAAAATTACAATATTTAATACAGAAATTAAGAATAAAAAATAAGACAAGATTAGTTACCAGATAAGTAAAGGACATCAAGAATCGAAGTAATAGTACCAGTTACTCATAGTCGACTATGCCAACGCTCCTAACGTTGTTAACAAATAATCACCAAATATACACATTAAACACCAAACAGTAACATCGTGAGCAGTGCCTAACATTAACTGGCCCAACCTTCCATTCAGAACCATTTATAAATATGACCGACCGTCAAATGAGAAGGTAACTCGAACTTCATCTCAGAAGATTACAGACTAATTGCGCAAGGACCAAACTAATGTAATGAATTTAGAAAAACAGTTTACTTAATTCAATCAAGAAAATCAAGGTTATCTCTGGGGTAGGGCTTACATTCAATGAGCTAAAAAATATTAACATAACTTTACACAAAATCCTTAAGTTCCCCATAAATCTGTTTCAGCATATTTATACATTCCGCACATAACCTACTACCACAATAGATTAGATCAGATATTATTACCCCAACCAATAAACAACACAGAGCAATTGGATGTAATTAAATGAGAAGAATCCACGGGTTACAGGATGGAATTACTTCAGACAAGGCGAATATGTGTAGCTGCAGTTGGAGCCTTCAATGTCTTTCAGATGGTGGGTACGCGTTTATTTGGTCATGAACAACGAGCTATCAGCAACATTAAGCCAATAATAATACTAAGGTAGAAAATAATAAACTCATAATAACCCTATTTATTAACACCATGGGTGGAGCAGGGCAGAAAATGGCAGAAGGAAATTCAGGAGATTAACCGATCGGAAATAATATTTCTCACAACTTCACTCAATTTTCAAATATATACATCAACAATGGACCACTCAATTAAGTAAAAGGTTCAGAAATACACCTCAATTAAGTGCCCGATTTGGAAGTGAGGAAGCAGAGACCTAGCACGATTCGCTACCGGTTATCCCCAAGGGATCTCAGACAAACCCGGACTAGTAATACAGTAAGTGATATCCGCAGACTCACACTGCAGCCTCACAGCAACAGGTACCTCGCAAAAAATATGTGAAACAATGTAAATAAAATATAAATGGTAGATAACGAACCAGGTCGATGGAGAACGCTCAAAACAACCATGAAGAAGGAGAAAACACCACCAATAGACCCTATCATCAAACAGTGGGGCGTCTTCAATACTGTCCTTGGAGTATTAGTTAATTCCATACTCAACTAGCACACCGCAGAACAGCAACATGACAGAGACCAATAGCAACCGATACTAAAACACAGAGAAAAGGGCCAATAGGCTGACAGGTTAATCTCAAATGAACGTTATGGCACAACAATTTAAATACATGATGACGTCGGATTAGCAGGTTATGCAGAGAAATTATAAAAGGTAGAATAGACCAAATCATGCGATAACCAACAAAAGAGTTGTAGACCCATGCAAGAGTGAATTTCCAAATCCATATGGGCAAAAGGTACAATTAATGGCAACACACCGCCGGAACCTGACATGCCCTAACAAATCAATTACACAACACAGTAACATCAAGACAACCATAATGACATTCAACGAACATGCGCCAGCCGCAAGAGGGATAAAGGACCACTTACTATCCTCAACGACATGCCCTGAAGCCGTTATGCCACTCCAAAATATAACACCCAAACAACCAACTCACGGTACTGTAACAACATTACCAACATACCTTCTACGTTTAAAAAGGAGAGCACCCTCCACCGCTAATTAATGCAACTCCACAATAACATGTAGATAAGTTAGGAATACATGGAAGCTAAACTCAAGCTGAATGATACAATACAAGAATAATACACCGAATTAGAGACAAGAAACCAGATAAGTAATGTTGGTGGCAGGGCACCGAACTAGTACCACATACGACCGAAAAATACAATAAGTAACAACCCAGTTAACAACCATTACCAGAAAGGAAAACCAAGATGCAAATTTTCAAAATGTAGGTAGGGAAATATTTCGACTCAAATGAAACTCTACCGGGCAGGAATGGCTAGTAATAGATCACTCAGCTGACGGGTAATTCACAACTGATTACAGAAATGATTTAAAGGAGGGCATCAGAGCAATCGGAAATAAAGAAACACGTGCCATCAGAAGTTGGCGACGGAAAGCAGTGAAGACAGTTAAGTCCATGCCCAAGGCAAACGGCTAACCACCACCAACGCCGATCGACAGGGCTCAACAATAGCCAATAGCCACTCCCAAAAACAACTTAACAAATAGAATCTAACACTGGGTACTATCTAGTAGTGAACCAATCCACCCTGACCAGAATACCCGACAGTTACATCACCAAAATAGAGTCGGATTACTAAAAATAGGCTATAGAATACTAGAAATATTAAAGGTAAGTATATGGTAGAACACCCTAACAATTTTCACTTCCATATATAACAATGAAGCAGACTGAAATCACATAAGATTTTCGGAAGTACTACATGACAAAGATAACCGCATCATGACAGCCCATAACTCAATCCATATTCAGTTTAGTAGTTCATCAATGAACAAGAAACAATAATTGTAGGGGCAGAACTGGCAAGCAACCATGCCAATAAGCCAATGAGTTGTTAACGGTTAAATAAATAGGTGCTTACAGAATAAGAGAAACACACACTCTCCGTAATGACTGTCACAATTTCAAAACACAATGATCGTAGTAAGTACACGGTAGTAAGCTACTACACAGGCATATCAAAATTCACCTAAGATGTGAATGCAGAAGATTCGGTCCAGAAATTCTTAAGACATCGTAATTTATTCGCACACTATTAACAACATTTTTGAACAGGAAGGGATGCTAAATTTCGGAAACCAATCCCCGAAACACCCAAAATTATAAATACTATACCTATACTATATCATTACTAAATTAAATCCATAGCGAACCAGAATAATTACCTAACAATTTAAAAATAATTTGCTCATAGAAATGTAGTCCTCATCCACAGATCCAAACTACAAACCACAGCAATTACCAAGAAGCCCTTAAAGAAGAAGGAGGAACACACGTTAACCGGGTTTTAACTGGGAAAGATGAACTCGCCTAATCCTTTTAGCAATGGCGTCACTCACCAACACGGAAAATGGAGATAAGAACTGTAATGTCGTACAGGGACCTTGATACCTAGGAGAAAGCTTGGCAGAAAATTCGTTAATGGCCTTACTAATTGTATAGGACCTCACAAAAACTGATCACCAACTTTCAACCGAGTTGACTTTCTACCCTTGTTGTATTTATCCCTGCATTTCTCATATGATACCGACAACTTCTTCCTGGCTTCATCCCAAATTTTCTGAATATCGTTGGGATTAGACAGATCGGAAAGAAGATCATCAATACCCATAACATTGGACATAGGAGAATACGGGGTGTAACAGAACACGAGGGACATAGGGGTTTTACCATGTGATTCATGTGTAGGAGAATTAAACGCACGAGCCAACCAGTGTAGTAAGAATCCCACTTGGATTGATTATTGTGATGATACGCTATCAGGGCAGATTTCAGGTTCCTATTCATTCTGTCGTAGTAAGATGGGTTTGATAGTATTGGGTGGTAGTAACATGGGAGATGCTCAACTCGAATAGGTACTTCTTGAACGAGCGGCTAGTGAATGCACTGGCATTATCAGAGACCAGAAAACGGGAGGACCAAAGGATGCAAAGATAAAATTTAGACAGCTTATAGTAGTACGAGAAGTAGTAGATCTAGTGGGAATAATCCAGGAAAATCGAGAGAATGCATCAATACACACAAAAATATGAGTATTTCCCAAGGGAGGGAACCGACAAAATCAATGAATAACCTTTCCATCGGGCGAGAGGCTTGTGAAGATGATAATAGACCAACACGGTTGTTCAGGTTAGGTTTACTGATAGCACAAATTTTACAGGATTTGCCCATGGTTCGGATTCACTATCCATCTTTTTCCAAATGAAGAATTGTCTAATTTTTGCCTAGTTTTGAAAGTGCCTAAATGACCACCAATTGGACAACAATGATAATATTTAAAGATGATTGGCACTAGGACCTTGGGGACAACAATTTTGAAATTAGGATCACCTCGACCTTAACAACATAGAACAACCTTCATTAGTGAATACGGTTTTTACTACAATTCCGCTATTATTTTGTCGATGACCTCTTTCAGCTCAGGTCCTTTTTCCTGATGATCGCCAAATTCATGGGATAGTAAAGGTAGATCCGAAAGAATGGCACTAACACCATGTCCAGTAATTTCATCAAATACCTCCATTTGACATGACACGTTATTCATTCCTCGTATTCTGGTTCGTATTCGAGCCTGTATACCTGTTTTTCCTTATGATTGATTCAGTCAGTTTACAAAAGTCAATGTTTCCTAGTTTTGCCGTCAGATGGCAGTGCTAGGCCATCTTTAATTTCCAGGCCTTGCTTCCTGTCGTAATGATGCAATGCTGGTTATTCCTTGCGTTTTTCAAAGGGATCGAGGAGTATAAACAACAAGATGGTCTCCACACTAAACGAGACCGCTTTTCGGACCTATCAGAAGTTTTTTAGCAGATTTAAAATACAAGTATCCCTATCTGACTATTTTAGTTCCTTTATATTTCTCAGGTACGTGCATGTTATTCTATCTTTTTGGTACGTTCATTTTCTGTCCTATATCACCCTTTGGTTAGTGCTGCCCTGTCGTTGAGCGCACGGTTGTGTGTGTGTAAATGTGTCGAGCGTGTTATTTGCCTATCTGATGTACGGTCCCAGGGTTTTGAATTTATGTGCCTCTACATTTATTCTTCGATTACATGAGTGTTGGACATTCGCGTCAGAACCTACATCATTGGATCTGTACGAATTGTGACCTTGTACACCGTGTATGTCTTAGCTTGCCTATTACATGTACCTTGAGTTCGATGCTTCTCATTTCTACGGAATACTGTGTCCATAATATTGAGGCAGTCTGATTTGGTAACCCGGCTCGATAGGGAGGCCGTTGTTTGTGTAATTGCCCTTTGGATGGACCAGTGGTCTCGTGCCACATATTCGTTATTGTGTTCGAGTGGATGGCCGTGCGTGCGTGAGTGTCGTATGTGTGGATCGTACAGAGCAGAAACCGCACTGTATTATGTATATTTTGCCCTAATTAATTCATGTAATTTTTTTATATTGTTCTTTCATTTTTGTTCGTACCTGACCGGGCCTTGTATTCGATTTATTTTTGATGGCCGGCATTTTATTTTCTCATTCCCGGTTTTCTTTTTCTTATTACTCTGATTACTTGACTATTGATGTGCACAATCTCGTTGTTTCCATCCATGGAGGTTTATAACTGATTTCTCGGCCCCTTTGTCCACTTTGACGCATGTATATTGCTCCTTATTGACGGCTCATCTACTGAACTAAGAGTAATGTAAAATGAACATCGAGCCTTATTCCCATTAACATTGGTGGGAAGCGTGGCCGAGAAAGACCTGGACGTTATGCTCAGTGTGTATGTAATAATTTTTATTATTTTCTGTTCAATATCCTACTTGCATGTTTCGTTGATAAATTTCTTTTTCTTAATTTATTCTTTCAATATCCTGGGAATTTGTATGCTAATTTGATTTTAATTCGTAGTAGCGTTAGTCCTTTAGTATTGTTATTATTATTAAGGGACTGATCTCCAGTTCACGGCTGATATGTGTCGCCTTTCCCTATCGCGACCACCAGACCTCATGTTATTGAGTGCACCCGTTTCTTCGCGTTTCCCGTATTGATTCTCCTGTTGTCCTCTTTTTTCGGGATACGAGTGCGGGTATTGGCTCGGGTTTTACATCAAGACTGAAGTCGCCATCAGACATTCTACTTAAGCCATCAGCAATGACATTCTCCGCACCTCTGATATGTTTAACTTGGAACTAAAAGCTGAAATTCGAAGGGCCTATTTGGTAATTCTGCCCGTTCCCTTGGGTCGATTCAATACCCACGAGAGAGCCTGATTATCTGTTTCGATGTCGAAATTTACGTGCTCCATGAAGGATCTAAATTTATCGAGTGCAAACAGCACGTCCAAACTTTCCAACTCGTAGATGGAGTACTTACTCTCCAGTTAGTAAGGATCCTAGACACATAGACAACGGGTCCACGACCATCCTCATGTTCCTGTAAGAGCACACCAGCAGTAGCCTTCCCAGATGCACCCGTCTGCACAATGAAACGCTTGTAAAAATCAGGTGTGGCCAACACAGGTGCAATCGACAGGGCAAGTTTCAGGGTTTCAAAGGCTTCTTGTTGGGAGGGTCCCCAGAAGAACTTGACGTCCTTACGTCTTAGGTAGTTTAGGGGTGCAGATACCTCAGCGAAATACGGGATACATTTACGGAAGAAATTTACCATTCCAACAAAGAGTGCAATACTTTTTACATCGTTAGGTGGTTGAAATTCTCTGATAGCTTGTGTCCTAGAATGATCAACAGAGACTCCGCCGGAGGACACAATATGCCCGACAAAGGACATGCTCGGCTTGGCGAAAGGTACCTTAAATAATTTCACAGTGGGACCAGCCCTTTTCAAGCGCTCCAGGACTTCCCTGACATGGTTCGTGTGCTCTTCGAAGGTGTTCGAGAAGACAACCAGGCCTGTCAAGGTAATTGAAAACAAACTTAAATGGAATTCAATAATCTAGTTAGAATAGCTGCTCCGAAAGAAATCACAAAGGGCAATCTTAAGAACTCATAAAGATTCAAGTCTGTGATGAAGGCTGTCAGCGGAATAGAAGCCTTAGAGAGCGGAATTTGATAATAGGCTTGATTGAGGTCTGACACGGTAAATAATTTGGCTCCATAGAACCACCCAAAACAAGTATGTAAATCGGGCAAAGGAATTGATTGCAAGGTGATCTTGCGGTTCAGAGACATGTAACCAATTACGGCTTCAGGGCGTTTTGGTACCAGAAAAATTGGAAAAGCATAAGGAGAAGTGGATGATCTGATGACCCCATTGGCAAGCATTTGGCCGATAATCTTCTAGTTCTAGCATGCGAGGAGGTGAAAGTTGGTAAGGAGGAGATCCCAAAGGTTGGTTATCGGACAACTGAACCTCGTACTCCAGTACATCAGTTAATCCTAGCTTACTAGTAAATACCTCTGGGAATTGGTGACACAGATTACGAACTTGATTAGCTTGTTCATGACTCAAATGATTAAGGTCTAAAAGATCAATTTCTTTGTTTTCTTCTATTACTGACCCACCTACACAAGATATACTAAGGACACCCAATGGAGCCACAATCAGATCAAATTTAGAATTGGGGGAAAGCTTAAAAAATAATACTCTAGCTTTAAGGTCCAGGACCAACCCAGTTTTCGACAAGAACACAGTCCCTAAAATTATATTGCAGGATAGTTTGTATGCTACTAGAAAGGTAAGTTTCCAAGCGAAGTTTCCTATTCTTAGTTTTACTTTCAGATACCCCAAAATGTCTAACTTATTACCGTTAGCTTCAACACATTTTAAGCCAACGGGTTGCAATTCAGATCATTTACAAGCACTCTTCAGATCATTATACCAATAAAAATTAATCGAATTCACTACACTGCCGGAATCCATCAATGCAATTACTGGTTCATTATTTACTTCAATCTTGGTGAAAGTACGATGGGAAGGAACATGCCCGTATACCTTATTACATTCAAGAGGGCAAACTACTTCGTCAACATCACTTGAATTCCCAGAACTTCGAAATAGTTTTATCAATAATTTCCAGTCATTTGTTACGTCTAAGGAAGGAATTAGGGCAGAAAGCACTTTTATGTTGCCGAGAACCACATAGGTAGCAACAAATATCCGGTTTGTGGGTCTTGGAAGGGCAATAATTCCTAAGATGCTCGACAGAGGTTTACGGCAACCTTTATTCAGCTTTAAACGAATCTGTTTTCACCAAAAAAACATGTAACGGCAAAACATACCCCATTTGGTTTACAGATAGCATAATTCGAAAATTGAAAGAAAAAGAATATTACAGAAAGCAGAAGCACATTACGGAACATTATGATAGTCAATATAAAATTCTGAGAGCTCAAATTAAATCTAAAGTTATGTCCGCACACAGAAGATACATTGAGACAGTGGGACAAGGTATCAACAATAACGCTAGATCTTTCTGGGCATACGTAAAAATAGAATAAAGAATAGTAGGGATTGCGACACTTACAAATATGAAAATAACCTGCTAGTTACTAAGGATGAAATTGTAGAAGGCTTTGTGGACTACTTCCAATCAGTATATTCCCCGCATAAGGCACAATATCGCATACCTAACGCTCCATCTTGCACTAACGATACGTTGCATATTTAAAACTTCGGTTTAGAAGAGGTTGAAGTAGCACTTACAAAGATGAAACCTAATCCATCTGCAGGACCACACCAAGTACCACCGTATGTAATAAAAGGTTGCTCAGATGTTCTTAAGCATCCACTTCTATTTATTTATAATTTTATTATTAAAACATTTATATTTCCATCCGCCTGAAAGTTATCACGAGTGTGCCCCATACTTAAAGCAGGGGACCCCACACTAATAAACAACTACCGGCCTATGTCTATTTTACCCGCGATAGCAAAAGTTTTCGAATTTATGTTATGTAATCGACTAACAACATATTTAAGACCTCTTATATCAGACATACAACATGGTTTCCTTTCACGACGTTCCACAGTCACAAACTTGGTTTACTTTTCTCAGCGAGTGTCCACAGAACTTGACACGGGTGGACAAATGGACGAAGTATTTACAAATTTGGCAAAAGCATTCGATAAAATTAATCACGATGCCCTAATAAGTAAGTTAAACCTGTTCGGTTTCTCGAAACAACTGTTGCATTTTTCAGTTCCTATCTGGGTGATAGGAAGCAGTTCTTTTCATTGAACATTGAACATTTATTGAACATAACAGGCGATTTCGCCCCTATACATGTTCACATACATAGAAAAGGAAAAATAAACAATAGAGAATACAAATTTACTAACTACTGCAATGATGATAATAATAATAATAATAATAATAATAAACCACTCGGATAGAAGAGAAAATTATCGTATCCCCTGGGCATGTCATAAGGCTCGTTTGGACACTCCGGAAACGTGAAACCCTTAAAGAAGAGCCACCACAGCAGTCATCCTCAGAGCCTCGTGCCATGCCCCTCATTCCATAGTATTAACACCCCAGAATCAAGAGAGTAAAACTAAAAGAAAGAGAATCATAGTAATAGTAATAATGACAGTAATAATAATAGTAATAATAATAATCTATGTATAAGAGTATTATTCGTAACAGTCGTTTGCTGTAGCAGTCTCTTATTCAATATTCAAGCATGCTCATCAAGTGTCCTTATTTCGTTCTGCGCTTTCGTCACTTTATTGTTACTGACCTACATCTAATCAATACTGCAAACAACACCACTCAGCATTTCAACACTTGCATTCCCACCAACTCTAACACAAACAGAAAGACCTTGCCTTCATGTAATCCCATATCATTACCCAACTCCCCATACTCAACTAAGTACACCACCCCTATCTTCCCTAGCTCATTTGAATCTTATCACACTATCCCCTTCCCTTTTATACCCACTCTTCCCATATACATACAAAACTATTTCACCCCCCTACTCCCTTGTCCAACCTCTAACTCAGCCTCCTTCATTTTACTCTCGCAGGCCTTTTTTTGCCGCGCATAAATATCTGTTCAATTCACCCCCTTTTTCCCACTGCTTAATAATCCATCTCAAGATTGCTTTCTCATCCCCCCTTCCCAATATTTTCCGATGCTCTTCACTCAATAATCCATGTCTTATCTCCCTCGTTTCCTCGCAATCTCTTAGCAAATGAAATTCATCATTCTCTGCTCCACAAAGTATACATCTTGTCTTATCCCTCCCCTGCATCCAGCCTGTATTCCTTGGCAAACCTAACAACCACCACATCATTCCATATCGTTTTGACCTATCAACGTATCTAATATTCAACCCTACTATCTCCTCTATTTTCGTCAAAACCTTTAACGAATTTCTCAGTCTGCTTTCCCCTAATCATTTCTGCCTATGTATATCTCTAATCCTCCTTTCCAATATCTTCATCCCTCTAACTTCTGTCTTCGACCATACCTCCCCCCACAGGTGTCCTAATCCTATCCTCTCCACATATCCCTTTATTTCTTCTAGCCAGCCCCCTCTATACACGCTCTTACATTGCTGTTCATACGCTGCCTGGACTATCTTCCCACCTTCCTGTCTTTTTAAATTCATCCAGTATCTCACTATTCTTTTTACCCCCTCTGATTCCAAATCCACCCCACACATTAGTTCCGCCCCTGCATTTGCTGTGCACCTCGGTAAGCCCATTACTAACTTAGCAAAACTACTAACAATCCTTCTTAGTTCCTCTCTTTTCTCATCCAGCCCCCAAACTTCTGCACCGTACAATACCCTCCCATAAATTACCGACCTTAACACTAGCCTCAGGGTTTTATAACTGATACCCGGATATTTGATTAGCATATTTCTGACTGAGGCTAGGGCTGCCAATCCCCTGTTTTTCGCCCTTCTGATCTGGTCATTCCACGTTCCTTTGTCATTAAAAATAACTCCTAGATATTCCAACTTCCTTACCTGTTCCAAACTTTCTCCCTGTATTACCCAATTACCTTCTATCTTTCTTCTTTTGTCTACCTGGACTACTAATAATTTAGACTTATTTCCATTAATTCTCAATCCCCATTTACTCGCAAATAGCGTCACTGCATTTAACGCTCTATTCATCCCCCCTGAAGTTAGCGTCATCAATAATACATCATCCGCAAATATCAATCCTGGTACCTCTAAACCATTAATTACCGGCACAGCCCAATTTTCAGCCCCACATCCCTCTAAAATATCGTTGATAAATAAAATAAACAGTATTGGCGATAATTTACACCCTTGCTTTAAACCCACCCTGGATTCTAAGGGTCTACTCAGTCTCTCCTCTCCCAATTTAACACAAAACCTAACCACCCTATATATTCCTTCCATTGCCCTCAACATCTTTTCTGAAATCCCTAACCTGCCTAATTTCTCTAATAGGGCCTAATAGGACCTTGTCAAAAGCTTTCTCAAAATCTATTGCTGCTACGTAAACCGTACTTCTAGCCATACTTTTATACTTTTCTAGAATAGTCTTTACTATCATAATGTTGTCCACCGTTCTTTTCTTTTTCCTAAATCCTCCTTGATAATCTGTCAGTATTTCATTTTCTTCCGCCCACCTACTTATCCTGTTTGCTAGCACTCCAGTGTATATTTTACTTAAGGAATCCAGCAGAGATATGCCCCTGTAATTGTTCACACTACTCCTACTACCCTTCCCTTTGTATATTGGGCATATAATGCCTGTTTCCCATTCCTTCGGGAACTTCCCTCCCTCAAATATCTTATTGAATAGTTTAACCATGCCCTCTATCATTATCTCATTTTTGCCAATTTCTTTCCAAAACTTGTTATTTATACCATTACATCCCCCGGCCGACTTGGTTCTAACTCTGCTTATCACTCCCTGGATTTCCTCCCTTGAGATTTCTTTATCCAGATCATATATTGCCACTCTCCTATTCCTCCAAATTACCTCTTTCCCCGTCCCTCTCCATCCTTCTTCCCCCTTTTCCCCTAGTAATTCATCAAAGTGCCTCATCCATTGCTCTTCCTCAATACTCGTTTTCTCTTTATTCCTTCCACCCTTAATAATTTTATTAATCTTGTCCCAAACTCTCTCAAAATTATTTGTCTTGCAATCCTTATTTATGGCTACAATTTGTTCCTCTAGCCACGCCTTTCTTGTCTCGCCAATTTTCTTTTTATACTCTTTCCTCAATTTACAAAAAATCTCCCTTTCTTGGTCCCCACCTTTCCTTCTATAATCTTCTAACGCAATCATCACCTTCCTCCGCATTCCTTCACACTCTCTATTAAACCATTCTTCTCCCTCCTTCTTATTTCTCTTACTAGATCTCGTCTTCTGCGCTATTATCTTTATTGGATGTAGCATCAACTCTAAGGCTTTATCAGTATTATCTCTTCTAAGGCCCCTTCCCACCCATATTTCAGGAATTGTAACTCCTCTTTTACTACTCTATTCCAATCTCGGCCCACTTTCTCTGACCATTTATACTTATTATATCCACTCCCCCGTTTATCACTCGTCCCATCCAGCTTCCTTGTGCACTTCTCTTCCCCCCTTTTCAACATAACCCCCACCGGGAAATGGTGTGATTCAATCCAGTCTCCTATTTCCATTCTTACAATATCCTCAATTATCCCCTCCGAGCTCAAAACCATATCTATCACACTACCACCCTTCTCAGTAACATATGTCAATTTCCCCATCCTGTCCCCCTCTATCCACCCATTCAGAATATATAAATTTCCCACCGCACACATCTCCAGGAGCTTCTCTCCATAACTATTTATAATTTTGTCCTCACTCCTTCTACTTTTCCGCATACACATTCCATCCTCCCTACTATATACTGGGCTCTGTTCCCCTATTCTCGCGTTCCAATCCCCGAATAACAACATGTCTTCTTCCCCTGGAAACATTCCTCTTATCCTACCAATATCTACCAGTAACTCTTCAAAAAAATATTTATTTGCATATGCTGAATTACTAGGATGGCAGTAAACAAAGGCTAGATTTATTTTTCTCCTCCTTCCCTCAACCCCTCCCATATTCAATCTCATCCATATGGTTTCTTTCATATCGGTCTCTATATCCTCCACCATTTCACTAATTTCTTCCCTAATTAGAACTATCATCCCTCCTGGTGCGCGGCCTCTAGTCCTCTCTTTTCTTCTATATTTATATTTTATCACAAACCCCTTCCATGTAATCTCCTTCCCTATTTCCAGCCACGTCTCCAGTAGTGCCACCACATCGAAACTTTCAATTTCTTCCCGCAATTTCTTATTTCCTAATTTGATCATTAATCCCTCTATATTTACACATCCTGTTTTCCAATATAGTTATAACTTTCCCTCACTCCGTTCTGTATCTCCCCCTCTGTTCTTGCTCCTAGTCATTATCGACCTATCAGTCGTTATCTCCCTCTCATCTCTTGTCTCCCTCCCATCTCTTTTAACCGATCTATTCCCTTCCCCCTCCTCCCTATCCTCCTTGCCATTCCGACCTTTTCCCCATATATCCTTCAGACTGATACTTCTTTTCTTACTCAAAATTGCTTTACCTTCCTGTTGATTCGTCTTCCCTTGTCCTTTCTCGCTCACTAAAACACTACACTCTGCTCTCACGGTTTCTTGCTGTTCTCTCTCGCTGACCACTTCACTATCTTGATCTTCTGTATCCGGATTGCACTGCCCGTTCTCTTCTGAGATGATCTCCTCCCTTTCCACGTCTCTCCTCCTCCCCTTTTCTACCTTCTTCTTCTTCTCATCTTGCCTTGTCAACTCGCCGCCCTCAGCGCTCTCTTTTGCTTCCATCTCCTTTAGCTTCGCCACTGAATGCACTCTAACCCATCGCCCGTTTGTCACCTCCAACCTCAGTCCTCTTATTCGGGCCTTTAGCCCCTGGTTCCTCGCTCTCCATAAGTGCCTATTCAAGATCCTCATATTTTCACTTCCTTCTCTTCCCATGTCTCCTTTCACCCCTATTTTCAGTCCTTGTAAATTCTTGCTGTTACCTAACACAATTTCTGCCATTAAGGTTGAGCACAATTTAACCCTAATTGGCCTCCGACCTTTGGTTTTACCAACTCTCTCTACATCATCTATGTCTATCTCACTAAAGTTTATCTTCATTATATCACGTATAACTTCCACCACCTTAGATATCAGTTCAATCTTGCTATCTCTCGCCCCTTCCTCAACTCCATATATAAATATGGCTTTCTTCAATCTCTCCTGCCTGTACCCCTCCGCTTCTTTCTTCATCTTCATCACCTCCTCTTTCAGATGTTTCATTTCCCCTCTCAATAACTCGATTTCTTTCTCATTATTGTCCACTCTCCTGCTCGATTCCTCAGTCTTCGTTTCAAGCCACTTCTTCATGTTCCCTATCTCCTTTCTCTGCTCCTCCATCATGTCCTTAATTTCCTGCACCTTCTCCCATTGACACTTTTCCTGCATAACTTCACTTACAACCACCCTGAGTGCGGCCAAATCCTCCGTACTATATTTTCCACTGGTATTTGGGCCTGGGTTTACTTCCACCCCCCCCCCCCCAATAACCAGTAGCACCGTTATCACTGTCACTACCAGCACCGCTTCACTCATTTTTAATCCGTCCGTACTTGTCACCAATCCATTCCTGGTCTTCTCCTGCCTTGCCTGCCATTTCCCAATAGCGGCCCGGTACTGTTCAATGCCGACCATGTTTACAGCACGCACTTCACTACGCAACCTCTCTCCTCGACCGCTCGAGCTAGACTGCAGTTCTTTTCTTTCCAGGGACATTCTCCTCGGGAATACCCTGTAAATTTAGGAATAATACAGGGGTTAAATTTAGGCCCTTTAGTTTTTCTCGCATTCATCAATGACTTGCCTGAACAAGTGAAATATTCCAGCTGTCTGCTATACGCCGACGATTTCAAAGTGTTCAAAGCCATTGAAAACATAAACGACTGTAAAGAGCTTCAGTTAGACTTGAAAAGTGTATCGGAGTGGGTGATTGAAAATAAACTGTACTTAAATGTAGGAAAATGTGTATCGATATCGTTCACCAGAAGGAAAACTCCCGTCCACTACTCTTACAAGCTAGGTGACAGTGATTTGCGATCGGTTTGCGAGATGAAAGACCTCGGGGTCTTATTCGACCACGAGCTTACATTCAATTCGCATATACTGAAAGTGGTAGCTGAGTCGTACAAGACCCTAGGATTCAATATCAGGAAAATAAAACCATTCAAAAACACACAAATTTTCATTCATCTGTTCAATACCATAGTAAGACCAAAAGTGGAATATGCCAGCATCGTTTGGAGCACTAGTTGTCAATCATATATCTATCAGATTGAAAAATTCCAAAAAAGATTTTAAATATTAAAAAACTGGCTGCTATCACTATCGGAGTGGAGAGTTTAGAAATTCGCAGACGAAAGTTTGCAGTAAAATTTATTTTTAAAATTGTAAACTATGCTATTTATAATCCTGAATTACTGTCTCTCCTTAATTTTCATATACCTCGCTTCAATTCCAGAAATAACATAACATTTTAAAATGAAAAACCAGGACGTGTGCCCATGATAACTCGCCGGTAAGCAGACTCCGTAGTATCTTCAACAGTGCCATTCAGAAAAATAATGGCCTTGACTTCAGTCTGACATTGCGTGAGTTTGTAACTGAACTTCATTCCGAAATTCTGAACACCTTAAAAAATCATTTTACATCAACAATACATGTGAGCAAATTTTCATGAAGGTACTGAGTTCTGAAAGAATGCTGCGGTATCAGACTCTGAAGGGCTAAGGAGGGAATACATTTGAAATTTATGAAAGTCATCAATTTTACACTGCTGAGAAATAGCCTCAGAGATTTCTCTCCTTAAAGTACCCTCACAATGGGAAAATAAGGCCCTATACATGCCTAGGTCATCAACAGAATATACACTGGTGGATTCCTTCATTTCTACAAAAAAATCTTACGAATCTCAAACATTCATCAATTGAATTCACAGAAAAATTCTTATCTCCACTTAACAGTTACTTAAGGGAATTACGAGGGGGCGTAGTATTTAATCCAGAAATGAGGCCTTCCAACACAGAAGTGGCAACAGAGGTATACGCTTGTTAATTAAAATTGGAAGCAAATTGGATAGGATGGTTTTTAGAGTTAGGGCAAGAAGGATTTTCTTTACCAACCACAGATAAATTTTCTACCTCTCTACACGCTAACGTCAGATCTAACTCAGTAGAGATACTAGCGGCGAGACATAATGGAGACGTTAATTCACTTATATACTCAACAGCAGGCTTAATAGTTACAAGGTCTTGAATCCGGCCACAATAATGTAATGGTCTAGCCTTGAGCCGGTCTACCTGAGCCTTAGTAGGCGTTATCTCAATAAATTGATTTTAAAAGCCGCAATTTCATTAATATTAGACTTTATCTCAAGTACAGACTCACCGGGGTGCCTGTTTCTACCTTGGATAGATCAATGGGAACCTGGAGATGGGATGATAAATGAGCAGCACGTTCAGTAGCAGTGCCGCCTGACTCCAAGCCACGTATCCAGAGCTCGTACAAGAGTCCGGACTATCTTCAAATGATATGGGAATAACACGACTCGGGACATGATGAATGAACATGAAACAATAGTTCGAAAAAAGATTAGGAGAGATACTTGCACTTCTTTTCACAATTATGCATATAATTACAATACATAATCTTCCTTCACAACCCAGCAATTCAACGCCATCTCAAGCGCATTATCCAGGAAAGGGGAAAAGAGAAAGAAAATAGTTAGTAGCGATCCCAAGAAAAAGCAATACAACCATACTCTGCTACGAATTACTGGGCCGCCAGCGCAATTTAACACCCAATTATACCAACGGTCAGCAAAAATGCACCAGCCGTTACCACCTCTAAGCTGGTGTAAAAAGGAGCAAGGGAAAACAAACAGATATATGACAAACAAGGAAGCGTTTTACACGGATAATTTACTTGCCCAAGAACAGGCCCATTAACATCCAAAGAACGTGGAGAATATTACCAGATACCGCGCTAAATGACTGTAGTTTATGAAAGAAAACTCCGTGCCTTCAGTAAATTTTAATTTTAATCCAACAAGTAAGAGATTAAACGAGAAAAATAAAAGGTGATATCGTTGTTAAAATAATAACTATAAGTGAACAAATTAGGATAGTCAATGTGCAATTAAAGTTAAGTTTAAACTTAAAACGCGGGTCCGCTTTCCATACCATATTTTCCAAAAGTCTGAGCAAGAAAAAATAGGAAATAAAGATTTACAACGTTCATATAAACTTTAACCAGGAGAAATTTCTCTGAATAGGATTCCGCATAGCATGAAAATCTAGGCCAATCCAACTTAATATAAGGAACACAAATGTTTCCACTACACCGGAAATATAAAACCAAACAGAAAATATATTAAACAGAAAGATAGTAAACAATAGGAAACATTCGTTAGTTAGTTTTGAAACCAGACATTAATTACCCAACCAACTATCAAACTAGTAGTGCCACACCCACTTCAGTCAAAATCCATCATCATAATCATTCCTATGGTAACCAACAACAACACAGGTAAAGAAAGTAAACGGCCAATTGCTGGGCAAGACCGCAGAAAGGGGCACCCACGCAAAGAAATATTACCAGGGAAATTAAATATAAGGAAAAAATAAAACTCAAATAAGCTACAAGAATTCAGAATTGCATGCCCATGCGAAGTCCCACATACTTGGGGACATATATACGAAGTTAAATGGTAATTTCATACTCAGGCATAGCCTATCTACAGGTGGCAAATGATACAATGAAGTGAACATCCTTTTTCTCTTTCTTTAAGAAAGAACACTCACAAAGTAGTTTTTATCTAATTTCGCAGGGAGGTTTTAATTACATATCATAATTTCTTTCCTATTTGATAAACATCCGATAGCTGCATGAAGTTCCACAATATACGTGAAGGAACTTTCGACGGAGATTTGTTCAGTCATCACAGAAGTTTAATTTATTGCTGTTTGCAGTAACTTACTTACTTGTAGATGGCCAATACACATCTCTCTGGTTACATAAGGTCCAAGACACAACAGAACGATGCCAATAGAACACAAATGTTTAATGGTTATGAAAACCACGTCGTTAGATTATCATCCGGGGTCAATCCACCACTCGGACGCCAATATTTTTCGAGACAAAGCAACGCGTCTACTGGCCATTACTTCCAGCAACGAACTGATTTGCATCATGGCTTCTCGTTTGTTGTAGCTAGCCATCCGTTCACTGATTGGACAAGAAACTGTAGGAGGAGCGTTCTGCTTAGTTCGCTGCCACGAGAGCGCGGCACACAACAGGGACCGTAAAAATGTATTCACGTTGATTAACAAATATATGTATGGAGATTTGAAAAGTTTCATTTCAGTCCAAAATCAGAAATATAATCCATGAGAAATGAGTAAGTCCACAAATTACTAGTAGTACGGGAGAAATCGCGCACGTTAACGAATTTCCACAGCTGAGCCAGTTCCGAAACTGTTTCTAGAGAGGAGGATTTTAAATACGTAACACGGAGTCAGTGACCTCCGGTGCTTACTCAGCAGAGAAAGTGCTGACGCCATGTTTCTGAACCGGCATAGCGCATACTACTTTCATTTGTTTGAAGTTCCGATACTCGTTCATTCCTCCTCTCATTATTGTTAATGGAGGAAGGTTGCCAAGTTGTGCGTCCTCTTGAAACAGTAATCACCACTACAGTGTTAAGGCACTCAAAGCCACAGCAACTCCATTTTCGTTCGGAATTCGGAACATACTAACGCGACTTTTGATTGAAAGAATTCTGTATACAACGTCTCGCTTTCGGTCAGTGAGGTATCGCAGCATTTATTAAGATAAAAATTATATTTCTCTTGATAATATCGACTGCTCTTCGCCACTGTTGATACCGATAATATTGTTATAGCGGTGTCTCTTCCAGTCCCTATTCCATAAAAACGGTGGTAAGTCTCACAATCAATCAATCAATCAATCAATCAATCAATCAATCAATCAATCAATCAATCAATCAATCAATCAATCAATCAATCAATCAATCAATCAATCAATCAATCAATCAATCAATCAATCAATCAATCAATCAATCAATCAATCAATCAATCAATCAATCAATCAATCAATCAATCAATCAATCAATCAATCAATCAATCAATCAATCAATCAATCAATCAATCAATCAATCAATCAATCAATCAATCAATCAATCAATCAATCAATCAATCAATCAATCAATCAATCAATCAATCAATCAATCAATCAATCAATCAATCAATCAATCAATCAATCAATCAATCAATCAATCAATCAATCAATCAATCAATCAATCAATCAATCAATCAATCAATCAATCAATCAATCAATCAATCAATCAATCAATCAATCAATCAATCAATCAATCAATCAATCAATCAATCAATCAATCAATCAATCAATCAATCAATCAATCAATCAATCAATCAATCAATCAATCAATCAATCAATCAATCAATCAATCAATCAATCAATCAATCAATCAATCAATCAATCAATCAATCAATCAATCAATCAATCAATCAATCAATCAATCAATCAATCAATCAATCAATCAATCAATCAATCAATCAATCAATCAATCAATCAATCAATCAATCAATCAATCAATCAATCAATCAATCAATCAATCAATCAATCAATCAATCAATCAATCAATCAATCAATCAATCAATCAATCAATCAATCAATCAATCAATCAATCAATCAATCAATCAATCAATCAATCAATCAATCAATCAATCAATCAATCAATCAATCAATCAATCAATCAATCAATCAATCAATCAATCAATCAATCAATCAATCAATCAATCAATCAATCAATCAATCAATCAATCAATCAATCAATCACATTATGTTGTTTCATACTTTTCGTAATCGAGCAAGTGGTTGTGCTGTTTGGCTCACGTAGCTATCAGCTTGCACTTCGGATATCCTGGGATCGAACCCGTAAAGATACAAAACTAATAAGATTCTTACTTTTAAAATCCCGCCCAATCGTATTCGTCTACTGATGTCACTCTCAGCCTTCTCCCAGATGTCAGCTCGGAACATACCACTTGGTAGAGTTGCTCGTCGCCTTACTCCCAAGTCTTCCCGTGCCTAAGTTCGCAGAATTTACGAAATGCCGCTCGTTTGTCGGAAATCATCCAGAATTGTAGTCTCACCACTAACGTTTAGGTTCTTACTACAACCGCGTAACACCAACATAACCACATAAAGAGTTCTCTAGCCGTTATTTACAATCCCGTTAAGGCGATTACTCAAATGAAGACCTTTCCTTATATTAACACCAAGGTATTTACAATGATCTCCATGTGGAATTTTCACTACATTAAATCTGAGAAGACTTGGTCCTTCCGTGAGAGATACAACCTGGCTTTTCACCATCATGCCATTGTCCATATCTCAACATTATCAAGATACTTTCGTGGTCACTCACAATCCTGTAATGTACCCGTATTTATAGTACAACACCATCCGCAAAGCTCCTTGTCTGTAATTCCATTTATATATAGGAAATCATAAAGGTCCAATAATGCTGACTTGCGTAACCCACTCGTTGTCGTAACAGTATCAGATACTGATCCACCTATCGTAAGTCGTTGAGTTTTATGTTCTTGAATTTAGCCACCTATATTTCACCGTTCTTAGTATTTTCCTCACTAATTTCCTATGATCATCCCTGTCGAAGGCCGTGGGTAGGTCAATAGCGAAGAAAGGACCTCTTGAAACAAAAATATCTGCTAAATTATTCTGGAGTTCTTGACGTTGAGCCTCAATGGAATAACTTTCCTAAACCCAAAATGCCTTCAAACGGATCAGTTAGTAACTTCACAAACGTGTCTAATATAATAAGAAAGGATGCTTTCCAGACTTATTTCAAGCTGACTGGCCCGTAATTATTAGCAGTATGTTTATAATTATGCATCATTACATACTGGGGCTACTATAGCTACTCTCCATTCATTCGGTATAATTTCTTTATACAAACAGTAATCAATTAAATATTCCATATACGACACAATATCGCACCTAATGTCGTCAGAAAGGTTCCATACCAGCTGCTTTGCTAGCTTTCGAATTTCGTATATTTCTGCTAAGATTTTTATTATCACAGATCAATTACAGTACTTCTCCTCATCTACCTTGACATTATCTTTATGTACCGCTGACTAAACACTTATACTTTCCATAAATCTCAATATTTAAACCTCCTCATTTAATTATGATTACTGGAGTATCCTTCCTGGAACCTTGCTTAATCTTGAGGTATCTAACTGTCTTTCCGTTTTCACTAAAATTCACTTTACTGCCAATTATGTCTACCTTTGTTTTGTACCTAGCTGATTTCTTCGATAAGTTGAATTTTCTGTTAAGTTCCTTCAATTTTTCTTTACTTCCCAACAATTCGTAACTCTTCTTTTTTCTAACCAGTTCACTTCTTTGTTATCAGATAATGGAACTTTGTCATTCCGTATAACCATTCACAAGTAAACACCTATTATCACACTCCTCAGCTATTGCATGAAACCCACCCCACTGGTTGTTTAAATATTTATTTACCATTTTTCATTGATCGTAATTGATTTCCATAAACCCTCGTCTCTCTCTTAACAACCACATGGTATTGCCTGATTGTCTCACTTATACACTCTTCCTTTCTATCGCATTTATTACTGGCTACGAAAAAAACAACTTCCTAATTACTTATACCTGCATCACTTCAGTTTCATCTGGCTTTTTCAGCACCACGTCTAGAATATTCTTCCCTCCTGTTCGATCTGTCAACCCTTCCGGTGTTCGGGCCTCGTGAGGTTTCCCGTGCAGGCCCTTCCGTCAATTCCCTTAAGTTTTAGCTTTGTAAACATAGTTCCCCCGGAACGCAAAAGCTTTGGTTTCCCGGGAGCTGCCTGCCAAGTCATCGCAGGAACTTTGGCGTATCGCTAGCTGTCGAAGGAAACCCTTTCAGCAAAGACACCATAACAATGGGACAACAAGTAATTTATTCTATCTCTGAAGTAAAATGGGCACAGTGGTTAAGGTTGATGAAAGATACTGACATGGGTAGGAGTAGTCAAAAAGTTTGGCGATTACTTAGACGACTCAGTAGTAATCCTAATATAAATTCAACACATTCCATTGTCGCAACAAACCAAATTGCACATCAACTTCCGCAAAATGAGCAACCATCTAATCCATGTCTATTTCCAAATAAAGAAATTGAGAGGGATTATGAGCAGAAAACTTATACACTCACACTGAACCTTTTACTTTATCTGAGCTGAAAAGAGCAATAAATCAGAGTAAGTATGGTGAGGCTGCTGGCCTAGATGATATTATGTTTGGAGCAAATTAAGCAATTTAGACCTGTTGCTAAACAATGGTTACTAGAACTGTACAATAACTGTATAAACATATTGTACCAGGAAAAGTTGTGGGCAAAGGGCATGAGTAGGACCTCAGGGAGTGGAACTTGGTTTTGGAGCTGATACAGAGTAGGATAGACTCGCAGAGCGAATAATAGATGGTTAAAAATCTTTTTCAATACAATTTATTAATTCTTCACCCTGCGATATGATTTTTGATTCAAATCTGGCATTGAAATTAAAAGTTTGAAAGTAATCTTCCTGAATTCTGTTCATGAAGATGGCATAAATACTACTGATTTCAAAGTCTTTCATATGTGAGAATATGAGGTATAGAATTTCCACCTAAAGTCTTTCTAAACCTAAGCACACTTATAATTGTAAGTTGATATGAGAAATTAAATTTTGGTTAATAGTTTTCAGTTCTCAGTTCGTCACCCTTGATATATAGCACACTTGAAAAGCCTAAAGTCTTTCTACGAGATATGAAACTGAAATTTGAAATTAAATTAATCACTTCTGAGAAATTATGAGAACTCTGAAATATTTGTTCACACGCGGCACTGAAGTTTCCACTGTTCACAAATTAATGAAGAAAAAAAAAATTAGTCAGTTTGTTATTACTCACTTATGGCAAGAAATGTTGCTACAAAATGTCGAAGGATGGACATCTGGAATGTTCCGTGGAGAATCAGGATCGGCGATGTTCCCTTGACACACCATGTTGACGTTCCCGATGAGGTGATGACGGCTGGAACTGGATCATGTAGAATTGCAGCTCGTTAGGGTGATTTTTCGCACACGAAAAATTCACTTAGTGCGAGTAGTTAACACTGACACTGTCATTGACTGTTGAACACTATTTATGGCGTAATTGAAAGAATCACAGTCCTTCCTGTATGAATTACTATTTACAGTCGTTATTGAAACGTTCATAAATGCACAGTTCACACTTGAAAAGGCAAGTCGATAATCACAGTCTTTGAACACAGTCATTAAGTCACTAAGAATTATTTTCTGCTTATCCTGTTATTATAATGTTATATTACCTCAGAAAAGTTCTTAATTTTCACTCAAATTACTGTAAGTCGTATACTGACGTGGCATGAATAAAGGAATACAGTTCAATACTCGGAAAGAAACGAGTTCTGGTGATTCTACACATTAGTTTCTGCAGAAGTTCAATATCATAAGTCTACACGTAATGACATATTCTGTGAACGTTAAATAGTTAATGTGTGCACTTCAATAAGTTCACTCGTATTACATTCTTAAATGTCTTTAGGATTAGACTGTAGTCGCGACGCGATATACTAAATATAGTGCGACGTCTTTTATAATTCTGTCGGCGATATAATTTCGCGTTCCGAAAATACGACGGAAAGTACTTTCACCGTGACTGCGCGAACATACTGTACGCGGGCCGGTCTCTCCTCTGTCTCACTCACACAGCTGTCTACTCGTCCTTGTACTGGCTTGCTGGCTGGCTGGCCTTGGCATATATAGATACCAGCGCTGGGAGGGGTAGCATCTCTCTCGGCCATGTGACCGTGATTGCGTAATTTCGTTGAGACTTTAAATTATTATAACTCAACAACCATGGGATGAATTAATTCGAAATTCACAGGGATTAACTTTTATGACGTCCGCTATAATTCAGCGTTTGTCCCGTTGAAATTGGTTAAGGCGTTAAAAAGCTGGTAAAAGAAAAATTCTTTCGAGAAATGTCTCTAGGGGAGGTGAGCTTCAAGCGACAGGTGACGTCACTTGACTCCGCCTAGTGCACTCGTAGGGTCTGGCACATACTGGAACATTCTTTACATAGATGTTCGTACGTCGGTCGGATCTTTTATGCTGAAGTAATGTTTCTTTCAATTAATATGGACCAGGACCTAGGCTTTTCTGGTACAATATGCAAGTTACCACGTGTGCGGAGGAAATCCAGAGTAATCGCAATTCTCAAACCAGGAAAAGACCCAAACTATCCGAAAATTTATACAGACCTATCTCACTGTTGTGTCATCTGTACAAGATCCTAGAACGGATGATCCTTGAAAGACATACAGTGATCATTGAACCACTTCTCATCCCAGAGCAAGCAGGATTACGCAAACGGAGAAGTTGTAATTGACATGTCCTCCATCTGACACAGTATTTCGAAGATGGATACGAAAATCATAAAATCACAGGGAAGACTTTTATCGACTTAGCTGTTGCATATGATACAGTTAATCATCGTATACTGTTGCGCAATCTATACATCATGACAAAGAATTACAAGATGATTCCAGTCATTTGCAATCTTCTCCAAAATCTTACGTTCTTCGTCGAATTTCCAGATCAGAATAGTCCATGGAGGAAACAAAAGATTGGTTTGCCACAAGGCAGTGTTCTCGCCCCTATGCTCTTCAATATCTATCATCCTCTTCCAGTTGGCACCAGAAGCTTCATATATGGGAATGATCGAGCTATTTCTACTCAAGCAAACAGCTTTTGAGTTGTAGAAGAAAAGTTATCAGAGGCTCTTTCTGAACTATCCTACTACCATAGAGGTAACCAATTGAAGCCTATCCCATCTAAAACTCAGGTATTTGTCTTCCATTTAAAGAACAAACAGGTGTCAACGAAATTGCAGATAGTATGAGAAGATACTCACTCAACTAGATAAAGGCAAAACACCTAAGTATCTAGGTGTAACACTGGATCGTGCTCTCACATACAAACAACACTGCGTGAATATCAAACAGAAAGCGTCAGCTAGAAACAGCATCCTTCACAAGTTGTCTGGAACCATTTGATGTATACGTCCAAAGACGGTGAGAACTACAGCCCTGGATCTGTGTTACTCCGCTGCAGAGTACGCGTGCCCTGTTTGGTATATATCCAGTCATGCTAAACAAGTTCACATTTCTCTAAATGAAACATGCCGAATTATCACTGGTTGTTTGAGACTAACACCACGAGATAGAATCTACTGTTTGGCTGGAATCCTCCCGCCAGATATTAGAAGTGAAGTCGCATCCCTTAATGAAAGAATTAAAGCACCTCCGGCATGTGCACACCCATTGCACGGATATGAACCTGCCCACCGAAGATTGAGGACTAGGAGGAATTTCCTGAATCTGAAACGAATCTGATCAATCTACAAGGTTGAGATTATGGAGTACAATAAATCCTCTACTTTCTGGTTGGATGCTACCAATTGAACATCTACTTCCAGGACACGAGGAACATGGGTCTACTTGGAAATCGTTGAACAGGCTTCGCACTGGGGTTGGTAGGTCAAGAATCAATATGGTAAAGAGGGGATTTCTTGGCACATCCAGGGTATGTGAATGTGCTGAAGAACGAACCACAGCTCATATCATGAACTGTAGTAGGTGCCCTTAAAGTTGCACAATGGAGGACTTGATGGCCGCGAAACCTAATGCCCGTGATTTGGCAAAATTCGGAGCAGACACTATTTGATATATGTGTCAATAAGTACCATTATGCTATGTAAAACATATGCTTCTGATACGAATAAATTAATAAGTTCCACGCCCACTGTGTCCAGGCGCAGCTGCTTCTGATCTAGCAGTCCTTCCCAGATTAACTTACATTCGCATTCACGTCGCAGTTAACATTCACCCACTTTCTGTGCTGTTCGCCAATTAGCTGACAACTGTGCACCAGTTCCCGGTCACTACAATCCAAGTTGTCTGGTATCTTTAGAGACGAGCCTTTCACCTAGAATTTCATGTTTCTCTGCCTTAAATTTTTCACTATATAAACACCCTCCTTTCCCTATGATGAACTCTCCAGCTCTGAGAGAAAACTCAACTCATATCGCAAACCGGTGAAAATATAAATATACGAACTTTTTGTCGCACTGAAACTTGGAAGGTTTTCGGAGACGGAAAGATTGTGAAGGTAGCGGCCATTGCATTAATTAAAGTACGGGGCCAGCATTTGCCTGGTATGAAAGTGGGAAACCACGGATGGGGTATGTAACCTCCATCTCCCGAATGCAAGCTAACAACAATGCGACCCTCACCACTCGGCCAAAACCCAGGGTAAAAATATATTTGTTAAGTAAATACTTAATTATAGTCCTTTCGTTACAATATATCTACAGTTCTCCAACTACAACTTGACTTGACTTCCAGCTCCCTGTACTCGAATCACCGCTCCCTTGATCAAACTTCCCTGGAGTACTGTCATTTTTACCCAAAATTCTAAATCATTAATTTGCCTTAAAATTACGCGATGTATTCTTTCTACATGAGAATATCTGCTAAATACTCTTATTTGTGCTCAGTAACTAATGTTTTAAAATTCCATCTTATTGAAATCCCAGGCCCCAAGAAACCGTAGCTAAGAGATTCAAAATGTTAAAAAAATAAGATTTGAGTGTGGTCTCATACGGAGATTTTTATCAGATCCTCTTAAATCTTCTGTTCCGTTCGTTCAACCTGGACATTCTCCAAAGTCCAAGGCATTTTAACTGTTACTCAGGACATATACAATTTAAGATTTATCTCTAATACTGAATAATTATTTACATTTAAATATTGATATGGGGTCAAAACACTTATCATATTTTGCTCAATTCTGGCCACATTCCTTAGTTTCTATCTCAAGGTATGATTCTGTAAGTTGGTGGAACAAAGAGAGTGTTGACAATTTTCGTGTTTTCAATGTACTAGCCTTGCATATCTTCTATCGATTATCGGAACGTCATCCTCAGGGTTATCGAAAGTCGTCCTATCTCTAATTTCACTGCGCAGCATTCGAATCTGATACAAAATGACAAGCAGAGGAAGTAAATTCAATATCAAAACGTAAGGAGATGGCGCTTTACTTGGCGAGTTTCTTATTAAAATATGAGTACAGGGATGTTTTGGGAAATTCATTGTCAATCATTCGAGCTCAATGAAGTATTGGGAGGAATAGTAGCATGTGAAATGTCGTCATAAATGAAAGAATATAGTCGAAAATCCGGGATGAAATGGCTAAATAAAATAACACGATTAGCGTAAAATTCGCCCCACTGTGTGAGAGAGAAACGCGCAAGCGAGACAGTCACAGAAAATCATTAACCCAGGCTTGTTCAATTTCTTCGGGGAAATACAATTGCTCATTCTGAGGGGGAAAATATGAGATGCATCAACGTTGGAAAACCCAACGAACTGATTTCTATCTAGCACGGGTACCCGATCTGGGCGAAATAAAAATGCAAAATAGAAAAGATATAATTGCCTGATATCGAATGAGTTACATCTCAAAAACTGAATTAGAATTTTTGAGATATTTCTGTCAATGTTGACCATATGCCGACCTCTACGACCTCCTAAATTTTAACAACATATCATCTAATGCATTACAAACAGTTTCATTGTTCCGTAATTCGTCGCTTTTCTTAAGTCAAAAGTTGTAGCTCTTTTCAAGATTGTAATATTCATGTAAGATGCGCGTACACACCAATTTTCATAAAAATTATGTAACACGTCAATTTTTGAGAGGCAATAGTGTAAACTGATAAAACTCTTCTCTTGAAAATAATTGATTTTGAATTGTAACTCTTTTGTTCTGGGCCTTTAAATTATACAGCGATGCCCAGTCATGCATTGATTCATCATTCTGGTAGAAGCTAGGAAATTAGAGCGAATCAATGCCAGAAAGTCGGCTGGCATCAGAAAGATATGTCTTTAGCCGGGGATGTGCCCCGCGTCGGTTGAGCGGGCCGTGAATTCAAAACAAGTGGGTGCGATGCTTCCTTGTCTTGTATCCAGAGCTGTTGCTAGAAGTGCGTGTCGCCTGTCGAGAAGTCGGAGCTGCAAACAAAGCTCTTTGTGAATTGTACATGTTGCTCTTCGTTCAGAGCGGTTAGAGAATAGAATCCAGTAATTAATATGGAAAACTTAAAGATGCAGAACAATGCATTTGTAGATAGTTTCACTAATACTCGTAATTGCGACCGTAAACGTTGGCTCTGAAGTAGAGCAGCTTATAAAATTGCTACTAAGGAATATGTACTTACGATTGGACGAACTAATACCATGATGATGATGATTGTTATTTAAAGAGGCTTAACATCTGATATCGGCCCCAACTAAGACCTGGGTCCATGACCTTCGATGTTAGGCCCCTTTAAACAACAAGCATCATCAAGAAGTAAGCCAACTAAGACCATTAGGTGTTATCTAATATCTGCTCATGAGTGGACTGACTAATTTCAGTCAGGCAAGTAAGCACACCATACACTTACTGGTATTTTTTCTAGGCTGGAGACCTTGAGTTCGAGTGTCGCGCGCGGTATACATGTACCATAACGTTCACGCGGCCCGCTAGTTCGGAGAAGTGTTAAATGAACAATTACTCAATAGCCCAATGTTTTATGTAGCAGTGACGCATTTTCCAACCCACCAAAAATATTACCTCACTAGTTTAGTGGTCGATATCACTAACGGATCCACGAACTTCCCTTAAGTCAATATGAAGCACTAATCACCAATGAAAGACTCTATGAGGCCTATGTTCATCACAAGGTGGAGACCAGGTAAGTACTAATCAGTATTATATTTAGGAGCTTAGTAATAATCGCACTCGGCCGTCTATATAAATCTGTAAATATAAATCACTGATGATTCATTGTGGCGATTTTAAGTTTCCTAATTACCTAGTATATAATTGGGTTAATGCATGTTCTCTTATGGTTGATGGATTGCCTAAGTGAGTACTAGTTAATGCGGTGTAAATATTAGTAATCATGAGTGTACAGATGTATTTGCTTAATGTTCAGTTGACACGAAATGACTTTAGTTTAGCAAATATTATGACTAATGTAGAAAAAGTATTCTTCATATGTTGCCTGATCATAAACGTCTCAGGCCTCAACTATCATTGGAAAACTATCAGCAAGGTAACACTAACCGAATCAAACATTCCCTGATGGTCAGGCAGAAAAATATAACAGCTTTAAAATATAATATCAGTGGAAGAAGGAAACTCAGAAACACATTATTAATTTAAAACTGAAATATTTAAACTTAATTTAAGCACTTGCCCAAAGGAAAGCTGCATAGAAAAATTAAGGTATTAAAAATCCCATAGCACAACAATAAGGAAGCTGAATAATAAAAGCTACATTCCTCATCTTGCAAGTAATCAGAAAGGAAACAGTTTTATTGCATAGCTAAGCAGAGTATTTCTGAAGAAAATTCGCGGTAGAAAACTGACAAAATTTTATATGGAAGGGAAATATAAAAATAATTGTCAACGACGAAATTATGCGAGATTCTGAAGTTAATATAACACTGCTTGGGAAATAATAAGTAATGAAACTGGTAGGAAGTTTATAAAAGGGTCAACAGCCATTGTACCAAACATCCTGAATTACTTCTTTATAAACAAGTACAAACTGAAAAATAACTTTGATATCCTTGAGGATTGTTACGATTTACCTCCTGATATTCTGAGTTACCATCAATTATAGATGTAATGATGTAAACTTTATGTGACATTAAATTACATTTAAAAGGTCTGTCCGTGACACCTGGTAGTATACATGAATTGTGTAGGACTAGTGGCAAGTAAATAATAACATCCATATGTACAATTTCTATTGCTCATTTATCTCAAGTTTCCATTGCATTTGTGCTGCCTTCTGCTCATGAATTCCAATTCTCTAATACAGCACATTCCCATTTACTGCAGTACGAGGGTATTTACTCCTCTGATGTCGATTCCTAAAAATAATATTTTAAACAAGAATTACCTGCTTGTGCCCCTTTGCAGCTCCTCATTATATTATGCATCACAATTACAAACAATACAGGTGACCACACATTTAATAGATTACACACATAACAATGTGTAGACTGTAGCACGGAGCACTCTTATAGAGCAAGTAAATGTGCATAACAGTATTTCGAAATATCATCGAGCTCGAAGGGTAGAACTGTAGGTTGCTGAGCGGCAACAATATTATTTTATTCATACAAGAAGGCAAAGAGCTACTTCCACTGTTGTTTTCTCACAATTGCACTTTTAATGATATTTCCATAAATCGAAAATCTTATCAGCCATACTCCATAGTAAGTAGGCAGAAGGTCATTAAGGGAAACTTATTGGGCAAACAAACTTTCATGCACAGCAAAACTCCACGACACTTCCCCAGAGAGAGGTAAGAATGTTATGTAACGAAAGTAATTTTACTGAGCCACACATCCCGGCTGTTATTTGAAGAAAGCAATGTTATAAAAATGTGGCGCTCTACACATGAGGAATGTGCGACCTGACACGTGAGTTAGTGGACTGGTAACATCGACGATTGTACCACTGAGAAAATATACGATTGTACACATCGCTATGGATGGTCGTTAACACAATCCATGTTAACCCCAGAACAATAGGGTGAAAATCGTAACATAAACGGTCGGGCTAGGTGTGATAGACGCAATATCAAAACAGTTATGTAAAACATTTAGTGATTAATTTTGCACCAAAAATATTTCACAATAAAATGGTACCTCAGTACCTTGAAAGCATTCTTAAAATAGTCAACTCCATCAAACTTTAAAATGTCCATTGAAAAACCAGCATAACATTCAGGTTTCAAAATACACACGGATATGAAATTTTGGGGCAAATAATATGTACTTAATACATCTATCACTTAGCTGTATTTTCCAAAAATGAACACAGTAATTCTCAATATGGTAGGCAAAATTTAACGTGTATATGACACTTAGGGACGTTCCAAATGGGTCACACTCCTTGGCTTCTTCTGCCTTTATCATCTAAGTAATGAGGAGAACTATCTGCATTTCAATCCTTTGTAATCACCGTAACAGTGGAATAATTATGGTTGCATCTCTAATGTGTTCTTCTTCGTCTTTTGCAATAAGTTACCTATTGGATTCAAAATTACTGGTTATCACAAACTCTGGGTCAGGGTTTGAATCATTCTAGGGTTAAACAGTCAAAAAAGATGAGACTTCATTCATAAACATATCTGCACGTTAACACTTTGAAGACGATGTCACCCCATGTGGGGTGACGGACCCTCATACAAAATATAGTATGTCACCCCTCATGGGGTGACACGGCAGTGTGTCCAGGTCTTTCAACTTTAGGCTGTCGCACGAAACTAGCGCTACCATTCGCTGTTGTATTGCATTGCTTGTTCACGTAAGGTGTTCATAGAGTGCAGCGCAGTGCCCATTCCTTTCTCAGCACGCTGAGCATTGCGCAACAAACAGTGGAATTTCTCTGACATTTGTCACCCCATATGGGGTGACATACGCAACCATCAGAATTCAATTATTAATGGCAAGGAAAATGATGTGGATTGGAGTCTATTATTGCTTTATTCTTACATACTGGTTGAGATTTAGCACTCAGATGAAATTGTAAACCGGGGCTACGTGTGAATAAAAAAAATGTTTCTGCAAACCTGGGAATGTTCCCCAGTAATTGTCACTGGCTGATGATTTGGTTGAATCATTGCCCGATGCAGCACCGGAATCTTTGCTAGTGTCCTCACTACACAAACTACTGTTGAATTCTGACTCGGAAAAGGTGGCATCACATTGCAAATCCTAAATGTCAACATCTCTTGATTCAACTCTCGAACCCTTTTCAGGTTGTTCTTCTATCTCTCTATCGGTAATCATGGCTTACTCAACACAGAAACACATAACATGAATTAATTTCTTGTCATAAAACTGTAAATTACAAGGAACTCGTTGAAAGGCGCGTAAATCAACAGCTCACAGTACAGAACACAGTGTTCCACAACAACAAAGGTAAAAAGGCCGTCACCCCTGTAGGGGTGACATGCGCTTTCTCTGTTGCATAGTCAACCTAATAACCATATGTCACCCCAATGGGGGGACACAAAAATAGTAACTTTGAACATAAAATATGTCTTTGATTATCATCTACGAATGAAATTACAAACATCCGTAGCCCACAACAACCTGAAAAATGTATACGGCATTTCAGCAGTTTACCGCGGAAAAAGCAAATGTACACGTCGACGCCAAAGTGTTAAATACAAGGGAGCAGCTGTTGTATAAAATCCGTTCTAAGATTAAGTATTCTAGAAAATAACGTTGAAACGTACCATATAAAACATGGGCGATACCTATAGTGTCTAAATAAGTGTTCATTGCGAGCGTACTTACAAAAAGAACAAGAGATCAAAGATACATAACAGAGGTGTAGATGTACACTAACGTGAGCTAGCAGGTCAGTCCGAAAATGAGTCTTGTGGGAAGACGTTTTAAATTAATTTCTTAAAATGGCTTGATCGATCTGCAGGGTTAGCGTGTGAGTTTTTCTTAAGGCAAGACTTCTATGAATCCTACAACCTCACTTATTACTCAGAAGCAGGTATGCTGGAGACTGAGTGAGTTGGTGTTTACAATAATTACCACACTCGTTACAGGGGGGAGAGGGGTTCTACCAAATTCTTCAGAAGAACGTCGCGTTCCACACCACAGGTCAGCATATGTAGTTCTATTGCACGTTTGAGATAATTTAACAAAACATTGACATTATCAGTGGGACCGTAGCTTGGGGTGACTCGCCGCATGTTTTCAAAGACAAGACTCTTCACTAAAGCTTTTACCTCATTCCGAGCAATAGTGTGAACATTTTCCGTTATAAGTGACCTGGTGCATTCAAAGATTAGAGTTCTTGAATAACTTACTGTACTACCACTCTTCACAATATTGTAGGCGCCCAGCAGTATTCGTGGGCATGTGTGCTCTAAGACGACATATCAGGGGAACGCTCACCACAAGTGTGGAAGCTCTACGATATATTTAAGCAGTTGTTATTTACGCGTACACTTATCACGAAACCCTTTATGACATTAGTTACGGGAGTTTGGTTGAAAATCATAATGCATGAACAGGTGGTGCTGAAAAATATATTTGAAGAAAACGCATTATGACAGACAAGAGTACAGAGGCTTATAAATGTCTTTTAGCAGGTACCCATTAGGTGTGCTCTTTTCACGAAATTTTGACAACATTAGTTACGATAGTTTGGGCGACAGATATTTCCGATAAATATATTGGCGGAGAACCACTGTAACATTAAACACAGTAGAGTGACCTATATCGTGTATGTGTGTGTTGTGACAGCACACATATTACACCCTAGCATGGTATTCAGATGTAAGATATATTATTGTCCGTATACGATTTATTATTTTGTTATCATTACTTTATTTGTATATATATTCCTAATATTTTAAACTGGAAGGTATCCATTTGTGATATCAGTAATATGTTTTCTACAAGCGGATGGGAAACATGCTCATTTCAACTGGGAAATTTGTATGAGTCATGCGAACATCCCGGAGTCCAATGAGGTGGCCTTGTTGATGTTGCACGCGGAAAGTTCCTATGAGTCATGTGAATAGCCAAGCGTCTGACGAGTTGGCCTTGTGGATGTTGTCAAGGGGCCCGGAAGAGCTTCAGGGCGTGGTATTGGAAAGATCTACTATTGATTGGATGGCCAGGATCAATCTACACTGATCATATAACAAAACCGGGAAGCTGGGGTCTATATAGTCATGTGATCAAACGACGAGAAGCATACCGGACTTGGCTTCATACTGGAATGGAGAAAACATTACTTCAAACAGCAAATGAGAGATGTAACTTTTCTGAAATATGGTCTAAATGTGTTGGTGAAGTGTGATAATAACCTACAACTGCTGAATGCCTAAGCACTTCATATTGTGCCACTTGTTGCGGGTTGGTATTATATGTTGGTGAGAGCTATGCAGTGCTGTATTTCAGACTTTCTATCATTTATGTTCTAGAACAACAAACGTGCGTTGCTCGAGTGATGTATCCTTAAACAAAGTATTAGTGTCTGTTAACACAGTATTATAAATGTACAGTATCTGTGTGATATAACAAGTACCCTAAACAAGAATGAGCAAGTTGTGTTGATACACAGTCAGTAAAGGGTACTTATATACATATATATGCTTTGTTCAACGGAGTTCCTGCAGGTGGTGGCTTGGTCCTCGCTTTAGGTTTCCCACTGTTTATGTTGTTGATTATTGTGTAAGTATGGAGTCTTTCTGCAATATATTGCGAGTATATTTTATGTATATATTGGTGTGTTGATGAGGTGCCCATTTACGGATATTGCACAGAATACAATTGTTTTAGAATCAGTGCAGTTAATGACAAACCTATGTGCAGTCCCTACCTATTTAGCCGTTTTCAGAAGGTTATGTAAGGAATGCAGATTATGTACTAGTACGCAAGTTTGTGTACACGCCCTGGGAAAGAACGTATTATCATGCCCTACCAAAATTCGTGGGATCCATTCTAGTTCACTCTGACGCTCATACCACGGACATATCGAAATATTATTTTAATAATAAGTTTTGATTAATAATGTTGGTATTTTATTCAGATAGATTTCACGTTACAAAGCGTGAGGCGATTATTTTATTTTATTTTAACCGAATTGTAATCCTTAATTATCAACATAATATCAATCAGGGCTCCCAATGTGGGGCGATAACCTACCTTATTTTATTTATATTTCATTACTTAGTTATGTGGCAATGGTCATTGATGCTTTTAATAATTATTAATATTAACATATATTACAGTGTGTGTGTGTAAGATGTTGTATATCCAGTTTGCACTCTTCGTGAAACTTCATACCACATCCATTGGTCACTCGACAATAATCGCAATAAATGTGTTGTCGAATATTAGATTTGGATGAAATATTACCACATTGACATCAAGCACATATTTGGCCAAGACTGTCACACACATCGATCTCAACAAATTGGTTAAGCTGCAACATAACTTACTTTTTTTGTTTTCGAAGACTAAAGTTGGTAAAATTAATTAACACATTGATGAAAGGAATTTAGCCGCACCATAGTTTGGGTAGGCACGTGCTGTCGAGGAACATCTCTCTCAGAAGATATCTTACCACAGTCATCGCAGAAATGTGGACGCTCAGACTTTTGAGAAAATGTATTGCCACATTGATTACAGGAGAATGACGACTCGCCAGTATGAGGAAACAGGAGATTCGGAAGACGCATCTTCTGTGAAAATCTCTTACCACATTGAGCACACCTTATCCATTAACCTGTGGGTGTAAGCAAATGTCGCCGAAGAGCGAACTTCGTAGAAAACTTACCACCACATTCATCACAACGATATAGACGCTCACGAGCATGTGTAAGCAGGTGTGGCCCAAGATGCCGTTTCTGAGAAAAATTCCTACCACACTGATCACACCGATATGAACGCTCTGCAGTATGTGTAAGCAGATGTCGCTGAAGAGTGCATTTGTCCAAAAATGTATTACCACATTTATCACAACTATATGGACGCTCTCCAGTATGTATAAGCTGGTGTCGCCGAAGATGCTGTTGCTGAGAAAACTTCCTACCACATTCATCACAACGATATGGATGCTCTCCAGTATGTGTAAGCAGATGTCGCCGAAGATGCTGTTGATGAGAAAACTCCCTACTGCATTGATCACATGAATGTTGACGCTCACCAGTATGAGTAAGTAGATGACGCCGAAGAGTAAATTTGTCTGAAAATGTATTACCACAATCATCACACCGATATGGACGCTCTGCAGTATGTGTAAGCAAGTGTCGCCGAAGATGCTGTTGCAGAGAAAACTTCCTACCACACTGATCACATGAATGTTTACGCTCACCTGTGTGAGTCAGCAAATGTTGCCGAAGTTTCCATTTGTGTGAAAATAAACTACAACATTCATTACACTGATATGGACGCTCTCCAGTATGTGTACGCAGATGTCGCCGAAAATGGTGTTGCTTTGAAAACTTCCTACCACATTCATCACAAGAAAGTTGACGCTCACCAGTATGAGTAAACAGTTGTTGCCGAAGAGTGCATTTGTCTGGAAATTTACTACCACGTTGATCACAGGTATTCGGTTGAGTTAGTAGGTGTTGCCGAAGATGCGACTTCCGAGAAAACTTACTACCACATTGTTCACAGGCAATCGTTCGCACAGCATTGTGCATAAGCGAGTGTTGCCGAAGATTCCACTCGTCAGAAAACTTATTACCATATTCATTACAGGAATTTTGACGCTCCTCAGTATCTGTGTGCAGGTGTTTCTGAAGAACTGAGGTCCGAGAAAATTTATTACCATATTGATCATAGGAATTCGGTCGCTTTCCAGTATGGGTAGGGAGGTGTCGCCGATCAGAATCGGAAAACACGTGTAGTTTGCATTCATTAAGAGGGGGCGAAATGGACATTATCTCACTTCCCTCTTTCATTATTTTGCAGCTAATGTTACATGTTACATGACTTCTCGTCAATAATGCAGCGTTGCCAAATCTAGAAAACCAAAACATGTTATTACACATTATGAGTAAGATAAAAAATCGAATACTATATTCAAAAGCAAATGCAATATATGTTCCAAAATTGTTTCTTATCACATTACATAGCACTCCAAACATCAATAATTTCACATAAAGGCTCTAACAGATAAGCCAATATAATTTCCAATCGCGAAATATGATGTATGATAAGTTTGTACTTAACCACAGCACATCGAAACAATTTACGAAAGTCCAATATGGAAACAATGATGGTGAGAATGCTTCTCCTTGTGATTTCCTTACGTGCATTTTTCACAATTTATCTGTAACTGAAACTCACCACATTTGGTATGCTAAATAATAACCAATGTTTTAATAGCTTAATTCTTATTGAGGTTACATCTTGACAATGTTTCTCTATCATCTACGGGGACATTGGCGAAGGCTGCTGGACATTTTGACGTCCAACTGCTGAGATACATATATGTACAATAAAGTCAGAAGAAATTTCTGACTGAAGTTCCTCAGCTACTTCAATTGAGCTAGTAACTGTCAACACGTCGTCAAGGTAAAACAATATGCAATACGGTGAGATTCTGTGTGTTCCTCAACAAGTTGAACTAGATACCTCGGAGCAAGGAAAGGGGCAGAACTTGTAACAGTAGTAAGATGGTAGTTCTTGTTAACTTCACCAGAGGATTCATGCCATGAAATAATCTAAAGAGTCCTGTATTAACATAAATTTGTACAGCATAACTGAAAGAGTAACAAGGTAAGTTCTGAACTTTAAAACATTAGACAGGAATTCAGGCTGAATTTCAGAGTCAACCGTTTGCAAAGAGTTCACAGTTATCCCATTTCAAGATTCACAACATCTGTCAAACTAAACTCTTGGGTTGGTTGTCATGCTAGAATCTTTGAGCACACAATGATGTGGCATGTAAAAGCTTAATGAGTTAGAAGTCTCAAGTGATGCAATTTCCATGTGTACCATTTCACTGTATTCACGCATGAAAATTTCATACAGCCGTTTCTAGTCTCGAAATCTAGCAAGCTTATTTTCATTGTGTTTGAGCGTTTTACAAGCATTATGCTTAGACTGAGCTACAGGTGACACTTCAGGACGAGTAGCAAATCCGCCATCAAACCTGAGTTAATCATCCATTTTGTCGTTGTTCAAGAAAACGTTCTTCACATGCCCTTTCTGCATGAGTGAAAAATGGTTGGTGGAGTTTTTCACGCTTCCAAAATCTTTGTAAGTTTTTGTAAAGAGAATCAAGATTTACATGCCTGGCACACCGAGCTTTGGCATTATTCTTAACACAAACTCAGGGGTGGTGCCTGTAAATACCCAACCAAATTTGGTCATTTAACGAGGTGGGATAACCTTTCTTATGCACGGTATTAAAGACAAAATTTCATACCAGAGTTCAGCTCTTAGCAAGATATAAATAACAGAATGCTGCTTAAATATACCAACATATAAAATAACGTCACGAACAATATACCAACTGGAACAATCAATCTGCTGTGCAGGAAGTTGGCTATGGTTGTATTCATGACTGCACAGTTCAACTTCAATGAATAATCTGACAAATTAGAGAGGGAAACAAGGTTGCATGTGGATCTTCCAGGCGATACATGAGTATTGCCTATGCCAAATACAGGAGCCAACAAATCTTAGTACGAATGCCAAGATTCGTGACAAGCCTACAAGACACTAAGGATAAATGACTCCTCCAGTCCAGTAAATCTTCAAATAGTACAATCTCTCCTGAACCGTTCTTCACCGCTACACAAGCTGTGCTTAACTGAATATTTGAGTTGGGGGATACAATTGCAGAACTTCTAACATTTATATCATTATTGGAAATTGTTTGTTCTTTACAAACCTATAAGGTGAGGAGTCCATTATATCAGGGGCACTCGTGTCACCTAGACTGTTTAGATGCATGGGAAGGAGAAACATAGATACCAAAGGTTATTCTCCCTCACAAACTTGCGGAGATAACGTATGTTTGTTTGTTGGTTGGAACTTTCCACAATTAGAATTGCTTTCATTATCAAGTTTGAAACACTTACAATTGTATCGTAAGTATTGTGAAGTAAAATATAAAGTGAAAGACAATAACAAAATGACCATGAATCCAAAACTACCAGTGGATCCAATTCGCAATGCCTTATTTTCAGAGATAATGCTTGTTGTCCAGAAGGGTCCAAATCCATGTCACTGCCTCATGCAATGGTACTAATTACTGGTAAAGCAGAACCACGGCAGTCCTGCTATAGTTGTACTAATCACTGGCATCATACTCATGGCATTCCTCGCATGTTGGTACTAATCATAGGTAATAGAGACACATGGCATGTCACACATAATGGCACCACTCACAGGTAACAGAGACCAATGGTGTTCCCCATATTAGGGTACTACTCACAAGCAATGCAGACCGATGGTGTTCCTCACATGGTGGAACTAAACACGGTCACTGACTAGATCAATGATTTCTTGTTTAAAGGGGCCTACCCGCTAGGTAACCAGGCCCTTTTGGTACGAGGTGCAACAAAATGAAACGATAATTAAAGCATCAACACAAATTAATTGACAAGAATCTAAAGTGAATGATGATGACAAATTAGTACGAATTCAAAACAATCCGTGGATCCGATTGGCAGTGCTTTAATGACGTCACTATGCAGGGTAAAATAGAAAGAACTTTAGGATAAAACATACAACTTAGCTTGGAGTTCCAACGTTCGATACTGCATCAGCCTGTTTGCATGCCGGAGTCGGCGTGCGATCCTCCTCCATAGAGAAGAGTTTGCTACATGATTCTTAGGTCCTATATCTAAGAACGTGCACTCGAGGGGTGGTAAGTTCAAATGCGCAGCTCAGAAGATAGTTAACATAACGTATCTGTAGTGTGAAACTCCTCCTCAAAGACTTAGTAGCGCTTTACCTTCTCCTTGTGGACAGAGTACTCGGTACTCATTTCCGTTACAAAGTTGAGTAAACCTCAGATATCTCTCAAACCTCTTAACAGACAATCAAACTTACACCGTTATCGATTAGACCTAAATGAATTACTGATAAAATTATTCTTTATCCATTCAGATTAAAATCAATGCCTTCCTCACAACCACCATTAAGAAACAAACCCTGAATCTATGAGTTCTGATATAGAGATTTGAACCCCAAGAACTGCAAATCCCATAGCAGATAAATGTGTTATCACTCGTCCTCACTTAGCAAACTGGTATTCGTATAATATTTTGACAGAGAATCGGTTCATCACGAGAATCGACTATTATAATTAAACTTATTATGATTATATATATTATATTATAATTAAACCTATACTATTATACTATTATAATTAAACTTATGTTCTAATGGTCAAAATTTTAAATCCTATATTACACAATGTGCGTAGACTACGTAGAATTGAAAACGAGGACCATTAAAACGTAAGTTTAATTATTGATGTTATCACAATTCAATACGCATCAAAACCATGCAGTTTATATTCTATGATATTGAGTTGTATGGCAAGGCAACTATGAGCTGGGACATAACGACTTCAACAGAAACCAACAGGGAGCACCATCAGTCAGAAATATACCACCTGCGGGAAGAGCTTCATCCATGGTGCCTGGATTTTCTACACCACCGTGACGACAACAAACTGCGATGGATGAGAATGCAGGGAAGCAGGGTAGGAGCCTGGAAGACAGTGATCCTCCAAGCCAAAATCATTGCATGTAGCTTGCTGTTGCTCCACAGGAATAAATACCACTTGCATTAATTGGCAGAACACTCACACCACTCTCAATCTGGCGGCACATCACCTCTCAACATCAGAGCGATATTCTGGCAGAGTTCCGTTTACCAGCTGCGAAACGCTCGTTGGTATTTATGCCATTAAATATCAGGAGCTACACAGAGGCAGCAAAGAACCCCGCACTGAACACACAAAGTACAACAACGCAGTGGCACAACAACAAACACTGGTCTTCCTGGCCCATACTACATAGTGAAGATGAGAAGTCTGAACCCAGATATCAACCACTCGCTCCCACTCTACTATGCCATCACCAGACTTCTGCCCAATGCCACACGAGATTACCTTCTAGAAATTCAGTTGAGCAAAGATGGCCACACCATCAAAACTTCTAAAACTATTATACAGCACTAGTCAACAAAATAGGACAGGCGCATTTTGGACACATCCTGCAGCACAGAACCTGGCTCAACAATGCGGCGCAACTAACCGTTTTGCGTCCAGCCTCCACCTGGTTACTTGTGGCACATGCGCTTGATAGCAGCAACACGGAGGACGTTATCGCAGGCCATCTCCAGAAACAGAGACATCAAATATTGGGGGCCATTCGGAGCTGGAATTCTAACGGATACACCCCGCTGATGCGTATCCTGTCCTGGAATATGGCAATATTAAACCAGTTCTGAGGGATGGTTTGATATTCTACGTGAAGCGATATCATGTGGAGGCCCCTTGGTCATCTTGACCACAGCACGGACACTGCGATCGCAGCCAATTCTATGATCATCCTAGTATTGCTTTCTTTAGAATGTATGTGCGATTTGTAGTGGTCAACACACCTCAAGTGCTTGCAGGAAAAGGGATAACTGAAATGCAACACTTGCAGTGAAGATCATCCATGTTTCTGAGTTACATGCAAGGGTAAACGCCAAACCTTTCCCACTTTGCCACACCAACTGACACAGCACCCCACCCTCCCATTTCACTCGTTCCCTCCTTCCACGGAGAACATTATGCATATCATCACTATGAAGCTCCAGAATATTCTCCCATTCCAACGTCCTAATGTTCTGTATCAGATCCAGCTAGCAGCATGATTAATCTTCCAGACTCACTTTGACGGAACGTTCTCTGGGACATGAATGCACTGTGCATTATTCTTCCTTGATCCTAGTCCATTGTTGTAAGTGAAAGATTATTACGATAATGTGTATTCTTTAAGGGTCAAGTGACTGCTTCCCTAACAGATGTCGCGGAGGGGTAGCAATTAATATTAATAAATCCATCCCTTCAGAACAACAATATTATTCTTTAAATGGAAATCTATCTGAAAACTTAAAAGTAAAAATAATAATTGGAAATACGATAATAGCTTTAGCAACAATTTATATACGTCTTGGCTATTCCCCACCCCAGAAATTAGTAGAATATACCGATCGCTAATACACTATTTTCATTACGATCATAGATTTTAACAATAGTCAAATACACAACAACAACAACAAGCTATTTACGATTAACTATTAAATGATATCCAGGGTGTTGACTTAACGTTCCCTTCCCCCAACCCGCCCTACATCAAATACGAACCCTGAATTACCGATCTTCAGCCCTAACATAGCAACGAACTGTGACATCACCATGCTACCTTCAATGGGACATGACCATGTCCCTGCCCTACTAACAATAACAAATGTACTAACAAACCCATAGCAACATAACTAACAAGTTAAGGAATTAGAATCACCCCTAAATATTGTCAATCGACTATATTCCTCACCACACCTCCCATCCCACCCTAAGCACTCCAAATATTAAAATATTCCCACGAATATTACAAGGCGTACCTTCGACAGTTTGATCCAAATATTCATAACCACTCTTAGAGATGCTTGATCATTCATCAAGGCTTTTAAAATAAAAGCGTGGGCAAGTGCACTGAATTATCCAACACAACTGACGCCCGCAAATAACGGAACAAGTTAAAAGAACTGACAAAAATAAGGCAGTCCTACCCCTATTATCCAATAATACATAACAAATCTGCACTCATGATAATACAACAATGACTGACATCTTTGCAGATCATTATAATGTAATTTTCTCATCATCTTCCGATCCCAATATCTACCATCCTGACCACGATGCAATATCGGAATATTCGGATATCACACAAAATCCTCTTTGCCCTACCTCCAGCTCTTGACTCTCAACATCCCCCAAATGCCCCTATTGCAGTCTAAGATATAAAAGACGCGCTCAGGACTAAAAAGAGCACTGCCACTGGACTAGATCAAATTACTTACCGCCACATAAAAGAAGCCCCACATCCCTTCCTACAACTCCACAAAAAGTCTATATATATTAAATAAGAGTTTTGTCTGTATATTGCTCAGAATTTAAAAAGGGATTATATTTCTGTATCGGTCGTGGCAATAGTAGCAAGGAAATGCACTTTTTAATTTTCCGTAATTTCTGTCTATCTGTCTGTATGGATGTACACGCATCACGAGAAAAAGGCTGAAGAGAATTTAATGAAAATCGGTATGTAATGTCCACGAATAAGTCGCTACAATATAGGCCATAAATAATTTTATACGCGCTGAGAGAAATAATAGTTTAGGGTAAGGACTAAAATTTAATTGTCAAATATTTATGTTATTAGTGGTCCTATCTCAATGAAAATCGGTATGCAAAGTCGGGACGTAAGTCACTACAACCAAGGCCATAAATAATCTTATTCACTCTGAATGAAATGGTAGTTTAGCAGAAGGCCTAAATTTAAATTCTCAATTTTTTTATGTTATTAATGGTCCTATCTTAATGAAAATCGGTATGAAAAGTCGGGAAATAAGTTGCTACAATCTAGGCTATAAATATTTTTTTCACGCTGAGTGGAATGGTAGTTTAGGAGAAGGCCTAAAGTTTTATTCTCAAATATTACTCTTAATACTGGTCCTATCGACAAATACTACATTACTAAAGTTATGCAGTATTAAATTTCCGATCATTTATGTCTTATACATTTTACCGTGCCGGCTATGATACCAGAGATATTCATGAATTTGTATTTTTCTTGCTAAGTCCATATCAGCGCAAAGGGACGAGAAAATGGGTAAACAGAATTTAATGAAAATCGTTATGTAAAGTCGGGGAATAAGGAACTACAGTCTACGCTATAAATAACTTGGTAAGACGCCTTAATATCACAGAGTCGAGAGAAAACTAAATATGAAGACCTACAATACAGAAGGCTCATAACACTGAACAACAATAACATTACATTGACCATTGTTTTTGTGATGTGCTTCGTGTCTTCTGTTGCCAGTCATGTCCGACAGATGAGATTACTGCTGTATACTGCGGTTTTTTAATTTGCTTTATGTCGCACCCGCACAGATAGGTATTACGGCGACATGGGATAGGAAAGGACTAGGAGTGGAAAGGAAGCGGCCCTGGCGTTAATTACGGTACAGCACCAGCATTTGCCTGGTGTGAAAATGGGTGACTACGGAAAACCACCTTCAGAGCTGTTGGCCAAGTCGCTCGGTCGTACCGAGTATAAAAGCCTGCCTAGATATTGGCGGGAAGTAGCTGGGGAGTTAGATAATTTTCTTCTTAAGCATGCCATTCCTATGGTTCATAATTTTCCTGGCACTACGGTACGTAACGAACTGGTTCATCACAGCATTTGAGCTATTCAATCCCTACCCTGAGTCACTGATTGAAATGAGCAGTGTGTATATTTAACGGAATAATGGCAGAGGAGTGTTCACGACTGTCTGCGGCCTGGTTATTCGAGTACTGGAACTTTGGACTGTTAGATCGGCATCGTAGTACTGTTCGTTAGAAGTGAGAAAAAGTGCGGTTTTTCATTTGAGCGAGTATTTTATAACATTGCTTTTAATCCCTACATTCCTACTGACGTTTCTGTAATAGCCTAAGTTAACTGCAGTTAGGAAAACCACAAAGACAGTCTTTCTGAGAATCCCGTACCGAAGCACGGGTACAACAACTAGTATACACTATAATACTCCATACTGGGTTCTTCTCACTCCCCCAAATTGGGTACATGCCAAAATTTTGTTATTTTGCAAACCCAAAAAACTACCATCCAAATTAAATCCATATTGTTCCATTATCTTCTAATAGAATGTTCCTAAATCTTAGAAATCGTCCTAGATCACTGTATATATACCTATCTCGATTCCCTCCATCTCATACCTCAGTAACACGGCATTTTCTGTCCTCAGCACTCCATACATGACCATGTCTTTCATATATCTGTATCATCACAAAATATTTACATACAAACATACGCAAAGCACTTACCAGTCTTGATGTTCAGAATGCCTTTCAACAGATCGATATATAAACTCCATAACCTCCCAGTTCCAATGACAATCACCCATTTCCTAGCCAAAATCACTATCCATAACACATTTACCTACACCTTTCCAAATAAAGCAGGAGTACAGAAAGGTATCCCTCTGTCACCACTTTTGTATGTCCTGTTTTGTATCAATATTACCCAACGTCTACCCCCACCTTGATTGTGTCAGTTTGCTGAGCACACGGCAATACTGGCTGTGAAATCCAATAACCGATCCTTGAAATCCCGTCTCCAAGCCAATTTCAATGAACTCGAACAATGGCTCAATCTCTGACAAATCAAAATTAATGTAAGCAAAAAATGTATAATTTTTCCTAATAATAAATGTAGATATCGTCCGAATAACAAACTCTTTTTAACCTTAAATAATCAACCCTCTGCTGTAACTACCACATTTACCTATCTAGGCATAACGTTTTAAAATCATCTTCAATTGAACGGACATTTGGACCAAACTTATCAACCTCCTACCCTGGCGGTTAGGTCAAACCTGGGGATTCAAAGCCATACAAATCACACCTCCTATTCCCACTTCCGAGTCAGACCATAGATACATTTAAATTCAAAAAGGAATTATGGAGAAATACAGATCACATATTTCTGGGCAAGTTTCATCTTATTATTTTTGTTTCCCTGAGAAATTATGACAACTTCGCTTATTCACATGGAGAAGAACTGGTTAATAATTTTGTCATCGATTGTATACTAATATTTAAAATATATATAAATGTATCTGAGTAAAAATATAAAATATATATTTAACATTGTTTCACTATGAGAAAAACAATGGTTTTTGTTCTGTTATTATTTTTCTAGTGATTCAATGCTTTAACAAAGAAAACTATTTTTGTTTCTGACGTGTTATACAGAAGTAGAAGATTTTTTTAAAATTTACTTCCATAAAATATTTACTTTCATAAAATATCTATAAATATGGGCCAAGGAGTCCATTTGTTAGATTGATGACCCACTCCCATAGTGGAGAGAATGAAATAAATATTAAACTAAAAATACTGGTTCATCTCTCTTTGGCTCTCTCTGTCATTAGGAAAACATCTACCATGAAACAACTTACCCAGGTTATATTTACAAAGATTGTGGAAGAACCTTTCTCTGGGGGGGACACAAGAGTCTCATAAGGTGATGTGTAGTGCAATTTTTCGGGTGCAAACAATGTAAATGTCTGGTCTAGAACCCTTCCAACAGCAACATGAAGAAGCTTCTAGTGTAGATTCAATGAGAAAGAATTTTAAAGAGCTCAAACATATTCCAATAATAATAATAATAATCTTATTTGTTTTACGTCCCACTAACTACTTTTACGGTCTTCGGAGATGCCGAGGTGCCGGAATTTAGTCCCGCAGGAGTTCTTTTACGTGCCAGTAAATCTACCGACACGAGGCTGTCGTATTTGAGCACCTTCAAATACCACCGGACTGAGCCACGATCGAACCTGCCAAGTTGGGGTTAGAAGGCCAGCGCCTTAACCGCCTGAGCCACTCAGCCCGGCCAAACATATTCTACCAGATAATTTAACTTATTTATTTATTTATTTATATATTTATTTATTTATTCATGAATAGTAAACCTTTACAAAATATTTCAAACTCTCCTTCATTGTCTAGATTTACAAGTTCTGTTCCTTTGCTCACATCTCAAGAGGAAGAAAAGCAAGATAAATAAGAGGAAGCAAAAGATATCAATGGTATATACCATAAGAGTTGTTAATTTTATTCCTATTACAATATCTATCGCAGTGCAAACATCTAAACAAGGAGAGAAGCAGGATGACGTACATACTGAATAAGGCGATGAAAAAGAATACAACCGAGAAGGTCTAAATGCCTTTTCACAAAAAAGCAGGTTAAATATAGTTTTCTACATATCAACTGTCTGCACTTAGTCCGAAATGTGAACAACAAGCCTCTGTTACCATATGTAGATATACAAAGTAAGATCCCAACCTACTCGTAGAACGCTTGTAACAGAAAAGAGCCAATCAAGATTGTCATTACACAAGGTATGAAGCAGAGATTCTAGAAATAGTGCAAGAATGACATTGTATGGGTATTACAGAGTAATACAGTCAATACAGTACCTTTCTTTTTTCTGTAGCATACAGTACACTATCATGTTGCAGACTCTGCAATAACCTACATCCCTTGGGGTTATATCTCCAACTCTATCCGTAGAGCAGGTCTCAAGACTAGATAAAGCAAGAGAGACACCCGAAATAGTAGGCTAGCTAAAATGGTAGTTTAGGGGGAAGTATAAAATTTAATTCTTATATAACAGCGTTAGTAGTCGTTCTATCGAATAATGCTACATAACTAAAGATGTAAAACATAACATTTCTAACATTTTTTGGCCGAAATTGAGTTTTCGAGTTTTTGTACAGGCTATATTAACACATAATTATATTCACGAATATAAACTTAACTGAGTTGTAAGAAAATGGTTGCATAAAATGTAAAAAAAAAAACTTGTAATCACACCTCGTTAATCCACACATTTTAGTCACTGCTCATTAGCCTGCACACATTAGTAACTGCTAATAAGCCCTAGATCAATTGCCCCCTATCATTTGCAATTTTTATTAGACCCTGCTCATTAAGTCATGCTTCACTGACCCTTGCTCATTAATGACTGCTCATTGCTGATGACCATATAGTTTTGAACAGTCTTACCCCTCACCTAGGCAGTTTACCAAACTTGGAAGATAGATGGGTGTTTGTACCATATTTAGAATTAATAATAATCATAATAATAATAATAATAATAAAATAATAATAATGTTATTGGCTTTACATCCCACTAACTATTCTTTTACGGTTTTTTGAGACGCCAAAGTGCCGGAATTTAGTCCTGCAGGAGTTCTTTTATGTGCCAGCAAATTTACTGACACAAGGCTGACATATTTGAACACCTTCAAATACTACGGGACTGAGCTAGGATCGAACCGTCCAAGTTGGGGGTCAGAGGGCTAGCGCCTCAACTATCTTAACAACTCAGTATTTAGAATTAGATGACATCTTCTCGGCCTAGTTGGTCTCTATAAACTCGATATTCCATTAAGTTTATAAGTCCACTTCTGACTATCATTCCTAAATCAGCCTTTTAGGCTGATGACAGTGCAGTTTTCCAGAATCGTAAAGCTAGCACTCAACTCCTAAGTTAGTTTTAGTGAGTCTACACAGAGCTGATAGCTATCATTCAACACATTCTTAAGTTCTGAGCCCAAAGCTTTAATCTTTAATGTAAACATTCTGGTATGCAATTAAAAGTCTCTAAAGTTCAAATCTATATGGTCAAAAAGTTAAAATCCACAAGTGAGTGACTCCGTGGTCGCTCAGCTCTGTGAACCTGAGATCAACCTCCATTACGTCCATGTAAGCAATTCAAATTTTTAGGCCTTACATCACCTCCCTAGTCCCATATAAACAATGTATACTCACTATATTGTATATAACTACAAGTTCTACTCCGACTCCATCAGCTTGCCTTCCATTACGCCCCATCAGTATTAAACGTTACACCGACTCCCTAGTACCATTAACAAAATGTGTAGCCAAAATCTTGTTCCAAGTCCAGCACCGAGTCCTGAAGATCACCATCCAATGTTTCCCCTCTACGAGTAAAGCATACGTATTAAGCCTTACAGCATGCCCCTAGTCTCATCAGTACAATGAGTAGCCCCCATTAAGTTCCAAGGTCCACTCCGAGGGAGCTAATGCTTCTCCACTTTGCAGCATGTGGTCGAGTATTTTGTAGGCTGTTAATTACCTCGATCTCTGTGAAGTAAAGGATGGAGAGGGAGAGTGGTAATGGCTTAGCTGTGTTTGGGTACATACTTGTACTTTCCCTGGCTCATTATTGCCCCCTTTAAATTTCTCACTGAACGTTGAGGCAATGGCCTAGGGGGAGGCAACTATTGTCATTCGAGTAGAATGCACTTTGTGCTGATTTGGCGCGTTTGCTATTAAAGTATTAACACATGTCTATGCAGTTGTTACTTATCTTGTTTATGTCGTTCGTGGGTGAGTTCCTTGGTGGTATTCCTCACGCATTTGTATTTGTCCCACTTAAGATTGCTTGTATCCTGTTTCCGTTTCCTGTAAAGTATATTCCTTTTGCATATCACTTTGACTACTTCTTATGTGATCTATGGAGAGTTTTTCTTGGTTATGATGGGTAGATGCCTTCTTAGTTATGATAGCAGTTCCCAGCCAGCTTTCTTGTAGTAATAGACTTCTCTATTACATCCTTTTAATGGTGGTTTATTGTATTTTATGGTAGCTGTAACTGCTAGGTGTTCGGAGGAACAGAGGATTACTTCTGTTTTCAGTACTGAGGATGGAGGGTTTGTAAGGACAAATGTTTTCATTATACGGGTTTCTTCAGTATTTCGTTGTTCAAGGAACACGTAGAAATCTACAATGAATGCTGTTGCTAATGGACGGATGGGAAGAGGCAGGATGTGAGGGCGATCGTGCTGCCAGAACATTTCCAAGGTATAATCACGAGCCATCTAGATACTTGAGAATCAATATTGTATATTTTGTACAGGGCTTAGAGACAGTAGTAATTCCTTATTACCGAGCTCGATAGCTGCAGTCGCTTAAGTGCGGCCAGTATCCAGTATTCGGGAGATAGTGGGTTCGAACCCCACTGTTGGCAACCCTGAAGATGGTTTTCCGTGGTTTCTCATTTTCACACCAGGCAAATGCTGGGGCTGCACATTAATTAAGGCCACGGCCGCTTCCTTCCATGTCCTACCCCTTTCCTGTCCCATCGTCGCTATACGACCTATCTGTATCGATGCAACGTAAAAACCAAAAGCAAAAAAATCCTTACTGATGGCTCGTGGGGTGGGGGAGATTCGGTGCTCAGTACATGGAACTCATGAGGAACTTGCTTCCAGCGAATGTGAATTCCACCCAAAATAAATTTTGCCTTCATTCTGCTCAAAACGCACAGGGTTGAATTCGGGTTTCATGGCAATAAGTGCTCCTTCCCCTGAGGTATCCTAAATACTGTGCATAATTGAGGTACCAATTCTATTTCATACATTGACGAATTTAGACAGGATTAACTAACACACGCTATTGGTGGGTCTAAACAAGCAGGAGTGGCCAGAACTGCCTGTTAACGCTTCACAAATTTCAGGCTGTGAGCATTAAATCAAAACACAGTAACTCTCCTGTTATGTGCAGTCCAATATTCTGAGTTCCTAACATCAATATTTACACTTCATGATGTTACGTTAAAAATTATTCTGAGATTGAGGTGAACTATATTTCCAACATGACCACGTCTCCACCCCCGAGTTGATTTTCTACAGTAGAGCTGTATTAATCATTGCACATGTTCTCTGGACTGGCGAGTAAAATAATGTACACGTCACAAATAGCTGATTCACATGATGTTTAGCATTACACATGTTACACAGGCATTTCAATGAGACTTCTGAGTTTCGTCCTGGGTTCAATTCCACATCTCCACTAAGTGCAACTGAACACATCCCAAGGTAGAGTAATGATACGGGCAGCTTGGCAACCTTGTTCCCTCTGCTTCCCTAACCCCCAGACATCTTTTACCCATTCCTGCGGTGGACTGTAGACCTTCACTTCTACACCACGCCCAGGAATTAATCTCACATTTAGATACTACTAATAAGCACTTATTAATTTCTACATCTGTATACAATGCTCTGTTTGTCAAGGAGTACTTTGATACTGTTTTTGCAGATGTTGTAACACTTCATACCATTAAAACACGACACAAACATGGAGAACTCATATCACTACGGAGATGCTTGCCTCTATCTTGGACTATTTTCTGGTTTTGTTGCGATGGGCTGGAGATTTACATATTCGAGAATAACATTCTTGCAAAACCAAACATTTGATTCCTTCACTTTCATCCAACACAGCCAGACAAGAGGCAGTGTTGCTAACATTTCATCCCAGAATATACTTTCCACCTGCCTGAACACCGAAGATGCCGAGGGCAACCTCTCGCTCTGAAACAACCCCTAATTTTGCTTTTGTGTACTCAATTTAACCGTACCAGTATGCATTTCTCATATAGGTTGCTTACCTCTTACTCATGACCGTATTTCAGTTTTATTGATTTGATAGTCCTTGGAATATTGTGACGAGTGAATGAGTGGTGTTTTGCATTATGTACTGAACCCCTCCCTTGTCGTTGGTAATTAACCCAGGAAGAAACGCAAGTAAGGAGATTCGAGGCGTGGACTTCGAACAGGAAAGGCAGAAAACAGCCCCAAACTGGAGATGTCATTCGTTATTAAAGAACAAGGAAAAATACCAAGCGCTACTCTGAATGAAAATGAGTTAGTTAAAATGAAGGTTTATTGAATAAGTAGATATGAAGCATAAAAGAACTGAAAACCAGTAATCAAACTAAAATAAATGGATTACAGCATAACGTACCTCCTCGAATGATCAACTTAAAGTCGTGGTGTGAGCTGAACATTTCCATTTTCTAACACCCAATAAGTATTGTAACTAGCTCGCAGTTTTTTGTAATGATCTCGCTACATCATGCATTTATACCTCTGCCGTGCACACGGCTGAATTCAACTCTATCTTTTTACGAGAATAACTTCATTCATATCATACTTCTATTCGCACCACTATCCTCACAACAACAACCCTCTGTTACACTCCATCAAAGCCCACACGTCCAAGGAGTACAAAAAAAGGGCAGGCCCCTATCAGTATTAAACGTTACACCAACTCCCTAGTACCATTAACAAAATGTGTAGCCAAAATCTTGTTCCAAGTCCAAGTCCAAGGCCATTGCCTCAACGTTGAGTGAGAAATTAAAAGGGGGCTATAATGAGCCAGGGAAAGTACAAGTATGTACCCAAACACAGCTAAGCCATTACCACTCTCCCTCTCCATCCTTTACTTCACATAGATCGAGGTAATTAACAGCCTACAAAATACTCGACCACATGCTGCTTTTGGCCTTGATAACATACCACCAATTATCCTTGTGCAATGTGGAGAAAAGTTAAAATTCACAAGTGCTCATCTTTTCACTTCACCCAATCCCCAACACTCCTTCCAACATTCACAATATGCCGGTATCGGGAAGTAATTATGCGAGCGGCCGCTCGAGTTGAAAGTCAAACACCAATTCAAATAATATGACTCACCTTGTCACACAGTTAGGTCTCACATATATCGATCAGTAGCGTGCATACTTCTCAAACATTTCACACCGGAAAATCAGAGAGAATCACTTACCAAAACCCCATCAGGTCCGCCCTTCGAACGACCCGAATGAAAGCTTCTAGTCGACTCGAAGGGCGTAGGCCTACAATCATTGGTGGCGAAGTGTAATAAACGTAGTGCACGAAATATGTAATCAATCGGAGACCAAAGTTACCAAGATATCATGATCATAATATCGACCATACGCACTCACACAGATGTTTCACGCAGCGAAGCAGAAAGAAAAACATCGATCAGTTATCGATGACCATGAAGAATGTATTGCAAACATTCGTAAAATCAAAGTTAAAAACTAAGACCAACATACCTGTAATATTCATACTTATCTTACCAAAAGAATGCAGTAGGAACTTGTTTTAATATAACAAATATCCATATGAAACATAGGAATGCAATTCCGGTCCGTATGGGCGGCATTGTTAATACGTCTCATGTAGACAAAGGCAAAGATAAGACTCCAAGAAGATGAAACTAGTCTCGTAAAAGGAACGATCTTTAGTACATATTGTGAACAGTGCTGCGCTCACTAGCGCAGCCATGGAAGTACACTGACTGACAGAGCAAATGCAACACCAAGAAGGAGTGATCAGAACTTTAATGCCAATTGCAGGGTAGACTGACGTCACTGAGGTATGCTCATGATGTGAAATGCGCCGCTGTGCTGCGCACGTAGCGAACGATAAATGGGACACGGCGTTGGCGAATGGCCCACTTCGTACCGTGATTTCTCAGCCGACAGTCATTGTAGAACGTGTTGTCGTGTGCCACAGGACACGTGTATAGCTAAGAATGCCAGGCCGCCGTTAACGGAGGCATTTCCAGCAGACAGACGACTTTACGAGGGGTATGGTGATCGGGCTGAGAAGGGCAGGTTGGTCGCTTCGTCAAATCGCAGCCGATACCCATAGGGATGTGTCCACGGTGCAGAGCCTGTGGCGAAGATGGTTGGCGCAGGGACATGTGGCACGTGCGAGGGGTCCAGGCGCAGCCCGAGTGACGTCAGCACGCGAGGATCGGCGCATCCGCCGCCAAGCGGTGGCAGCCCCGCACGCCACGTCAACCACCATTCTTCAGCATGTGCAAGACAACCTGGCTGTTCCAATATCGACCAGAACAATTTCCCGTCGATTGGTTGAAGGAGGCCTGCACTCCCGGCGTCCGCTCAGAAGACCACCATTGACTCCACAGCATAGACGTGCACGCCTGGCATGGTGCCGGGCTAGAGCGACTTGGATGAGGGAATGGCGGAACGTCGTGTTCTCCGATGAGTCACGCTTCTGTTCTGTCAGTGATAGTCACCGCACACGAGTGTGGCGTCGGCGTGGAGAAAGGTCAAATCCGGCAGTAACTGTGGAGCGCCCTACCGCTAGACAACGCGGCATCATGGTTTGGGGCGCTATTGCGTATGATTCCACGTAACCTCTAGTGCGTATTCAAGGCACGTTAAATGCCCACCGCTACGTGCAGCATGTGCTGCGGCCGGTGGCACTCCCGTACCTTCAGGGGCTGCCCAATGCTCTGTTTCAGCAGGATAATGCCCGCCCACACACTGCTCGCATCTCCCAACAGGCTCTACGAGGTGTACAGATGCTTCCGTGGCCAGCGTACTCTCCGGATCTCTCACCAATCGAACACGTGTGTGATCTCACTGGACGCCGTTTGCAAACTCTGCCCCAGCCTCGTATGGACGACCAACTGTGGCAAATGGTTGACAGAGAATGGAGAACCATTCCTCAGGACACATCCGCACTCTTATTGACTCTGTACCTCGACGTGTTTCTGCGTGCATCGCCGCTCGCGGTGGTCCTACATCCTACTGAGTCGATGCCGTGCCCATTGTGTAACCTGCATATCGGTTTGAAATAAACATCAATTATTCGTCCGTGCCGTCTCTGTTTTTTCCCCAACTTTCATCCCTTTCGAACCACTCCTTCTTGGTGTTGCATTTGCTCTGTCAGTCAGTGTAGATAAGTCATTTGGATAGAGGTAGACAGAACTCATTTGCATATCAAACCATTGCATTAGCAACACAAATCATTTGAATTAAAGAAACATGCTAAGGAAGCATGGTTCAATTACTACCATACATTGCCTGTGATCAGCAGATTGTGCAGAAACGAGCTACTACTTACCATGTCAGATGCATGAACAAGGACTATGAAAGAGCAACAGAAGGCCAAGATAAATGTCACAGAGCAATTAAGACTTGACACTTAGACAATTAAATATCTCCAAACTGCATGGAGCAGTGTTTATAATGAAGTGCTGGAGGTGAAGAAGAATAAACAAAACATAGATGATGTAAAATAACACACCAGCCTCTGTGGATCATTGCTGGACTTTCAGCCACTGGATCCCAGGATCAAATTTTCAAAGGTCAGAACGAATTTTGAGTATGGAAAGCAAACTTAGTACATGGTTATCCAACTGCAAATAATCAGGCCTTGAAACATAAGAAAGAATCCAGGTAGGTGTCCGATGTTATTCTTCCATCAGAAACAACATTAAAAAATATGTACCTAACAACACGAAGATAAAAATGTGCTATGCCATCATACGAGCCAGTGTATTCGATGGCTTTGAAACTTAACAAGCCACCAAAGGCAACAGTAAATATATGTTGAAACTTAACAAGCCTCCAAAGGCAACAGTAAATATATGGATGTAACAGAAGAAAGTATTTTCGAAGTGTAGCTAATGATGGAAATTGGGGATTCGATAGAAGAATGCAAAGATGTACAGAGGTATGAAAGGAGACAGAATCAAGTTCCTAATTCACAGCAGGTTGATTCTCTAGACTCGCAATGTTGCAAGAATGGCCAACAGCAAAGTCATGGGCCAGCAGACACCCCAGGAACACCTGTTACAATATGGAGAAATGAACTGGGATGGTAATAGTAATAATTGTACTGGCTCAGGTACCGAGTGGTGCCAACTAGGCGGCCTGCTGATCACTAGATACTACAAGCTGACTTATTTTAATTTCGTGGAATTTTCTTATGAGCCACGATCAAACCAACAAGTTCGGACCATGAGTGAAGTACAGGAGACAGAATTCGAGAATGATCGGGATGGACCTGTGCTCGCCTTCAATCCAAGATATTGAGATTTTGAGGACATCACTCCAAATCTTGACTGCAGAGGGAGCTACTGAACACAAAGAGCAAATTCCATATTGTCGAGGGTTAGACGTGTAAAATCAAATAAAGTTAAACAGTACTTACTTGTCTTCTTCCTTGAAAGAAGCGACCAACTGACCAACTGTTGGTTCATCTACACATATTTCATTCTTAATATTGGTGGAACGCTGTAAAACAAATATGCAAAACAAAGTAAGAAGAGTAAAAGTTTATAAATAGACAAGACACAGCTGACAAAGTAAACTGAATAGTTGCACAATAAAGATATCAAGTTAATCTCCCAATGTAAAAAGGAAACAAACAATTGTCAATTCAAAATTATATGAATAACAAGAAATGGCATTCATAATAGGATAAAGAGAACAGCACAGGAAGAGGGAGCAAAAGAAGAAGAAAAGCTTGAAGGAGAACAATAATCTCTGCAATTTTTTAACAGCTTCCTATAACTTCCTGTCATTGTGTTCATCCTGTTACGTGTTCTTAAATGACTGGTCACTTGTTTGTTTCTTGTGTTCCCACAGATGACTCTGATTGTCAAACAGACATACATTGGATCTTAACCAGAGAAAGGTCAATCTCTTGCCTGCCATGTTCAAGTTCGTACGCAAATAGTCAGTTGTTGGACTTTCCACTGACTCTAGACAATCTGAAGGCTTTATCAAAATAGACTTACAACATTTACATTCAGATTTTAAGGGACAATGCTGACCCCGTTTACTACGGATAGCAAGTACACCGCATACCCGGAAGCCCCAGAATTGATTCTCAGACAAGTCAGAGCTTATTACTATACACTCATGGCTTGTTGCTGGTCGAGTCAGGCTATACGAGAACAATGAACGTGTTGACTTATAGAGAGGTAGAACCCTTAGTCTAAAGAGCCAAGGTAATGGCCATGAAAATTTGTTGTGCTCATCACACATAGACTTGTAAACTGCATGCCATCAGGCTGAGCAGAGGTCGCTTGGCAGGGTAATGCTCATCAGAGCTGTAGGGCCACGGGTTTTGGTTTGGTCTTAAAACGACTCTCTTCAGAGAGTTCAAAACTACCTAATACGTTTCCTAGACATGAGCAGAACAGCCTAATATTTTTCAAAATTATCATTCAACTGACGTAGTCTACACTTGACATAGTATGCAATGTTAGATGAATGTTAACTAACGGTTTTTTGAAAGAGAGAAACCTTACACTTGGCTTCCTCACAAGTGAACTTTCCACTTTTCTAACAAAGGTGAAGGGATTCAATTTAGTTAACTGTCAATGTGTATTTCATCAATAGAGCAATATTCAAATGAATTCGCTAATCTAAATCTTACTAATGAAAGGTCAAGGATCATAACTAATGTGGTATATTTTGAAAGTAACAAACAGTAAAACGAGAAAAAACTCCCATTTCAAACGCTGCAAAAAGAAATCAAGGATCCAAAGTACATGGGTAACACTGCCCTGGAAATTTTTTTCAAGGCTCATTTCTTCTCAGATGAGTCTCTTCAGGATCGGCTGCATCGATGGATATGCCACATAGCATATGTAGAATTATATTGACTTTAATATAAAATCTTACACCGGAAAGTCAACTGCGCTTGTTCCCAACAACTAAGCTGTAAGCAAAAATCTATATTAACTTAATGAGAAGAAACACGCTTGAAACAGGCGATTCTCCGGATACATCCACAAAATATTCTCAATGGCTGTTCATATGATAATTAAGTCGGCCACAGGTGGATGAAAACAGAAATGATGTTTAATTAGCTCTAGGATATGAAGATGAATGAAGTATGGGAGATAAGACGGTTGGAACTTTAATAGAGACAACACTGCTGCAGAGACGCCATGCAATGGAATTCTTTTTTGCTAGTTGCTTTATGTCGCACGACACAGATAGGTCTTATGGAGACGATGGGACAGGAAAGGCCCAGGAATGGGAAGGAAGCGGCCGTGGCCTTAATTAAGGTACAGCCCCAGCATCTGTCTGGTTTAAAATGGGAAACCACGGAAAACCATCTTCAGGGCTGCCGACAGTGCGGTTCGAAACCACTATCTCCCGGATAAGAGCTCACAACTGTACGCTCCTAAACGCACGGCCTACTCGCCCGGTGCAATGGAATCTAATAATGTCACTGACAGCACACGTTAGATGCATACCTACTGTACCTTACCTCCTCGTATCACACGCCTGCAAACTGGCATATAGAACACAGCATCGGGTTAGCTGGCAATCTAAGACAGTGTTGTCACGATGTTTTTGAAACAGTAACAATGGAATATTCGATGAAGATTGAATGTACCAGAGGTCGTACAGCACGGCAGTGTCCTCAAGGTCTTCAGGAAGCTTGCAGGGAAACTGCATAGCCTTACAGGACTGGCACGGTGGGTAAAAGCCTTCAACAAAGGATGCCAATAAGTTGCAGACGTGTGTCAGGTAGTTATCCTAGTGTCAGTGAAGGAGAAGTGCTTGCTCTTGTCGTGTTAATGGACACTGCTCGATGTCATATGATATGTGAGCTGGCCCGAGACACCGGGCTAGCTAATACGAATGTGCTTCATATTGGAAGGAACACCTGGGCATGAGAAAAATTTCATCAAAATGGGTTCAGCATGATTCAAGGGAAATGCAGAAATGAGTACGTCATGGTGCTGCTCGTAACCATTTGGAGTACTGTAAGTATGAAGAAAAGGTTTTCTAATGCCATATCGTTACGCTGGATGAGAGATGGGCTAAACTGTATGAGCCACATCTGAAGTGCTGATCGAAATAATTGCATAATTACGGGAAACCACAAAAATTGAGAGTTCATGAGAACACCAGCCATATGAAAGTTATTGTTATACTCATGTATGACTGTGATGGTTTTATCCTAACGCACTATGTTCCTCCACAGCAACCGTCAATGCGTATTACCCATCATTTTCCACGACAACCCTCGGCCGCATACAGTGCAAACGTGGCTGATTTGTTCGGTCGATGGAGCTGGGAATTGCTGTACCATATACTATAATCCACGGGTTTAAGCCACTATGACTTTGGCTTGATTCACAAGATCAAGGAACCACTTCGGGGCCTTTGTTCCACAACAGTTGCAGCGATTTGTCAGGCAGTAAATTGCTCAATTCGAACTACCAACATAGCAAGTGCTGCAATAGACATCCTATGATGTCCTCATCATTGGCAACAAGATGCACACATTGATGGTGACTACTCTGAAGGACAGTAAATCTTGGTATAACATTCATACCTTTTGTATGAGTTGCAACTGAATATTTGCTACTATTAAAGTTACAACCCTTGCATATGTCCAATAAGTTCCTATTTACAAATTTCCTCATAGTGCTCCGGCGCAGATAGGAAAGAGCTAGGAGTGGGAAGGAAGCAGCCTTGGCGCCGACTTACGAAAGCGTTCCATACGCGCCAATTTGGACCAAACTGTTTAGTGCCAACCTATAATCGTTTGTAGTTTTAGTTACTAGCAAGTGATAAGTCTCGCGCCGCATGTAGATTACTCTCTGAAGTTCAGTGAAACTTCTAAATGGAACTCGCCTTCCTTAGACCACAGAATACTGTATAAAAATGCTATCTGCTTGCACTTGTTAGTAAACAAACATGGCTGATGATTATGTAGATATCTTAAAGTGGTTAGAAAATGATAATGAGAATGATTTTTCTTCAGAAGACAGTGCTATTTCTTACATTAATAATGATAGTGTTAGGGAAAATGATTCCAGTGATGACGACAGCATGGACGATGTAAACGAAGACCCAGGTGGTGAGACTGCTTTACAAGATAGTTCTTCAACACTGAATACACCTAAAACATTCCATTCACTGGTGATTCTGCTCTCAGTGCCGTTCCTTTGAGAAGACTGTGTATTAGATGTGTTCCGCATTTTCTGGGGATGAGTTCTGGGAAATGATTGCGACAGGAACCGATGGATATGATGCTGCCTTCCAGGCGAATAAGTTGATGAGAAACAGTCTGAAATATGACAGTAAGTGGTGTCCTTGCACGGTTGATGAGATAAAAGTGTATAGTTTTGCTGTTGATACTCATGAGTCAGGTTAGAAAACCTAAACTAAAGTTGTGCTGGTTTAAGAGGAAGGTTTAGAAAGCAAATTATTTTCAGACTATGACATTTGAACTATTCTGTCAAATTTCACGGTTTCTGCACTTTTCCGATGGCATGTTTATAGATCCAAATGACCGTCTAAGAAAATTCAGACCAGTTATTTCATATTTGCAAACAAAATTTCAGAATATCTACAATCCTGACAGAAATACAGATATTGATGACAATGTTATGAAATTTCTACGTAGGCTCCCATTTGTGCAATACAGTCCTTCCAAAAAAAGCTAGCTTTGTTATGAAAATTTATGAACTCTGTGAAAGTGCTTCTGGGTACTGTTCCCAGTTCAACATTTATACCGGACAAGGCAAAGAGGGTGTTATACCAGCTACAAAAGCAGCAGTGTTGGAACTAATGGAAGCAAACTTGAACCAAGGTCATATATTATATCTTGATAACTGGTATGTTTCTCCTGAACTTTTTCTCACCTTGTTGGAGAATAGAACTACTCCTGTGGGTACCGTATGCTGTAATGGGACGAACGTGCCTCCAGAGTTCCGCACAGTAACACTGACGAAAGGTGAGAGTATTATAATGACAGCTCATCATATTCTTACCATAAAATGGAAAGACAGAAAGGATATGCATTTACTTTCAACTGTTGATAAGGACTTGAACTTTGTTGTGAAAATTCAAAGAAAACGAGGTAGAGGAGAGGAAGTGGTGAATAAACCGAAGGGTATTGGAGATACAACAGGAAAAATAATGCAGTACATCGTCAAGACCAGGTCCTTGCATGTTTTCCCGATAACACGTCGGGACCCGAAAGATGGTGAACTATGCCTGGCCAGGACGAAGTGAGGGGAAGCCCTGATGGAGGTCCGTAGCGATTCTGACGCTATAGCGGCGAAAGACACTCGAACCATCTAGTAGCTGGTTCCCTCCGAAGTTTCCCTCAGGAGAGCTGGTGCTCGAACGAGTCTCATCCGGTCAAGCGAATGATTGGAGGCCTTGGGGCCGAAACGACCTCAACCTATTCTCTAACTTTAAATGGGCTTGCGTAAAGTATTTTTGAAGCCAGGAGAGATTTATTTCTAGGATCGGAGTGCCAAGTGGGCCACTTTTCGTAAGCAGAACTGGTGCTGTGGGATGAACCAAACGCAGAGTTAAGGCGCCCATGGACTACCAAGGGCTATAAAAAGATAATGCTGTATCTATTGGATATGGCTATCCTGAATTCATACGTTGTGTTCATGAAGGTTAACGGCAGGTGGTTGCATTATGCAGAATTTAACACTGCATTTTCCGAGTGACTGTTGCAGAGTGTTACTCCCCGCATACGACAAAAAAAGGAAGAACGCACAGTCAAGACAGCCACCTGCGGCTTCAGGCAAGTGTATGGCGACATTCCCCGGTGCCTATTCCTCCAACAGACAGAAAGAAAGAAACATCCATCCAGGTCCTGCAAACTTCGCAAGGGTCATAAAACAAGGTCGGAAATGTGGTGTCCCACTCCATCCGGAGGGCTGCTTCAAAAAATATCATACGATGATTCACTACTGAAGAATGACAAACAATTAATGAAGAGTTAGGCATTGATCTGTAATGTACATAGCTTTGGAAAAATGCCACTTTTTGACAAATCCTCAATAAATATTAAAGCATAACTTTTGAAAATAAATATAGTTTTCTGTCCCTGCAGGTTAGACTATCAGTCAGGTTCCAATGGGTTAATTACAGTATAGTTTCAGAGTTTGTCTGTTTTAAAAGTGGAAAATCACAGAAAACTATCTTTGAAGAAAGGCTGAAATAGAAGTGCAAAGATGTTCGACTTTATGGCCTTCGGAAAGGTAAAAACTGCATGCAGGAAAATCAAGGAAGCCTTTGGAGAGAGGAAAAATGGGTAAGAAAGAGAAGTGATGGGTGATACGACAGTCCCGATGGATTGGATATGGAGGAATATAGTCAACAGCTTGCTGATAATCCTATCAAACTGCAGTCCAACGACTGGGCTCATTTCATACATGCACCTTTCCCATTGTATCCGAGCAAATCCCTTCAACAAGAGCTCAGATAGAAAAAACTTGTAGGAAAAAAAACACAAAACAGAAATATGGTAGGAACATATCCAACACCAGTATCAAGGTAAAGAAGTAGATGACGGTGTTCTGGAACACTAAGAGGCTGTTGATGCTAATGAAATGAAAGTTCCAACTTTGAGGTCAGAATTAGAGAAAGTTTAGAAAGACCTAAGTATAAACAGGGCACCAGGAATTGATGCCATACCATCAGAATTATTGACTGCCTTAAGAGAAACCAGCATGGTGAGGTTATTCCGTTTAGTGTAAAAGATGCATGGAAAAAGAGAATTGCTATGCGATTTTTGGCAGAATGATGTTATTGCACCATTAGTTTAGTATGGAAATACAATTTGAAACCGAGTTGGAGGACATCAATTTGGCTTCAGAAGAAATGCTAGAACACATGAAGCAATCCTGGCTTTACGTCTGATCTTAAGAGGATTGAATTAAAAAGGACAAGTACACATACATAGTGTTTGTAGAACAGGAAAAGGCATTCGTTATCAGATACCGAGAAAGAATAATTATTTACAATCTGCATAAAATAAGTCTGCTGTGATAAGGATCGAAGGCTTTGAGAAAATAGCAGTATTCCATAAAGGAGTGAGGCAGGACTGCAGGTTCACCCTCCATCACAATGTTCATATAGAAGAAAGAGGCAGTAAAGGAAATCAAAGAGGAATTCGGAACGGGTATCGCAATCAAAGAATAGGAAATCAAAACTCTGAAGATTGCTGATGATACTGTTATTTTATTTCAGTCTGCAGAAGATCTGAAGAATTGTTGAATGGTACAGACAGAGTCTTGGGGAAGGAGAACGATATGAAAGTAAACAAACCAAAAACAAAAGTAACAGAGTGCAGCAGAACAAATTCAGCTGACGCAGGAAATATTAGAGTAGTAAATGAACTTCTGAAGTTTGTAAATGAATATTGTTACTTGGGTAGTAAATAAACTAATGACAGCAGAAGTAACGAGGACATAAAATGCAGACTGTAGGCTAGCACAAGCAAGGAAGGTCTTTCTTCAGAAAACAAATTCGCACCTTTAAAACATTGATAAACGGATTAGGTACTTAAATGTTTATGGACACACTAGTCTGGAGCGTTGTGTTGTATGGAAGTAAAACATGGAGGAAAACTAGCTCAGGAAAAAAGAGGGTAGAAGCTTCTGAAATATCGTGTTAAAGATGAATGCTGAAGGTTATTTGGGTGGATCAAATCACGATTTAAAGACACGGAATTAAATTTTGAGAGATCAATTTGGCTAAATTTGACAAGAGATAGAATGATAGGGCATATCTTAAGACATCCAGGACTTGTTCAGTTGGGTTTTGAGGGAAGTGTAGTCAGTAGAACAGTAGGGGTAGAACAAGATGTGAATACGACAGGCAGATCAGAGCACATGTAGGATGTAGTAGTTATCTAGGAATGAAAAGGATGCCACAGGATAGGGTCGTATGAAGGGCTGCATCAAACCAACCTTTGGACTGATGACACAAACAATAACAAGTAATAAATTGTGTCTTGGTTAACAGAGACTGCAATTCCTTTCCAAGAGGACATGTGAATACCCGGTTATATTCCTTAATCAAGATGAACAAGCCTGTCAAGTGCACTAATAAAATAGACTGTATTTAAGCCAAACATGGTCATACTGTATTATACATTTCTCTATATCACCTAGAATTGAATCCCATTAAGCTGATATGGGCAAGTGTCAAGAATGGCATTTCTGAACATAATGAGATTAACATACTGAGTTATGTGTAATGTGCAGTTATGTGTGTAATTATTAGAAGGATTTGTGAAAGTTTTCTTAACAGAAATACTAGAATTTATGATAAGATTGTATGTTTCATAAGGCGTGCATTGTACAATATCCTCACTTACACTCTCCTATGTATGCTAGAACCTTCCAGTACAGCGCTCTTCCTGTCCTGCACTTAAATAAGTGCTCTCCACAACTTGCACAAGCTGTACCCAGAGATTGTGACTTTGTCTTCAACACATCAAAAGCAATGTAAAAAAGAAACCTACACCGTCTGATATCTTTCTGATGTACAACATACGGGCAGACAAGGGTAAAATATATGATATATCTAGGGAGTAACATCGGACCATTTTGCTGAAATCAAATGCCGGATAAAGAAAGCAGAGTCCATCTTCATTAGCATGTGGCAACTTCTATCCTGAAACAATCTCAAAATAAGGCTCAAAAAGAGAATAAAAAAGTGCTGTGTCCTCTCCACCCTACTAAATACTGTGGAGCCCGATGTATTGTATAACCTACAGAAAAGAGAACCCAAACTTTCAAGCTGTGGATATAAAATGGTATATTGTATAATTCCTGTGGGTCATGTATTATGGCAACGATGAGATATGAAAGGGCTAGGAATGGAAAGGAAGTGACCATGCGCTTAATTAAGGTACAACCCCAGCATTTGCCTGGCATGAAAATGGAAAGCACAGAAAACCATCTTCAGGATTGCCTACACTGGGTTCGACCCATTATTTCCCGAATACAAGCTCACAGCTGTATAACCCTAAACGCATGCTCACTAGCTGAATACAGATAGACTGACCACTGTGAGTGGACTTCATAAATATTGAGAAGCAAAAGGTCAGATTGTTGTCTCAAGAATCCCAGCCCTATGTTCAGCATATGGCTGCACTAATTAGTGTTACTAATCCAAGGATTCATTTTGTTTCAACTAATTGTTACTGAATTATAACTGACATTGCGTTTGTAATTCCTGTTTAATATTAAACCCATTTTAATGATTAAACAGAGGAAGTACTGTGAAACACAGTTATAAATTGTTTGATCATTTTTCTGAATTCCTTTACAAAGATCAAGGAATTAACCCAACAATGGGTTGTGAGGACGAAAAGAGACAAATGGTATCCCAAACAATACAGTCATTTGTGCTCTGCACACCTTGAAGATAAGTACATGTATCAAATGACCAGTGGCTATTACTGCCAAAGATGGTTCTAAGCATTTTATTTTCCTTCACATTTACAAACAAAGAAAATAGAGTGCTCACTGCCAAGAAAACATAACAAAGAAAACCCACCAGAGGCAACCTTCTAAAATTAAAGTATATAAATTGGGGACTATTAAATAGTCTTAAATTATTTTTTCCTAAACATTTACCGCTCTTGTTTACCATGCAATTTAAGATTGTAGTGATCTGAATGACATTCTTTTAAACTGTTTTAATTTTATGTTTTAAATCACCAAACCTGTGACCAAAACTACAGCGTTTGTTCCATCCTTAAGAAATTAAAGCAGCAATTGATGCAGGCTACCAGGACAATAAAACGGTTGAAATAATGGCAAAGCAAACAAAGAGGAACAGGAGGAAAGTCTCCAATCAGCAAATCATTGAAGGTCTTCACAAGAAACATAATGATTCAAGTCTGAATGTTCTGTTTCCAAGAGGTGATCCAAGACCTTGTCAGGCTTCAGGCCAACCCAACAGTGCATCTATGTCCCCAGTATCCCTACTGTTATCTCAGGAAATTTTTACACCATGAGCCACACCTGCCCTAGCTAACCTACACGAGCATCGTAAATAAATAAATTAGGCGCTGTTCCCGAACAGGAAGGGCGGAATACACAGCCTTGAACTGTAAAACGTTACTCTCCTCAAATAATTCAAGCTAGTAACGAACACTACTTCCAGTAAAAATCCGTCAGCGCGAATGACAATCGTACCAATGTTCCGTAACCTCATCTTTTCTTATATACATCAGGACAGTTATTCTTGAAATGTTAGCATTTATACAATCAGTGACCTTGTTACTCAGAACTGCGAGGTGAATATCATTCATAAGATCTTTATTCGACCTTTCCTTCGGCGAGGAATAAAAATCTCAAATTCAAGCGTGGGAGTCCTTTATCAATATGTCCTCCCTTTTCAATACTCCATTTTTTAAAAACAATACCTCTCTCATTTCGATTCTCACACACCAAGGAGTAGATAAAATTATAGTGTTATTAAACCAGAGAAATGGTGGACCAAGGAAATTGTCCACGAGGGCCAAAGAGAATGTTTCATGGAGCAATGAACGCAAAGCAAAACAATAAGTGTGACATGGGCCTGCGCACGGCCACGAAAGAAATAAACCAACATGGCAAGTTCCAGGCCGTAAACGACCCAGACGCACACCAAAGAGATTAAAGACTTCGCACCCAAGTGAAAATGAGGCGCGATAAGGAACAAATAATCATTAATTCAACAGACCGATATGTCATCTTAATACCCAGCTCATTCATTTACACATTCATTCAAACATGCAATCTTTTTACTCTCAATGTTAAATAATTCCAGCAGATTGCTGCGAGCAAATAGTTCAAGGCAAAACGTAGAGTGCAATACAACATTTCACCAATAAGGCCTCACGTCAATATTAGATATACAGCTCATCGAGTGCAAATGACACCAGGACGTTTGTGACCCCACGGTCATGAGTAAATCCACCATCTACACACTGCGTACGGCTAGAATAGACCTTCCGGCCGACACACAGTCCATACCTCCAAATGATGGCAAAAGGTTCCATCGAGAAACTCATTAAAATAAACAGAGACCAGATTTTGACGCACCACAATCACCTTCTCAACTGACGCACATGCCATTCTCGCTCCCAGTACCAAGATGGACTTCGTTCGGCCATAATAAAAAGAAAAGAAGAAAAAGAACGATAATACATCAAATGATACAAATTCGAACGTTACATTACCGTCTATATCAATCGTCGGAGCATGCTAATGATGCAGTTGTCTAGCACAGTTTTGAACTTATAAGACATCCATATAAAAAGTAAAAATGCCGCTCCTGTGTGTGTGGGATCCATGTCTTAATTAGCCAGCATAAACAGCACAACATTTACTTCAAGGAGAAGATATTCGAAAGGTCTCGCGAGAAAAGATTCTCGCTCGCGACAGAGGAAGCTGCCCTCTGTCGAAAGAAAGTTGAAAGACATAACCTATTTGGAACAGTCAGATACCTATTCCTGGAGACATTGGTAAAATCACATTAGAAACCATGCTACACTAGCATGTTTCAACCACCACATCTTCAAAACATTTGTCAGTGGGCAACGTCTACTGATGGCAGTCCAGGTTTCACAGAGAAGAGTTTTGAAAAGAAAGAAAAAGTAGGGCTAATTCACAATCAAACCTCAGAACTTACATGTTTGATGAAAAGGCTGTTAAGAAGGACTTGGTGCAGGACAATGAACAGTTTTGTGTCTATGTTGACTTAGGTCAGGGAAATTTAGACACTGGCGAGTATGAAGTGGCCAAGGAAGCATTAGACGTTATGGTCGCAGCACTGAATATAGTCTCAAAAATACCAGTAAGTGGAGGACCAGTATAAAAAAATCATATAGTCAGCAGTTGTGATTGGGATTAATAGCCTTAGGAATGAAGTTTGTTGAACTGAACTCCCAGTGTTCTTTTCCTCATCCAGCAGAGTTTGAGCAAAAGGCATTAATTCGCTTGATGCTACTCACAATATAAAACTGGCAATGAATTCCCTAGCAGAAAACCAGGTTCCGTAGATGGTAGTGCTCCAGACCTAGAAAATATTAGTGAGGTGAAATACCTGGAGGAAATTGGTACTATTACAAGAAGTGAAAGGCCTGCAAACTGGTTGTAGATTCTGGAGAAAGAATTAAGAGTGGGTGAGACAGAAGATCAACGGTTCCTTACGTGCATAAACCTTTAATAATTCTGTGGTTAATACCCTTAAATATTGCAGTGATCTAGGTCATGAAGTGCTTACTGATTGTGGAAGTACCATTCACTTTGCAATGTTCATTAATCTTGCATTTGATTTAATAAATTCATGCAATCTTATGAGTAAGTGAACAATGGCTGCAAACAGATATTCAAACGGGCCAAAATCTGTACTGATATTGAAAAATGCATAAGTTATCCTAATAACATTAGGCTAACTGATGGTCTGTCCCTCTGTAACAAAGAAAATAACTGCAATGTATGGAATCATTTCTGATTTGTTAAATGTGCAAGCTCTTGCAGAAACATATGTCTGGGGAGAGGATTCTGTACTAAGATACCTCCTCACATGGAGGTTAAGCCAGGATCACACGGAATTCATCCTCTCGTGTGTGAAGAATAGAGATGGAAGTAAAATTCTGGTCAACTCAAAGCTGCATACAGTTTGTTTCTCACTGGTCAAATCGACCAATCTTGTAATTCTACTGTGTGTTTTTGAAAGGTGCTGTTTTGTTGAACCCTGGCCTTGTACAGACAATTCAACAAGAAACTGATTTTGTCAGACTTCATCAAGATTAATTCACCAGTTATGTAGTCCTTTATTTATATAGTGAATATGTTGATTATAATGCAAGAGTGTATAATATATATCCCTAAATCAATTAAATATGTGCAGTGTTTGCATCTTTTACACGGCTACATAATATCACCTACATATCCGTATTGGCAGTACCGAATTATACACTTACAAGACTTTATATCACCCTCCTAATCAATACAAACTTCCAGGTGAATTGTCTGATAACTTCAGGCCATACTGGCAATAGGTGAAGACACTGACACTGTACTAATGAAATTCTTATCTTGTATTGAATATGAGGTTGTAATAGAGTCCTATAAAGACATCATTCTTTTGTAGTACTCAAGCACTGACACATGTGCATTGGTGCAGCGTAATGAGTCTACATGAAACATATCATTTTCTTATCATCATGGATGAGATGCACAGTATGGAAGATCTGACACATTTATTGTTCTTTGTCCCAGTGCTTAGACATTCCTCATTTCCTGTAAGTGTCAACTCAAAAATTCTGTAACAGGCCACAATTATTATTATTATTATTATTATTATTATTATTGTTATTATTATTATTATTATTCCGAATGGCTAAATGAAAATGAGAAGAAACATTCCTTGAAGATTTTGCTTCATGCTTATTCTAATAACAAGACTCCTCCTTAATGGGGCTGGCTGACCAAGAATCACAATCAAGAAGGTGAACTAAAAGTGAACCAACAATCAAATCAGATAGCAGTTGTGTACATCATGTAATAAAGGCAATAAAATGATGATTGTATGTAAGAAAGCATTTAGTATTTCGTACTCGATAAAGAATAGAGGGGGCCGATGACCTTCGATGTTAGGCCCCTTAAAACAACAAGCATCATCAAGCAGAGAATAGAGGAACCTTCGGATAACTTCAGACCGTATTCAGCCCGAAGGCTGGTTGGATCCTTAACAGGTCCACCATTAGCTGTCACAGATGGGCTAGGTGTCACTGTAGAGGCGTACTAGGGAAATGAGGAGTGAATTAGTTTTCCATTGCTTTCCTCACTGAGCCAGAAGTTGCCATTGCATATCAGTCTGCCAAGCCCACTGAAATGCGTGCACCAACCGACCCTATGAGCGACATTTTCACACCATTCATAGCAGGGACTGCCTGCATAAGGAATGGCATTACTAGCATCCCTCATACCTCAGCCATTTTCATATTGTCAAAGCCAAGGTTAAGAGTGAGACAGGTCAATGAAAGTAACAAATTTATTCTAGCCCATACCAGAAGACATAGTGCAGTGTAAACACTACATCTTGCCAGCTAAGGCAAAACTTCAGACCATGCTGCCAATACCGGCAAACAAGGAAACTGCATTAATATGATTGATATCCATGAGCACATTAAGAATTGTTGTGCTAAAGGAATAGATACATGCATACACACATCTCCATTACAGACAGTTACTCCTTTTGATGTTCAGTCTGCAAGCTTCTGTGTATTTACTAATCACCAAAACAAACCCCTATTTCTAACTAGTTCTATATCTCTTATCTTTAAATCATAAGAAACTGAGTCTAATCATCAATGCTTTGGTGTGAAAATATCGCTCATAGGGTCGGTTGGTGCATGCATTTCAGTGGGCTTGGCAGACTGATATGCAAAGCAACTTCTGGCTCAGTGAAGAAAGCAATGGGAAACTAATTCACTCCTCATTTCCCTAGTACGCCTCTTCAGTGACACCTAGGCAATCTGTGACAGCTAATGGTGGACCTGTTGAGGATCCAACCAGCCTTCTTACCCTCCATTACCAACTCCATCGTTCTCCTAGGTAACCTATCCTGCTCTGTTTGCCTTACAAGACCCCACCATGATGCGCTTCATGACTACAGCTCCATCCATTGAGTTCAATCCTAAGTTAGCCTTTATCTCATCATATCAAGTCCCCTCCTGCCATTTTTTCCACATGATTTACCAGCAATCATTCTTGCTACTTTCATGTCTCTTACTTCTAAGTTGTGAATAAGATATCCTGAGTCCACCCAGCTTTCACTCACATAAAGCAAAATTGGTCTGAAAACACTCCAATGCAAAGAAAATTTTGTTCAGGAACTGACTTCATTCTTCCTGAAGACTGCTGACTTAAACTGTGAGCAGACTGCATTAGCTTGATTCAAGTTCACTTACTATATTACCAGCCTGGGAGTACACACATACAAAATATCTGAAATTATCTACCTGTTCCAACTTCATATCCCCAATCTGAGATTCAATTATCTTGGATGTCTTACCTACTGACATCAATTTAGTCTCAGAATGGTTAATTTTCATACCAAACTCATTGAACCTATTTTCAAGTTCCAAGATAGTAGACTGCAGGCTTTTGGCAAAATCTGCCTGGAAGATAAGTTGTCAGCATATGCCAGATTCCTTACTAAATTTTCACCTTATTGAATCCTTTCCTGCCACTTTACACCTTCTAGCAGATGATCTATGTAAAGTACGAAGAACAAGGTTTTTCAAAATTCTGGCGAATACAGAAAATACAACCCTGACAGCCCCATTATGGTCTGAAACCACACTGCTTTTCGTCCTACTTCACCTGAACCACTGATCTCACCCACCCCTCCCAGATGCCAATGAACACGTTGCCTGGTATACTGATTATTAAGATACCTTGATAAATTGGTGCAATACTTCCCCTTTGCTTGCTTATAGGAAGGTGCAATTAGAGCTTTCATCCAATCTGAAGCTACCTTACTAACACTCCACAATAATCTTATTTTATGAAGCAATTTCAACCTTTTCTTCTTACTATATTTCACTATTTCAGGTCTAATTTCATTTATTCCTGCTGCTGTATGACAATGGAGTTTATCTACCATCCTTTCCAATTCCTTAAGAGGAAGTTTACTAACATCATTGCCCTATTGACACAAGAGTTGAGAAACAATAGGGATTGAAAATCACATATGACATAGCGATGTTGCAAGAAAAAGAGTACGTTCTATGACTGAGAAAATTATTTGTGAGAATTAATTTGAAGAGTATGATGATGTGCTGCAACAATGGGCTAAAAATGGTATATTTGAAGAAAGACATTATGAAGGGGCTAAAGGCTACATTCTACCTTATCGGAATGTATATAAGGACAGTGCAACTGTGTGAATTAGGCCCACATTTGACACATCCAGTAAAAGGAAGAGGGAGTTGTCACTGAATGACTGCATGACAAAGGTCCGAACTTAATTGAACTTATTCCCTCCGTTCTGTTCAGATTTAGTGAGAGGCCAGTGAGTGTGATCTTGGACATAAGAAAAACATTCCTACAAGTGTCATTAAAGAGGGTTGTATCAATTCTGTGTTGGAAAGATCATACTCATAGGAGCTTACATCAATGCTGGGTGGATGGCAAGGTAGCATGAATTTTTCAGGGACAGCAGATTCAGTCTCTCCAGTACTGGGGCTGCTAGGTCATGTCGCAAAAAAAAAAATTAAAAAAAATGCAAAATTCATAACAAACCTGCAACAACATGAATTATTTTATCTATCCTTGTCCCCATTGGTTTCTCCTGTCCTTTGTCTCTCATTTCACTGTTAAAATTTTTTTTTTGCTAGGGGCTTTACGTCGCACCGACACAGATAGGTCTTATGGCGACTATGGAATAGGAAAGGCCTAGGAGTTGTAAGGAAGCGGCCGTGGCCTTAATTAATGTACAGCCCCAGCATTTGCCTGGTGTGAAAATGGGAAACCACGGAAAACCATTTTCAGGGCTGCCGATAGTGGGATTCGAACCTACTATCTCCCGGATGCAAGCTCACAGCCGCGCGCACTGTTAAAATTTGAATGAAGGTTCCAGCTATTCAATACTAAATATATTACATAAAATAAACTTCATTATAAAGCCCGTATTGTCGTGAATATCATGTAAATATTTAGTTAATAAAAAAATCTTGGTATTGTAAAGGTGGAACATTTGACCTAACCTTCAACGTATACTAAATATATGTCATACAAGGTATAAGTTTACAACATATTATTTATTTATTCATAGTACTGGTTTCGACACATAAGACTGTCATCTTCAGCTTAAAATTGCAAACTGGGCAAGTAACATATTATATTACTATAAGGAATATACGTGCAATATGATATGAAATACATATGATGACAAATTCACACTTAAAAATAAAATAAAATGTAGGTAGAATGTATGGTAGAATGTTGCAACACATTATAGGCATTATAGTCGGTTGTGGTTGTGGAACTGTTGATGATATGTGAGTTTAAAATCTTGATGTACTCATTAAAATGTCGAAGTTAAATTGAAGTCTACTCCACTGTTGATATCGGTGGAGATATAGGTCAAAATCCAGTAGTCAATATGGTTAGTAGGTTCTTCTGATAATTATTTGTTCATAGCCAGCTCATAATAAGTGGTGGGTTAAATATAGTTTTAGTTGGACTAAGATTGTCTCAGTTCAATGAGGACAGTGAAGCCTAAAACAAAAATAAAACTAATTAGATGAATAAATTGGTTAAAATGATGCCGAAGGTTCTGTTGCAAGACAATTGGGAGCAGAAAATAAGGTGGGACACAGAGGTACTATAAGAAATAAAATGCATCTTCATAAAGTGGAATGAACAATTACCTTGATAAGCTTGTATTACTATACTGAGACGACTTCCCTTGAGTGACTCTAAGGAAGTTTTATTAACTTCACACATTCTGTGATACTAGTAAATATGCTTATGTTGCAGTAGTATCGTCGAAAAGCAAGCATCAAAATGAAATCAGTCTGCAGCTGATATTCACAAAAAAAGAGGGTAGCACCATTTAAGAGAACTCCAACACTTCAACTAGAATTACTTTCCTGCCTTACTGGTGTTAGAATGTTAACCACTATAAAATACAGCTTCAGTCTCGTTGATGTGCACTGCTATCTTTGGACACTGCATTGATGCAGATATAGAAGGTGTCTTTGTACAAAATAGAGTGAAGGAAATATTGACTTACTCCCACAGAGCAGCGTGGCAGCATTTACGAGGAAGACTTTTTTCAGGTGATTTGCCTTCATAAGGTTGTGACATGGATGAGTTTTAGAGGAATCAAAGTGGTGGGAAGGTCCTGGTAAAGCTGGGAGAAGAAAAGTGGTCTTGCGATAAAGTTGCCATGTAAGAGGACGAAGTTGATTGTGAATGAGGTAAGGAAACTGTGACTTATGTTGTCCCCTCTGGGGAGTTTCCATGGAATCTGGAATATTCTTTTTCTATATCAAGATTGACAGAATGGTCACCGTGATGTTGTGGTTTACTCATAACAAAAGAAGGAATGCAAGTGAAAGACTTGTGGGAGAGAGAACGACGATTGAAATAAAGGCATCAGGAAGATTACTCACTTGATTCATTCAAGAGCAAGTTTCTGGGGAGAAGGGATTTAGGCTGGAAGTCACTTCACACGATCTAAGATTGTGAAGGAAATTTGTGAACGAAAACAAAGATTACTGAAATAAAGATAGTGAGGACTTCAGATGCCCTACGGTACTAACGACTAAACATTGTTTGGTGCAACTTCTAATCCATGAGGAACATGTTAGAATACCAGATTTTCGGTTATTCACGGAAAAGGAGCAACCAGGCCATGCTGTCAAGATGTGTGAGATGTAAAATGGCACCAAGCAAAGGCAGCAGATGCTGATTCTGGAACTCTATCGGAAAACAGAATAAAAGACGCTGTGGTATTTGAGGTGAAAGGTGTAGACTTTGCGGGGCTCCTGATACTGGAAGTAAAAACAAAGGTGTGAATTATGCTCTTTACATTTGTCGTGTATAGGCTGACTCATCAGACTCCTCAAAGTGTTATTATGACAGCACATCTACTGTTTCAGGTGAATATATAAAATAAGTGATTTACAATAAATGTGAAGTTCCTTTCAAATAGAAAGAATGTTTCTCAGAGGCTGTGTGGTTTAGGAAGTAAGACTATAAGACATTCTGAAAAGATATCAATCTTATTAATCCTTCTATCAAAATAGTGTACACGAGCAGAAAGTTTTAGAAACAGATTTCCAGTGAGATTGGTAGATTTCAAATAAGGTTGGCCTTGTATATTTTTTGGGAGAGTAAAATCACACTTTCAGGTTTCACATAAAATCTCCAGCCAATTCATGGACGTTTACACATTTTTCAACATTCAAACCCCGATGTAATTGATGTAACTGTGTTGAAAATAATTATTGTAAATTTAACTAAACAGTTTTACACTATGTTCTTAGCGCTTATCCGTGTTATGTTAGAAGGGCGGTCTGCAAACACAGCAGGGCAGTGCATCCATTAAAAATGTCTTAGATCAGTGTATTTGAACTTATATTTAATACAATCCTTTTATAATACTAACGCCATGGCCTGCCCTACTATTCTAAACCTCTGGACTTGCACCCAAACTAAATTACTGAAATCCTGCAGGACTTTGTTTCTGAAATGATAACAATAACAAGGTTGTCACACCATTCGTTCAGTTGTTGCAGATTTCATAGAATATTAATACAGGTGTTGCAGTACGTACAGCCACACAATCATGTCAGGTGATACCTGTGTTGTAATATCATGGTGGAAAAGGATGTCAGAAATTTTTCCATTAACTGGTTTTTGAATGAAGTATACAGTGATTTTTCATATCAGTGGAATTCTTAACCATCTCACTATCCACATGAGCCCTGTAAATACCACACCATAACAGGGAATAAGAATAGTACTCCCCTAGATTTACCTATCTGTGGAATCTCAAAAGCAATAGTGTAGGAAGCCTTAAGAGCATTGTGACAGTTATGCCATACCTTTAAGCATTCCAGTTGTAGTAATTATAATTCTGGTAATTTTGATGATCCAACAAGTTGGAACTGAATCTTACTGATGAATATAAGTTGTATTGCTACCTGGATGAGTAACTCTAAGCCACTGGATTAGACTCAGTACTGAGAATGACATAGCCTTCTAGGCTGCATCACTTTTGTTGTAGTGGGGACATATTTTGATTGCATTCATTAAGTACCAGTACTGAGTACTTACAATTGCAAGGACACTAATTTCACGAACTGCCCTAACTCCTCCATCCAGGAGTGCCGTCAGCATTGCCAACAAGCCATGACCATCCTGAGCAAGCCACAGATTGATCAAGTAGAGGAGTATAAATAATCCTCCCCTCCTATAACTCTCTTCAATTTGTTTTTCAGTGGCCTCCACAGCTGTTGGATGTTCTGCTTGTTTTTCATGATTATAATTCACAAAAACTCAACAGATTGGTTCATAGTAAATTTAATGTACCGTAGCTCTATCAATAAAAAAGGAAAATATAAATAATGTGGAAAGAGAGGGAACACAGCACAAGAAATTGTACAAAAACAATTAAAGGCTTGAAAGGAAAGACAAAAAATCCCTGCATGACTACACAGGCCAATTACATGATTAATTGAAAAATCCTATTATCAAAGTTGACCATCAATGTTATAAAATCTATCCAATCAGGAGGAAAGCTGAGTAAAAATCAATAATTAGCAAACTCCCAATATACAAGTCAATATAAATATGTTGCCAAAGAAGATAATACAGAATGATCAATACTGAACTAACGAACTCGATCCTCTCAAGATTTTAGGTGAAAAGGAACCGATCAGTCACAACCAGTAATTTTGTCATGAACAGTAACCTAAATGTCACTATAGCTGTTTTACCAAATGAAGAAATTGTCCATAGCACTAATAGAATCCTGAATCAACACTAAGTTTCACGTAGTGATTCCTCAAACTCACTGGAATCTTACCAGGGCCATGTAGGTAAGATGAAGGTGCTCATTATATAAAAAATAGGGCCTGCTCAGTTAATTTATACTGAAAATGAATAGCATTATATAACCAAACATTAAACTATCCATGGGGAAAAGTAACCTTAACAACTATCCACTATTTCATATAAAAATGAATGACATCCAGCATGCAATCACCACTCATCTGATGGCCAATGACAGCGACAACATACAGCACACCTACCAGACTACCACCTAGATATGTCACGCTATGAAGGGAGAATACAATAAAACATCTGACAAAGTACCTTTTAAAAGTTGGAGAGTTTGTGCCTCTTGTTATGCACTGAACATAATTCCAGATGAAATACTTTGTAACATGTAGCTCTGAAAATATATTGAATATCAGTTAAGTTCCAATCACAATAGAGTAATCAGGCATGATACTTACAAAGGATGTACTTGCTGTGCCTTCAAGCCAGATAGGTTCCTCCTTTATCTCTATTTTCTGGTCCATTTCACACTGCAACAGAAATTGTTATAAGAAAATGAGCCAAAAATTACTTCCACTGACTTTTACTGAACAAAAAAGTTACCAGAAATATATATTATTATTAATGATTAGGGTCATAGTTTATTGGCCATTGAAGTAAGCAGGCAGGACTGTAGCTCTCCATTGCTTTCAATGTCTTTATCACAGCCAAGCAGCCTATAGTCTTCCATGGAAATCAAATCACAGAGGCAAGGCTTTTATTTCAAACATCCCATTGGCACTGGCGGGGCCTGACTGTTAGCAGTATATATTTTTGAAAATGGAGAATTCACTTCTCCTTTAGCAGGTTAGCAATCCCTATTTGGTAACACTGCGGGATCACGCAGTTGGTCTGCCACTGCCAAGCAAAGGCTTACAGGTGCATATCAATGCAACTGATGAGCACAAATTGCATGTCTGGCTGAAACTCTGCAAATGCACATGGCCTCATACCTCAAAGATGGTTCTATTCATGAGATACTAAAATCCCTCCAACTTGATTTTGACTAACATGATGAAAAGGGGTTGTCTTTATATTGAAAACTCCTCATTTCTATTGTTAATGGCAATTGGGAAGTGAGTTTGCCACTATGTTAGAAACTCTTGATTTCTGTTTTGAATGGAGGTAGGAAATGTGGCCTGCCATTATCATCAAAACTCTCCGAAGAGCACCTTACATTTGAAACAGTGTATGGGGTCCTAAATGTTTTGTTTCTCAGATAGCACTAAGGGACATACAATTTAATGTAATTTTACTCACTGCATGCACAATAATTTACGTAGAAACCTGTATTCAAAGTAGAATACTACAGCGAATCACAGGTACATTATCTAGGTTGTAATATTTCTTCAAGGAATGTTTGGGATTAAGAAACCGCATGTGTAATTGTATGCCACTCACAATTTTTGGAGGTACTTGTTACCATTTTATTTTTTGCCATTTTATATCATTATTACTTTCTTTGTTTCCTTCCTTATTTTTTAATTTTTTTGTTTAATGGGTAGCTTGTGTGCACTTTTTTTACATTAGTATTTCTGACATTGTTGAATACTGTAAATATATTTACTATATTTGCAAATATTGAGGTATGGTTGTCGAGAACGCACAGATACTGTCATAATGGGTAGATGAAGTGGAAAATGAGATAAACAAGAATGAAGAAGCAGGTGAAGATGTAGATTATATAAATGACATTTGCTATTACAATATAGGACAATTTAAATGAAGTTTTCTGGAATTGAAACAGAACCTGTTGTTACAACTTCCGACCAAGTGGTACAAAACAGACCCTATACACAGGGAAGGAAGGAGGAACAACATGCGATGTACTCTGCAGAAACACAAGTACAACACACAATACTACACATAGGAATCTTGTGAGACATCTACCAAGTACCAGAGAAAAAGCATGAAATGAAAGACTGCATTGGAAGCAAGGCATTTATTTTTCCCTGCAGACACTACAAAGTTAAACGTGCATTATACCAAACGCAAATTGGCAGAGATGCATGATGGAGTCACCCATGAAAGAGATGTTCATGATACTGATTAAACGATGTAGAATAATCTATATATGAAAATAAAATTGTGTAAAACTACAATAATTCTTACGAAAATAAATATAGAAATATTTAATTAACCAACTAAAAATCTATAACTGTACTATAAAGATTACATTTTTCATTCATTTCATGTATGAGAGATCTTACCATGTACCCACATCTGTCCCCAGTAACTTGAACCCCTGTGCCAGGATAAGTAATGAAATTATATATTAAGCTAATAAATTTCATGTAAGGCTTTTGAGTCATTCTGAATCTCCTATGTTTTTATGATTTTCTTGCATTCAGCTAATGCTTCTCCTTATCATATCTGCCCCGCTTTCCTTTGGGGGCTGTGATTAATATGTATCTGTCTTCCCACTGTTATTGTATCCTATCTTCTTGAGTTTGTGGATTGCCTCTTGTATATTGGAAATGTATTGTTAATTGAGATTGATGTGTCTGTGATGGTGGGCACAAGTTAATTTCTTTAACTGTGCAAAATGTTGGAAGTTTTTTCAGGATTTAGATTTTGTGAGATTCTCTTGGTGATATTATTCAATTATAAATAGTTTTCTTCTAAATAACATTGCTTATTTATTTGTGCCTTATTCTTAGTTTCAACGAACTGGGAATTTATTCAGCATTCTTCATTTTAATGTACATCAGATTATAACAATGAGTTGTGAATTATGTTCAAATCCAACTGTCTTAAAACATATTTTAATAAGGGATCCCTAATCATTATCTTAATTTAAAGGAAATTCATTATTTTCAACCTACTTATCATGAATCATGTCATGTTTCACTATTTCAAATTTACTATTCAAGTTACGTTAATCTATTATTAATGGTAATGGGTGTTCTCTTATCTTCCATTCAGGCAAACGTACAGAACTTATTGCAATTCATTTTGAATTCTTGTTCACACCCTCTTTATTGCTCTCCAGGTAATGGGCCTGTTTTCACCATCAGTTTGGTTGGGTATTTCTGGCTTTCAAAATGTAGGTCTGTTACACGATGTTCCTTGTACTTGTGGGTTTTCTTGTTTTTTATGTTTATCGTGTGGTTTTGATGGGTTCTGTTTAGCTTGCCCATCTTATACTTCCCCAAATTTCCTGTTCACATACAGAAGCAGTAAGGGGTAACATAGGCCGTAGTGCTGGGTTGGTGCAAAATAATGCTTCAGCATAAGGGATGACACTGTACAGAATTAATAAATGAAGGGAGAACATGATAAATCAATTATAACTTCTTACCATGGAATAGAAAAATCTAACCATGCCTATTTTCTTCCTTTACTACCACTTCCAGGTGGTTGCCAGAGATATATATCTTGAGAAAACAGGTCTATGCACTAAAATAAAAAATAAAGAGACATAGTAAGCATGCGGCA